>NC_089880.1:26077500-26815000 GCF_040182565.1 Anser cygnoides | reverse complement strand
TCTTCATCAAACCCTGGCTGTATTGTCGCAGGAACTTCTCTGAATGACTGTGGGTTTGATGGGGCCACCCTGCAGCCTGGCTTTGCTTGAGAAGGCACAGCTCCTCTTTCAGGAGTGTTCACGAAAACCAGATTGGCGTAAGCTAGTAGGTGCTGAGGTTCTCATAGTACTCAGAGAACGATATTCCTTAGATTCAATTAACAGGAGGGGTCTTATTTAGGTGCTCCAACTCACCTTACAGAGACTAAAATATTCATTGTGGTGGCAAGAAGTTACAGAAGGACTACATTTACTTCATATCCTGCTGAGAGAAGCTAGCAAGAGCTATTATCAAAGACTCCTTTTCTCCTCAGTCATTTAATAGTAGCAGCTTCTCTTTTGTTCTGCACTCTCAGAGAGCAGAATAGGAAGTGATAATCTCCTTGGAATACAGCAGACACCTGTTTGATAAGTGGTAATTGCACTATTCCTGGAGGATTATCACAGTGGTGCTTATTTCTTTTGTAATGAAACTCCACTGTCTGAGCAGAGCCGAGCTTCGCTAGAAGATCTATGAAAATCCACTGCAATAGATCGAGGGTGTTTGGGACTCTGTAAGCAGAGTTTAAGTCAAATGGTGAGTGGGCTCAGCATATCATCATTTTTATCGTTTGGTATATAAGTGAGAATGTTATTGCTACAACTTGTTCTTGCTACAACTTGTTCTAGCTCTTTGCAGAGTCTGTTATAATAGCCTCAAACGTTTCCTTTAACAGAAATGATATTTAAATAATGTTAAATTATTACATAGATAACTTTTTAACGCATGAAATGGAGATAGCCTGGTCCTCTGTTGCGAATATATTTTTAAAGTCCAATAAATCATTGATAAAACTTGGAACCAAGAAGTGTTAGTTGGTAAACCTATTTTAAACAGAGGACTTTTCTACCAAGCAAGAGAAGAGCTGTTTCCAATGGCAGTTACAGGACTGAGTTCCTTTTCTAAACGTAGTTACTGCCCAATGGTCAAAGCATAGACCACAGAGAGATCTGTAGCTCTGCAGATTTCCTTACAACATTCAATAAACTGTTGTACTTGGGCAGCTCAAGTCTTCTCATTTCTAAGCGAAGGCCTGAGATTTAATGTTGGACTTTCATAAAAGTCAAAGAAAAGTAGAAAGCAGGCCTCAGCTGGATTTCGGTAGGAATTGGCCACTTTCATTTTGTTAGATGGCTAAGAAAATTAAATTTAAAATGTTGGGAATTATTCATGTTTGTTAAGTAAGTTCTAAGAGGTCTGTGAATAGAGATGCTTTATAAATGCTTAATTTAGTTATTTGTTCTTAATCTTTTGCTTGTCACACTTGAAACTATTAATACATCAACCAAGCACAATCACACAGTGAATGAATGAATTAAACTAATGCATTTTGCTTAGTTGCAACCACACCAACCCACAGACTTATCATTTATGAATACTACAATACTGTTTAAAATTAATACTACTTAATATGCTAGTATTGCTAGGTTTAAATCTTTTTTCTTTACTTGAGGAGGATATATACTTGGTGCTTTTGATTCTGCTGATTTAAGGAGTTAAATGCCTCATATATTCCAGGTAAAGGAAACAAAATAAGAAACAAACATCCTTTCAAAAGTTCATTTTTAGAAGTCAATAACACCATGTTTTCAAAAGGCTAACACTGCGAAAATCCAATTCCTTGAACAGTGATATCCAGGAAGAAGAGGTAGCATAAAAAGCTTGTCAGTGTTTGAACCATTGGTTGGAAGCAGTGTTGCTAGCACAACTGCTTCAGCTGTGCCAAGGAATTATATAGTGCTGGAAACATACCCAGGCACTCTTCTGTTTGCCATCCAAATCATTGTACAGTGCTGTGAAGTAAATGGCATCCCACCATAGACCAGAAACGTGCTAAGTATTTGGCTGATACCCTTGGTGAATGCAAAGCAGTTCCCAAGATGTATCCATGAGTATCTGTAGGCAAAATGTGATTTGGATGAATCAAATTGATTGTTTGTTTATACTGTTGCTTATTATTCCATTTTTACAATTTTTTTCTTACCTTAAAAATCTGTTTAGCACTTTTGTATCTCTTTTGAATAGCAAAAAAACAAAAAAAGCCATTTGTTATCAGTTAGGATGAACAGTACTGTTATTCTGTCTTCTATGGCAATTACCTAGCTACTTAAAGGAAATACCAGGAACCTAACAGGCACTTTGCTTCAACACAGAAGCAAATGAAGCAGGACAATGTTAGCACTTTGATTACTTTTCAGCCCCTACGATGTGAAGAACTTTGAGGAAAGGAAATACAAGAAGAGTGAGTTGGGGTTGTTCAGCCTCGAGAGGAGAAGGCTCTGGGGAGACCTTATAGAGGCCGTCCTGTACTTAAAGGAAAGATGGGGACAGACTCTTTTTGTCAGGATGTAGCGATAAGACAAGGGGTAACAGTTTTAAACTAAAAGAGGGTAGCTTTAGGTTAGATACAAGGAATAGATTCTTTACTCAGAGGGTGGTGAGGCACTGGATGAGGTTGCCCAGAGAAGCTGTGGATGCCCCATTCCTGGACGTGTTCAAGGCCAGGCTGGATGGGGCTTTGGGCAACCTGGGCTGGTGGGAGGTGTCCCTGCCCGTGGTGGTGGGGAACTGGATGATCTTTAAGGTCCCTTCCTACCCAAGCCATTCTATGAGTCTAAGGCAGGTTAACTCTGTTTAGTGTTTTTTTTTTTTTTTTTTTTTGTTTTTTTTTTTCAGTTGTTTTCAGTCTACATCCATGTCAAGTAAGTGTAGCTAAATTTTGCATGGTCAACATTAGGGTAGCAAAAGGAAGAGTAAGCAGTATCACTGAATACCATAACCAGAGTGCAGAGTATGTGATGGTCCTCAGAGAACTGATGGACCAGTGGATGCAGATGCTTTCCCACATTTTCAGTACTAGAGGGATTCTCATCCTTTTTCCTCAAAACTCCTCCTTTTGTATACTTTGATCCTCCTCTCATTTGGCTAGAGAGTCTCTCTCTAGCTTTGGAAAGATTTGAGAATCCCAATTTATCTATGAATAACACACTATTAGTTTTAGTAGCTCTTGTTTTGGTGAAAGAATATTTAATTTTCGGTTCCCGAGGCATTTGGGAATGTACAATGAGTTAGTTATGACTTGTTCCCGGGCGTGTGTTTTATACGTCAATTCACACAGGTGTACTTATTAATAAACTCACTTAAGCAATTCATGTGCATAAGTTTTAACCAGTGAGTAATTAGTGAAAGCATTGCCAAGAAACTGGAAATTTGGGAAATGTGTCATTATTTGCATATCAGTATAAAGCAATTACTAAATTAAAGAGTGCACGTTGTGACAAACATGAAGCTCCTTTACTGTTGCTTTGTCAGTGCACATTAACATCAACTTGATGTGAAAGCCTGGCTTTCTCTGCGTGAACTAAAAATCCTAAGGCAGAAGTACACAATGAATCACCCAGAGTTTGGAGGCTAGCACGCTGAATTGCCTTGGGGTTCAGAGTGAGGGAAGAAAAATCTGATGTAAAAGACCATTGAGAAAACGTATCAGTGGAAAGTAATTAACTCAAGATCCACAATTAGCCTCATGGTCCATACTTAACTGTGTTCCAGGTCTTTCAGCGTTTATTTAATTCTGTTACCCTGTGTTTCAAATAGCTGCAAATGGCTTGGCAGATTTTTCATCCTTTTTAATATTTACAGTTTTTGTCTAAGAAGAAGAATGAGCGCTGTAAGTGATCGTGGGTATTTATTTCAATCTCTCACGTATATCTCTTTATTATTAGAATCTGTTGTTCAAGTAAATATTATTTCCCTTTTGTTTCCTTTAACCATATTTGTGGTTTGAACCAAAGTGAAGTACTACAGTATCTGTCCTTCTGCTTTAGTTCCTAACTTGCCTAACTAGGCTTAATGAAATGGGAAACAATCAAAACCAGGGATCGCTTTCTCATTCATTTGGCTGGCAAATGAGAGTGATAAACTTCACAGTAATTCAACTAATGATTAACCGTAGCAGAAATTGGCATGTGTGTTCAACCAGCATAACAGGGCTGGGTGTTCTCAGAGGACCAGACACAATTTTTTCTCAAGCTTGTACAGAAACTCTCAGTAGGGTTTTGTGAAGTTTGCTTTGTCCTGGTTGTTGCTGTGGATTCAGCATCCCTCATCTGGTGTCTCTCCTGAAAGACAAAACTGTCCCGTTCAGCATGCCGTGGGTTCCTCGCCAGCCACGTCCGCACTCCCACCCCCGTGCTGTGTGTCCACAATTGATCCCAGAGCATCTTTACTGTGCTGCTGCATTCAGCACATCTCATACGGATCACCCAGCATTGAGCCTACATGGTGTGGACTAAGGAATAAGAGATGTATTTTTAATATACAGCCCTTGGAATAAACTGCAGAATATGTTGGGAAAATTAAGCATAGCAGTTTCTTAATACTCATCTAAGGAATTTGTTAAATCTTTTGAATTTATTACTTGGGACTCTGTTTTCAGTTCAGATCTTTTTTAACTTTTGGGCTCCGTGTTTTAACCCTACAGCATTCCTTTGTGATTTTAGTCTTCATTGGAGTTCAAATACACACCATGGGAATATCGCTGAAATCCTTGGAATGAGTTTCCTGCAACCTGTGTTGACAGGTTTAAATTACGTACTCTGACACTGTTCTTGTGGCTGGATTAGAAACTTTTTTTTAAAGTTAAACCTGCGATAAGTAATTGTCACAGCGCGCTGGTACAATGCTAATTTGAAGTGACATGTCCAAACTGGCCTCAGTAACATGAAGAAACCTAACAGGTGTGAGGGGTGGATCTTCCCATGGGCCCTGCTGAACTTCTAACAGGGGAAAAATAGTAGAAAAAGTGAAATGAACCTTGAATAAAGCTGTCAGCAGTAATTATCTCAACAACACTTTGTGAGGAGTTAAAATAAGCATTGCTGATTTATAACCTGAACACACTCCACCCTCGAGATTTTTTTCATCCAGTTAGTGTTTAAAATGAAACGTTGACTACCTGTCAAGAATTTTTTTTTTGTTGAAGATGCATAATGAAAATGAAGTTATTTTCCAGAGGAAGTTAATTTCAAGGGCTGTCAAATTTTTAAACACTTCTGTTCATTTTAATATTTGTACAATAGTTTTGTAAAACAAACAAACCTAGAGCAAACTTGACTGTTTTTCCCAGCTAATGCTATTTGATGTCAAAAGATGAAGTGGCTAACCTAGAATTACACCCACTTCTTATTGTTGTTCAAGGAGGGATAAGGGTTTACCTGGTAGAAAGCTTTTGTTAGTTGATTTTTTTTAATTATGTACTAAACCTGAATAGCAATGTCTTGGTGACCAGTATAGACTGGTCTGCTCTCTAGTTCTGTATGGTAAATCTCCAAGCCTTGTAATTAATCTCAAAGTACAAACAGGCCTTGTTTCTGCAGATTTCAAAAACAAAACTGAAAAAACACAATCACATTTGATAGACTTTCTTAATTGTAATGTGGCTTCATTTTAAATGAAGTATCGTTGGTGTGAGAACACTTGTTTTATGTATACAGTGTGTATTTCAGTTTGTACAAAAGTGATTTTACAGTCTGTTGTAACTAACGAAAGCATACTTATAACTCTGAGAAAACTGCAAAGGAAAAGATAAACTTTAATTCATAGAAAACCTTTAATTCCTTGAAGTTTTAAATGTGGGTATGCATGAATTCTTAAATCGTGTATCGATTCTGACTTTATGCACTGAAAACAGGACAGTTTATTTAATGTGTACTTAAGCAGTGCTAAGTGGTGGGTTGGGAAGTGTTGAGCACCTGTTTGTTCCCAAGGCATTTAGTGAGAGTTTGTTTGAGCATGGGCTGCCCACGCACTGGTAATAATGCTTGGAGAGCTAGATCCATGGCAAGAGCATGTGAAGGAGCTGTTGTGTCGTAGTGTCGTTTATCTTGAAATGATCAGATCCTGAGTATCCTTAGAAAAAGCACGAGTTGTTGTGAGTCTGCCACCTCCTTCCTGAACAGTATGGAACAGTTTTGAACAGCTTCGCCTCTGTATTTGGATCTCCAACAAGGGTTGGACCATGGAGCCGTCTAATGTTCCCTGGAGAAACCCAAGAAGTTGCCAAGGAGCTGCTACACTCCTATTTCCCCTGCCTTCAATATTCATATTTAGGGGCTGTGCTGGCTGTATTTAGAAACCATTATTTTCTTAAACTGTTTATGTAGTGGAAAAACTGCCAGCTCTTAGATTTCAAGCATCGAAGCACCACTTCCCCTGCCATCATTCACTTGTCTTTCCTCTGTTCCTTCTTCACTTTGATTTTCCAATATGCCACATTAAATACTATCTCCCTTTCACCACACAAATACTTCTTTCTTTAGGTATTGCTTGTACATCAAATTATTACTTTCTTTAATCTTAGAAAAGATAGGTTGCAAAAGAAAAATGAAAAATGGAAAAGCTAGTGAACTTGGAGCAGCAACCTCAACTGTAGAGCAGCCTGACCAGTCTTGCTCCAATGGTGAGCAAAAAGAAGAATAACTTATTTTCCAAGCATAGCAAATAGATTGTTTTGTAATTTGTTCCTGTGTCTTTCCAGGGAGTTAAGTTAGGTTGAAGATGTCTGCAATTCCCTGAGTCACTGTGAGATTCTGACTTAAAGACCTGAGGGCTGAGGCATAGGTCTCTGCCTTCATCTAGCCCTGCAGAGAAGGTATTTTCTTCTGATTTTCCTTTCTGCACAGTTAGTGTGGTAATCTTTTTGAACTGGGAACTTAATTTATCTGGTGAAGAGAGGTAGATGGCATCTTTTTTGGCTGGGAGGAATGAATTTGTTTGAATTCTTCTGAGATCTGCCAATCAAGACGAAGGGATTATCAATGATGAACATGCCTTGCAGACATCTAAACTGAAGTCTGTCTGTCTAGACCAAGAAGCAAGAGGATTTCTCACTTATTACAGTTTTACCTGCCCTGGCTGAAAGGACGGTGAATGAACTGAAACTGGAAGTGTGGGAAGGCTTCTTTATGGGAGCCATGCTATTCAGCCAAGAAAATCTAGCAAACTGATGAATTGTTTTGTCTTTTTTATCTAACTACTCTTGGTACGCTTGGGCTATGAAAGCGTTTGATCCTTACTGTGTTTAAGGTCCAAACCCAGCTAGTAGGACCATATGCATATAGTGTATAATAGAAAAACTAGCAGAGCTAGTTCCTCCTCAAGGTTTTTGTTCATATAGTTGTTTTCAGAAATGACCAGGCTTTTCCCTAGCTTTCAGAAAATGCGGAAGAAAATGTAGTGTCACTGACATTTATCATAGGGAATTAGCTTACACTATTAAAAAAAAAAAAAAACCAGGTATAGTAAGCTTCATATGAGAACTGAATTGCTTGACAAAGTTTCTTCCTCACCCCTCTATCCTTACCACTTTACTTACCTGATGGGGGGGGAAAGCATTATACTGATTACTCCAAGAAGAAGAATCAAATTGTATGGTGGAAGTGAAATTTTCACAGTAGAGATTCCTGCCAGTCATTGAGAGTTGCTGTGGGCACCTGCTCTAGGTTATTTTGAGCGGCTGAGCATGGTGTGTTATGAAATGTACTTGTTCATGTTTGTTTCTTTATACATTAGCTATGTATCAGTGAGTAAACCAGTAGATGAAAAAAAATAAGCAACTCACATTATAAGCACAGTGAAAGTGCTGTCACATGAAGTATTTGAATCAGGGTTAGGTTTCAGTTTACAGGCAACAGTGCATTCACTTCTGATTAAGAATTTCTTGTGTGATGTATATATTATACATCTCCACATGGGTACTACAGCCTGATATGCAGCTTCTAAAAAGAGCTCTTGTTCAGCTAGTGACCTCTTGATTTATAAATATTCCTTTGGGATATCATTTCTGCATTTGTTTGTTTCTAACACAAAAACACAGCTAGCTATTACTGACAAGCTAGTTATGGCCAAAGCACTAAACAGTGGCCACAAATGTCTGTTAGGTTGCCAAGCTGGTATATAATTATCAAGGGTGATTAGAGGTTTGCAGCTGTCATAGAATTCCCCATGTTAAAACAGCTCTATTTCAAAGATCCTGACTGTTCAAGCTTAGCATGAGCTTCTTCTGTTCTTAATTAAAAAAATATAAAAATATATTGTAATGACTTCAGAATGCGTTTAATAATACTCTGACCGTTGCTGCATGCTGCTGCTGTTTTCAGAGCAAAAGAAATGCCTCTGGGTATCAAGATGTTTGTATAATATCTATCAAAATTTTCTTTCACAGAACGAATAACAATATTTTGGCATATTTTTCTGGAGATAATCTTTCACTTATTAAGCAATGTGCTGGTTGTACAATGGTAACAGTGAAGGCATACGATATTTTCCAATGGATACTTAGATAACAGCTCTACTGCATCCACTGACTTGTTGGTTATCCAGCAAGGGCTCCGTAGTACAATGCATGCTAACAGATTTAGCTGCAGAACAAACAGATATTACGTGGGCCTGATTTTCCTCTTGCTCAACAAGGGGAAAACAGGCATTTCCAGTTTTCACTAGAATTAGTATCAGTACCAAGAACATTAGGTGAAATTCTGGAATCGAGTGGATGTGGTGCTCTGAAGGTATTGCCTTACAGGAAGGCAGATGGCTGGCTGGGGTGCCTCATCGTCCTGGGCTAATTATGAAAGTTACAGCAAACAGAAGTTAGAGATGCTAGACTGGAAGACCTGGGATTAGGTAATCTCAGTGTTCTTCAACTCCTTGAGATTACCAAAAACAAAAGGTATAATTGTATGCTTTGTATGCTAAAAAAAAAAAACAACAAACGCCCACGTTTCAATATAAGCAAGTTTTAATTCTACCTATTCCCATCATAGAGTTGGAAAGGATGCATTAGAAAGCATGCACCTTCTTGGCAGTCATGCATGGAGTGACACCTTTGGGAAGGTTTCTTTCGGTGGCTTCTTCCATCCAGCTGTGCTAGCGAGTGCAGCTGGAAAGCTGCAACTCTAATTTCACCAGGCCGTTTCAGGATGCTAGAACTGAATGGCAGTTTTTTAAGACTTTAATTCCTTTTGTCTAATATACTACAAGCTGACCTTAAGTAGGACTGAAAATTAGTCTTTTTATTTTCTGCAAGATTTATGAAGGAGAGTCAAGTATTGGAAAACATGCTTTTTTTGTACACCAGAATTTTGTTTGCTTTCCTTATCTCTGAGTATTAAAGGCCAAAAACATGGATTATTTTCCTTCACCTCAGGAGGAAACCATGCTTTCTTTGAAAATTCCCACATTTAGTTCTCTGTTGAAGCAGATCCTAGACAGGCAGAAATAATTCTGCATTTGAAGTATTGCTAGCTGAATAATTTGACTGATTCATAGCAGTCAAATAATACAGAAATAACACTTCTTGTTATGACTTCTAAATTTATATTAAAATTCAGCAGAACTCAAAAAAATCAGAAAAAGCTCACTGTCACTGCTCTTGTAGCAATCAAATACTTAACAAAGAGCACAAAATAAATCAATGTTCCTACTTCCCTTAAACATTATCACTTGCGCTTGCTTGTTTTCAGTGGTTCTTGCTGAAAGAACCTGCTGAAGATCCTGGACTCTTGGCGGAGATTTGGTCTTCATCCATGCTGTCCCTCTGGAGGTGATATTACAATGATAAGTACCAAGAGGACAGTTATAGGCCTAACAGATACGTCTGTAAGCGCTGTGCTTCGGGGGCTTGTCTATTTTCCTACCATAATTTATTTTTTTAAGTAAGTGCTACTTTCATCCAGGCAGCAGACAAGAAGAGCCATTCTCAGGGCTTTATTCAGATTACTGGATTGCTAGAGAGACCTGTACGTGTATTCACGTGGGAGAAAACAGGGTTTCCAAAATGACTGTAATAGCTGAGGATGAGGAAGAAGATCCAGTTCTTTACAGGTTGGTTTAAGCTGGCCACTTTGGATCTCTGCGTACGTTCTGCAAGGTATTAGAAAGCTCCTAGAGCTTGCCTCCTTCCTTTCTTCATTAGATACGGTTGCAATTAATGCTTTTTTGAAGTGCTGTTTTTCTTGATCACTGTACGGCAAGGTTTGAGGAGGAGCAAATTTGTCAAATCCAATTACTACTTTCCTCATTCAGTAACAGAGCTTATAATTTTTGTGTCAGCAGTTCTCTGGTTTTTATTAGCTAAAAATCGTCAGCTTACTTTCAAGCTTAGTAGATTCCGTATGTGAGAACGTAGCGAAGATACCAAAGATTAACGAGTAGAAGCGGGTGCCTGGCAGCTGCAGTTCTCTGCTGGTGTCATTGCTTTGTGTTCGTGCTACTATTTATCTTTCTCAGACCTTAAATGTCTTCGTTAAATATCCCTGGAGTGGTACAAGGATCCGAGTTTGCTCCTTCCTTTGTAATTTCAAAAATCTGCAAGAGTGGGAACTAAGTCATACCAGCAAGCTCTTTATAGAAGATTCCAAGCTTGTAAGATTATGGACTTGCAATTTTTCTCATTTTTTCTGAGCTTGTGAAGGCAGCACTCTGGATTTGCATGCTGTGAGTGATTTCTCTTCTTGATGCAGCTGCAGACATATTTGTATCATGAAATATTTGTTAAAAATGGTCTTTTGATTGTTTGAGAGCATATTTCTAGAATGAATTTTTTTCTACATAAAAATGATGCTTTCTAACAGGAGGAATAACCTATTGTTTAAAGCACCCGGAGTTCAGACTCTCACTCTGGACTTGGCAAATACTCCTAGGTCTGGAAAGTTCTTGGCAAAGAGTCCTCTGTGTCCAAATCAGAAAAGACGTCGTTTGACTTTATCCCCCAGTTATTGATGCTGGCAATTAAAATACAAATCACCTTACACTGAACGTTTACAAATAAATGTAATGTCTTAATGTTAGAAAGCATAAATTTTAAAATTTGGTAGCAGTCTTTCTTTTAATACTTAAAATATTGTTTCAGGTATCTTTGTGTGCCCGTTAGTCCAGGTTGTGCCATTACCTGTTTGTGTATCAGCAGCACACTGTTTAATATCTCTGCTGTCTTCCAAAAGGATTATCCTATTGCAAATGTCCCTGAAATGTTTTTGAGGCTCCAATCTTATTTCCTTCTCATTTAAAAACTACAGGAGGCCAAAAGGGAGACTTTTTAAACTTTCAGTGAGCATGAGCACTGTATACTCAGTGCCAGAGAAGAGATCTAGCTTTTCAGTGATCACCTGAGTGACTTCGTGCAAGTTGCTTTGCCACTCTGATTCTTTCTCCACCTCATGGACCTTTCAAATGGGAGATCTTTGGAGTAGGGCTTTGCATATGTGTATATCTAGTGCCTAGAAAAATGGAACAACGGTATTTATTTCTGCTTTAATGTCCTATATATTCCATAATCTGTATCTACTAGTGCTAAGAGTCCTGTATATGTATCTTCCAGTGTCTGTTCTTGTGCACACAAAAGCCATCTGGTTCAAGCTACCGTGCTCGTATAAAGGTGGTTTTCCTGTGAAAAAAGAAAACACTGAAAAAAATGATCACTTTTTGAGTTTTATCACAAAACGGCTTCATGGACTGAAAATATTGGAGATCAGGTACTGAGACAACAAACCAGTATTTTCTGTTTTGGAATTGGTAGAAGATCATGTTCACCCTCCTGGGAAGATGAATGCGACACAGCAGTTCTTACATCTAATGTACTGCAACCTTGTCTGGGAGTAAGCAGATGCAGTATTTAGAAAGAAAAATCACTCCAAGAGCAGCCTGATGCCTAAACATTTCTAGCCCCTGAGACACTTCAGCTGATGCTCCCAAGTGGCCTGCATTCAAATATTTGAGGTTTGCTATCTGTGGCATTGGACTGAGCTGCCTGAAAAGTAATCTTTTGCTTAATATTGATGTTTTTATAATTTCCAAAATAAAGATTAAACTTTCTGGTGCAAGAGTCTCTTGAGAGAGGACTGTCTCCTTTATCTTGGAATAAAGATAACTCAGTTCCGGAGAAATGTTCCTGCTGGTAGATTACTTTAGAAATGAAAGGCAGAGCTTCTCTTTTCCCTAGCCTTTGCTTTGCATAAACTTCTCAAAGTCAAAGGAGAGGGCAATTTCTCACACAAATGTTCACAAAAAAACAACAACAACATTCCAGCAACTGTCTGGGGAGTAGGATGAAATGTGCTCTGATGTTGAACCCCTTCTGCTGTTAGCTCATTTTTGAGAGACGCTTTGACACTATAATATAGGGTTGCAAATTAGAATTGCAACACCCTGCTATTGGGCCAAGTGATGAAGCAGCACAATAACTGCTTGCTTGATCTTACCACTCTTCCTTTAATGTGCATGTAAAAGATACCAGGAGCCTTTCCAGGCATCTGTCAGGCTGTTTGATGCTGTTAGGGAACTGCAGGCTGTGTGTGGTTAGTGTGCGTGCGTGTGTGTTTTACCAGGATTTCATACAGTGTGGGAACCGTAGGGCAAAGTTTCAAGTTTTATAACAGTCAGGTTTTGTTTATTATTTACGACTTATAAAAATGCTAATTAAACTGGGGGATTATTGCAGCGAATACAGTTCTTAGGCGCTTGTCACAGGAGTTTCGTAGGTAATTGGACTTGACCTGTATGTCATCTTCAATATTTCATTTGCTCCCGAGTATTATTACTCACTTCCTTTAAGATGATAGCTAGGCTTTTTATGCAGCTAAACTTCTGTTTAACCTTGCTATGAGAATGTGACAGTAGGCTAGTTCAGACAGGTTAACATTCATTTGGTAACCAGCCTGCTTAATCAGCCCGCTTCAACCTGCTGCAAATTAAATCTTTGTGAGTTCTAGCAGACAAGTGATAAAGTCGTTCTGAATTATGTATAAAAAATAAATGGGGTATCTTCAGTGCTCATGGCAGTAAATGAAATTTGAGGCTTATGATTTATTCTTGGGTTTTTGCTAAGGATGATTGAAATTTAATTTACCTTAAGGTTTTTACAGTCTAATTAGGAGGGTGCTGTAGTCCTGAGCCACTCTAAGTGGCTCATTCTGTCCCCCCTCAGTAGTAATCATTTTTGGACGATCTAGAGGATCTTTTCCTGTCCTCTAGGTGTTTCTTCTGAAGGACCCATAAGCTAGAAACAATATTTTGAACACACAGCCCAAACTGTCTACAAGTCACTAACTGTACAGAATCGAATATTTTGTCGGGTTCAGATTCTGCAAATAATTGGATTTGTTGCCAAAATGAATGAGCTGTATTCATTTAAGAGCTATCAGTGCTGTAAATTTACCCCGCGTGCTATCAAGATAGGGCTTAGCAGCTTCTGAAGATTCGTTCTGGTCATCAGCTTCACTTGGAGAGAGGACGGATAGGCTTTCCAGGAGAGGGCAGCAGGCTGTGTACATGCTTGGGCTGCGTAAAGAGACGTGTGGAGGGTGCTCTAAATGACAAGAGTAGCACAGGCGGTTCTGTTGGTAGAAGAGTAGGCAATTCTTACTTGTAGTCATGTTAAGTACAGTTTTAAATGCAATGTACAGTTAGATCTTCCAACCTTATTGTGTGTTTGCAGGCATCTAATCATTTTGTCTTTCAAACGGTGCTAGCTTTTTTCTATTTGCTGTCTCCTTGATTTTAAAAAGTTTAGGTTTAGGCATACAGCAGTAGGTAAAAGTACTGTTTCTGTTGGCACTAATAAATGAACATTTATTGTGTCTGTGCTCACTGTAATTTTGCCAGTGTTCTTGGGTTTGTGGGTGCCCTTGTTTATATGACAAATATAATTATGATCAAGATGAAGTGTATTTTGAAGGAGCCATTGTGAGAGCCTCTTACAACTTCTGATAAAAATTGTTTATTTCCAGTTAATCTTTTATTTTTTTTTCAAGATGACTTAACTGTTTTTAATTAGTTGTGTCATTGCCTGTCATTTTTATGTTAACATTTGCTTATTGGTTAGGAAGGAAAAATGAACTACACATAGTTCCTCAAAGCATAATACTTTATTTTTTTATTTTATTTTTAGGCTAGGGGAGGAAGATTTAATAGAGTCTTAATATGAAAACAAAACAAGTAACTCTGATAATATAGCTAGTAATTATTACAAATTTAACAGCAATTTAGAAAGTTAGACTAAACAAAACAGAGTCAAATCAATACATCTTCTTATTCAACTTTGAAAGATACTGTTCTTGTCCATCTTAAAACGAGAAATTATTTGTAATGGTTCAGAGTTCAGTTCTGATTTAGGAAAAAATAACAGTTGAAGATGGTTTTGAGTTTGAAGTTTGTTTTGTTTTGAGTCTTTGTGCATACATACCTTTAAAACTATTCCGCTGTAAAATGTAAAAATATCTATAGTCATCTTTTTTTTTCTCTGAAAGCATCTTTATCTGCTGGTCATACAGCTGTTCCTGAAGATTGTATATAGCTAACATAAGAACAGCAACAAAATCCTCCAAATCCTAGAATTTGATATAGCAGCTTCACCTTCAGGTGAAAATAAGTCTTAGCACTCTGCACCTAACAGAAGATATTGTTATATATTTGCAGTCACTGTGCAATAATAGTTGTTGTTCCTTTGAATATTTTTACGTAAGGAATCATTTTAGTTTTCCAGGCTTCATACTTTATATTTGTATAATTAATTTGCACTTCTGCAATGAAGTTGTTAGTATGAATCTCAAAGCAACCTTAAAAAACAAAACAAACAAACAAACAAACCAAAAAAAACATTTAAAAGAAATGAAGAAGAAAAAAAAAACCTCTCAGTTGAGACTATGGCTTTAAAAAATGATCATTG
Organism: Anser cygnoides; assembly: GCF_040182565.1. Lineage (NCBI taxonomy): Eukaryota > Metazoa > Chordata > Aves > Anseriformes > Anatidae > Anser > Anser cygnoides. The sequence continues at coordinate 26,800,199 of NC_089880.1, read as the reverse complement.
CTTTTTTTGTAGATGACTCTAGCTGTATCGGGACTGACTTTTCCTTGCCATCGACTTACAGTCGGAAGAAGATCTTCACCTGTACAAACGAGGGAACAGTCAGAGGAGGTAAGAACATCTTCATTTAACAAGATATACTCTAGAAAGAAGCAAGGAAAGCTCATTTTGCCATGATTGCTGTTCTTTCTATTGTCAAATACATCAGTAGAATTGCACATTAATGAAAGAATCTGTTCACAATTCCTGTAACACATAATTGTGACAAAGTAAGGAACTGGGCAATCAAATCATTGAAGAAAAAGAGGAATAACAAAGTAAGCAAGCTACAGTAAGCACTGAAAAATACTCCAAATTAAACAGAAGGTTGAAACATTTTAAAATATTAACAGAAAGAGATGTTCGCAGACTGTAAATCACCTTTCGTTGTTTCTAACTATTAATTGTTTGCATTAAAATTTCCAGTGCCTTTGTCCTTCCTCAAAATTATTTCAATATAAAAGCAGTTTCTCATTTCCCACACACTTCTTACCATTTTATTTAGAGAACTGTAACACGTATGGTTTATCTTGCTGCACAAAAAGAACGTTTCAATTACTTAGATCGGTAGAGTTGGCAAGATGTAGCTGTGAGGTAAGGTCAGGGTGCAGGCGTGGATATATGCTGTTGGACAATTCTTTAAGGTTAGAGGATGGTCAGACAATGTAGTTTTAGCTATACCTAAACTATTTAGCAGGTTAAATAGGTAGTTACAGTTCTCTTCTGAGATCTGCCCCCATAGCTATTTAATTGTTCTTCTCTATTTTATTCTTTCAGAATGATATGATTGAGTTTGCCCACTTCATAGGATTTTGTTGTTTACTAGTTTATTCAGTAAATGTTCTTATTTGAAGCGTTTTGGTATGTGTAGCTATTGTAGGGAGAGATCCGCATGGCTTGAGCTCTTTGTTCCTGTCATGGTCATTTGGAGCCATGATACACTGTGTTGCACCTTCAGGGATTCGTGTATATTTTCTGTAGTGCACTGTCACCGTAAGTTGCAGGTCAAGTGGAGCTGGAAAAGTTGTTCTTGAAGACAAGTCAGTTTAAAGGCAAGTTACCACTGAATAGTTAAAAACAAGGCTTTCTGAGCTGTTACATATTTCAGAGGACATGCAGTCCAAAACACCCGAAAGTGGGAGTTTGGAGGCACAGATGGGACCTTAGTTTCTTGCGTAAAAATATTGATTTTTCTCCTTTGTCGTATGCCAAAGAAATCAGCCTGTCATTCAACATGCAGTAGTCTGTTGTGCCAAGTTAGGACTATGGATTCTGAATTTGTATGAAAGGGATTGCAGTAAGATAGATAGGTAGCCTTCCAAGGACAGTTCCCCACTATAAAAGTATAGCTGAAGTAGATTGCATCTAGATATTGGAAATCAGTGGTAGATTTTGTGGCTTTTCTCACTCTTAATTCAGTTACACCACCTGTAGTACCCTTAGATGGAAAAGACTTTGCTCAACTCTGCGTATGCAGTTCCAAATCCTTAGTTATTTAAATAATGCTTTTTGTCACATAAGGCTCTGTCAGCAATAATTCTGGTAAAAATTAGATCTTATTTGTAAAAAGTAATCTGATGAAGCTGTATAAAATAGTAAAATAAAATGCAATATACCAAGTATTTTCATAAAAATGCACAAGTATTTTTCAGTATGTATTTTGTGTTTCACTGAAGATAATGGCTGTAATAGAGGCTTATGGTGGATTTTGTTTTTTGTTTCTAAATAGCAATGCACTGATGTTCATATGGTTAGTGACAGTGATGGAGATGATTTTGAAGATGCTACAGAGTTTGGAGTTGATGATGGAGAAATGTTTGGAGTAGCATCATCTGCCTTGAGGAAATCGCCAATGAGTAAGAGTTGAAAGCTAATTGACAATTAACTGGTAGTAATAAAGCACTAGTGAATGCAGAGAGGTATGAAAAGTCTGCACAGAAAAAAACAGGAAAGTATTTTTTGATAGGACCATTAGAATTGTTTGAGTCTCGTGTATGATGGGTGTGTTAAATAAAAGTACTGGAAACGTAATTGAGAATAATGAACACATCTTCCCATTGAGGAAGCTTCTTCTTAACCCCATGATTTTAGGTTATAGTTGAAGGAGGGTGATTTAATGCTGAGAAATGGTGATCTGTAACCAAACATACTTGTAGAAACCTAGATTTTCCTGTTTTGAAAATTCTACAGATTTTAGTTTTAGCATCTTGTGGTGACAAATATTTTTAAGTATATACATTTAACAGGTTTCTTAGTGATTATTTGTCCTTGAATTATGAAAAGAATCAAGCAGGAACAGTCAATTACTTCCTATGTGCTATTCTATATATAATCTATTTTTTTAGGCTTGCCTTGGTGTTATTATTACCTTAAAAGTTTTTGACAGCAAAGTTATGTCACCGTGATGGCATGTGAAACTTTTTAACATTATGTTTAGGAAGTTTAAAATAATAATAATAATAAAAAAGTAACTAGAAATATTGTGGGTCAAGCCTTTCAAGCCAGTCCTTTCATTTTAATATATTAATGTAAGTCCAGAGTGTTAACTCTGAACAAGTGATATATCACATTACACTGGACCTGAGGATTTTACTGTTTGGAAAGCCTGAATACATTCATGAGAGTGTCTGGAAATTCCATGTCTTTCCAAAGGTTCATAGTCTTTCATGAAATTTATATGGTCTCTTGGTAACCACTTCAGTAAGCTGTAAACATAAAAAATCCATGAAGCAAAGTGAATGCGCATATTAAAATCTGTTTCCATAAGGTTGTATTTAATCTATTATTTTTTTTTTTTAGTGCCAGAAAATGCTGAAAATGAAGGAGATGCCTTATTACAATTTACAGCAGAGTTTTCTTCAAGGTAAGCTTAGCCTTATAACTGTGTAATTCTTGTTAAAAACTAAGCTAAATTTAGTAAATAATTAAAATAAAAACAAACCAAATGTACATATTTTCTTTTATAAGGATACACATTTAGGCATTCATATCTAATTTATTTTAAGCTTAACTTTGTTGGATCTATTTCTGAAATAGCATATTTCTCAGTCCATTTTAGAGTGACAGATTCTTGCCTTATTTAATTTGCTACTAATTAATATCATTACCTAATTATGTAGGAGTCCAGAAGAATGATAAAGAATCTGATTATGTATACTAATTTTAATTTGATATGCAGGAACAAAAAGGCTGAAGTTGATTAATATTGAAGAATATATACAGAGTTGCAATAAGAGCTTTCACAAAAATGAAATGGTTGGATCAATCATTGCTTTTTAAAAATAAAATGCTGCTTTTTATTTAACTTCATTCACTGAAGCTTACACTGTTAAGTGCTTACCTCATTTAATCAGAAAGGTAGAAGCTGCATAATAATGTACTACAAACTAATGCAAAGTTTGTGCCTTCTGTTTTCACCCCTGTGTAAGGAAATCTTCTTTTTGTATATAAACGAAATGCATTCATGTGTAATACAAGAATACACTTCAGTTAACCTTTAAAAATATAGTAAAAGGAAGAAATAAGTTATTATTGAAAATATATATATATATTTAGAAATTAAGGTGTCTATGTAAAAAGTTTTTATGATAAAATTTGTAATGTAGCAATTAGTTACTTTAAGCTTTTGAATGCTAGGGGACAGATTTGCTTTAAAGGAGAGGGCAGAAATATTTAGAAATGTAGTACTTTATCTTTCTAAGTGTTTAGCCAATGTGTTTTATTCACAGCATACGTGAAGAGGTACAATATTGAAATTACTATTTTAATATTTTCTTATTAATTGAAAATTTTATCTCAAATAGATATGGTGACTGCCATCCTGTTTATTTTATTGGATCATTAGAGGCTGCTTTTCAAGAAGCCTTCTATGGGAAAGCTAGAGATGTAAGTGTGTATTAAAGTTACTTAATTTAATTTAGGGGAAAAATGGAAATCACTGCACATGTTTTATCACTGTTTTAAGAAGGTAAACTATATTTAGGAGTTGTCTCATTTATATTATTTGTGAATATCTGTATGGTTGGTTGACCAAAATACTTACTCCGATTGTTGTTGAAATTACAGTGAATAACTCATGCTTTCTAATTATTCAGGCTGTATTTTTACTGGAGTCCTGTAGTGATTGGTAACTATGGGGGCAGTTTTCTCTGTCTCTCTCTCTCTTTTTTTTTAAATTCTCCTCCCTTTTCTTCCTGAAATAATCATGTGTCCTAGCCCCACTTAACACTGGCTGGGAATCTTTTGGTTGACAAGTTCAACATTGCATGTTGGTAACTCTTTTGAAGGATGGCTAATGAAATTGTAAATTTATATTGAAAGGTGTCTGAAATACAGTCCTTTCTTTCTTCCTTTCTTTCTTTCGTTCTTTCTTTTTTTTCTTCATTTGTACAGCCTTTATCTGCCAAGTAAATTCCAGTACTAAAGTTTGGTTATTTAGGTTTTCTGTCCATCCAACCAGACATCTCAAGTTTCTGTTATTCCATGCACAGTTGTAAAATCAGTATTTTAATAAAATTAGAATGGGAATAGTTTATTTAAGTTCTGGTGACTTGAATTCACTAAGGAGAAACCCAAAGCCTTGCGTAATCAATCATAGACAAAGCTGAAACACAAACAAGAAAGTTATGCTGTTTAAATTTATTTTTTGTTGTCTTGATAGATATTTAATTTTAAAATGAAGAATTTTGTGGCTTCCTGTGGTTATTCATATTGGAAGAAATAGCTATGTTGTGCTAGAGGATGTTATGATCAGTATGTTATGAATCTACACTGTGTAGCTTAAGTGAATGCTAACTTGACATGTTGTGGACACAATTTTCTTACACTCTAAATTTAGTGAATATTTTCATGACTGTATATGGATTTCAGGGCATAAATGTACACAGAATAATTCACAGGCAAAGTGTAAATTTATAGCTCATTCAAGTGGAACAGTATATGTTTCAAAGAAATAAGATGATGAAGTCAACATGAAAAGTTTTTGAGTTAAAAAGTTCACTGTGTCATTTCATCAGAAATGGTTGACACCATCACCGTAATCATGGAAGAGAGCCCATTAGGAGCTTTCATAAATACTGTTTTATAACTCTAAGTCTGATATTAATGCAGTACAGTTGTTTAGTTTTTTTTTAATACTCCAGATACTTCGTATACTACTTGCATGGCACATCTGAAATCCACATGACCTTGCATTTCTAATATTTTTTGATGTATTTGGGCTAGATCCTCATCAGGATAAAGTAATACAATTAAGAAAGTGTTATTTTTGTGACTTCTTCCTTTAAATTTTTTTTGGAAAAATTGCCATAATTTTTAGAAGCCCTTGTGCCTCCCAGCTACCCTGAGAAATGTCATTGTTTTGATTATAACATTCGGATGTAAAGCAAAGGTATGATAAGGGCTAGAAGCCATTTATTTTTATTATGTTTTCCCTGTTACAAACAAGTTTTTTCAGAACCACCTCCTGGAATTCCTAAGTGAGGAAAGGGATATGTTATTTTATATTTTTATAACTGCATTTCATAAAATAATTGAATAAGAATATCAGTATAAGGAAAAAGCTTAAGAGAAAACTGCAACCTGTCTGTCTTCTAATTTATACTATGGAGGGCACTTAATTTTACCAGGGCAACAGATGAGCTTCAGGCACCAGCATTCTTCACTTGAAGTGAGAAATTGAGTTCCAAGAGTAAATAAAAACAAGATTGAAGGTTTAAATCCTCTGCTAGGCTTTTTGAACTTATATACTCATTAAATGTTTATTGGAGTGGTGGGATTACGAAGGATTTGGGTAGCTTCATCAACTGGTATATACTTAATCACTAAGTAAAACACTACATTTGATAGAGTGTTTCTCACGATGCCACACTCAATCCATCTTAATGAAAACCACTTCAAACTGATTTAATTTGAGAGCACTTGGCAGCAAGAGTGCTCAGAGATCTTAGCCTTTTCTTGACAAAATCTCAATGCCGTCCAGAGCAGAAGGTGCACTCTACAGTTCAGGTCCAGTTAGACAGCCATCAGCTGTGTTTTTAATCTGTGTAGTGGATACTTTCTCCCAAAATAGCCCATTATATATGAACTTGAAGCCTTTTTCCAGAAACACGTTAGTTTGGGTTATTTTAAGAAATTCAATTTATGTGAGAACATATATTTTAAACGCTGATTGTTATATCTCTTTTACAGAAAATAGATGTTCTTCTGTTAAATCTTATTTTTTTTTTTCATTCATTGGGAAGGATGTTAATTCGTAGCTGCGTAAGAACGTGTTATTTGAAAAAGAAACACCTTTTAGAAAGGTTAGATGTTTGTCTGTTTACCTGTATTTTGTTTAGGTTTTTATCATAGCTCTTCATTTTGAGTCATTAGAGCTAAGATCAACACAAGTGATGGGTGTCTTTTGCTTAAGAGCAAGTGCTACCATGACAATCTCAGGTCTAGGCAGAGAGATGGAGTGAAGACAAATATAGCTCTACTTTAAAACATGTATATACCTCTGACACAAAAATGCAGATATAGCCAAGCCAAGATACAGAGTTTCGCCTTTAACAACTGATGTCCGTGGTCCTTTGCATGAAGTCCCCAGTTACCTCTTGCAGCATGATGGTTCAGAGCATTCTGTGCTAATTTCTAAGGCTTACTGTGTATATGTAACACAAGAAAATATTTTCATTATTAATTTTTAATTGGGTCAGGAAGAGAAAGAGAGACAAAGATCTCTTAAAATAATTTATTTTGTGAAATTATTTCTCTACTTGTTGTGCCCATTTGAAAGAAACATTTCGCTGTCATACTAGTTTATGAAGAACAAGCTTACTCTTGCTCAAGTACCATTGTAAAAATAGCTAGCACAGATGCCAGAGATCTGAAATCTTATAATGCACATTTTTAAACAAGATGTTTGCAGGAGGTTTCTTTCCAACTGAATGCAGTTTATGGGTGCCTTATGTTCTGAAACATCAGGGGGTTTATCCTAACTTAGGGTGGTATCGCTTAATCTCTATATTGAATTTCTCTATGTTATTTACTTGAATAATACTAGAGTATTTTCTTTTATTGGAGTTTGTTTACCTTTTTATCTTATAGGTGGTTGCTACTCTTTTATTACGAGAAATGATAAAGGAATCTGCTTTACCTTTTCAGTAGCTCTTATGTTTTTATACCTCTGTCAGATCACCTCCTGCTCCTCTCTCAACCTTTCTGTCCACTGACTTCTAATAAATATGTGAAACATCTCTCTTAGCACAGATTGGTATTGTCACCTCAATATATACTCCTGCATGCTGAAAATGAACCATGTTGTTCTTCTCTTTGAGTTCTGTCTTTTAGGTTCAATTTCCTGGCAGAACCATCACTTTCACGTATGGGTACTTAATTTCCTGAATACCTAGAAGAAAGTATGCTCTTTCCATGATTTAGCATGATCAAGAAAACCTTTTTTTTTTCTTTTCCTTTTTTTCTTTTCAGATGGTAGCTTTAGTATTCCTTCATACAGGGTTTTCTGTAGTATAATTTTTATCTGCATAATGCAGAAAACTGTCCCTCATTATTATTTCAGCTAATTCAGTTCATACTGACCTTTTGGGTCCTTGAAGTACCCTCTCCAGAGGTAGTCTATGCCAAGGATGCACCAGCCTGTAGGAAGATTGAACAATGCAATGGACTGTTAAAGACTACACTGAGAGCAGTGGCCGCAGGACAGCTTTTTGGTTTAGCCCCGTCATCTTTTTTGTTTCCTACATGAAAGATTCTCCCTGGCCAGTACACTGAAGTCATATACCCTCCTAGGCCCAATGAATGAGTTTCTGCAAAGTGTAGTAAGTTTGGCATATGGGTGAAGAAGGGACCTGTTCCAGAGCAATGGGTAATTACTGATTAGAGAAAAGTCTAGGCAGGTGGCCAGTGAGGGAAGGGAGTTCTGTCATGCAGGAGGTGGGATTGAATGTATTCTAGTGTATGTTCCCTAAATACTGTGGAGCAACATGGAGTACAGCTTCACCACCACCTTTTACTTTGACTCTGGGCACATTTCAAATCAAATCAAATCGCTCCTGCTACATTTTATGAGGGGCTTGAGTGTGTGGCATGTGGTAGGTGTGCTTTGAAAATGATTTTTCAGTTGAGCTGCCTGGGAGTCCTAGAGGTTAAGTGACTACTTAACAGATTATAATTTGGTGTCAATAACGTGAATGCCAGTCTACACAGTCTGGTTGTAGAGGACAGCTAGAAAAGTGTAAATCTAGGTACCCAGGAAGAGTAAGGCAGCTACAGTAACGTAGATGTCAGTACATAAATTCCAGTTAAGCCCCATGTTAGTCACCTACATTTACTTTCCAGTCTTGCCTGATGTATTTGTTAGCAGTTCTGTACTTTCATCCTTAAATTGATTTTGAAATAGATAATTACCATTTAGAAATTTTTGCTACAACATATCAGCTTAGTAGTCTCATTGTGTCCCTACACACCCTTTATTCTGCTTCATCATTCATATGGGAAAGGTTAGTCTTGGGTATGGATGTATCTTCAACAGTCTCTGTACTTGATATTAAACACTGAAAGTTTATTGAAATTGTCTGCCACACTCAACATTTTCTCCTCTTTTGAAGCGTATGTTTTGTAGTTCTTATCTGAGTTTGGTTTTAATTACTGATTATTTGTTGCACTGTGTAAGATATCACTACAAGTTCAATTGATTGAAATAGAGATACAACAGTATAATAGGATCAAATAGTTGGAACATGAAAGTATTTTACATCAAACTTAAAGTAAAGCACACCTTCACATGGGAGAGTGGTTAACCATTTGAACAGCTTTTCCTGTTTCGTCTGGATTCTCTTTCACTGATGGTTTTACCGAAAGATGTAAAATAATTAAAGTTGGAACTAATTTAGAGACGTCCTATGCCACGTATAATACAAAAGACCAGATCAGGAGATTCATCTCCTGATGATCAGGGATCATCTCAGTCTCATTTAGGAACTTACAGGGTACAGTTTAATTCAGATCCTCTTCTACAGCACTAGAAGCTGGTTGCTGCCCCTTGTTTATGTCTTTGGTGTTTGTGTCTTTTCTTTTGACTGGTGCAAGGGGAATTCGATAATGCTTATCTTTAGCAGGTTCTGTTCTGTTATTTGTAATATACAGGGAAGGCTTCCTATGAATCTCTGTCTGCCCTATTCCTGCTTTGATCCTTTTTCAAAGTGGAATAAATTCTAATGCATATCACCTTGGTGTATTGCAGAGGGTTTACATTCTGCTTAGGAAAAAAGATTGCACATGGTAAAGTAGTTTTGCTCAAGAAAGCTGATCATATGATCTCCAGGATCACTTTAGATAGGTGGATCAGATTGTACACATCAAAAGCTTAAAGATGTGCAAAAGTGTCCCTCTGTTCCTTTAAATTAGATTTTACTACGTAAAACCTGGAGGAAGAATGAAGATCATTAGTCTACCAACTTGAAAGAACATTCAAGTCTCTAGCACATGTTATGTAGTGAACATTTTTGTCTCAATCATTACTTGAACTTGTAAATCTGAGATTCAGAAATAAACATTCAGGTCTGTGGTTTTGCTGACCCTTATGACTTTATTGCTATTCATATTCATATTCTTCTGTGCTATCTGAAAGTTACTGGTGTTTTAGGAACTGGCTGAGAAACTTGGATATTGCATTACTCTATCAGCGATGATCCAATTAGTCTCTCAGTCTTATGAAGATACGTGTTTCGTTCTGCCACAGGGACAACTTGGCCTTCATTTCAGTGTCCCTCTACAGCCTGTGTTTCTTTCCTGGGTGCCGCATGCCAGGCATGTTCCATCAACAGATAAAAATCAGGCAGAAAGGGGCTGCAGCACTTCACAGCAAATTACATGGTAGTGGATGTGGGGCACAGGAGCAGGGGCAAGGCCAACTGGGTCTTGTGCACAATCTGATTGCAACAGAAGTTGTAGAAAAAAATGATTGAGATCTGGATTTTTTCTTTCTTTTAAAGTATTAAGATAAATAAGATGTAGAAAATGGTTAGTGTCTCTTCCTGATGTCCCTTTTTCCTTTAAATAAAATGGAACCCGGAGCTTAGAGCTAAAGCATTTAGGACCTTAAGTGTTGCTAACAATGAGGAGGCTTAGATTCATCATGTTTGTAAATCCTGGCCCCTTCTGAAAATTCTAGTACATGACTGCGTGGTTTTCATCATCAACGTCCTCTGAAAAATACGTCTCTAGATGGCTTAAATTCTTAAAGCCCATCAGATAGATATTCAGTACTTAGAACCTTCTCAGTATGCCATACCTGGGGACTAACAAAAGTTCTTCCCCATTGGATTTTTTTCTTGGTTAAAATTTTGTGCTAAGTATATAACCCTGAAGTCATTATGTTTTTGAGACATCCAACACAGAACAGACTGGTGTTGCATTAATAGTCTTCTTTTATGAAAGTCAAGACCGTTCAAGAGTTTAGTAAGCCTATTTTATTTGTATTGACTAAAAAATTCCATGTATTAGTCATCCTAGAATCCTAGAATTTACTCTGATTTTTTTTCAAAAGTCTAGAAAAAAAAAAAAGCTTCTTACAAATATATACTACCATAGGTTAATAATAATAATAATAATAAAACTCCTCTCACCCCCCAAAACAGCTTCAAGCCTTTTGCAATAACACATTTTTCCAAGTAAAAAATATTCTTGCCTTCTATAAAGATTTTTCAAAATGATGTTTCAGCACTTTGTCCTGTTACCACTTTTCATTGTTCTTGCAATACGCCTATGCCCAACCTTAATATTTTGGACAAATTGGCAGACACAAATATAGTCTGTATATATGGTGCTTAGTCTTTGCCTAGCAAGATTTGTTGATGCAACAAAAATTACATTCACTTGTAAAGTAGCTCAATGTAAACATCTATTGTGTATGTGTCTGTTTTGTTTACTAAAATTTGTCTGTAAATCTTTAAGCCTAAAACTGTACATATTTTGAAACATTCAGTTGTATGGAATCTCATATTTAACAGTTTCATGGGGTTGTTTCTTTGGAACTAAAAGTGTTTCTCAAGAGCCTTTTTTTTCTACTCGCTCCCCGTGAAAAGAGGAGAGCAAAGCCATCCGCTTACCACAAAGCAGTGCCACCACAAAGGAAAGATTAAGGGTTTAGAGAGAGGTCAATGTGGGTTTTTCTCTAACTAAACACTTTCCTAAAGTTTCCTTGTGGAAAAAATAATGAAGTCATCTCAGAGTTTTTAAAGAATTTTTATTTCTTTTTCACCGTCTGCATTCGCTTGTCTTCTCAGCATGGATGTTTAATCTTTCTAGGCTTTGTGAATTGGTCCAAATGAATAAGTGGTGAGCTGTCTCTCTAGGAGCTAGAGGCTTATTCTAAGGCCCTAATCACTGAGTAAACACATCTTTGCCCTCCCTCTCTTACAAGTGCTATATAATAGTCGAGATTCTAGCACAGTAACCTGGATATTGCAGGGATCGACGCTTTGAAATGCAGAATGGCTGATCCTCAAAAACAGACAGTGCCTGATCTTCCCCTGCCTCTTTCTTCTTTTTAAATTAAATATCACCACAGAAATGCTGTTTTATTGCTTGATATTGTGCGTTAGTGCCCTGGATTTTCAAGTTTAGTTTCAGTCAACATTGTTGCCTGCACTTATATGGATCTCTGCATGTTGGGCTTATTAATGGCCCTTTCTGGCACATGTGTACTTGGTTCTGAAGAACATTTAAATTAAATTAGTCAAACATTAATGCAAATTACTAATCCCTTTCCCAAAGTCTAATGTTCAAATGTATTATTCTTTTTATAAAGAGTCATTAGGTTTTATCCAAAGCTAGTATTTGAGGTTATAGCCATACAGGTTTTTTAAAAAGCAAATTTGTCTCAAAATTGCATCCCATGTCTTGCTATATCAATGCACCTCAGTATCTAGCATTCAGTCTTACTTCTAATGAAGAGATTTTAAATGACTTTTACTTAAAAGTCTGAAAATACCACTTACTATATTGTCTAAGGAAACGCGTTCAAGTAAGATTTTAAAATGTAATGGTGGTGGTGAGTGGAACATTGTAAGTTTCTGAATGGTGTTTATAATTTCTTAAATATTTCATATAGGATCATGGTCCTTTAATAGCTTATAGTTTTCCTATGTTTTTCACAGTCTGCTCTCTTTGTGTACGTACAGACTCACTTTCCAGAATATGGTCTGAAACTGTCATGGGGACACACAGCAGAGCTGTATGCTGCTGACAGTGAACTTCAAATATCACTTGATAGGATTTCAGAAAAACACGGCAAAGATTATCTGGTTTCAAGAGACCATTAATACCATCTTCAGCATCTAGTCTTTGCTAACAGGGCAGCTACAACGAAATGTATTAGAACTCACAAATGTAAAGTGGGATTCACAATTCACTCATTTGATCTGTTTCCCATGTCTAGAGGGCAATATGTATGAGGAGCGGCTGAGGTCCCTTGGCTTGTTCAGCCCAGAGCAGAGCAGGCCGAGGGGAGGCCTCATGGCGGCCTGCAGCTCCCTCACGAGGGGAGCGGAGGGGCAGGCGCTGAGCTCTGCTTTCTGGGGACAGCGACAGGACCCGAGGGAACGGCATGGAGCTGGGACAGGGGAGGGTCAGGCTGGGTGTTAGGAAGAGGTACTTCACCCAGAGGGTGGTCAGGAGCCTGTCAGAGCTCAAGAAGTGTTTGGACAACGCTCTCAGACAGATGGTTTTGGGGTGGTCCTGTGTGGAGCCAGGAGTTGGACTCCATGATCCTTGTGGGCCCAACTCCTTCCAATTTGGGATATTCTAATGATTCTGTGATTTCCATACCACATCCCTTGCACTTGTGTCTTACACATTGGCAGTGCTGGGACGGCCACCTTTCTTCTCAGCTCCACAAGAGATTCAGCCAGCTGGGCTGGCACATGGCCTTTTCATCAGCTGCACATTGACTTATGAAGTAGGTGAGAGGCTGATGTGCTGCGGGCCTCCCCACACCATACGACTGGATGGAGAGCTGCCAAAACATTCAGCGTGTAGCATCACAGGCTTTGGGACAGTGGGCAGCTGTACTCTTTCTTACTCAATTTTCTCTTTTGTTTGGCTACAGATGGGATGGTGATAATGCGCTGTCGTTTTTTAAGGTTGCGTATAATTGTATTTGTTTGGAAATCTTAGACACTGTTGTATTAATTGGTGTGTTCCTTGCTCAGGGAATTGTTCTAAATGTTTGTTTCTAAACTTTGTTCTAAATTTTTGGGTTTTTTTTTGGCATGCTGCCCAATAAAGTTCACACATTTTTTTAAGCTAAGTCTATTCATAAGGTTTTTGATTTTGCATTGAAATGTTACTATTTTCATGTTTTAAGGATATCATATCATATTTTGGTACCCGAAATAAAATTGCAGGGAAGAATTGAGATTTAGAGGGATAGACCCTTTGCCTTGAAGTCTATTGTTTTTTTTTTTCTGTGTGCACACTTTGAGGTAGTTGGCACCTTCGATAAACACCATTGGTGTACTAATGCACAAACCTGCAACCATAATTTAAAATTACTAAATAGACTGAGGAAATTTTCACTGGTCAATCTTTTTTCATGTCTTTTCAGAGAAAGCTTCTTGCTATCTACCTCCACCATGATGAAAGCGTACTAACCAACGTTTTCTGCTCACAAATGCTCTGTGCTGAATCTATTGTCTCATATCTGAGTCAGAACTTCATAACCTGGGCATGGGACATGACAAAAGAAGCAAACAGAGCAAGGTAAGACTCTTTGCACTGTGAGTGGAGCAGCTTTTCCTCCAAAGAAGAGCTTATCTCTGTGTATCAAATGTTTTGCTGCTTGATATTTATTTGAGTTAAAAACTTGGTTGTTCATAACTAATCAATGAAGCTGTGCTGGCAGATGCTCACTGGGAATGGAACCCTCCACATTTTCATTACAAATGGACTTCTTATTCCTGCATAGGAAAAACAGTTCAATAATTTAGTTCCTTTTTTCCTTTTAGAGTTTATTTTGCAAACATAGCTCTAGAACTACGTCTCCTCTTGATATTTCTTTACTGGAAGTGGACAAGAGAGAACAGAACAATCACTTTGTCTAATAATACACTTTTAAAATGACACTTATGTTTCATAGGAATTCCTCACTCGACCTTCTGCATTTGTCATTGGATGAATCTGTGGTTGTGCATGTAATTCAAATTACTCTAGAGAACAGTTAAAGATTATGAAAAAAAGCAAAAGGGGGGGGGAGAGAGAAAGGAAAAAGAAACATCTAGGTTCTTTCATGGGACCAAATACATAGACGGGAAACTTGCTTAAGTCTTTTGGTATTGCCATTCATTGGCAGTAAGGAGCCTCCTCCTTTTCTTTTATCCCACAACTTGGTGTAGAAGGAAACACTATTTCTAAACCATCTGTAGTGGCTAAGTTCAGTTGACTACCTGCTGTTCTATTGTTTGGTTTTCTATTTAATTCTCTAGTTTCTTTTATTTTACAATGACAAAAAATTGCAGTGTAGTTTCTTTTGAAAAAGTGTGTTTGAGGGTTTTTTATGACTGACGATCAACAGCCATGTAATTGCTTTGTTGTGTTTTACTAAAGAAATCTATTAAGTAGCACAACTTTGATACACTAGTAATAAGAGTTTGCAGGTTACAGAGACACCTGTGGTGACCAAAGCGACAGAAGCTGCTTATTAGAAAGAGCCTGTACAGCTGTGTCCTATTAACTCCTTATGACACTTTTTAAAACACAAAATAAAGGGCTTGTTTAAGGCTTTATAGCTATTCTCAATGAACCTAGTCACTGATTGTGCAGTATGATAGGGTTTTTAAGCCTTCATTTTTTGCTTTCTATTAACAACAACAAAGAAACTGTCATATTAACAGTGAGGTCAAAAAATAGTAAGGGGTAAACAAGGCATGCTGGCTCAAATTAGAATAATTTCTCATTTGTCTTTAGTGTCACATCCTGCTCCTTAGACTGTGATTTCTTCAGAGGGGGCATGGTGCTTCCTTCCCTCTTTGGAAAGTGTCAATGCACTGTAGGCATTCCCATAAATAAATATGCAGTACCTCTGTTTAATTACTACACTTCTTTATATGACACAATGACAGTGGTCTTGGAGTATTCTGTTTTCCTACAAACGCAGTTGTGTGTAGCTTTTTGTTTGAATGGCGAGAAAACAACAGAAGGAGCTGCTTTTTGCATTCTGGTGTGGCCCAAGAACAACTTATTTGCACTGTTAGAGATGCATTAGTGAAAAAGGCGACATGGGAAGGTAGAACAATCCGGCACACTTTATTTACTCTAATCAATAGGGACACCTCAATTTCAGTAGTAAAAGACAGGTTTTCAGTACTGTAGATGACACGAGTAATTTAAAATAGATAGAAATACTTTGTCATATAAGCAAAAAAAGTAATAAATCTTGGATGTTCTGCTTTTTCTTACCCTTTGCTGTCCTCTTTCTGAAATCTACGGGTGAAATGTATGTCTGTTGTGAAAGCAGTTTTATTGCTAGCTTCTGCTTTTCTCATTAACGAAATGGGGGTCTATCCTGAACACTGTAGAAACAGCTCCTAAATCTTTGTTTCCTCATTTCATGTCTGATACAAAATATGATTTCCTCATATCAGTGTCTGATAGTAGTGATGTTGACAGTTCTGGCCCTACCTTTTGGGCCAAGCGTACAGCTGGAGCAGCTCACCAGCTGTGTTGGGCCATTGCATGGGCTAAGCAGTTCCTCAAGTATCCAGAGAGATTCTGGGATAGGTAGGCAGGAGGGCCAGGCATGAACAGCTGTAGTTCTGGCATCTTTGTACTTCAAAAGTTGGCTTAATACCATTATTGTAATATAATGGTGTGTGTGTATATATATATGTACACAAGCACATGCATAGGTATTTTTATTAATTCATTAATATATATTAATGTAATTCATGTATTTACATCCAGGACGTATATAATGAATATACATAAATACATATATGCCTACACATGCACACGTACTCTTATGTTTGTACACACAGCATCTACAAACATAGATTACACGTAATATTAACAGATTTCCAAAGTACCTAATGTTTGCCAAGCAAAGCAATGCCAAAACCATAAAGCAGTGCCTCAGATGTCTGTAGCAGCTTTTCAGCTTTTGATATCTTTGCCCTTGGGTGCTGTATTTCAAGGTGTTGCCAACTTTTCTCAGCTATGATGACAGGTACTTGTTAGTTTTAATGTTCAAATGATAGTTTTTCATTTTGCTTAAGCTTAGGAAAGAGTTAATTGACCAAAGTGCTTCTCAGCAGCAGGTTGTCTTCACCTGCAATTTCCGTCACCAAGTAATTAGCCATATTCACAGTTGCTGACCCTTAATACTAACCTACTGAATGATGCATGCCTGGATGAAGACCAGTTGACCATATTACTCTAGCTCCCCAATCCTATTTGATCCTTCAGCAAATATATTGCAGGTGTGGGGCCTGTGAGTGCCGGACTTGGTGAGTTAATTTACCACTGCCTTCTAAGGAGTGACCATAGATTCTGTATATGTTGCTTGCAAAACTGCTGGACTTGTTCTTTGGGCATCAAATCCTTAGCAGGTTTCACAGAACAGTGTGAAAACCTTATCTATTGTATTTTGCAATATTTTGTTTAATTTACTTTAATAGCAATACAGTGCCAGTCCATAAAAACAGGTCAGAGGTCTAATTAATGTTTTAAAAATAAAGGCTCTCAAACACCAGGCGAGTTTGTCATTTTCTGTATGGTTTGTTTTGAGGAGGAAGAGGAAAGAAGGTGAGGAGGGAACCCTTCTGTTCCATGATTACATCCCACCCGCTCATTTTCTCCTTTTCTCCTTTGCTTTTGATTTTAGTGGCGGTCTTAACAGAATGTCAAGATCAATTTGCAGCATGGTTTAACTCAAGGTTTGCATTCTGCCAGCAGCAATTGTCCTAACGAACAATGCCGTGTGTTCTTGTAACTTCAGAAGCTTTTAGAAGGCTCATGGCAAGGGCAGCATCTAATGACTTTATTAGTGTAGGGTTTCAAAATGGGCTCAGTAATTGTTCACATCTCTTTGTCATCTAGTCATAATTACTGCATTGTATTGTTCAGGGTTGCACTTGTGAATAGTTTCCTAATAGCACTGAAATGAAGAAAAAAGGAAAAGGATAAAAGGTGATTGTCTCTTTAGACAGAGAACAAAACAGCCTGTATATAGATGATGGTTAAACTGTTTATTATACACCAACCAGAAAAGGTAAACTGTCCCTGTTTAAATATTTATATACTTCAAGGTAATGTTAGTAATCTAAAAATGTCCAAATTTGGAAATTAATCTGGAATAAAAACCAGTGCAGAATGCATTTTAATTTGATTGTGTTTAATAAGATATGGATGTCTCTGTGATATTCGACTATAAATAGAAAGTAGTCTCTCTTGATCTGATGAAGGTTTTCAGTGTGTCATTTTATGTGCCTGTGAAAAAGCTTCAAGGTCGTCTGAAAAAAAAAACTATTAAAACTTCAGGAATTAACTATGGATACGTTTGTAAGCATATATTTTAAGTTCCCACTGTAAAAACAAATCCTAAAGCAAATTCTATTCCACTGTACTCACAGTACAGCATGGTTTATTATGCTTGTTGAACAGAAAACAGGAAGGAATAAAGCTCTGTAGTGTCCTGTGCAGAAGCGAAGGCAGAACAGGTAGTCCAGGCAGATTTGTTGGCCTGCTTTGAGGAAGGAGAAAGAAGTCATTCACAGGTCTGTTTAAATGGAGGAGTCCACAACTCTACCAGTGAGGTCTACTGCCAGGTAGAATTGAAGCTGGAGAGAAATTTAGCTGCACCTATGAGAGTGTTTAAAACAAGCTTCAGAAGAAATCACTGAGCTAGCGGAGTCAGAATCGTTTGTACTAAAAATACAGCTGAAAGGCATGACTGAGTCTCCTTGGTACTGCAGGGTGCCCGATGGGGACGAAGCCTTTTGCAGAAGTGCAGGTGTCTGTCCTCTTTAGGGTAAGATGACTCTGCTTTGACCTTTCCACTCTCCTTTTTGTTACCATTCCGACTTTGGTCTTGGAGAGCTGCAGATTACAATGTTTAGTCCATATGTGGCCAGAAGGCTCAGCTCTACCTGCATCGTTCCTGGCTGATGGTTGTCAGATCTGACCTTTGGTGTGAGGGAGATTCTCAGCAACTCTCCATAACTAGTTCCAGTAGTTGGTTTTCACTGCCTTTAGGCCGTTCTCACTAATATTTAACTTAAGTTTCTCTTGCAGCAATCGATGACAATTACATCTTGATCTACCCAGTAGACAATAAGATATGCTCTTACTTTCTGCTGCTGTGTTCTTAGTACTTAAAAAGCCCCATTGTGATTTTGTGCAATTTTCTTCTAACACTAGGCAATCCTGATTCCTTCAGCATTTCCTTGTATCTTGTCCTTTTTAGGTATTTGTTATTGCAAACAATATTTATATGGTCCTCTTGCAATAGGTCCATATCTTTACTGGAGTACTGTACCTAAAACTACCTTCTCAATACTAAGTACAGAAAGAGGATTACTTCATGTTGAGCAAACCGTGCTTCTGATTACTTACCCCAACATGTCATCGTCACGTCATGAATTTTCTTCTTCTCTTACTGCTTGATTCTTACCCTGCAGTTGTACAGTTGTTTCTTCTCCTCAGAGACTTTCACTGACTTTGTTTAATTGTCAGGTTGTTTCTCTGATTTGTGAAGATTATTCTGAATTCTTATACTGATTTCCAGTGTGCTTGTAGCTTCTTCCACTTTACTACCATCTGTAAACTACTTTAGTAGTTTATTAGTAAATCTAACTAGCAATTTTAGATATTCCTTAGCAAATCATGTTAGATGTCTGTCTTGTACGATAGACAATGATCAAAACTACCACCGAAAGGCAAGTGCATCTTTTGTTTTCCATTTTAAGCACAGTATTTGAGTAAGCGGTCCAGATATGTTTTATTTATACTTTTACCAGTAATTTTGTCTGGTGTCAGTGATATCTGAAAGGATGGATTAATGAGTTTCTAGATAGATGTATTTTAGACTGAATAGGGTTATAAAGTATTTACCTAATCTGTTTGAACCTGGAAGGATGAAATTAGATCTTCCATGTTTTATGAAGAGTTAGATAATCCACTCATCTAGGCTTTACTCTTGCATAAAGAACAAGTGGATAAAATCCTGTTTCTTACATCTGAATCCCTGGATATTTAGTGTGTAGATACTCAGGAAGATATCTACATCATTTGAGTCAAACTGCTTCATAGATTTTTAGACAATACCTTGTGTCTGTTGCTCATCATCCCTTGTATTTGAGTCGACAGATATGACCCTACTAATGTGGGTAATATATTAACTCTGTATTATGAAAACTATGGATAGCAAGCTTATTTAAATATACCATTTTGTGACCTCAACTTTACTTTTTTTTTAATGTAAATACCTAATATAAAAATGTTATTTTTACATTAACATTTTAATGAGCCTTATATTGACTTTGCACAGTATATAATTTTTATTAAAAATAATCGGGAACATTGCATGTTTAATATTCATCATTGTTTTCTTCATGCTCAAGAGAGAAGTCAAATTTTTCAAAGCCATTTCTGAAGTTTTGAAGCTTCTAAAAAGTAAGATTAACCTTGGGAAGTATCTGGCCATAAATAAATCACACTTTTTCCACCCAGAGTTGTCCAGGTTGTGGACTGAACATCAGTTCAGACTGAAAGGGAATAAATATTTTAGAAGAGGTTATCAGATTTTGTCCTACTGCTTCTTTTTGAGCCAGACTTCAGGATGAGGTGATGGTAGCAAAAGACATCTCCAGGGCAATACTGTTAAAAAGCCCTTTGGAAGAAGCATAGTGGGTACCATGTGCCTAAGGGCCTCATTTTGGGAAGAACTTTTTCAAAGTTTTCCCAACAGTATGTTAAAATTAAAAGTAACTACAGGAATATTTGTGTGAGTAAGACTGTAACAAATAACCAGATTTCTGTTGGCACAAAAAATAAGGAAAATTGATCTAAATTCGTATGCAATTCTTTATATTTATTTGAATACTTTTAATGTATACAACTAAGATGAAAATTCTCTCTGTATGGAAGAGAATTTGACTTTTAATGCCCTAGGCAGATTTGCCAGTAGAATTACTAATTAACATTAGTTTCATTCTGCAAGTTTACACCCTGATAGTTTGAGAGCCAGCAAATGCCTCTCTCTTGTGCCCCGCTTAGGGACTGTGCACTGGGGATGTTCTTAGCCGTCTCAATTGTTTACACTGAAATATTAAGGAACATTTAAATTTTTCTATAGTATTTGTCATCATAGTTTTTTTGTTTGTATGTTCTTATTCATGGTTTGGTAAGGAGGGATCATGTGTAATCGTGGATCCCAACTTGACTGCACTAGATCCTGTCCATATGAATAACAGAGATGTGAAGGAATGTCATACATGAGCAGGATGTACATAAAGGAACAATGAGATAATACCAGTCATTTTAATGATTCCTATGAAACACTAAGCAATTTACACTACCAAAAAGCTCCATTATATTCATATGTTTTTATGTTTTCTAGATACGGACGTATTTTGTAGTGTAAATAGGTCTCATAGAGATCAAAAGCTTCCCAGAGACCAAAACATCTTGAGGTCTGAAATAACACTTTTCATGGTCAGCGCTTGGGCCAAAGGTGACCATTTCTATTGTTAAAAATTAAAAGCTGCATGTTCTTACAAAGAACATTATTGCTAAACACAAGCATTTGCAAAGTTCTGTACAACATATCCAAGACTGAGCTACTATAGACCATGGACTTCACATGTAGCAAGTATCCCCTTTGTTTTTGAGGCTCAATAATATTTTTATACTTTTTTCAGTAGATTTTTAAAGCAGTTATTTTTCCATAATTGTCACCTTAGAAGCTTTTTAAAAGAAATATTAAATAAATTGCATTTAATTATATAGTTACAAGAAAAAGCAGTGCCAGAAGTACATTTCAATATAATGTGTCGTATATTAGCTGTTAGGGTACGTTAGCATGATTTTCTTGTCTGGGAAAGTAGATGTGTAGAATGTGCAACAAACATGATAGCTCTTCTTACAGGTTATCATGGAGTGCACGTGGAGGGAAAACTGCTGTGCAGTTATCAGCAACCCCCAAAATGAACATCTTCATTTCACCAGAATAATTTTTCCTGTGTGTTGCTTTTAATTAAGGAGCAAGCTATATCTAAGAATTAATACCATGTTGATCTATGGTTAAAAAGTTAAGATAAGTTTGTAATATTTTTTAGGGTTTGCTTTTGTATTTGTATTTGTCAAGCCATGATCAGGGACTGTGTTTATTTTGTAGCTTTAATAACCGCGGATTTCATTGCTAGTGAGTCACGAAAGAAGTAAAGACATGATGCTGTCTGACAAAATTATTACTTCATGATGACTTACTCTGTAACTTTAAAAAAAAATCTAAGATTTTTTAAAATGGATTTTTCCTTTGTAAAATGCTTTTTGCCTTTCTCATACTTTTTTCTCCATGAATATTTTTATAATTTAAAAATAAAAGGACTAGTAGGGTGCCATTTGCCCTCCCTTTCTGGCAGTGTTCCTCTATTTCCACTTTTGGTTGGAGATCACAGTAATCCAGCGTGTTGTGGAAAACAGTTTTCCCCGGAGTGACATCTGGCTCTTTGATGAGCTCCACAGGCAGTTTTCTTGGCAGCTCTGGAGATGCCACTAAAGGATCTGGCACACTTTATTTAGATGGAAATAAGAAAATCCCTTGTAAGTGATGTACACATTTGGTTATGCCACCAAATTGTTTTGGTCCCATTCAGATACTTCTGGAGACAGTAAATACTAGCATGAAGATTTTTTTGTCAGATATGGAGGAAAGTAAAAAGGTCTGGAAATCCACAGTCGGGAAAGGCCCAAAAAGGAAGGAAAAAAAGGCAGAATTAGTTGCAAAATCTATTAAAAGGTATGAGGAAAAACTGAATGGGGATCATGAATGAAAATTCAATTCCTACCCATCTAGTAAAACGAAAGGAAGAGATGTTATGAGAAATTGCTAAGCACTCACATACCATTGCCCTGGCTAAGAGCACGTATGTGAGTGAGTGATTGCAGGTGAACAGGAGTTACGCGGTGCAGGTATTGGAGACTGCTGGCAGTATCTCTTTATTCAGTGTGACATCGTTGAACTACCTTCATATTTTTATTGGCTTTACTATAGTTCAACAGACACATGGGGTCTTACTCAATTGCAAAAGAACAGGATCTATTTTGATGAATCACGTTATTGAGGAGCTTTTTGAGGGCAATTGCTCATCTCTGAAGATGCACATTGTTGCCAGCTGATTATTCATCCCCCACGAACATCCTCACCATGGCTGCCAGTGCTGTAATGTGGACATCCTTTATTCAAGGTTGGAAGAGCTGGGCGGGAACCAGCTCTTGTTCTTCCCCCCCACCCCCAAGACAGAGAAAGGCTGCCTGATGGCAGCGATGGCGAATCTGTGCCATTCAGATCAGGATTGGCTCCTGCTGCTCTTTTAACTGGTACAGGAGCGGGCTGGCCCTGTCCCTGCAAGCTGAGCAAATTGCAGCAGCAGTGGAGGAAGGGGGAGATTTGAACAAGCAGGGTGGATGGTGCCAGGGGCTTTGAGAAGCAGCCCCAAGAAAAAATCATGAGAGGAGTTGTTGGCATCTGGCATCTGTTCTGCTGTTACTCAACCCGGAAATGTATGTATCCTTACAACAGTCTGGCACAAGATGTCATCTTCAGAAGCCAGTAAGTTGAAAGCTATATGTTTCCCAGCCTTGATTTTTACAGGACCTCTAAGTATCATAATTTGTTAGGTTAAGAGATTTTCCTAAGGCAGGAAGTTCCACATAAAAAAATAAAAATCATCTCCTGGGAAAAAAATATTTGGGAACCTTTTTAACATACTGAAATAACTGCTTCATTCAGAATTCTCTGCCTACTGAATCCATACCTATTAAAGCATATTTTGTGAATGAGCTGTGTCTTAACGAAATGCAGACAATTTAAAAACAAAAAAGACACACACCTTTGACGAATACAACTATTATTGCTATTACATCTTAGTTTTGTTCCATCTAGTACTCCTCTATAGTGTTTATTCACCTTCAGTTAGATATTTTGTTTTCCCATGAAACTTTAGTGCTTCTATACTGTGGCATGCCAAAGTCTGTTTGAACAGTTTTAACGTACACGTTTCAGGAATTCAGTTCTATTGACCATGCTCTTTTATTACTCCTAAGAGAAACCCTGGACTTACAGGAGTCAATTTGCCATTGAAGATCACCAATGACTTCTGTGAAGCTGAGACATCACTTATCTATTCCCATGTTGAAAACCAAAAATTGAAAGCATTATTTTTCTTAAAAGTTTGTATGTCCAGACTTTATGGACACTTCATTTTATCAGTTTGTCTTTACTTAGCTCTTTCTGATAGAGCAGTCCCTATTTGGCGTTTTGTCTTTCCATTTGACAGTTCTGAATTGCAAAAGATGGAGACACAAGGAGGCAAGGAAGGATGTTAGCCAGTGACATTTATGGCTCTGAAGTACTCACTAGCTATTCCTGCTTATTGCCTTCAATCCAACTACAGACATAATTAGGCTACAAAATGACTTTGAGTTGTAGGGTTTTCTTTCTATACTTCAGGTGCCCAATATTGTACTCATCAGGCTTTTCAGTTTTTAGTGATTTTATTAGATGTAATATATGGTGATTAAAAAAATCAAAACATTTTTGAATCTTTTCAGTATCTTTTGAGAAGAAATG
The DNA here is from genome assembly GCF_040182565.1 of Anser cygnoides. NCBI lineage: Eukaryota > Metazoa > Chordata > Aves > Anseriformes > Anatidae > Anser > Anser cygnoides. Next base: position 26,776,312 of record NC_089880.1, on the reverse strand, counting down.
ACTTAGAGCGCTTGACATTTTAATGCAGTTTGTCTTTTCAAATAGATTTGGCTTCTAATGCATGTGACAACAGGACTTTGCTCTTCAGTTAGAGCATACATTTCAGAGTAGTTGTTACCTAAAATATTATCATAAGGCATAAGAAAACACACGATTTAAGTTGCCTTTCATGAACATAATTAAGAATTAATAAGCCTGTACCAGTGGCTAGTCCTCAGAATTTCCACTGTTTTGCCTTTTGTGACCCGTGTTATTAAAAGTCCATTATTTTTACAGACTTTATTAAATTGGATCTTATTAAAGCATTCTATATTTGCATTTGGTCTTTCATAATTCATTATTATTATGACATTTACTTTTTACCATCAGATCTGAAAACATATCATAAGCTACCCTTTTCTCTTGAAAGAAATGCTAATTTCAAACAGTCCTCTAATGGAAGAGAAAAGCTTTATCAGTTTTTTCATTTATTCAAGATCGTGTTAAGAATACTAATGCTAGACTTCTCTATGCTAATATCTGAGAGCTTTTTTTGGTCAAAAGCTTAGAATTATTGTTTTTAGACCACACTGCTAAGTATGTCACTGGCAGGGCACTAGTACAAAAGAAAAGACAATTCTGAAGTACCCTGTTTTAATTCTACGACTGATAAAAAGATTTGCTTGATATTTCATTATTAAATTATGCTTTCATATGAAACGATACTATTTTTATACTTCTCCATGTTTAGTAGGTAATGTCTTTACTTAGTTCCTTTAGAAGTTTTTAACAATCGATTTAGTGTGATTATTTGGGAGTGGGTGGGAACTGATTGTGAATTAAAGCTTCAATGTAACAAAAATGGGATTCTCCATCAAAATAAATGTTTTCTCTACCAGTTATTAATTGTCTCAGTGTAGACAATCTGGAGTCTATCATACTTGTAAATATTTTCATAATTTAATCATAAAAAGGGATAAAGAGCTCTAAAATTGAATGCAGAAGCCTAGATGTTAACCAGCAGATAGCAAGATAGCACTCAAACTGCGGAATTTTAATTTTTTAAATGCTATCTTCCAAAACAACTCCACTATGTTAACTGTTTTTTCCTCCACATAGGTTTCTGACGATGTGCACGAGGCACTTCGGGAGTGTTGTGGCCCAAACTATTCGAACTCAGAAGACGGATCAGTTTCCGCTTTTTCTTATTATCATGGGAAAACGATCATCTAATGAAGTATTGAATGTAATACAAGGTACGGTTCTTTAAAGTATTTCGTACGTGGCTTCTGAAATTGTTAGGAGACGTCCTTGCTAACTGTTTCTTTTTTAAGGTGTTCAGACTATGAATTTATTACACAGAAGAAACTTGTAATTGTCACGGTATAAATAGCTATTATTCATAAATGCGTTTTTTAGCATAGTGTTAGAGATTGAAGTTGCCATGACTGGAGTAGAATCCTAGTTTAGGTTTTTCAGCTTTTCTTTTTAAAAGTAGAGGCCGAATCTCCTGAAAAAGGAGTGGCATTTAGTTTTCCAAATTTATAACCAGATAAATCCCCAAAATTTCAAAATGTTTTCGCTGCATTTTTTTGTAGTGCCAGCATGCATTTAGTTCTCTGTGTAGCTCCTTGTTAATATGTGGACTCCTGTTGCACGTAGTGGGATAATATTTGAATATGAGTTGCTTTTTCAGGCCTGCCTGCGGTGTTGAGACCCCAAATTGGATCAGAATTTTAAGTAGCTAATATAATCTCATATAAATGAAGCTTTCTGTTGTACGTGAGCAGTTATTTCTAGCATAACCATTCTTCTGATTCCACTGGCAGTAAGGTAACTCAGGTGTGGAATGCCCTTCAACCGCTGTTCTCAGTAACTCTTCAAATTAAAATGCATCACAGAATGGGTACCCCTCATTCTCCACAAGGTTGCCTTAATGACTTTGTTCTCATTTATTTATTGGTCATATCTGTCAGTTTTTATTCTAATATCCTTATTTTCCTGAGGAAATTAAGCCTCTGGAAATCCTGCCTTTTGCAGACAGTGTTACTGTTTCTTTCTGCATAGGAGATTAATTATTTTCTTGAGGAATCTGCAATGCTTCTTCCTGTGGCCAAAACTGTTAATTTTGCATGGATTTTATCTCTTTAGTGTAAGGTACAGCACAACACTAATTCATGGTATGTCTATCGCTTATAAAACTTATTTCATACTAATAACCTCATAAATAGATTTTCTTGTTTTTATAACTCTACAGCATTATTAAGCATTTGTGTAACTTTTAGGCACCTATGTTATCCCACTGAAGTCAGTGGTGCTTACTGGCTCAGAGTCATCATGTAACACAGTTTTATACTATAAAATAATCCAAATGATTTAATTGAATTCACTGAGATTTAATTATGTATCAGGTTTTCTCCAAATAGTGTTTTGAACTAAAGTGATAATCTCTTGCAGTCTTACTTAAATATACCCTTGGATTCAAATTCTATCAAAACCCAAATGTGCTGTGCTTGTTATTTTCCCACGAATTGGGACATTGGTATCTTTTAACAATATATCCTCAAATGAATGGTAGTCTCTGAAGTCATGCATGTTGTAGCATGCGGGATAATATTTTCTGCTAAGGTAGCAAATGTTAGAAATGGGAACAATGAGGGCCTTTCAGGGCAGGGTGAGAAGGCAGTGTTTGCAGAAGAGATACAACAGTGTAGAAACTTAAGTCCTAAAGGCGTTTATTGAAATGCAGACTGTCTAAGTTTGCTTTTGCTTTTTATTTTTTGCTGGGGTTAGAAACTCTGGGTACATTTTTTGTTTTCTTTCTTGGTACTGTGGCTTATGGTTAGTTTATTCCTTTTAAAATTTTGACCAGCGTTACCAATATCAATCTAGCTCTTGATGTCATTGTTCTGTCAGTGTCCAAACATCATTTAGGTTGGCAGATGTTAACAGTTTATAGACTTAGCCTATTTCTCATGGAGAAGTGGTCTTGCCTTTTAACTGCTATGAGTGGCTCTAACAGGTAATCTAGTCTTCAGTCTAAGAGAAACCAAAGACTGAGCATGTCTTGGTAGGAAATTAAACTCATCTTTCAGTCTTCCTGAAGGCTGGAGACACACTGCTAGAAAAATGAGGAATTATCTGTTTGATTATATACATGCTGTATTTCTTGAGATTTATGCACAGGTAATTTATTTTCCCCCTATTATTACCTTTACAAGTTTTATCAGAAGTAAATACACTGAAGAGAGCATATTATTACTATTTGAAATTTTACTACCCAAAATAGTTAAACCTGAATAAAAATGCATGTGCACACATGCATTTAATCGCTGTATTCCTTTAAAAAATAAAAAAAAAAATAAAAATCTGTTTAGATGCTACTGGAAACCTCCTACCTTTTTTTACCTGACTAGCCAATTGCTTCAGTCTCCTTGATTATACCCAAGAATTCTAAACCTGTAAAAAAGAGTTCATGTCAGGGAATCCCAGGTGTACTTTTCTCTAACATCAGTGTTTAAAAGAAAAATAGAATTATTACATGCAAGCACAAAAACAGTTTTTCAGATTTGAACTACATAAAGTTTTAGCCTATGATCAACGTTTGCTTGCAGAAACAGTTTTGAATTTTCAATTAAAATCATTTTGCTAAGGTATTTGCATTTTCTACTCTGTCGCTTTTTTCTGAACTGCCTATTTTTTACAGGTTAATTCTAAGATGACTTTTTTTTTTTTAATAACTTTAATGGTTTGAAGTTCAGCTATCTTCCTGTGTTGCTAGGTAACACAACAGTGGATGAGCTAATGATGAGGCTGATGGCTGCAATGGAGATCTTCAGTGCTCAGCAGCAGGAAGACATAAAGGATGAGGTGAGACTTGAAAGTTACTGCAGATACCTACTGTCTTCCACAAATCACTGGGGATGCAAAAATAACCAAATGTCTCTTTAGCCAATGAAGTTGGGTATGGCATGTTTTACCGTGCCTCTTCCATTATCTGTGATAAAAATATTAAGCCTTCTTTGTGTCTCCTATTGTTGGGTCTCTCAAAAAACGCCTTATTGGTTTACTGTCATTTTCAGAGTGTTTGTTTCCTTTTTCTAAATATTAGTCATGAGTAACCGTTTACATTTACAGTGGTATTATAGAGCTTAGTATACTCATACAAGGAAATGGCAACCAGATTTTTTCCCAATGACCAGCTCCAAGCTGTAGGTAGAAAGCAAAGATAGATTATGTGTCTGAAATGTATATGTTTAAAAGGAGTTTGAGAAGCAATCTTAAAGAACAGAACTATGCCAGTACAGAATCACCATTCAGAAGTGAGTAAGAGACGACACGACTTTACAAAAACAGTGTTTCAATTGCAAAGACGTAGACACAGTGAGGCATACAGCTGAGAGATGTTTATCTGTTACTCTATAAATTGAGAGTGACATTTGGAAGTAATGAAGTACTTACTTGGGAATTTATAATAATTGGTGTGTTGCCATTCAAGATTATTCTTATCCTGTTGCGTAGACATTGATTGACAATAATTCACTAAACATTCTTCACATTTAAATCTTGTATCTTATCTGTATGAGATTTACTGATTATGGTTATAATAATATGAAGGCATGCTATCTGCACAATATTTGTAGTTAATTTTTTTCTTTATGCTACCTGTAATTCATTGGTGAAGAAATTTGACTTTGATTTTGTTAATACTGAACACAACTTTTAATATGAGGATTACAACAAAAATCCAAGGCATGATATAATTGAATTTTTTATTGCATATTAACAGCAATATGTTGAGTATGGATTTTTTTTAATGCTTTAATAAGAAGTTAAAATTCACAATATGGATGAGTTCTGAAGAAGACAGTACTAGAAACTATAAAATCTGGCAGAAAGGAAGAAAACAGAAGGAAAGAAAGAAATATAAAGGCAGCAATATAAGAACAGATAAAGGGATAAGGAAAGGAACTAGAAGTAGGACTAAAGATGTGTAAGATGAAAAAAAAAAAGTAAAGAAAAAGTCGAAGAAAAGTAAAGAAACTGGAGTGGAGTATAGGGAGGAACAGGAGACCAGAACAGTTGTCCAGAGCGGGGGAGATCATTGTGGAGGAGAGATGGTGGAAGTCAGGTGAGACAGTGATAGACCTAGGAGGAGAAAACCAGGCAGGTTTGCAACTGAGAAGAATCTGGGCATGATGCTCAAAAGAAAAACCTCAAAGCTCAAAGAAAGGGAAGGCATGGTAGCCTTGAGGCCATGATTGCAGAACCAGGAACTGGCTTCTGCATCCTGAGCTGCTGATGGTTCTTCACTGAATGCCCAAGAACAGTGACAGCCCTGTAATATATGTCCCCACTGTGATGATATAGATATCTCCAGGCTTTTTATTCTAAGTGCTCTACCTAGGTAGGGAGAATAGAAAATTAATTTTTATACATTTCTCTAAAATCTTTCATTGTCCAAGTCTTCTGCGTGTGTGTTTTTTTCACACTTCCTTTTGCTGTCCTGTCACCGAGAGCATCACTGACATTTCTTGCCCATTGGGAGCTTTTTTTCTAATACACTTTGACATTCAGAAAACTAATGGAAAATTTCATGAACTTAGGGGGCAGATTTTCAGACGCCATGGGTTCTATACACAAAGAGGGTATTTACTTATAACTTGGCTTCACTTGTTACAAGCACACAGGAAAGGTGATCTCAGACACTTTTGCCTTTGAAGCAGGAAGTATGAAAATGAAAAACAACCGTGCTTTATGAAATTGCTATTCCAGAGAGGGAGTATTTGGCAAGCAGACTGTACTCCATAGAAGGCTTTCACCTGAAAAAAAAATATTGTCTTTTTGTGGTTTGCTACATAACATGTAGCTTTCTTGTAAGTCTTGTACTTGACAACTTAGAGTGTTCAAATATCAACACCTTTTCTTTTTTAAGAACTTACTGCAGTGGGTGCATTTTTTTTTCCCAAATATCACAATAGCAAACAGGATACAGAGTCCGGTTTCTGTTACTGTTTTCTTAATAGCAACAGTAAGTCATCATAAAACCACAAGAAGATAAGCAGAAAATTCTTTTGTGCTTTAAAAAGACAAGTCATCTATATAGCCTTGCTGTGAGCAGAAGTGTGTGTGAGAGAGAGAAATGGAACTGGAAACACGTGTAAATAACAGCATGAAATCGTTAATGGGTCAGTTTATGCAGCTGAACTTCTTCACTTTGGATCTTTAACTTGCATGACCATGAAAGCTTCAAACACAGCTATTGCATAATTCTGTTTAGCACAGCATGTTTTGCAGTGCCCTCTGATGGTTATTTCAGTACAGGATGACTATTACCGCTGCCAGCTAATGGTACAGGTGTTCGCCGCGATGCTGGCTGTAGCTGTTGAGGCATCACCTTACAGTCAGTCCCCTGTCATGAATCATCGACTGATATTGCAGGCAGGATGCTCAGAACACCGTCACCAATTTCTCTCTCCTGAGCAAAGTGAGTCATTTCATTAGCTGGTGGTAATAGTATATTTAGCTAAATCCTGTGCTTTTGTATCCGGGTATTAGTAAAATTTACTGGTTTAGCCTCCTACAATTTTAATCAGACAAATTTGGGGCACATTTCTATAATGTCAATTACTAAAATACCATCATTTAACCGGTGATTGGATTTAACTTAATTAAACACAATATATAAATCTTTAAGATTTTTCTTACTTAGCCTCCAAAGAAATATGTTAAAAAATACTGAGACGTGTATCTGTAGTCATGGTAATCCAGCATACCTGTCTTGAGGTACAAGTGGTGCCTAATTTAGGCATCCGTTCTCTCTCCCAAGCTTTCTTAAAAAGGGACAAATCTGGCTTCCCATTCTTCTTCCTTCTCTCTCCAAGGCTTCTGGGCCAGTCATGAACCCTTGGGCCTGTCCTTGCTGTGTGACAGCTGTGTTGACCAGGTGACATTTCAGAAACCTCGTCCTTCTTTTGGGCCACACTGTTGATGTGCCGTTGTAGACACATGGCCTAGCTGTTACGCTGTCTCATTTTGTAAGTTTGGTACTCAAATTGCCTTTGTAGCAAGCCACAAAAAATAGCATATGGTCATCCAGGTGCTGATGTTGTACTCATGTGGCCCTTTTGGTAAGAACTGGCCAATGGTTAATTGAATGATGGTTCAATGGCCTCAACGGCAGCAAGGCTGGCTGGCCAGGATGCAGTCCCACACTTCTCAGCGTGGTCAGGTCTAGGGGCTGAGTCCAGCCTCAGGATGTGTATGCAGAATTATACATGCACCAGTAGAGACCACCATCTCCCGGGGGAATACTCAGTCCTGTGAGTTTCTTACCCTAGAAACAGCTCCAGGCTCCTTCTAATGGAATAAGAGGCTACAGTAATGATTTCATAGATCTAATGGACATGTTTTCCTTTTCTAACCATGTCTGCTCCTCTGGCCCACACTTCAGTTGTTTGTACCTAACTACTGTTTGGGCAGTAGGGTTGGGGATTTTTGCAAAGAGGAAATAAATGCCACTAAAGAGTTTCTCCTGTAAGCGAAAGAGCAGTCATCTCAGAGCAGAGATGACTGGCCCCCCTGCCAGTGTTGATCAAGGTGTGAACTAAGATTTGTCAGGGATTGACTTTGAAAGGAGTGCGTGGTATCAGTTCCTCTTAAGTGTCAGTGCCTGCTGCTGGACTTTGACTAGAAAACAAATTATCATTGTAAAATAGTGTGTGCCCTGGAATGTCCATTTGCAAACGCTCTGTTAGTTTACTTGCTTTAATTTGATAGTTAAATAATCATCCCAGCATTGCATGATGGGCCCACACAGATCTGAGTTAGTTCCTTCGTGAGGCTGATGCGAAGAGATCCCTGATTAAATACTGGCATTACAGTGCAACACACCTGTTCTGGGCTGATCCTAAGCATTTTTCTCTGTTGCCTGAGGAGGAGGCTTCTCAAAGGATTACAGTAACACTTTTTGACAAGCTTATACAGGGTGGAGTTTCCACGTAATGACAGGGCTCATTTGATGATCTCTCAGTAATGCATTCTTTTTATTTTTGCTGTCAACATTTATTACTGTAAAAGCAATGACTGTTACACAGCTGGTCCAACTTGTCCACATTTAAGTAACAGTAGGTCTCTCGTCGTGTTTATTTTCGTAGTTATGCAACACTAGCGCTCCTGCTCTCAGATGAGACTTCAAGGTGGAATTGAAATACTCACAATTTCTTGAAAAACTTTATTCCTACAAATCCAAATTAAAACCTTCAATTCACTTTAAACCATGCCTGCTGAAACACTATGTATAAGAGACATACTTAAGAATGTTTAAACTTGAAAAATTGTTGTAATCAGTCTCACTGAAGATAAGGTAGAAAAATGTAGACCTGCAAAGTCGCCATCTTTGCTCTCTGATCTTAGATGACATCTCTTCTTCCTAGATGCAGCTACAGCATGAGAAAAAATTTTGTTTCCTAACTAATATCTGGATGGAGATTTTAAAAATATGTTTAAAAAAAGAAAAAGCCAAAAAAAACCCACAACACTCCAAAACAGCAACATAAATTCACCTTCTTTTCACTGCCTCAGCTATTTGTAGAAATATGCTTGTATGTCTGTCCCAGAACTGTCTTGTACTAGGCAGAGATTTGCTGGCCAAGTGTTATTTTTGTAACTTTGAAGTAAGGAAAATGTATTGCTGTGTCTTCCTCGTCTTCTGCCTCTCTGCTGTCAAATGTCAGGGATTTAGGGATTTCCTTTTTTTTTTTGCCATGATGATATAACAGTTCTAGCTTCCAACACCTTTTCTCTTTCCTCTTCCAAAGATGTACTTCACAGCCACAAAGGAAACTCGAGGAAGAGAACTCAGTCCTTGTGAATACTCTCCTAATCTGTGATGTTTGTCTTTTCCTCCTTCAGATCAGTTGCTTTTCTCCACTATTTACTTGCAGTTGTGCTTTCCAGTTAGAGGATGGCCTAAATATTTCTATCAGACGTGCAGTAGACCTCTGCGATTTCTGTTTAGGCACTGAATTAAAATCAGTAGAAGTTAGGCGTTTGAATACCTTTGATAATCTGCATTCCATCTAACACTGTCATGTGTATCATGGTATATAGTATTTGCACAACAGGAGGCTATGAGAATAAATACATGAAATTCATTAAATTCCAAAGCACAAAACATTACGGTGATGACAGCCATCTAACGGAGATTCTCATGTAACCTCTCAAAAATCCAATTAGCACGTTTACTAATTATTACTAGTTATAACTAATTAAACTACAGTAATCAAAATTTATTTGAATAAATTTTCCTATTTTGTATTTGTATTATGAGAGCACCCCAAAGCTTCGGTGATTGGTTTCCCATTGTGCACTTCACTGTACTAACACGCCAGCAAGTATGATTGCTGTCTTCAGGAGTTTATGGGCTATTTTGAACTTAGACCAAACATGAAGCAATGACAGTGCAAAGAAAGAAGATGAAATGAAAATATCTTCAGTTCAGATGGGTTTTCAGCCGTGTATGTTGATGGCTGCAGCCACTGACTATTAGCTTAGTTTCTCTTAAGAAACTTCAGCTTTCTCAGCGTGCAGCCCAGATTGGTAGAAGTTTTAGTAGGACTGTCTGGATGATTTTCCATGGCAAGTAACTGCAGAACTGCTTCTGGAAGGTTTTGGTTTTGCTTTCTTTCATATCATTTGAGGTAATTCCCAAAAATCAGTATCTGGAACTGGGCTTTGAGCCTTTGATATAAACTGGCAGGATTCTGCCCCTCTCCCCCTGTTCAGTCCTGCCTCCCCACCTCTGGTTCTGCTTCATATTCATCGTTCTTGTATGCCTAACACGTTTTGTGTACACTTTTTAATTCTACATATTCCTCATCATGTATGTTTAAGTTATACAATGTGCAAGTCTGTCATCTCTAGTGAATCAAATTAATGCTTTTATTGCACTGGTTTGTTTGGACAAAGGGGTGTTTCTCTTTAACGCTCCCATGAATAGCCTAAAGCACTTGCAGTTTTTAATTTCAGGAGTGGTTCGGTGAAATGAACCATCTTTCAGATAAGCATTCAGCAGTTGTAAATACACTTCTTTTTGTCTTTCTTGTAACAGCCATTTACTCATTGATGCTCTGAGAAATGTCTTCTGCTCATGATAATCTTATGTAGTTGTTTTATCTGGTTTTACTTCAGAGTAAAACTAATCCCAAAGAGCAATGGGGTGTAACACATCTCTCTGAGACAGATCAGGTACAAAACTGATACCTGGGGTTAAATCATTAAATCCTGTCTTCACAAGCAACAACAACAAAAAGCACAGAAGTTCCAAGGCTGACTTTTCCAGCTAAATATCCCATCCAAGAAGCCGACTTTTTGTGTCCTGTGTATTTTTTCCCCCCTATATAATCTGCAGGAAAAAAAGGAGATTGCTGTTCTAAGTGCAATCAGGAGTCCAACTTTTCCTTCATACCGATTCTGAAAATTCCTTCTATTTGGTGCTTCAAAGGTAGCTTTATGAAATTATGTAGGGAATAATTACTGGAGAGGGAACATACATACTTTTCGCTACATGCTGAGCTCTGATAGCATAGAGGAAGCATCCATGTAGGCTGACAAGACCCTTTTTCCTTTTAACTTTAAAGATTTAAATCCTTTCTGCTCCATCATGCACTTCAAGCTCTTTCCATTGTTTGCTTCCATTGTACCAACTCTCTTTACCTCACCTCTTTGCTCTTTGTTCCCCAATGTTCCTCTGCCATTGCACCCTTTCTCCCTTCCTTCCTGTTTCCTTCCACCTCACTTTCCTCATGGTACACTGTCAGAGGGATGGGCTTTTCTCTTCACCACTGATCTCTTGGCTTGCAGGGTGCATCCTTGCTATTTTTTTTGTCTTTATTTGTCTGTTCAGATCTTACATTCATCAAGAAACAGTTGAGGCCTACTGCCTTATTAGAATCAGATCATATAATTTTATCCAAAGGTAGAATTTAGACATGCAAAAATACTTGTATGAGCAAAAAAAAATTTTAATTGTTGATTTCACTGGATTTGTTTGGTATCTAAATCATTCCCAATTGCCTGGATTTTCTTTTGTTGAACACCAAATAAAACTTTCATGGCTTGTGCAAGAGCAGCTAAAAGAATCTAGATCCAAATGAATGAAATTCATATCAAGGGTGAATTCTGTGTTTTATTCTATATTTTTTTATTATGTAAACTTGTTATATGTGTGCAGATTTCTCCTGCAGCAGACAAGTAGAATTTACTTTTACCATGATTCATTTTAACAAATAATACAGAGATGACACTGTTTGAACTAGAAGCCAAGCTCGTGTGACAAAGCCAAGTCTGATCTCTCATGCAATATTGCATTCATTTCAAAACAGATGTGACAAAAACACGAATTTGATCATGTTCCAATTCAGTACAAGTTCAAATATAAAGTTGTATTGTTCCTTTTCAGCCTTTGTTCTGGATTCATGTTATGTTTTTCATACTCTAGTAAGAAACAACCAGGTAGCTATTTCAACATTTAATTAATACATAAAATATTTTGTTCTATGGACATTTTCATTAAAATCTAAAATTAGTACTTAAAATTTCTTGAGGGAACTTTTTACCTTCAAGGAGCAAAACCCCTGTGATTCAGATGGTTTACGTTAACACCATCCTTTGGTCACTGCTGTGGATCTCAGAACTGCTGAGTGTAATTCCTCTTTCTGATGTAGGCTTTTTCAGTGAACTGGGGTAAGATGTCTGTTCACATCTTGGTTTCTTGAAAACGGAAGATGGCCATTTTGCATGCATTGCAAAAGTAACAGGGAGTTGCGTTTATAGATGCTCAGTAGATACAGCAATTTATGTAGGGTTTAAGAAGATAGTTGTCAGCTACCTCATGTTTTGTTAATGGACAACACATATGACATTTTAAAATTAATTTTTAGTAGTATTGCTATTCTTTTTTTTCCTTCATGTCTTTGTTAGGTAGCAATGAAAGATTAATTGCAAAATATTTTGTTCTGCTTTTCCTATGAACATTGTCTCTTCTATTTTATTGCTTTCTAGTAGATTTGAGTCATCTTCATACTTTGTATGGTTCTCTAGAGGAAGTGAAGACTAAAATAATGAACTGCACTACAAAAAGAACTGCAGCATCTATTGTTAAAATTTGTCCAAGGTGTAACTCTGAACGAGAGAATATTATAAATTTGCCATAATCACCATAGATGTGGCTATTCCTATAGAGTGTGAGCAATGTTAGCAAAACACAGAAATAGCACACACACACAAAAAAAAAAAAAAAAAAAAAAAAAACATATGATTGATTACATCTGCTTTTCAGCTGAAGAAATCTGGATTCCAGTGCTGTTTAGTTTAGCTACAGATTTTTTTTTTCTTAGATCTGTTTCACTAGGAACAGTATTATTTCTATGTGGTGTAAAGCTCGGTGGCATGGTCATTTACTTCTAGATGTGGCTTACATATTTCTTTGAAGACCAGGCAGTCATGCATAGCAATTCTTCGCATTCCTGACATCTTTTTCATAATCCAGTTGTAGGACGATGATAACTGTGATGAATGGGGAGGAAACAAATATATTTTTTTGAGATGTCCAGAATTCATATTTATATTCTTGTTGTAGAATCTATAGCGTCAGTATTTTTTGAAGGTGTCATCCAGATTATGTAATTTAAACCAATTTCAAAAATTGCTCAGTAAGGATCCTTGTAGGTAAATGAATCCTGCACTCATCACAAGTAACCTTTAATAACTTCCTTGAGTAGACCATTTGTATAATGTGAAATAAAACTCAGTACTCAATTTCATACAAGTCTTGATTTAGTATATATTTTTGGAGTTATTTTTAACAATTTTTACATTTTTAACATTTAGTTTTATGTTAATTGCTAGCAATCTTTGGCAAAGGAAAGAGCCTATAGTTGCTTCTGATCTTTCAGTTGTCCCTCCAGCATCGATCCCACAGACTTGTGGGATCTTTGACATGAAGTTATGGTAATGTATGAAGCTGCAAAACATGAAAGCTAAATAGGTTCTCTCCAAAACAAGTCTTAATATTTTTTAAATGCTTGTCCTCTCACAGAATGCCTGAAGTCATTATCTTTCAAGAGGTTGGTTTGAGAAGTTAGTTTTGTTTCTTACCATTTTAAGATAAACTTACAGTATGCTTATGGAAAGTTTCAGTATAGACAGTACAAAAGTTTTTTTTTTTTTTTTTATGTTGCATTCCATCTGTAGGAAGAGTTGGGAAAACTTCTGTGGGTTCAAGAAGCTTTCCTCACTTTTGGATATTGTAAAAATCAGAGCTGTTCGATTATTTCAACATCCCCTCTTCCAGAAATTGAATATTGATGTAGGTAGTTTATGCTGGCGTGTTTAAGTTAATCCTTGAAGGCATTCCATGAACATAGCACATAAAGCTTATCAAAGTCCAGAGAAGCCAAAGGGGGATGGGTTATTGGTGGTTATTGTCCTTGTTACGTTTTGCAAGAATTACTTCTCATGTTTTAGCTCTGCTGAACAAAGTGATGGTTTCTCTATCTTCTGTGAATGAAATTTAGGAGACACTGATTGTAGAATAATCTTGGGTCCTGTTTCTATAAGGAAGAAGAGTTTCCTCTAAAAAGATCTTGTTACTTTCCAGCTGGAGGTTGTATACCTTTTCCTGCAATTTGTCCTTTCCTCTTGTGGTTGCATGCAACTTCAGAACTTTTTAACCACTAATACGCTAGAGTTTTGTTTGAGGAACATCTTGGCATGGTTGCATGACATGGCAGTAACAGTTAACATATGCTCCTTCCACTTACAATCGAGTTTTTGCCAAAGAGTGAGGTTTCTGGAATAAAATTGATCAGTTTGCAAAATGATTCCTTTAAGTGGAACAAGCCTTGCAGATCACTAGGAATATTATCATAATGCTTCAAAAAGCAGTAGGTAGTAGGTTTTCATTTCTATGAAACCCCAGCCTAAGCGCTGTGTTGCTGGTAACTCCGGGTGACAGCGCTGAGCCCACCAGCAGTCTCACAGCTAAATCTTATTGATTTTTGTAGGGACCACTGCAGCCTCTGCAGGGCTCTAGGAGGATTATAGGATGTGAGAAGAGTAAGCACAGAGCAGCTGACGTTGTCTGTGGCTGCAGCAGCAGAGTATGGAGCTAAGGATTGTATACTTTGCTTTATCAGATAGTGCCCCAGTGCTTTTCAGCTTTCAGGGATATCCACTTCCTGATCCTCCACTGTACGGGTGACGCCTCACTTTGCCATTAGAATATTTTTCATAAACTCTTACTTTCTGTGCTGTGATCGTTAATAAGATATTTTGCTAGGTTTGCTGGCTTGAAGTTGGCATACTAACCTCATTTTTCTCGTTTGCCTGCATCTTTACATGTGAGACACTTCAGAGCAGGACTTGTTACTGTCCCATCCTCATAGAGTATTCAGTACGATATGAATTGAGACCTCTGGATGATGTTTAATAGTATTGGCCCTGGATGGGTCCTGCTGACTGTTTTTACCAGGGAAGGTCCTGGGAGCAGGTCTCCTCTCGCAGCATTACCTCCTGTCAGTTGAAGTAGATGATAAATTAAAATCCAGCCTTGTCCTCTAAACCGTGATCTGTCCTTCCACACTACAAGGCCGTCCAAACGGTCAGCTGCAGGAGTGACGTCCCTGTGAGACCTTCCCCAGTGCTGGGCCACACGTGCCACTCCAGTGTCCCCTGTCCTGCTCTGGCAGGTTGGATTCTCCGTGCGTGGCTGGTGCAGGAGAAGGCCTTCAGCTGCTCCCGGCCTCTGCCCAGGCCACGGTAAAGGTGGCAGGACAAAGAGCTTTGGTGCCAGGTCCAGCCCTTGGGCCGGGGCTTGGACACGCTGAACCATAGCATGGCAATTGAAATGTAGCCTTAGGTAAGTTGTAATTTTTTTTTCTTTTTTAAAGCTAAGGTTGCCCTTGAGGCATTTCTTCATTTTTTCTTGTAGCAATAGCTAGATAAGTAAGGCAGTCAAATATATTTTTTTATAGTTTTATTAAGTCATTGAGGGTAGAGAATGCTGGTGAACAGAGATGTAAGATATGCGTCATGATGGTCACCATGTACTGATAGTTTTCATTTTCTTTTCTATTCCTTTCTTTTTTCTTTTTTTTTTTTTTTTTAGGATGAACGTGAAGCCAGAGAAAATGTGAAAAGAGAGCAGGATGAAGCATACCGCATATCACTCGAAGCTGACAGAGCGAAGGTGTGTGACTGGTGAATTGATTGCATGAATGTCAAAATGTGAATCTTTCTGTGACTGGTGAAATCTCTCTGGTGCATCACTTCAGTTCTGCTTTTTAAGATGAGACCATTGCAGAAGGAGCCATAAGTGGTTATCAAATGGCACTAGATACATTCACAAGATTTGACTACACCTTTTTGCTAAAGCAGTACTGACCCTATGTAATAATAGAAACTGTCAATGGAATGATAGGAAAAGATCACTTAGTAAATATCTTATTTCTAATATTAGTTTCTAAGTCACAATTAGTGATCATTATCAGAAGTTTCTAGGCTGGGTGAACCGTGGGTCTAACCATATTTGGAATCTTTTACAAAATAGAAATTCAAGACATTTCAAAGTATATGTAACTAATTATGTTAATGTGGTAAATTCTTGAGGACAAAAGTTGAGTTCATATAAGTTTCCATTAACAAGCTTCATAAGAACTATGAAGGTTTTATTCACGTGACTTTGTATTGTGCAAATGCGTCAGTCATCCATGAACCATTCCTGTTCCAACAGAAAAGTTGGGAAGTTAATTTGCTTTCATATAGCTTAATGCACACTATTAGACAGATCTGTGGAAAGTGAAGTGAGTACATGTGTATTTATTATTTGTTTCTGTTTATTAGAGAGAAGCACAAGAGAGAGAAATGGCAGAGCAGTTTCGCTTGGAACAGATTCGGAAAGAACAGGAGGAAGAACGTGAGGTGGGATGTTTTACCTTTTCTAACAACTTTTTGGATTCATGAGGCTTCTGCAGGTTGCAGCTTTTGTTCAACGTACATTGTAACTAATTCAAAGTATACTTTTCATGTGAACGCCAAATCAGTATTTTTATTAATTTATTACGATATATATATAACAATATAATGCATCTAAATAATTTTCACCTTCACTTAGTTTTTCTTTTCTATCATCTGGGTATGAATTACAGCCAGATATGAGATAGGCCTACCTACAAAATATCTGTGAAATAAGCTTCATAAATAGTGGAATCTTCGGGAGTCTCAAATCTTGTGTCTGAAGGCACTGCTTTTGAAAATATAATGCCATGGAGCCCTTTCATTTTTCCAGGAAGTAGCACAAAGCCTAACTGCAATTCTGACCAAACAAGTTGTCAAGTCTTATTTGGGAGACAAAAGGCTTTTAAAAATTTTTTTGAAGAAATCAAAACAAACTAACAAAAAAAGTCTAGAAAATGGAATCAATGGTACATTTTAAAATGTCTAAACAATCTTCTACAGAATCTTCCTTAGATTGAAAATTGTGTTTAAACAAACTCTTGAGGTCTCTAGGCCTATATAAAAATATAGAAATCATATGCTGTTGAAGAGTGCTTGCTGTTCCTCAAACCCTGTTACTTTGTAGATTCTCTCATTTTTGTAGATTCTGCAGGCCCCAATGCCTGCCAGAGAGAGCTCCTGCAGCCTCTTGATGGATCTAGGCTGGCTCCTGTCCTAGCTGTGTATCACTGTAGGCGTAAATAATCATGTACATGAATTTACAGTGGCTTCCTGTTTTTCACCTCCTGACAAATACGTAATACGGTTTAAAAGAGAAGAAAAAAGGCTGTGTTACAGCCATGTTTCTTCCCCTGAAGCCCCACCACATTTCAAAGGATAGGTGAAACAGGCTAGTCATTAAAGTGTTTTCAGCTGTTCTGTGAAGTGATCTTGAAATAGATGTCCTTACAGAACTGCTATGAAACACACCTAGCTCATATTTGAAAGGGACTTTGAAACCCTTGAATAAAATGTTCAAAATAAGTGACGTACACATAAATGTATTGACTGAAATTAGAGTCGACTGAGTGTTGTCCTTTGACTTCTAGGCATATAAAATTTTGTGAGGAAGTTGCTAATGACTACAAACCTCCATTGACATCCCTATTGAATATGTATTTCCTGAGTATATTTCCAGTATTATCGCAAATATAAATAAAATCTATTTTAAATATTTATTCATTTATATAAAATATCAGAGTTTCAATATTTTTAGTGGAGTTTATATAACTCTTTCGCTCTGACTCCCAGCAATGACGGAGATTTGAAATTTGGCGTTATATTCTCATTTAATTTTCCATTTAGTTAAAGTCCTTGGAACTCGTGGAATCCTGATAAATCACAGCCTTCCTCATCGCCCCCTGCCCCAGACTTAAATATATATTTGACATTTCAGTTTTGTGTACTTTGCTGATGTATGAAAAAATTGCATTACACAACTGCAAAAAGTTGGCTACCAATGCAGCTATTATTCCCAGAGATAAACTCAATAAACAAACTATATAAGCAATGCATTTGCATATATATTTTGACCAAGATAATTGCCTTAAAAAATCTGAACCATTTAAGCATTCAAGAACGTTTTAAATAGTGCTGTCTTGTAAATACTGCATTTCATCAGAGCAGTAGTATTCAATGATTTAGTAAAATGCAGTCCAGTCTTCTGTATTGTTCTACAGTATCTGATGGCTTTCTTAGCTCCTGTTTTTACATATGCCAAGAACAGAGGATAAAAACACAACTGCATGAGCCATGCACAAAACTGGACTGTGAGCATTTTGTCAAGAGTAATTGAAAGATGATAATTCTGTAAGGTCAATAGCAATTAAAAATAAATCAGTACTGTAGCAATAACAGACTATTGAGCAATCACTTATAATCAGATTCAAGTAATAAAAACATTTTTGTTATTTAAGTAATTTCGTATGCATAGAAACAATAATTCACTCTGCTTTAGTATACCTGCTCCTGAACCTTTTCTAACACCTTGGCCTTTTGAAAACTGTTTTCTTACAGAAAGCCTGCAAAGCTAGTCCGTGTTATCAAAATATATCTGGGCTTCCCTGTTTTACTGTAGACTGCAGTAATGAAAATAATAGGATCTGTTTGCTTAGTAGAACAAAAGGGATTTTAACAATAGTGTTTACTAACACTCCCATTTTCAAGTATACAGATTACTTATACTGAATTGTTCTGCAACAGTGTTTACTTACAGAAGTGCCTTTATGTTCAGTTCCTATATTTAAAATCGGGCTACTGAGCTATTCACATACTGAACATCTTTTTATCAACAAAACTGAAATTGCTTGTTCAGATCCAAGAGTTATTAATGTGATCCATCTCATCATTGTTTTCTGACTTGGTTTGCTGGGACAGAATATCCACTGTAAACTGCCGTTTTACACTGAAGCCTGGGAGACTAGTTACTTGAGGGAGCGACGCGTTCTTTGCACAAAGAAAAGAGCTCTAATGAGCTACTGTTGTTTATTTTTCTATAATATAATTGATTGGGTTCAGTAAATAATGTAGCATCTGTTGTTATACTGTGTGGGGAAATGTCAAAACAGAAAGACAGTAAGCAGGTGGTTGAGTATGGAGAGAGAGAAAATTAAAATAGAATCTATTTAAAATATAATCTCATAGTAGATGAGCAAAAATGAACTCAAGTTCTATGTATAAATATTTATACTGAGCTATAATTTGCTCGGAGGTTCGTGTGCAAGAAGTAGACTATTTAAAAGGCTTCATAATCTTGCTTCTGCCCATTCTTTTCTCTTTACTGCAATCATCCTCAATCAATATCTGTTACTAAATGACCTTGGGGAGATTTTCAAAGGCATAAATATCAACTGTGTATCGTGAAAGTTCCTTTAAATTCTAGGCAAAGCAGCGTGTGACTGCCCCTTCGTTTTGGAATACTGTCTTTTAGGTGTATTGTAGGGAAGGAATTGTTATTCTGCTTCTAGCACTCATTGAGATTCTCATTAACTGCTGCCTGAAGTAAGGTGATACGGTAACAAGGCTGCTTTCTAAACACGATCTAATTTTTAAAAGAAATCAGCCTCTGTCCAAGCATTCAATACCCTTGAAAATCAAGCCCACCTATGGCAGCAGTCTAATGTTAGGCTTTGTTGTTGTTGTTTGCTTGCTTTTAATTCTGATCAAAGTGTTAATGTTGTAGTTCCCGGAGTCAAAGGCCAGTGAACACAGACTTGGGTCCTGCTCTTAAAGTCTTAACGTCAGCAATATGCACAGTGTTAGCAGGAAGACAAGCGTATGCATTTCTAGCTGCATGGTGCAGCCTGGGCATTACAGTGCTGGCTGGCTGCATGCAAGTTGTTTCAGAAGATGTGCACACCTGTGCTTGGAGTAGTCTTACTGCAAGTAGTAATAATAATAATTGCTTTCTTTAAATCTTAAAGCTCCCATGTCTCTACTCCCAATCTCCTTCTTTGACTGTTCCAAATTTTGTACATACACTATATTTAATACACATTTGTGATATCTTTAATCATGTCTAACAGTGTTTTAGTTTATTTATAGTAGATCTCCTGCATATATTTCTTTTTATTCTGAACTGCCACTGAGGGTCTTGTCTTTGGTACAAATGGTCAATTACTCTGTATAAGAGGAAGGCAATTTGATAATAAGTGCATTTGAAGAAATACTTTTACTGCCTTCAATTTATACCGTTTAAGGAAGCAATTGGCCACTTGACAATTATTCTCTCTTTCAAATTTTTCAAGGCTTTCTGCCAAATGATTAAATTACTTATCCCCATCGTGCATTAACTGTAGACCTAATAATATGTGTTATAAAGAAGGATTTATTTTAATTAGTTGTCTGGTGAGCTGTTATTAAGGAGTGAATAAAAATGATTTTGTCGTTGAGATATAAAGCACAACTATGGTACATCTTGAAATTCTAGAAGACATGAACAGAAAAGCTCTTTCCTTTTCTTCTGTTGTTAGCATTGCAACCTAAATGGTTATTTTTCCATCCTCAGGCTATCAGGCTCTCTCTTGAGCAATCTTTGCCTCCAGAACCAAAAGAGGAGAGCACCGAGTCAGTCAGCAAACTGCGTATTCGGACACCCAGTGGAGAATTCTTTGAGCGACGTTTCCTGGCCAGCAGCAAGCTGCAGGTTGTCTTTGATTTTGTAGCTTCCAAGGGATATCCTTGGGAGGAATACAAGCTGCTGGGCACCTTTCCAAGGAGAGATGTGAGTAAATGCACCTTCCAGGAATAATATCACTACTTCTTAATTGTGTGTGTTTAGATGACCAGTATGTTATAGCATAGAAAATAAAAGCTGTGCCTGAATATGTTAGAGTGTGGCCCAAGCTCCGTGGCTATGAGCAAGCCAGGTGCTAGCCTAACAGTGCTATCATATGCTGCATACAAAATTGCACTGTGAAATCTGTTTCCAGTGACATTTTAAAAAATCCTTCATTTCTGATACAAACGAGTTGTGGATCATATTCAGTGAGAACTGTCCATGTGCTCTGACTGTGAGCCAGCATCGCTCGCGTCATGTTGCGAAGGAAAGAGCATCAATATTAGTATGCTGTTTAGGTCTGGTATAGACTGGTATTTCTCTGGTTGTTGTTTTTGCCATTTTATTCCAATTTTATGTTATGAGCAGGAAGGTTCAGTGTCAGATAATAAATGGTTACGAGCTAATCAGTTAACTGTAATGAATTATTCATCACCTGTTACATCATACAACCAAGTAATCATTTATACCTTCTGCGTCCAAATTCTAACGATGTACTTGCTGTGACTGATTTTCAAAGTCATACCACTTACTGCTTACAAAAACAAATTCAGTTCTGTTGGTTTATCAACAGATATTTATGTGCTCGTTACCAGGTTTCCCTTAAGATATAACTGTGTGTTGTCTGCTCTATTGCAGTTTAACTTTCATTTCTTAACTAGTCATGGTTACAGCAAAGGTAAAAGTCAGTGGGTCCAACTGTGCAGCAATTATATGAGGGCACTGCGTAAAAGGGGAAGGTAATGGGGTGATGCAGAGGTGACAGTACAAACTGAGCCAAGCAGTGATGGGTGAAGTTCAGCAGTTTTTTGGCTGTGCTTCCTCCAGTACTGCAAATGAGTTGGGGCAGCTTTGGGCTGGAGCAGGGGTTTTGTTGTCCGGGGGAATCTCCAGGTGACTGGTTAAGCCATTTTTCGTCAAAGGAGCTCAGTATCTGGGTTGCTTTTCCATTTTCTTTCTTATCACTGCCTGTGGAGGAAGTTCACTAGGAGCAGAGCTCTGATTGGCGTGTTTACAGTACTGTTTTGTAACAGCAGCCTGTTGCTTTATCATCCTATTTGTAAGTTATGTTAAGTGACACAAGTACTCCAAAAGGGGAAGAAAATAATGTCTTTAACAAGCTATGACCTTGAGAGTGGATGTGATTTCTGAAGATTCTTGGCATAACTCTGTAAACAAGATTGTAGTGCTTACAGCTTTTCTTCCACCTTGTCTTATATTGAGAATCCTAATCAGTCAGACTGAAAAGAAGCATTTCAAGAATCTCATTAATCACTAATTAACTTTACTCCTTAAGCATGTGATACCATTTCCAGTGGAACCAAAGACTGGAAGTCATCTAAGTTTCCAGTATCATTCACTTTACTCAACAATCTTTCACAGTCTAAACAATGTTTTCACGTGTTTTAAATATTCTGCAAGTCATACCTTCCTGCCTGTAACGTATTTATGTCTTAGTACATAGTTATTACAAAAAAAAAAATCAACCTATGAATATATTATTCTTTTTTTTTCCTACACTTTAAATTCTCTCTGTTTAGACTGGCTGTTTCTGTAAACAATCACATCGTCATCATCATTAATTTTAGTCCTCTGTAAACTCAAAAATTGATCAGATGGCTCAAATGAGAAGAAGCGAAAAAAGGAATGGAAAAGAAAAAAGACCATTAAATTAAAATGGGATGGTAGTGTCAGTAAATTTGTGAAACTTAAAGGCAGAAAATGCTGAGGCAAAGGAAGGCGAATTTTATGGCAGGATACAGAGCTGTTGGTCTGTTGCACTGGATGCAAGACCCTGTCATCCTTTTTCTATGATTCCAACCTAATAATGCCATGTATGAGGAGTCGCATAAATGATTCATGCTGATTTGACTCGGTGGCCGTGTATGAATCTGGTTGCCATTGTGACCACCAGAGCTACAACAGACAAAAAATAATCCCCAGGGGTTTGCTAACTATAAATGACATCTGCCATGTTCCACAGATTTGGAAAGATGGAATTGTGCAACTCCACAGAGAGAAGAGTTTTGTTTGTTTGTTTAAAAAAAAAGGAAAAAGAAAAAAAATCATACTGATGAATGCATTGGGAGTATGGTAAAAGTATGTATTTGTTACCTTAGGCTTCATGCTATACAGCCTCTTAAAAATGCACTGTAAGTTGCATTCAAAACCCTTCTGCTATATGATATATATCACAGGCATCCAGTGAAATTTGTGAAAGAAGAACAAAATACTTGGAATGCTTGTGCTCCAGAAAAAATAGAATTTAAAAATGTCCTTTTGTATTTAACCTATAACACTTTTTGGGAAAAAAAAATAGTTTTGAAAATGTCAGAATTTCTTTGCTGGAATTTTTGCTGCAGTAAGACGAAAACATTTCTTCTCAAGTTAATCATTTTTCTTCTATCCTAATCTATATTACAATAACATACACACCCCCAGAAGTGTTTGTCTTATCAAAACAAGGGGATTATCTTCAATCAAATGAGCATTTTCTTGTGGGAAACTTGTCAGAACATTTTTTACTTGCTTTTCAAAATCTGCTTTTCAAAGCCGTCAGTCCTGATACAATGTTGTTGAAGTATTTTTACTTCTTTGGTAAATAAAAATTCATTAGTTCTTGGTTCTATGTTCCAGTTGCTTACACAGATATCCTTAGCTAACTTGAAGTTGGTATCATAACCCTACTGTAAATACAAACTTCTACACATGAGTAAATACACAGATTAACCTTTTCTAGACACTACTTGTAGTTTTTAAAGCAGCAGTGACATTCCAAAGCATTTAAGCACATGCAGTGACTTGTTATTGGGTCTTTGTCACTGACTGTTCTTTCTACTAGCACGGAAATTAGATATTAACCACCTCCTTTCTCAGTACCTTAACCAAAGCAGAACTATGTACCGTACTGACGAGCATATTCCACACGAGTGAACCTGTGTCAGCAGGTAATTTCTGCCTCTAACTTTGGAAACATTTGGTAAGCACATCTTTCTGAGTAAAAAGCTGTATTACAAGTTCTTTGCCATATTCTTAAATGCACCTGCAAAGGCTTTATGGAAGCAAATGTATGTGCTGGTTAAATTTGTGTGCTGATTTTAGAATTGTAGTTCTTTTTCTTCTAACAGTCACCCTCATCTTCAAAATGCATTCAACTCCAACAAAAAAGAGCTTACACCAAGCATATTAGCATGCTCAGTCAACCTTCTCCCTTTCAAGTAAGTCCCTTTCTCCTAAAAACCTTCCCAAACACTAATTTCAGTAGTCCTCTCAATCTGCTTTCGGTAGGGTGTCTTCTCCCAGCACCCTGTAGACCTTCTGAATGATCAGTTCCTCGCTTCCTTCAGTGGAGGTCTGCAGAAGTCTTCCAAAAATTCTTTAACATCTTGTGGCCTAGGCATTTGACCACAAGTAGGAAAGAAGCCAAAGTGTACCATATCTAGTTGAAACTGTGGGAAGAATGTGCAGAACTAATTCACCCAAACTGGTGCTGCTAGGATTAATGATAGGTTTGTGGAAGTTTTATAGTACATGACAGAAAGTGAGGTGCTGGCATGCTCTCCTGAGTCCATCTCATTTGAAAGTCTATTTTTGAAAGACTGAGCTTACTAATTTTGTCTGAAAATTCAGCTGCAGCCCACAATTTCTTCTGCTCATTTCTCCTTGAGGTGGAGCACTAGTTATGTATTTGAGATATGCCTTTTGCAGATGCTTTGTCAGAGACTTAAGCTTTTTATTTACTGTATCTGGAAGCCCTGGTAAGCCAAGACTTCTACAGTATTTCACATTTTATTTTTCTGAGCCACAGCTTAGGATCAGGTGGCAGTTAAGTCACTTAAGGTTATTTAAATGCATCTAAAATGTTGCTTAATAATTCAGAACCAGTTTGCTCTGTTTAGAGTATTAAGATTTTTTAAATCCTTTTAATTAACCAATTCCAACATCAGTTTAAATAAACAGAAACAAAATCTGTCTCCCTTGAAACCATAGAAAATGAATTTAACTCAACTTGCACATCAATTTAAATTAGGTACAATCAGGATTTCAGTAAATTCAATGCCAGACTATTCTTAATATTATACAGAAATACAGAGTAAGATATCCCTCCAAAACCAAATGTGATTGTTCATTTCCTGCGTTCTGGCAGGAGTAATCTTATTTTGACACCCGCAGTGGTGGAAATAATGCCAGGGGATGGTGAGTTTAGCTGCAGTGCTCTGCACACATGATCATCCCAACAGGTGACTGTGCTCTGGTGTTGTAATGTTATGGTCGTGATCCCTGTACTGCTGAGTTAGGTAGGTTAGCAATTTTGTGCATCTCAGTCCATTCTAGCCTTTCTTTGTAAGGATTATTCTGCATTTCACCTAGTGCAAATAATGCATTCAGATAATCTACTTTTAAAGTCATAATGCGGCATTCAAACTCATTGAATAGGTTATGAAAGCAATACATGTTCAGGACCATGTCTGGTTCTTGACATTCTTTTCCCTAATCATCATCTTGATGGAAAGAAGGAAGAAAGATGTTCTCCTGAGAAAGGATTCACACAGTGTACCCAATAGCATTATTAGTAACTAGTCATTTACATAAATTGGGAAAGTAGCTTGAACAGCTGTCTGGTGGCCAAGGAGGATTTCAGAAAAATAAAGTATTTTTCTGATAAGTTCAGAAATTTGTATAATGTTTTTATAAGTTCAGGGAAAGTTTAACATAATTCACCAAATTTATCCAGTAATCTCAAATTACTGGTATTTGTATTTCCTACTCCACAAAATAGTATCCATCTGTTTAATTTCACAATCCTTTAGAATTATTCAAGGCAATAAGTCTGATGGTGTCCTGTAATTATCAACTATGATCTAGTTTACAGAAGGTCACAGCACAAAGGTAGGCATCCCTCTTCTTGTTGGCTGAAGCTGTCATTAAGTCAATACTACCCACCCTTGCCTTTCATCTCTTTCAGGACATGTTATTTTATTTATTCCAGCATTTATGTTTAGTTTAGTTAAGACACGGAGAATTTGTCTAAGTAAATTGGCCATACCAGACTAGCATATTCCCGTGCCTCTTCTAGGAGCATGATTTCTGATCGTTCTTCTGTTGACTGGTAACAGTAGAACAATTAATTGGACTGGTTAATTTTGAATTCCAGAGGACTAGAGCACATATAATTGCAAGCAGAACACTGAAGAGTGTGCAACCCTTAGGTTTTGTTGCTTTTGACAAGTTTGTTGCTCACACAAAGTAGTGTCATGCTCTTTTGGTCAGCACCTACAAAGGGAGTAGTTGATACTCACTGAAGTTGATGGCAGTACTTGTGTGACATCAGAAAGTATATTTTCAACCTTGAAATGTAATGTCCATTTTTGTGCAAATACAATTTCTGTATACGTAGTAAAAAAAAAAAAAAAAAAGTATTGCAGAAAGATTTTTTCATAATATTTTCTTCCAAGAAAGAAAGACTTGATCTGCCTCTTCAGACCTGGTGTTTGCTTAACTGATATACAAAGAGAAAGATTAAATTCCTTCTTGTATAAAGTCACTGAAAGGATATGGAAGGGAATGAATGCCTTCCTCACCCCATGGATGTAAGTTTCCTCTAAAAAGATTTACATTCTATACGTGAACATAGTTTCTGATCTTGTATGACAACTCTGCTTGAATACAGGGAATGTTTAATTTCAGCAAATAGGTGTGTGTTTCGGATGAGCTGCTTTACTTAAGACTCACTAAAGTCAGCATTCAACAGAGCACTGAATACTCAATGCTGTTTGTGAGCTCTTAGTTGAGTCATCCTCATTAGTTAACCCAGTGACTAATGCCAACCACGTGATTAATATATTCCACCCAAGCACATCCCTCTGACCAAAAGTATTCTTTTATTCAGCACTGCACCATTTTACAAACATTTATTTCAGGGAAGGCATGTTACTATTCACAGGAAGATGCCTTAGTTAAGCAGCAGAGCGTTGCTGTTGGATATGGCATCATCCAGCATAAACTAGCCCTAAGACATTTTGTACTTTTTTTCCCAGAATTCATGCTTTATGTCAATTTTGTGGTTTTTTTTTTTTCCCCTTGTAGGAAGAAAATGTAATGATAAAATACCAATAAAGAGCCTTTGTAGTAGTATGATACTAAGAAAGCTGTGTCTGGTTACCAGAAAATTTAATGATCTCCTGCTGTTTTGGTAATTGCATAAGTAATACATCAGACTCAATCACCAAAGCAGTCTTAGGCGCGCTTTTCATTCTATTTACCTATCTACCAATCACAATGTTATACTGTAGTTATCATTGTGGTATCTGAACATCTTAAGCCTTTGAACTTGATAAAAATCCTTTTGGATCGTTTTTCCATGCAGTTATAATTACATGCACATGAATGCAATCATGGATCGCTCTCCGGTGAGTGGCTGTGTTCCTACCCATTCCCTTTGGGACCTACATATGCAAAGCAAAGTTCTTGCAGTACATTTGAGGCACTAAATGTATTTATATGTTTTCAGCCTTCCAGGAGGTGTGGCTGTCTTGCTTTCATTCAGCACATCATCAATATCCACAGTGAAAGCTACAGTGTTTCTGGGGCCAGGATCTGTCATCTCTGGAGCTAGCACGTTTTTAAAATAATTAAATGCATGAATTGTTTGATAAAAGCACATTGGCAGCAGTGCCCACAAATAACAGACTGTTTTGCTCCTTGGCACAGCAGAAGGGACGGTTAACATACAAATGCTCTGATCTGTAAATGCCAGTATTTAAATCTTTCCTCTGCTCAGCAAGAAAACTGAAAGTAAATAGTGTGAAGGTGATGGAGCTCCTCTGCCTGTGGGTCCTTTGTCAGAGAGAGAGGTGTGCCAGGGGGTTCCATCAGCTTCTCTTTTTTCTGAGAAAAAAAGAAACAGAAAAAATTACTAAACAGATCATCGATTTCAAACTAAACAGAAGGAAGGGAGGAAAACAGAAAATCTGAGGAGAGCTTTACAGCATCTTCCTCTTCCCTCAAAGTCTGGAGCCCTGCGGTGCTGGTCTCGATGTTGTTGGGGCTGGCGACAGCAGCACGGGCTGTGCCCTGCTGGCAGCTCGCCTGACTCGGGCACTGACCCTACCACTACCTTCTTCCTCCACGCAGAAGGCAACTTTGGTGATATTTTCATGCCACTAACACTACATCAGCAAAAGCCGTATTATTCAAAGAGAGTGTAATTAATTAAAATACCTGGATGTTTTCACTTCTCCTGCCAAGAAGAAAAAGCCCTGTATGTGTGTTTGTTACTTTGTCACTGAAAGTACGGCTAAAGGAAGATGCAGTCTTCTAGTTAGTGATTTTTTATAGACATTAGTTCTTAGAAATAAATACAGACAGACATTCAGTCACGTTAGTACTCGGATGTATTCTGGACATAACAGGCTAGGCTAAAAAGGGAAAGGACTGAACACGAAGCAAGATTTCAGATTTTAGGACTAAGGAGAAGCACAGACCCCACAGCTACCCAGGTGGGGTTGCTGTAGACAGCATTTCCTAGTGGCTTTTATTGGAAGGTAGATAATCTGTAGTTACAGATCTCTTACACTCTCAACTGTTAAAAAGCAATAAGATTTTTGTTTAAAAAAAATGATATTTTTTAAACATAATTAGCATCCAGGATTTTATTTGGTGTAATAATGATTTGTAGTTTGTGTTCTTTTAAACTTTGCTCTACAAACAAAATAAAAATTAGTTTTCCCAAATAAAACAATCAAATTTTACACAGAATCATGAATTCATAATGTTGAACTTTTAAAAGCACCAAATAGTCCAGGCCTCGCTACAGAAATACAGCAACATCAGGCTTATTATTCACAATGCCCTGTCATTATGCTTGTTACTTTTTAAAACCAAGGAGAACACAGTTGCTATTTTTTCTTAATTTACTCTCTAGAAAGACAAGTAATGCAAGTCAGATTTATCATATAAGCCTTTACTGCTTAGAATCTACACAGCAAATTCTTTCCTTATATAAATTATGTTAAGTCACTGACAGTTTATGCTATGTAAAGATAGATGGTATCTCTGTACGGCTTTTCTAAGAGTGGAAAGCACGCTCAGAGTACAGGATACAAGATCACAGTTCTCTGTTTTATCAGTATCCGTTACTTTGCTTAGTAAATATACTTTTTAAATATGCTCAATCTGAAATACTGTTTTTCTCTTCAGTGAAACAGGATCAAGAGTGTGGTATATCTGGCTTAAAGCTTTGTACTTAGAATGAGACTCGAAGTCTTTTACTATGACATATTTTTCCTTATTTGTGACGGCTTTCTTCAATTCAGATGTAAATTATCTTGAAGTTTATTCAACTAAACCAGATCTAATTGCATATATTTCTGTGAAGTAACCCTACTTTTGTTTGTGGCACCAGTTGGGCATATTATCCCTATAACCCGTAGATATTTCAGTATGTGACAAGGGTTCACTGTATTTGTTTGTGTCATTCTGAAAATATAGTTTTTTAAACAGATCTGGTGCTTTACCAGGTGTGCCTTTAAGTAATTTCTATTGCATTTATACTTTAGGAGGATTAGGAAACAGAGTAAAAGAACTCTTTGTCCGTTAGATTCATTAAATGTATTCATGCGTGTGTAAGTGGTATAGAGGCTGTGCTACTCAGGAATCAGATCCTTGTCCTAGGGTGGAGAGAAAGGTGAAGGGTGTGATATTTACTGCTTGTGTAAGTGTCATAATAATTGTGTATTTGATTCTTTATTTTTAAATGACCTTCCTGGGCATTAAGCCATTTTTTTTCTTTATCTTCTCCCTGCAGAGTTGGGAAGGTAAGGAACCACACCTTTGAACTGGTAAAAGTACAGCTGTGCGGGATGTGAGCATGTAGTAGAACAGATAGGTCAGCAAAGGTGAAGACAGAAATAATACAAAAATTATTCTGGAAGGAACAAGATGTTGCTACAAAGATGTATTAAAATGTTGTTTAAACTAGTAATGATTTTCACCATGTTTAAACTAGTAATAATTTTCACTATTGGGTCCTTAAAAAAAAGGGGGAATTTGTTGAAAAATAAAGTGTAAGTAGCTACCACATTCTTACAAGAGAAATACAAGAGGTAACATTGCTATCTTTTGATTCTGTGCAGCCGTAAATCATGCAAACTTCAAAGTGCTGCAGGAGTACTTTAAACCGACTGGCTAGTGCTTAGTTGTAATAATGATCACATAAGTCATTTAAACAAATACCTGTTACAGTAATACATTTACTGTGCACCAATCCAGCATAGGCTATGTAATGAAGCTCTTCAAATGAAAAGATTAAATTTTAGCTGCAAAAAAAGCAAGAGGCCCTGTAAAACTGTATATACGGTTGGAAGAAAAGTACCATTTTACCAACTGAAACATATTTCAATTAAACTGATTGCTCAATGGCAAGATAGAACGCCGACAGAAATAAGGGCCTGTTACCACTCACTGGTCACCTTGATAGAAAGTCTCTTTCCCTGAAGAGAGTGCCAAAGTTTGTGTAGAAAGTCATTTGCCCGGAGATACTATTAGCTTTGGCTTCGGGACAATCCTAAATGTGTTATTCTACAGAATCCTGTGAGCTTGAATATTTAGCAATTTTGTTGTCACTGAAATCATACTCTCTCAGCATCTGAACATTGTGTCTTTCCTCCCCCACGCTCCTCACTGTGTAAATTTGGAACAACTTAGAGTCCCTTTTGAAGGGCTAGTATTTTATATTTCATTATAATGCAAATATAATACAAGGTATTCACATTTACAAAACCACAAAATATATTTTTAAAATACATTCACCTCACCAGCTGTTATCACCATGGGATTTGTGAGCAGGCTCTGAGAATGTGTGTGTGACTGGTAAGAAGAGAGACATTGTAGGACTGGAAGACACAGAGCACCATTAGGCTTTCGGCTTTTGATTAACAAATGCTGAATGCCTAACTTGGTGAATTTTGCAGCCTTAATCAAGAAAGCGTGTAGCTGAGCACCACGGGTGAGTTCAGTAGGATCAAACCCGATTCAATACATAAACACATGCTTAAATGATTTCCTGCATAAGTGCCAATAATATGAAAAAAAATCTATAAATAATAAAGGTGTGGGGGTTTGGGGCAATGTAACATATAACATGCAGGGCTCTTTAGAAAAGACCCCCATGCAGTGACATCAGAGCAAGGCATCGTCAGCACCAAAATGGATTCCAGAATTTGTCCTAACGCTAGTGAAATGAAATAGACAAAATGTAAAGATACTTTAATACTTTGCTTTGTGAAACAACCCACACCAATTTACTGAGGTGAATACAGTCCATTAAAACACTACACTGGGCACACCTTTGTGGGTTACGGCTCTTCCCTAGTCCTTTGATCTCTATTATGTATCATTCTTAGGTTTCTACGTCTGTTCAAAAATACTGTAGATTACAAAGCATCTTAGGTCTTATATTTCGTACAAATACAAGAGAAACCATTTCTTTTGGTAGGAGGTGGATTCGCTAATAAGGCTGCAATTCTTTGTAGTAAACATCATATTTACAAACCACAAATAACAAAGTAGAAGCTGCAGAAGGGTTATGGTGTGATAATTAAGTACAATGGCGACCCATATGAACAGAAAATGCCAAGGAGCTAAAACAAAGCAACAACAGCTTTGTTTGTTGACAGATGCAGGAGCCATATTGTTAGTTAATTGGGTAATGGTGTAAACATTTGCAAACTCTGCTGTCCCTCAGTGAATTAAGCAGCACACTGAAATTATGGTGAAAAGCTGCACAGTCGTTTTGCTGCAGGTACTCCACAATGCTTTTAACTACCCTTCTAAGCTTAAAGACTTTGAGGAAAGGACAACATGCATTGTTATTAAAGTACTTGAAGTTTGTGAAGCTTAGAGTTCAGACTAGGATATGCATCTTGAATTACACTTAAGTGAGTAGTAGGTTTCCATATGGTTACAGTCTGGAAGTTTGTATTCGTTGCCTACATTTGTTTTTCACTTGTGTGTGTGTGTGTCAAATGTGGAGAAGACTTATTCTGGTTCTCTCTTGCCTTCCTTTTATTGTAAAAAGAGGTTGCAGGATTTTAAAGTACAGAGGTGTAATTAGATAATAGCTTTAACTGAAAAGAGGATGAGAATTGCTTCTCTCAGGTGCACAGTACCTCATGTGCTGTGAACTGCAGAGACCCCTGTTCACTTCCCTCCCAGTGCTGAAGTGCAATAGACTGTAGCAGAATACTAAAACATAAAAAAATGCAACAAGATACTTAATTAGCATACTTCTGTAATCACAAACTTAAATGCACTACTTTGGCTGTTTTCTACATAACAGATTTGCTTTCTAAGATAATAACCTTTCAATAATTTAAGAAGCATCTGTGCAGGAATGCATAATTGGACTGTAGATAATAGGAACCTAAAATTGAGCCTGGTGTTTTTACAAATTATTTTTCTCTTCAGCCACCTAGCAATAGCTCACCATGGTACATGAAGTATAAGAAAATATGTTCCTGCTTTGGGAATCAAAGTAATGCATCTATTATTACTATTTAATTCTTTTGCAGAGGGGTGAAACTACTTTGATTTCAATGGCCTTAGGAAGCGATAAGCTCTTTATATTTGTTTAAATATTAAGTTATCTTGAATTATCCAATAAAACAATGGAAATAGAAATATGTTTTAAATTTGCCTGATTTAACTGGGGAGAAGAGAAAGGGATGCAGTACTTTTTTTGGTAATTGGTGACAGGATTAGTAAGTTATGCTTTTAAGAAAAAAATACATTTAACATTTTGTAATTCATAATGTTTGGTTTTCTTGACACATTTTTTTTCCAAAAAATAATTTTAGAAATCAGTGGCATTATATGATCATAGGTATAAACAAATTTAACTTCAGAAAAAATGTTTATCAGTATGGATTTGTGTTTTTTATACCCATAGTATGAGACTAATAATCTATTACTGACAAACAAGCTCCTGATAATTAGTGTGCTCACACAGTAAGGGAAATTAAACCAGAGTTACTAAGGAAAATAAGTTTAACAATGAAAGTGAAGTATTTCAGAAAATGGTAAGATTGAAAGAAACAACGTTCAGCTTTCTGTGTGAAGCACTGTGGTAATCTTCTGAAAGGTGTCACAGTGCTGACGTGGAAACGTGAATGTCTGACGGACCCAAAGAAGACACTTGTCTTCATTATTTTGTATGTATAATCATATTGTGTGATATTTATTTTATTTTTTTCGTAGAAGAGACTTTTCCTATAGGCAGCAATCCAATTTCTAAATAGAATCCTCAACACAAATTTTTCTAACTATAAACTGGGAATTGCTTGTGTGCCTGAAATGAACGTCAGTAATAGTTAAGGACGACGAGCAGCTTGTTGGATTGGGTGCTAAGATCCAAATGCTGAGGAATTCTGGCTCTAATGGTGCAGATAGTGCCTGTATTAGTATTTTCCAAATTGTACAACACTTAACTCTCACTGGAATTCTGCTGTGTGCCCACCGGCACAATGATTGCCTGCATACCTTTACAAATCTGCCAAGGAGTCAAGACTCTAGTGAACAATGGAAATTTTAAGATAGTTATCTGGAACTACGGTTTGATTTTTCAGCTTAGTTTGTGATCCGGTTAACCTTCCAAATTATCTTAACTTTGACAAAAACAGATGTATTCACATGTTGGTTTGTGGGAGAAAACCAACTCTTCTTGGAATTAACATGATGGATTCTGCAAATATGCAATATGTAAAATAATATTAATAACATTAACATAGAAATACAAAATATAACACATTTCTTCACCACATTCTGGGAATTCGTGCTGACAATTCCCACTATCGCTGACTGGAGGGACTCAAAATTCTCTCAGTGAAAACCCACGCTGTGAAGATAAGCGGCTCATAAAAGTCTACTTACACCTATCTTTTCATTCTTGTCTTTACAGGTGACCCAGCTGGATCCAAATAAATCATTACTGGAGGTAAAACTGTATCCTCAAGAAACCCTTTTCCTAGAGGCAAAAGAATAGATCAAACAAGATTGTAGGACTAATCATCCTTTGACAAGCCAGAGGCACAGCATCGAGAGGAACACATCAACGCCATCTTGTACTATCATCCATCTCAACTCAATGTCACAACTTGGCCTCTCGCAAGAATCCTGAAAAAATTGAAAAAAACATAGCTACTTAAAGTTTCACATACATGAGTATATGTTTCCAACCTCGTTTAAATAAGCAGAGGATAAAATTCTGCTATGAACACTGAACGTTATGACTATGTTGCTCACTTATCATCCAGCTTTTGTTATAATTAATGCACTGTTAAAATGTGAGTGATTGTTAAGTAGAATTTTTACTCCTCAAATGCCCCTTTTTCACCAAGAAATCTTGGACATTTCTGCCTGTACTTTTGACACTAGAATGCTGTATATTTGATATCTCGCCGAGCCAGTGCTCTCATATATATGCATTTTATTTCTGTGTTTGAATTTCTACTTTGTCACCTAATTTAAAAAGGCAGAAAAAATTAACGGGACATTCTCAGCCATGGAAATTTAACAGTATTATAGTAGAAAGCATATAATTTTTGTTAGTACTTTCTGACTTCTTTGATAAGATGTAAGGTTTTGTTTGAAGAATATAGTTTGACATATATGCAAGGTATTTATTTACTGGTTCTGCTTTGGGTCTCAGTTCTGATTCAGTTTAGGAAGTATTTTCCATTACATTGCAGTGTGTGAAACTGCTTATTGCATGATGTGAATATTTAAATAACATTAGAAATGGCCAGTACCAGAAACCTGGTATCTCGCCAACACTTCAGGAATCAGCTGATATTGAATATCAGCTGTTAAAAACCTTTCAAATACCAGATACAAAAGTTCTTTATTTCTCATTGTGAAAGAAATGGCAGTTCCCATTTTAGCGGTTTTCCTTCATTCTGGCTCTTGTTTGTATCCTATTACTCTGCTGTTTTAAAGCACCTTGTTTGTTTCATCAAACAATGAGTATCTTAAAAGATGGTGTAATAAGAAATCTGCCTTATTATTGCACACTTCGGACATTTTAACAATAGATTACTGATCCCGTCTCAAATTAAAGAAATCCTAGTTCTGTTGTCTGAAATGTATGCACCAACTACCTACTATCTGATGTGGAAAAATCTGGTACTTTAAATATCGCAACCATAGAAAAGCATACTGAGGCTAAGATCTAAAATACACTTCATGCCAAACCTGCATCAAAAGTGGTAGGGTTTTTTGCCTCCCCCCCCCCCCCTTTTGTTAAACCTGGGCTTACAGGATAGTGCACAATAGCACTACAGAATCATCATCTGCTAATCAAACTTTCTTTTGTAGCGCCTGGCATATTGTTTTCCACATGTTTATATGTTGTAATTCACAGTGCTTATCGTAACAAAATGAGTTCTGATTTGAAAATTTTCTACTAAGCAAAAAGCAACTGCACACATCTTTTAGTCTTTATTTTTTTCTTTGTAAGGATGGTGATATAAAATTCAATGTATGCCTATTATTAGGGTGTTAGTGAAGCTGATATATTGTTACCTTTACCAAAAATGCAAATTTCTGAGCAGGGGAAAGCCTTATTCTACCTTTTGTAATTCTGTAATTAGTGAGTGCTACATCAGACACTTTTAGAAGTGAAGTATCTATGACAAACAAAAGGCTTGGAAGTGTAAGCAAATCCTAATCATTTGCAGCTCACAAATAAAAGAATTCATAGCCAATAGAACGATAAATGTATGCGTAATGGAAACCTGAATGCAGGTGCTTCATTCTCAACTTTTGTTTTCTTATTAAAAAGATCTACTATGTTTATTAAATACGAAATTAACATAGGTTGCAAATTGGGGTGACTCTGTTTCTACAAACAATCACAGTAACACGTACAGCAGGATTTGAAAGTGATGCATATCTTTTTTTCAGATTAGCTCTTCCTTCTAAGCTGGCTGTAGAGGAAAGGAGTTGCTGAAACATTGCTACACAAGCAGAGCAACCTTTCAGTGAACTTGTTATATTAACTTGTTCTGTTTAACTTTTGTTTGGTCTCATCAGGCTGTTTTCTCTCGCTCGACTTTATTTCTGTATTTTGACTATATATTCTTTACTTTGATACTAGTTTCATAAAGTTATTAAATGTGGCTTGAATATTTGTTGAACTTGTTGAAGTCAGTGCTCCCAGGGTTTGTTTGGCCTTTTTGTTCTAAATTCTGGTTTAGGGCTCTTTTCCCCCGTTTTGTTCATATTGCAAAATACACTGTCTTTATCAAAATGTTCTGGTGAGAATTAAGTGGAAGTGTTTAAAGGGGTGGCATTACTGCCCCCTGATACAAAGATACCAAGATCTCTATATAAGGATCATTCTGCCACAAATGTATCACTCAATTTAAATAAAGCTTTTATGGTTTTGGTCCTTAAATACTTTGGGCCTGATTTCAAGAAGCAACCATCTAGTCACCTTTCCAAATTACACCCACAGTGCAAACCAGTCCCTGTGTAGAAACGTTAATGTTCTGTGCCATCGTTTTCTGCTCTCCTAAACTGTGGTATTCACTTCGTGTGCTCTGCTGACATGGTTAATCCTCTCGTCATTCTACAGACTCATTTTGTAATTCATTATTACCCCAAAACTGTAACACTTACTACAGAGCATAGCATATCCCTGATTCTGCTTTTTTTTTTTTTTTTTTATCTCCAGGTTCCTCACATTAATGGATTATCATTAATGTGATTAACGCATTAGTTTTAAGTCTTAGGAATTACTGTTAATGAACGGAAGGAATCCTGTACGATGTGTTGGCTTTGGTATTGGCCTTCAGAGCATGGTGGTGAAGGTGGGGCTCTCTGGCTTTGGAAGAAACGTCCTGCCTGTAGGCATTGCTGTTCTAAGTCTTTATTGGAGAATGCGCAGAGCACTGGCGTTTGCTCTGTGTTCTCTGCATACGCGCTCTTAAACTTAGTGAGGGGGTTTCTAATGGAGCTGTGTTGGGGGGTTGTTTATTCTTTTTAATGTAGCAGAAAAGGACTTTGGCTTTCATAAACTGTACGTACTCAGTGACATTAGAAATTTAAAATAAATTTTCAATTACAGTAATATTTCTACTAAAAAGTGATATGATTTCACTCTTCCATATGTGGGGAAAAACGAAACCACCGTGACCCAGGTTCACAGAAGGGCTGAAGCACTTCATTATCTGAGCCTCATGGTCAGACTCCTTAAACAATTCACAGGAAGATTTAGGTGTCTTAGAGTGGGATCCACAACAAACAAAAATTAAATAGGTTTCCAAACAAATCAAAGCGGCCCCCCCACAGAATACATGTGATGAGTCCCTGCCAGGCAGAACCAGGAACTGGTTACGCTGGCAGATAGGAAGGCTCAGGATGGTGATGGCTTGTGGGCACCGTTCCTCCCTGGAGCTGAGGCTTCGGGCTCTGTGCTAGCCCAGGGGGCCTCCCACCGCTCAGGCTCCACAGCACGGTGGTCTTGTGTCAAGGTAAGCACCATGTCCTTTCTTCCAGCGTCTGACAAGGCACACGATACATCTTTATTTCAAATCAGCGATGATGGTCTTTTCCTGGGTCTCCCCTGGGGAGTTGAACTGAATTATACTTCACACGGAAGGTTTCCCACATGGTGGCTGGCATGGGCCTGAGGAGAAACAAGCCCGAGTCTCCAACATTTCAGAAGGCTTCTTCAAGACCCCCCTGTAGCACAGGCTGCTTTAAGTGTGTGCTCACTCCCTGCCGTCAGCGCTGTTTGAATGCCAAAGGATGGAATTATTTAAGCTTGTTCGGAGGGAACGTGCGAGAAGGGGCATGAAATTTCAGACAAGTGGTAGGGTGCTTGCCTGGGATGAGCTCTCCAGTCCCTTTCCAGGGACTGTTCAATGCAGTTGTTGGAATAGTGAATAGTCACTTGTTCACTCCCTCAACACCATCCATGGTTTTGAAGACGTCTGTCATACCCTTGTAATTGTCTCCTCTCCAAATATGAGGAGCTCTGGGCTAGAGGATATCTTCTTTAAATGAGTCCATTTTGTATATTTGAATGTTTTTTGCCTCCCCTTTTACCCTTTCCATTTCTAATATGCTCTATGTCAAGTGAACAGACTTCATGCCATCTTCCAGGAGAGAGAGGACTCATCAGGGGCTTGCACACTGTCCTTGTGACATCTTTTTCCTCTCAATTTCTTCTCCAGTAATTCCTTCTTCTATTGGCCCCTGATTACTACTGAGCCTCCTCACAGAAATATCCATGAAAACTGCAAGATCTCTTCCTCAGGTGGTAACAGCTGGTTTAGGAGAGCGGCCCACCTGTGGAGTCAAGGTTAGTTAGACTGGTTCCCAGACACACAGCATTTACGCAAGCGTGTTACATGATTACTGCACCTCAAAATATTTTTTGGATGCCTTGTTATTACCTTTAAATTTAACATTTGCTTTTGAATTTTAAGCAAATTAGACAAGTTGCATAAAGGTTTTTCCACCTGAAGTTTCGGTAAGTTTTGTGAAGGTAGGCAGCCCTGCTGCTGAGAAATAGGAAGCCGGACAGGAGATGCTGAGTGTCTCCAGCGAGGGCAAGGCTCACTGGATCTAACGCTTAGCAGTCATCGCAGACCTGAGAGAGCAGCCTGAGTGCCCTACCTGCAGAAAAAAGCTTCAGTGGCATTTGATGCCTCATTAGATACCAGAGAATTCGAACCTTAGCCAGGGTTTTTCTCTGTGGATTCTTTTATGTGTAATATAAAGATGGAAGTCACACTGCAGCCTTAATATAATTTAATTAAGATGTCATTCAACTGCTGGTTATAAAAGTAGGCTTCATTAGTTCCTGTGCTCAGAAAAAACTACTGGTTAACGCAATCATTATTTTGTACTTACTACCAATGAGTTGATTTACTTTTTTTCCAACTTTGTGTTGTGAGTTTTCCACAGTTTATTGCCATTCACTTTTGATCCAGCCATCTGAGTGAGCAACCTCCATCAATAGCAGCACCTCACTGCTGGGAGCGTTTCCCGGGTATTGGACGAGCACCCCGAACAGCACAGGTTCCCACAGAAATCCATGGGGACATCGCTGATAACCTTTCTCGCTATGAAATCTGTTGCTTACAGCTTCCAGCTATCCGTCTCTGAGTAATATTCCCTCTTCTCGCAAGAGAAGATGTTTCCACTGCAGTAAAACATTGCTGCAAATGACTGGCTTAGCTCGCCTGCAATTGCCCTACTTTCGTTAAGTACTCCTTTTACACCCTGAAAATATGTGAGCCCAATTATCTTTCTGGCAGGCTTCCTGTTTCTGATATTTTTTAATTATCTTTTACACCTTTGGCAATTGTTCCTCAAGGTGTGCGGGTTGTTTAGTTTTGCTTTTACATCTTCCAAAAGTTGACGGTCATGTTCTGTTCTCCTCATATCAGTCTGTCTTTCAGTGCATCCTTCAATGTGCTGGCTGACATGGCTCGGGTACTTCTCGTGGGCCTTCTGGAGTATTTTTTAAAATAAGATATATGTGTACGCTGAGGATCTAAGCCAGTATCTTCATACAGGTTTGATGATGAGCTTATTCTTTCAATTGTGATTTAATTTCCCTTTGGTATCTTCTTCTTCACAGAGTTTTCTTCTACTGAAAAATTAAATGTGGTGATTTTTTAAAGTAAAATACTGTATGTTTTTCATTTACCATAAAATGTGTTTGCTATCATTTTGTTTGCCTCTGTGATTTATTTAAGCTATCGTCACAGTCTCTGAGCATGACTTACATGAGCATGATTCATAGGCATTTTATAACTTGTAACTACAACATCCTATTCATGATCTTGCCTTTCCAAAATTTACTGAGAGTGCAAATATATTGCTGTTTGAAGCCTCCCATTCTATTTAAGCCATTTTAAGACTTTTAAAATTGTTCTAATGTGTACATAGAAACACTTCGCATTTTGTCAGGTCTTTTCATACACCCTGATTAATTAGGACTTTCGCTTGTGTAAGGAAAAGCAAGCATTTCCAAAAAGAGATGGTTGCTGAGAAGGGATTTTTGCACCACAATTATAAACTCACACCTATGGAAGAAATTAAGTAAATTGTTTAGTGGATCGATTTCCAAAAATCTAGGGTTTGTTGAAAGTTGTTTTGTTTGTTTGTTTGCGTTTCATTTTATTGTGTTTTTTTTTTTTCCTTTGTTACGTTTTAGAATTTAAGAAGTATAATCTGAGAGTTGCAGAGAGCATTTAGTTACTGAAAAATACTTCTAGATTTTTGTGGTTTAAACTAAAGTGAATACTAAGGCATTGTGTGGCTGTTGCAGTATCCTGTCAAGTAGTGGGGAAAAAATGAACTGAAAGTTTCAAGATTCCTGTTCCTTGTAAAGTTTGTCCAATCCGTTTTGACTTTTAGTTTACCAGTATTCACTAGTCACCTGCAAAAAAAAATTTATGAATATGAACTGAAAGCATTCAAATACTCTCAACTGGAAAGTCTGAGTAGATACGAGGCATTCCTTTCATTGTACGAGCAATTTCAAGGTAAACATGCAGTTTACTCCTTTAGCAGTTGTACTTTGGTAGGCACAGAATTCCTTCCACATTCCTTGTGTTTTAGATGTTTTCAAGTGTATTTTTTTTTCCTTCAGCTAAAGCTTATTATCATATTTGCCTTCTTTTCATTCAGTAATCACTATGCAGAAGCAATATTTCTTATCAAGCAAAAAGCACCAGATTCAGTAGAACATACATTATACTAACCTGTTGAAAATTCCTAATTTTGCTTCAAAAACACCTTCCTGGTTTTATTAACATTTATCTAGCTCCCATTGTAGTCTACTTCTAGTATCAAACCAATTCCTTCTGCACAATTACCACAGCTTTTCAAAATTAATCAAAATCCAATAATGCCGTGTTTTATTGAAACAAAAAAGCTACTGGTAACAGAAATACCTGCTAAGCAAAGAGAAGATATGTTACCACCAATGGATTCCATAATCTAGTGGCCATTTGATGCCTGTCGCACTGAGAACATACCAAAAAATACACCAGGAGGTTCTCAGCTGCTCTAGAAATGGCATGGCAGCGCTGGGTGCCCTGCACTCGAGTCGTGCTCTCTGTGCTGGAAAAGGTGATAGCACTAAGAGTTGCCTTTACACCATCCTGTAGTAAACTAATTTCCCATAAGCAGCCCCCTCTCCTTGGGAGACCAATTAAAATAACTTTATGGCAGCCACGCACTA
The DNA here is from genome assembly GCF_040182565.1 of Anser cygnoides. Classification (NCBI taxonomy): domain Eukaryota; kingdom Metazoa; phylum Chordata; class Aves; order Anseriformes; family Anatidae; genus Anser; species Anser cygnoides. Next base: position 26,735,741 of record NC_089880.1, on the reverse strand, counting down.
CTGGGTTGGTGAGAAGGGGCTGGTCACAGCAGGGTAAGAATCAAGCTCGTAAATGAAGAGCAGCCAAAGCAGAGTAGTACGGGAGAAGCACAATGGAAATTATACTGTCAAAAAAGCTGCTAAAGAATAAAGTGTTGTTACAGAAATATCGTTTGATCTTTCCCTTTAAAGTCTTCTGATGGGTTTCTTCTTTCACTGATTAAAAATGGTTAAAAACATAATAAAATTAAGATATTTTATAATTACTTGCTTACAAGAATCTTACAAGAAGGAATTTATCTTCCAAGAGAAAGTGGAATTGGTTGCCCTCAAAGAGTATGTGGATTTAAAAAAAAAAATGTTTCAGTTATCATAATCACGGATATTTTTAATTACAGCCAATTCACTTATTTCAAACAGAAAAATGGATTTTCAGCTTATTTATACGCCACTAAGAAAAATGACGAACACTTATTAATAAAGTTGGTAGGATTCATATGATTTTAAGCACAGAATAAGCTTGAAGACTTTATACACTACGACGTATTGCATCACTGCTTAAGCACTCTCAACTAAAGAGGGAATAAACGATTTTACATAGGAGAAATCGTTATTAATAACGAAAAAGAGGTCCCGTTCTTACAAATCAGACCTGGAATGGCATGAGACAGCTACATTTAAGGATAGACCTACTGTAATGTTATTCTCAACGAGGATGACAAATTCTTAGCCTGTTTCCTAAGGGGAATAACGTCGCTACTCAGCTCTAGTCCCACGCACCCCAAAAAGCAAGCTCCCCGCCTGTGGATGGGGGCTTCTCGGCGGGCAGTTTGCCCCACCTCAACTGACAGAAATCTCCAGAGCCATGAGAAATAAGCTTTACACTTCTTCACCCAAAGGAAAATAACGAAAAAAACGGTTTGCAAGACTTCTTCAAGTTCACCGGACTTGGTTCGGTTTGTTTGGGTTTTCTGTGGTGATAATATTGTTCAGAACCCCATAAATTCACCTTTGTTGAGCACCCCTGAGGTCGTACGGTGTGGGCGTGCTTAAGGGGAGTGCGCAGCTTGGCTGTGGCCGTTTCCTCTCTTTTCGTCTCATGGGTCCACGGCAAATGTCGCCCTGCCGTGTCTCCCAGCCTGCAGGAGCCAGCTCCAGTTCTTCCTCCTCTTAATTAATTAATTAAGCTCCCCTTCGGCGGAGCCCCGCACACCCCGAGCCATCGCTGCCGCCTCCACTTCCACACCCCCAGAGCCTCCAGACCCAGCCGGGACCGTCCCAGGCTCCCTGAGGAGCGGGCGGGCAGGGGGCAGCCGCTGTGGGGGCAGCCCCCGGCCGTGTCTGGGCTCTGAGGGGGGCAGAGCGAGCAGGGAGCGGTTCTCAGCTGCCTTCCCCGTCGCTTGTTTGTCCGCCCCGGCCCCCTCAAGGCGGGCGGAGCCGCCATCGAGGCCTTCCCGCCCTCAGCCGGCGCGAGGCCCGGCTCCCGTGTGAGGAGCTCGACGGCGGCGGGCACCGGGAAGGGGAAAACAGCCCGGGGAGCCCGCAGCGGGACGGGACGGGGTCGGCACCCGTGTGAGGGGGCACCGGGGTGGCCGCCGGCTCTCTGCCGGGAGCTCCCCGCGGGGGAAACGCCCGGGCGCTGAGCTGAGGAAATGGCGGCGGCGCCTCAGCCGGGCCCCTCGCCTCAGGAGCCCCGCGGGCGGCGGGCGCGGGACGGAGCCGGGGGGCGACACCGCGCTTCGCACCTCGCTGCCTCGTGACATGGCGGCAGGCAGGGAAACGGGACCCCGGGACCGCCGGGCAGGACCCAGCTGCCTCCCTGGAGCCCTCCCTGGGCCGGGAGGAGACCGGGGGAGCCTCGGGGGACGGCGGAGAGGCCGTGGGTGACTTCTGAGGGGGAGCCTGCGTGTGCATAGGGCCCCGTTAAACAGCGCGCGTTCACCGAAAAAAAAAAAATAAAAGATTTTTTTTTGTCTTTTTCCCTAAGCGCCCGTGGTTGTTGATGTTAAAGCAGCCCTCTCCTCCCGCCCCTCCGCCGCCGCGCTCGATATGTCTCTTTAACGACATAGGTTGTATTTATCCATCGCATTCCGGCAGGGCTGTTAAGCTCCTGAGCTCCTAGGGCAACAAACATGGGGCGGGGGTGGGGGGGGAGATCCTCCGGCAAATCCGACCGGAGCTGTCATCGTCATGAATAAAAATAAAAGGCTTAATCTTCTGCTTTCGGCTAATGGAACGATTTAGGCTCCCAAACGTGGGCGCGCTGCGAGGCGCGGGCAGGGCCGGGCCGGCAGCACCCCGGGGTGCCCGCGCCCCCCTCACGCCCTGCCCCAGCAGGCAGGAGGGCTCCGGGGCTTTTAATTACACTCCTTCCCTTTGCTCCCTTCATTTTTTCGGCACCCTTTGCAGCGAGACACACTTGGAATCAGAGCGGTTGTGACATTTTGGTGGCAGCTTATTGTGCGGAACACTTAAAGTTTAAAAAACAAGCCCCATAGAAGTTGAGGGGCTTAAAGCAGCCCCCTTTGTGGGGCAAGACATAGAGTTTTGATTCTGGACAATGGTGTTTCTCAAATTTCTTCCAAAAACCTGCACCCCATCTGTGATCTCAATGAAATCGCTTTTCTCTCTCCCTTCAATTCATTTGGCAAAGGCGAAGCAGATGCATGGGACGGGGTCTGAATTTTAATTATTAGGTTTTACCTGAAACAAAACGGCAAATCCTTTTTACCATGTGTTTGAAGTTAGGGGACGGGTAGGGGAATATAAAATATAATTAAAAAGCTCTCGGATCGTTAGGGAGCTGACAAGGGCCGTTTTAATGAACCTCTCGGAGTGCCCTGCAGTAAATTAGCGGAGCGGGGGCTTCCCCGACTCGTTCGGGCTCCGAGCTGCCGGCTCCTCTTCACCTGCGGGTGCGTGTGCATGGCCGTGCGTGTGTGTGTGTGTGTGCGTGTGTGTGTGTGTGTGTGTGTGTGCGTGTGTGTGTGTGTGTGTGTGTGTGTGTGTGTGTGTGTGTGTGTGTGTGCGTGTGTGTGTGTGTGTGTGTGTGTGTGTGTGTGCGCGTGTGTGTGTGTGTGTGTGTGTGTGTGTGTGCGTGTGTGTGTGTGTGTGTGTGTGTGTGTGCGTGTGCATGGCCGTGTGCGTGTGCACTTCCACGCCGCCGGCCCACGGCGAGGAAGCAGCAGGCGGGGGCTCCCCGCGGCAGGAACCCCACCTCGCGGGTCGTGGGGGGACGCGGGGGGCCGGGGCCGCCATCTCGGGGTCCCTCTCTTTCCCCTCGCCCCCGATCCGGTGCCTGGGGAGCCCCCCCCCCCCTTCCCCGCCCTCCAGCATCCCCGAGTGCATTTAGCCATCAATAAGGTGCGAAGGGAAAATTGTCTGCCGCTGTAATCCATGCCCGAGGGGCTGGGGAATAAAAAGGGAGAGAGAGAAGGAGGGAGGGAGAGAGAGAGAGAGAAAAGGAACGCTCTTAAAGAGGCTAAAATCCATACAATAGCTGTGGGAATGCCGGAGCGCAGGCTCCGCTCCCGGCCGCCCCTCTACGAGCAAGGAGAGCCCTGGACGGGGCAGCGCAAGGGGAGAGCAGCCTCCGCGCTGGCTGCGGCCCTGGACCCCCGGGATCCCCCCCGGGATCCCCCCCGGGATCCCCCCTTTTCGGGTCGGAGCGAGGCTCCCGCCCGGGTTCCCCTCGGCGGTGAATCCCTTAGGGCGCCTGGGGAGAATTGGGGCGGCCCCGGCCCCTCAGCATCCCAAACAGGTCTGCCCCCCCCCCCCCCCCCCCCCAAAGCTCACGGTCCCTTTCCGCCCCTTTGGGGACCCCCGGCCCGAAGGGGGGGCACCAGGCAGCGCCAGAGGCCCGGGGATTTCGGGTTTCAGCACCAGCAAACGGGGTGCGGGGGGGACGGGGGGTGGTGTGTGTGTGCTTTTCTTCTGCTTTCCGTGCGTCTGTGCGTGTGTGCGGACGGGCACAAGCTCTCAGAGAAAAGAAATTTTAGAGTAACAAGTAAAGGCTTTCTTGTGCAGTTATTTTAAGGGCTTTGTTCGGTGCCTGAAGGGGGATGCGCCCATTTGTTCGGGAGGGGATTCATCACATGCCCCTTTCATGTGAACCAGAGGTTAACAACCTAATGAGCACTTGGTGAAGAGATGAAGCGTGTAAAGAGCCCGATTTTCCCAAATCCTGGGCTGCTGTCTTGGGGATGTGCTACTCTAACCTCTGCCGGGCTAATAGTCTCCGCACTTCCAGCGGGGAGGCCCCGGGAGGCAGCCGGGGCCCGGCAGCGCTCCGGCAGGGCAGCAGCAGCCGGGCAGCCCCTTCCCAAAGCCCCGCCGGGGAGCCGGGGGGGGGCCCGGCCCCGCCGCTACATATGTTGGGTCAGGTCCCCCCATTGTGAGCGTGTAAAAAGGTGTAAAAACTCAATCATCTGTAGCTTTTTTTTAAAGGGAGGGCTTACCCTGGATTTGTTGCATAATGGATTGTTAAAAAAGTAGAGGGTTGAATTAAAACTGTTCCCTAGTCACTTTTAATTAGACCGCTCTATTTAATTAGCAAAGTTGAAACATGCAATTAAAATTAGCTCAGTTTAGCACATATTAAAGGAAATGGGGGCCGCGGCTCCGGCTCGCACCAAGAGCGAGAGGCAGGAAGGGGACGTGGCCGAGGAGTTGGGGTCGCAGCGAGGTGACCCGGGGGGGGGGGGTGGCATCTGTCCGGCCACTCGCCCCCTCCCCAGATTCGGACCCCGCTCCTCAGCCCGCTCCTCCGCTCCGCCGGTGCCGTGGGACGGGGAAAATCCTCGGAGGGGCTGCCCTGGGCTCAGCACCCGGGCGCTGGGGGCTTTCCAGCAGCCCCCGGGGGGGGCCCCGCACCGGCCCCGGCCGCAGCCCCGAGCCCCGTTTTTCCCGTGCTTCGGCCTCAAACCTCTCTCCTCTTCTCTCTTTCCTCCCCCACTGGGAGCGGGGAAATGGAGTTAATCACGTCGCAGCTACTCGAGGAGCCCGGGCCGGGGGGATCCCCTGCAGCCGCTCCCCGCGCCGGGCTGCGGGAGCTCGGCCGGGCTCGGCGGAGTGTGCCGCCTGCCTGGGGGGAGGTGGGGCTCGGGCTTGTAATATTGGTTTGGGGATAATTACTTTTAATGTCAAAAAGATTTAGTTTAATATCATCTCTATTAGGCTGCTGGGCGGATAATTAAAAGTGAAGATGATAGCAGCAGGGAAACAGATGGCATTTGCTTACTTTGATTCAGTAGGTAAATAATGAAAAAGTCAATGGCAAACCCCCTAGAACAATTGAAACCTTAAAGAGCACTAACATTAGCAGGTACTTACAAACTGTCTTCCGCTAAGAACGAGATGAAAATACACTAATCAAGAACTATATTTCTCGGGGATGCTTCCGGGCGCTGCGCTGCCTCCGGGCGTGCGTGTCTGCCTTCCCCCGCATGGCAGCCAATAGACGGGCTCTTTTTAATTAAGATTTTACTACTGTAATTGGGGGAAGATGCAGCGGCACCGTCGCATGCAGCCCTCTCAAAGTTTTGCACGGGTGCAGCGATGCACAGGGAGGCTTTTAGGGAGATCAGGGGGGAGCGAGGAAGGAGATAAACACGGGGGAGATTGGGTCTTTCTGAGAAAAAGAAAAAAAAAGGAAAGAAAGAAAGAAAGGAAAGGAAAAAAGAAAGAAAGAAAGAAAGAAGCAGCGTTTCGGGTTGTATCGCGCAAGGCGCCGAGGCTCTCCCGCCCCGCAGCCCAGCGCCCACGCGCGGGTTGTGCGTGGGGCCCCAAATCTGCCCAGCCTCGGCACCCCACGCCGGGACAAAGCGGGACAAAGTCCCAAACCCCCACCCCACTAAATGCGGGGCTGCTGGCCCGGGCTGAGCCGCGGCCCGGCTGGGTTTTGCTCGGGTGAAACGTACGAAAGGTGCGCAGCGCCTGTCCCGCTTCCCAGGGCTCGGGGACAGGCAGAGCCTCCGAAGCGCACCAAGGACGGGGTCGCTGCTAAAATACGCGGACAGGCGAGCCTCGGGGGGCCGGGCTGTGCTGGCCGGAGGCACTTTGTGAAGAAAACGGCAGGAGTCGTTGGAAGCCGCTCGGAAGTGGCCGCTCCGGCGGCCGGAGCTGGGCAGCGGCTGGAGCCGAGGAGCGGGGGGGGCCCGGAGCCGGCAGCAGCCAAACGTCCTCAGCACTTGCTGAACGCCGGGGGTGCGTCGTGTGCTCTTGCAATAAACATTTTATTTATTTTATTTCTTTTACGGGGTGGGGGAAGAACCCCGGAGTGTTTCCCTGTTGTCTGCGTGCTGGGCGTGATGCTCGAAAATACAGCATGGGGGAAAGGGGGCCGGGGCTAGGGGCTGAGCTGGGACACACGGAGAAGAGCGCTGGGTGCTGGGGTGCGCAGCGCCGGGACGCGGTGCCCGAGCCCGCTCCCAGCAGGGCGGTGCGGGACCCGCGCGGGACCCGTGCGGGACGCGGCGGGGTCGGGGTGCTGCCCGCTGAGCGCTCCGAGTGCTCCAAACTTCCACCCCGTCCTTTGGGGTATCGCTAACGGGACGAGGCTCTGCGCAGGAATCACGGCGTTTCACTGGCTGATCAGCTGCTCGATGACTTTCCTTTATTATTTTTTTTTTATTTTGTATTTATTTGTTTTGGAATTGGCTGTTTGCAAAATTTTTTTTGTTGTTTTAAAAAGGCCGTGAAAGGAAAGGAGGACCCAGCCCTTTCATTGAAATCGAAGCTGAAAGAAAAAGGAAGCGGGGAAATCGGCGGAACCCGTGTCCCGTGTCGGTGGTGATGGCAGGCTGCCTCGGGGCGGAAAGGAGAAGGTATTTGCAGGGAAAAAAAAAAAAAAAGAAACAACGCAAAACCAAACAAAACTGCCAGGAAGAAGGGAGAACCTTTCCTCCGTGCTAAGCCCACACAAAGCAATACTTTGATTGTTTCTCTTTCAGTCTGATCGAGTTCTACGAATTCCCAATTAAACCAGATGATCTGAGTAATTCTCCCCGGAGAGTAAAATTAGTGCTTGCAAATAAAATTAAATCGGATATTTTGACTTCTCGACTGTATTAAATAAAGGTGTCATAACACCTTCATCACGAGGAGCGGGTGGCAGCTGCACACACAGAAAGTCGGGTGGGGAAACGTTCATTCCGTAACAAAATAAAAATTAAAAAGAAATATATAAGAAAGGGGAAGAACGACGTAAGTGCAACGGCAAGAAATATCAGAAGTTTGCGGGATCTGCCAAATGTACTTTTCCTAAGCACAGGAGGGTGACAGAGGGGAAGGGGCAGCGGCCGCGGCGTGTCCTGCAGCGGGGAGCGGCCGGGCGGCCCTGCGCGGAAAGGGCACGGGTGGGAGCGCCCCGGGGGGAGCCGCGTCCCGAGCAAAGCGGGGCAGGGCGGGGAGAAACGAAGCAAGGCAAGGCAAGGTAAAGCAAGGCAAAGCAAAACGAAGCAAAGCAAAGCAAGGTGAAGCAAAGCAAAGCAAGGTGAAGCAAAGCAAAGCAAGGTAAAGCAAAGCAAAGCAAGGTAAAGCAAAGCAAAGCAATGCAAGGCAAAGCAAAGCAAGGCAAAGCAAGGCAAGGCAAGGCAAAGCGAAGCGAGGCGAAGCAAGGCGATGCAAAGCGCTCTGCTTCTCCCCGCGGGTCCTTAGCGGCGAGCCCAGGGGTGCCGTTATCGGGAGGGAACCCCCGGAGCTCGTCCCGGGGGCTCTGCCGAGTGCCGCCGAGTCCGGAGGCGTCCCGTGGGAAGGCAGCAGAGGTGAGAGCCCTCGGGGAAGCAGACGCCGTTATTTGCCCCCAAAGCTCCCAGCCCGTTACCTCCTCCCCAGGCGGGCCGGTTCCCCGCGAAGGTGACGTCAAGGCGGGGTGGTTAAGGCGAAAACAAAAGCTTTTGGGTTCACGCACGGTGTCCGGCCCGAGCCGCCCCCCTCGCTGTCGCTGTCCCCGCGCAGCGCCGGGCCCGGTGGCGGCGGTGGCACCGGCGGGGGCGGCCGGGAGCGGGCTGCGGAGCGAGCACGGAGCGGAGCGGAGCGGGTCTGCACTCACCTCGGCTGGGGCCTGGGGCGGCCGGGAGAGAGGGTCTGGGGAGAGGGGAGAAGGGAAAGGGGAAGGAAAGAACGGGAGAGGGGGAGAGGGAGGGGGAGACGGGGGGAGGGAGAGAGAAACAGGGAAAGAAGAAAAGAAAGAAAGAAGGAAAGAGAGAAAAAAGAAGGCAAGAAGCTAGGACAGACAGAAATAAAGAAAAGAGAAAGAGGAAGAAAGAGAGAGAGAGAGAGAGAAAGGGAGAAAGGGAAGGAAGGGAAAGGAAAGGAAGGGAAAGGAAAGGAAAGGAAAGGAAAGGAAAGGAAAGGAAAGGAAAGGAAAGGAAAGGAAAGGAAAGGAAAGGAAAGGAAAGGAAAGGAAAGGAAAGGAAAGGAAAGGAAAGGAAAGGAAAGGAAAGGAAAGGAAAGGAAAGGAAAGGAAAGGAAAGGAAAGGAAAGGAAAGGAAAGGAAAGGAAAGGAAAGGAAAGGAAAGGCATCGTTAGGTTCTGTTAAAACACCAAATCGCCAAGGGGAGGGGGAGACCATCAACTGAACGGTCACCTTGCACACTGCATTTCCCCGCCACCCTTTGGACAAGTGACACCCTGAGAAAAAAAAAAAAAAAAGAAAAATAAACCCGAGCAACTGGCAAAGCGACTGCTGCTTCAAGTGGGATACGGGGGAGGGGGAAAAGGAAAAAAAAAAAAGAAAAAAAAAAGAAAAAAAAAAAGAAAAGCCAAACTCTCAGCGAGAAATCGGACACATTCTTACACACTCGCACAAGGACTGCGAGTGGCACAGTGACACACTCCCGGTGACACACTCACACACACACACACACACACACACTCGCACACGCACGCACACGCCCGGCCCCGCCGGCCGCGCTCTCCCCGCTCCCCCCGGGCGCCGCCGACTCCCCGCGCTCCGGCAGCCGCCGGGCGGACGCGGCGGGCCCGCGGGCGGCCAATCAGAGCGGCGCTTCCCGCCCCTGGCCAATAGCAGGCGCCACATTGTTGTCAAATGTTGCCTAATGGCAACGCGGGGCGCAACAATAGCGCGAGTGGCGGCGGGCGGCGCGGCGGCCACCGCGCTCTCCGGGCAGCTCCGGCCGCGCGGGGCGCGTCCCGAGCCCAGCCGAACCTTTCCGAATCCTTCCGAACCTCGCCGAGCCCCAGCCGAACCCTTCCGAACCGGCCCGAACGGCCCCGGCCGCGGGTCCCGGCGCCGCCGTCGGCTCGCCCCGCTGCGGGAGCCCGGTCCCGGTGCGGCCGCTCGGGGCGGTTTCTTTTTTTTTCCCCCCTCCTGGATCGTTGCCCTCGTGGCGAGGGACCGTGCCGCCGGAGGAGCCGGATTGCTCCGTGGAGGGACGCTGCTGATCGGTGATAACAGCGGAAGGGGGGAGAGGGGAGCCGAGCCCGGCGGCACCGGGGTTCGCCGGCCCCGGCGGGCGGCACAGCTCGGCGGCGAGCCCGGCGCCATGGACTCGGCGCTGCCCCGCCAGGTGCGCCCGGGCAGCGGGGCGGCGGGGGCGGCCTGAGCGGCGCGCCGAGATCCGCGTCCCGGGGGCGCGGCGGGGAGCGAGGAAGCGAGGAAGAAAGGAAGGAAGGGGGGCGGGCGGGAGGGCGCGAAGGGGCTCCGGGAGCCGCCCCGGGGCCGCGGCGAGAGGCGGGGGGGGCTCGCATGCCGCCCCCCGGGACCCCGCCCGCGCCCCGTCCCCGCGCCTAGAGCCCCGGCGGCGCTCCGCGGGTGCCCCGGCCCCTTGGGGGCCGCCGTCGGGCTCGGCCCTTCCCTCCGGCCGGCGGCATGGAGCTGCGCTCGGAGCTGCCCAGCGTGCCCGCCGCGGCCCCTCCGGTGCCCCCCAGCTCGGTGGCTGCGGCGGCGGCTGCGGCGGCGGCGACGCTGCCGGTGAGCGTGGCCGGGAGCCTGCTGCGGGCTCCGCCGCTGCTGCTGCGGGCGGCCGAGAAGTACCCGCGGACGCCCAAGTGCGCCCGGTGCCGCAACCACGGCGTGGTGTCGGCGCTGAAGGGCCACAAGCGGTACTGCCGCTGGAAGGACTGCATGTGCGCCAAGTGCACCCTGATCGCCGAGCGGCAGCGCGTCATGGCCGCCCAGGTGGCGCTGCGCCGCCAGCAGGCGCAGGAGGAGAACGAGGCCCGCGAGCTGCAGCTGCTCTACGGCACCGCCGAGGGGCTGGCCCTGGCGGCCGCCAACGGCATCATCCCGCCCCGGCCCGCGTACGAGGTCTTCGGCTCCGTCTGCGCCGGGGCCGGCGGCGAGGGAGGCGCCGGCGCCTCAGGTGAGGCCGCGAGGGGACGGGGCTGAGGGCGGGGGTGTGGGACGGACGGGCGGGCGGACGGGGCCGGGGGGTGCGTGGCGGTGTGCGTGTGTGTGTGCGGGGCTGGCGGCCGCGCTGACGGCTCTCTCCCTTCTCCCCCCCCGCGCCCCGCAGACGCCAAGGTGCAGAAGTTCGAGCTGTTCCCCAAGACGCTGCTGCCGAGCCGCGCCGTGACCCCGCAGCAGGCGGCCGGGAAGCCCCTGTCCCCCGACGGCGAGTCCGCGCCCGGCACCTCCTCCCCGGAGGCTCGCCACGGCTCGGGCTCGGAGAACGGGGACGGCGAGTCCTTCCTCAGCTCGCCCGTCTCCAAGGGCCCGAAGGAGGGCGAGGAGAGCCCGGGCTCCATCAGCCCGCTGGGCTCGGACTCGGGCTCGGAGGCGGACAAGGACGAGCAGGACCCGTCGCCCTCGGCCGGCGGCCGGCAGCGGACTCCCATCGACATCCTGACGCGCGTCTTCCCGGCGCACAAGCGCAGCGTGCTGGAGCTGGTGCTGCAGGGCTGCGGCGGCGACGTGGTGCAGGCCATCGAGCAGATCCTCAACAACCGCGGCCCGGACAAGGGCCCCGAGGAGGGCTGGGCTCGGGACGGCGCCCTGCAGGGCCTCCCGCCAGCCCCGGCCGCCGCCGCCCACCACCACCGGCCCTTGATAGCCGGAGCCATGGCCCCCGCCATCGGCACGCTGGGCAGCCGCTCGGCCTTCTCCCCGCTGCAGCCCAACGCCACGCACTTCGGGGCCGAGGCCAGCGCCTACCCGCTGGGCACCCACCTGGGACTCAACCCGCTGCGCCTCGCCTACTCGGCGCACAGCCGGGGACTGGCCTTCATGACCCCCTACTCGACGGCCGGGCTCATGCCCACGCTCGGCTTTCGGCCGCCCGTGGACTACGCCTTCAGCGACCTCATGCGAGACCGCTCCGCCGTGCACAAGGAGCAGGTCTACTCCGGCGGCCTCTACGGGCCCATGGTCAACAACACCCCCGAGAAGCAATAGCGCGGCCTCGGCGGCGGGGTGGGGGGTGCCAGGATGGCCAGGGGGCCTGGGTGAGGTTGCTGCCACCGCCCTTGGTGGCACTTGGGGGTGGGCAGGGAGCTGGGCAGAGCAGGGTGCCTTCGGAGGGCCAGAAGGTGCGCTTGGGTTGGGGAGACGTGAGTCGCTCTTTGTTGCTTATGGCCATAAGCATGGATGTACCCTGGGTGCGCTGCGGGGTGGGTATGTGCACACGCACCGCGCGCACACACACACACACACACACTCCCCCCATACATTTATATATATGTATACTAGCAAGTGTATAATGTTATAAAATGGAAATCTAAGTTATTAATGTAACTCGTAGGTGAACTTGGTATTAACGTTAAGCTAAAGGTTAGACAGCTCATTGTAATACTTACCAGGCATATAGATGAAATATATCGTCAAATTGAAAGCCCTTCTTCCTCCCACCCCCAGAAATGTTACGACCTGTATATAACATTGGAAAGTAGATATATTTGTAACTGTCCGTAGGACCCAGGCGCCAATGGTGTATGACGATTTAATAAGCCTCCTTCATTTGTGATCTGCAAGAAAATTGCTTTCTCGTTCCAATGTAGCAAACTTCTTGCTGTTTCTAACAGGTAATTCTGTGTTTCCATTTCATAGAAATAAATGTTATTTTCTATTAAAAAAAAAAAAACGACAGTGGTATAAGTGGCAAGTGGTATTTGATCAGGCGGTGAGAGTGTGTTTTGGGAGATTGGTTTGGCAAGCACGGTCAGTATCTGAAGGAGTTTACAAAACTAGTACAAATATGTTTATTACATTTTTATCATCGTTAAACCAGATAGTCTCCGGAAAATTTGCAAATAAAAACGAAGCCTACAAATGGGACCAATTTCCGTATCAACTGAAATTGTTAAAGAAGTTTATTTCCAGTTCCGGTCTTTATCTTATTCACGCCAGAAAAAAATTAATAAAATAAAAACCGGAGATGCAAGTTGAAGCGGGAACTTTTCCTTACAAACCTTGCCGTTTTTTTTTTCTTTTTTCTTTTTCCTGTCACTTTCAGAAGATCTGCCCTTGGCGTGCCGGCACTGAACGGCGCGGGGGCTTCCTGCTCCCCGGGGCCGTACGGGGCGCGGGTGCGCGCCCGGCTGCTGCTCCGGGAGCACCCCTCCGCTTTGCTTTCGGGGTCTGGGGGGCTCCTGGGTGCCGCGGGGCTGGCGCTGCCCCGGCCCCATCCCGCTTCGTGCCTGCCCGGGGGATGCTCACGCACCCGGAGCGGGCGCGGTGCGGGGCTGAACGAAACCCGTGAAGGCTCCTCAAGTTGGTTGGTATGGAAACCTAATCCCCCCGAAGCGCTCGGTGGCACAGCTGGACTGTTTGCTCTCGCACTGCAAACAGACGCGGGTAAACACGGGCTGCCAGCTGCCGGGGGCGCCCCGCAGCCGGGGACAGCTCCGTGTCGCCGGGGGCTGGCGGCCAGCCCCGGCCCCAAAAGCTGGAGGCAGCGAAACGCCCCTCCGCGCTCCCCGGCGCGATTGATCAAGCTGGATACAATTTTCAGATTTTCTTCGGGGAGTAAATATTACAGATTACACCTAGGTAAATACTTTTGACCCCGATCCACCCCGGGAGCAGCCAAATCAATATCACAAGGGAAACTTTTTAGAGTCTCGTGTTCCAAGAGCGGGTGAAACTTAATATTACTACAATAAAACGGTTTAATAAAGAAGGGCTTTAATAGTGAGCTAATTTGATTGAGTTTCCTAATTCCACTTTAATTGGAAAAGGAGTTGTCTGTTTGGTTATAAAGTGCCAGGGTTATGTTAGACTGGAAAGAAAAAAAAAGATGGACTTTGAGCATCTGAATAAACTTTTTTTTTCCTTTTTTTTTCGGTTGGCAGCTGACTTTGCGCAGGATGGGTTTCCATATCTAGCATTATGAATGGGCTACAAAGAGCTGCTACTTAAAGAAATCAGGTCGCCACATTTCTCCCATTCTAGCCCTGTTGAGAAGGGCTTAGGAGGTGTTGATTTAACTCGGCTCCCCTTTTAATTATAAAAGCCATTCTTGTGTAGTTGGCCGGGCAGGACGATTTATCCGAATTGTTGCCACGTCCTGGAGATTGGCTTGAGCTTGGATTTATACAGCCGACCGTGGGGATCACGACGATTAACTTTCATATGGATAGTTTAGGATGTTAAACTGGGGGGAGCAGCAGGAGGGGGGAAGAGAACCTGATACATTGTCCCTATTGATGTAATTCCCCTAGATTAAAAAAAAAATAAATAAATGCCCTGGGTTCGAAGCTGCCTGGGAGAGGTTCGTGTACAGAAGCCCCTGGCAGGCCATAAAATATTCAGGTCCCTTTTAGAGTAAAATAAAATGCTGTCACTTGAATAAAAATCCGCGGGACCGAGTATAAATTATTTGTAAAGCGGCGAGGCTGCAGGCGAGCGCTACCAAGCTCCCCTGCTAATTAAACCCTAATCCATTGGTCGCGGGCAGCGGCGGGGCTGTACCGGAGCCCGCCGCACGCAGCCGGCCGCGTTCCGCAGCGATGTTAACGGCGCCGCTGTTTGATGGGAATCAGCCCTAATCCGCGCCGTAATAAAGATCAAATTAGACTAACCGTTTAGTAGCGAAACGACATTCCTTCACCTAGCGTGAACCCCTCCGCGCCCCGCTCGCTGCCAGGCGGCCTCCGAGGCCGAGGCCGAGGCCGGCGGGGGAGGCTCCGGCACCCTCCAGCCGCCTCCCCTCGCCCCGCGGGCCTCGCCGGCCTGCCGGTAAAGGAGGCCCCGAGGGATAAAGGAGCCCCCGGGCGAGGTCGCTTCCCTCCGGCTCCGGCCCTGCCTTTTGCTCCCGGCTCTCCCCCGCCTGCCGGTGCCCCGCTGCCGGCCTGGGGGAGCGCCCGCAGCACGGCGCTGCCTCCGCGGGGAGGGAAGGAGGCAAGGAAGGAAGGAGGCAAGGAGCGAAGGAGGCGAGGAGGCAAGCAGGGAAGGGAGAGCGGGCGCTGGGCGAGCAGAGCCGCTTGCCGTGCCCGCCTCGGCACCGCCGGGATGGAAGCGGCCCCCTCCCCGCCCCGCCGGCCTCCCCGCGCCCCGCTCTCCCTCCGGGACACCCCGTCCTCCCGACGGCCAGCCCGGGTCTCGCCCTGTCCCGACATGGGTCCAGCGGGGCGCCGGGCGAGGCGTTCCCAAGGCGCCCCCCAAACTTTTCCCCTGCCTCCCCTCCCCGAGCGGGCATCCCCCCGCGCTGTCATAGCATCCCCATGGCGACTGCGGCAAGCCCTCCCGTGCCGGGACGACACCGGGGAAGTCTTTACTATATCGAGACGTGAGCCAGCAGGTGGAAAACCCGAGGAGGAGCGGCTCCGCAGGGCGAGGAGGCTGCAGCCGCTGCCTCCGGGAGCCCCGCACCGGGGAGCGGCGGCGGAGCCCGGAGCCGGAGCGCGGGGACCCGGCGGGGCCGGGCGGTGCCGCTCCGGGGACAACGGGGGAGCCTCGGGGTTCGTTCCCGTCTCGGTCTCCCCGATTCAGTCGGGTTTCGGGAGAAATGCTCTGCTGCAAAAACGATTCCTGCTCCGTTGGTGTTCCTTTGCAGACCCCTCCCCGCCTTTTATTTCCCCTCGTCTTTTTATTGGAAAAATTAAGAAAACGCGATGTTGGTTTTGAGGTGGAAAAGAGACAAGAAACACGAAATAAACTAAAGTTACACAACGCTTTTCCCTTTTTATTTTTAAAACGAGCTTTTCGTTTTCAGGAAAAAGAAAGGAACTTTAACGCACATTTTCATCTAAAACCCATCCCTTTTCAGCAAGATCCCCTCATTTCTGTAAAATCCAACAATAAATGGAAGAAACGCTCTGGAGCCGAGCCGCCCCGTGCATCACCAGCCCCTGTGTACAGCACCAGCCGAGCATCAGCACCAGCCGAACATCCTGCCCGGGCCTTGCCTTCGGGATTTGGGGGACCCATCGAGGGGAACGAAGGTGCAGGGAGAGGGAGGTATTGCTGGGGGGGGATGGCCGGGAAGAGCCTGGAGGGCAGGAGAAGATGCTGGCTGACCCCAGGCAGGTGTGAGGCCCTACCCGGAGTGGGGTGATGCTGGGGGTGGAAGGAGCAGGGAGCAGAGGGCAAGCAGGGCCTTCACACAGCTTGCAGGATCCGGGGGTGAATTCCAGCACACCAGAGGGGGCTGGAAGGGCCTTGGGCTCATGAGAGCTCACAGGGAGCTCGGTGCAGGAGTGAGGGCTGTGATAGTGCTCGGGAGTCCCTGGAATAAGGTCTCGGTGCCCGTATTATGAGAGCATGATGAAAATGCCGTGTCAGTCACTGGGCTGAAGAGCAGCCATCGCCATGGGACGTGCCAGGCAGCTCCTCGGGCTGCCTTCAAAGCCTGTTACAAAGTGCCTTTCCAGAGGGAGCCTTTGCACTGCAGAAGCTAAACAAGACTAAGAAGGTACTGCATGGCAGGATTCAAGTTTTCAGGGAAACTATGAGAAGCTCTTGATTTCAGATATAGTGATAAGAGATCAGGAGATTCAATTACATGCGTCCTTACAACGCAGGCTGAGCAACTGGCCATCGGCATAGAATGGGGATGGGTGTTTTTATAGTGACTCATTGATTGTTCATGTGGAAGCGAGTAAGTCAAGAGAGATGGAAATGCTTAAAGACAGGAAGACTTACTAACAGTCCAAACTGCAACAGGCTGATTGCTAACCGCATCTAACCCTAACAGAGGCTGAGGCTGGCTCTGTCGAAATAGGATAGAAAGCTCCTGTTCGGCTCTACCCCAGGTGTGAATTTGGCAGACACGTGGACAAGGGCATGATGAGACACACGCCTGGGGGATAATTCTGCCTGGAATGTTGTTTTGTGCAGTGTTGGATTTATCTGTATGTGGGAGCTAAAGTCTTAGATTTTATCTTAACTCCTTGCAAACTTTAAACTAGAGGGAAAAACAGTGCTTCCTGACAGACCTGTGTTGATGGAACAGCAAAATCTTGTCACCCACGATCTGTGGGTACATTTTCTGTAAGAAATGGTGATGTGTGGGATGCACTCTGGTCCCTGACTTCACACAGAACATTTCCTAAATGAACTCCGCAATGCAGATCTGTGTGTGTGGGTAAGGATGAATCCTTTCACATGACCTCAATGTCTGTATACTTTCAGGGAGTCAGGATTTGGATTATTTTTTTTCCCTGCCTTACATTTCCTCGTTTCTTTTATAACTGTGGTTTTGGATCTTAGTAGCGTACTGTAAAACTTGTAAGAGTAATGATAAGGGTTATTTCTTCGTGGTGATGATGATGATTTTTTTTTTTCCAATTACAGGAAAGAATGAAAAATGACTGGAGGGAAAACCTAGATGAATTTAAGAATTTCAGAAAACAATGTAGAAATTCATTGAAAACATTTGCCCAAAGTCCCACTGCCCATCAGTAATTACAAATCTGCTATGCATATTTTCAGAAAGTAGTTGACCATTTAAGTTGGTATATATAAGAGACGAGCAGGATCTGTGCAAGTCTGTGTAGGTTTGTGACAGCAGGGCAGACTCCTTGGGGGGAGAGGAAAATGGAAAGGAAACCAGAAACAGAGTGAATCTTTTCGTGTGGTCTGACAGGCAGATGGAAAGCATGAATTACAAAGGCTTTTAAAAAGATCTGTTTGGGGTTTATGTTTACAGAGAGACTTAACAAGACTGGTTGGCCTTAAAATGCCGAGGTCTTTGCTAAAATCAGATGTTTGGAACTGGAATGGGTTACTAGCCCTGACCCAGAATATAGAAGAGGTTCACAGAGATTCAACAAGACAGGAGCAGGGGCAGTACACCCATAAACCATTCAGCAGGTTGAGAAAAGGGTTTAGAGGTCAGCAGGACGTGGAGTCGGGGAAGGGAGGAGGGCATGGCCCTTGGTAAATGGAGCTGGATCCAGAGACCATGAGCTTCTGACTGAGGGCAGCCACGGCACCAGGAGAAGACACTGACAGAACGAGCTTGGATTTGTGCAGCAGGGACTGACTTACTGATGAAACAGATTTATAGGGAACAAAGGTATCAAAATATTACCTCACTTTCTTGTAAGTGGGATACGGGATATTGATTTCTTCTCATGGCCTGGGGAAGCCTGTGATCTACTTGGGTAGAACCTATGGATTTCCCCAGTTTCCTAAATCTCCTGCTTGAAAGGTTAGCCCTAGATATTTACAGCCAAATGAATGGAGCTAATAGTGGAGATTATAATTTAAAGAGCTTTTGCTTTGCAAGGGAAGACTCGGATATCTCACGCTGGTTATGAGAATTTAATTAAAGACCTGTTCAATAGGAGTAAATGGCACATGTTCATGCACACAGAAGATGAAATAAAACTGCAGTGCTCAGACTAGTGCACTAGAATGAAGTTACAAGATGCCTGGCTTTTTCATGCTTGGAGGGATGAATTATGGTTAATTTCTCTAATAATTCTTTTTGTCCACATGATGAAGCTTTGCTTTGACACAGAAAAGATAATCCTAATGCAATGGGGCCAAGAGTCAGAAAATGGTCTCGTAGATCTGGCAGGCAAACAGGGCTGGCCCCTCACTAAAATCCATACCCTTCTTTCTTTTTTTCAGATCCATCAGAACATAATTTTGAACATGCAGAAAATAGTATAAGGCTCGTAGATTTGGGGATTCATTCATCAGGTAGCTTACAAACTTCATCTCCTTCACAGCAGACTAATGAGTTAACCCAACTCTAAACTACTCAGAGTGTAATGGTATCAAAGTATCCAGGATCTACCCCACAGCTCTGGCAGACACTGGAGACGCTGGAAAAGGCATTATGATGTGTTTCACTATTATTATGTTGTTCTTTAATAGTTACATTAAAATGGCTAAGGATTCTGATGTCAGGCTGAAATGTACGTTAACTACCCCGGTAGGAATCTGTGAATCTTTAATTTTGGCTTCCTAATTCTCTCCTGGGAGAGCACTCTTTTTTTTTTTTTTTTTTTTTTTTGGTGTCTTGTACCTTGGTCACCAAAAGAAGAACTTGCTTTATCTCAGCATGAAAAGATACGTACATCTTTGATTTGCAAAGAGTTCAAAACCTGTGCAAGATGTGTTCATCAGCATGCTTGGCTAGCAGAGTTGTTTCGAACTGTAGAGCAGAGCTGGAAAAATTGTGTACTCAGCTATCAGGTGGGAGATGGCTCTGTTAAGCTGGAAGTCTGTGGTGATGGGGGCAATGAACAATAGTGTGTTTTTAAAATCAGGGATGACCTGGGAGCCTTACCTCCTGCGTTATTTTATTAGTCATCACTGAAATGTCAAAGCAAAGTTAGTCCTGATTAGATGTGCTGAACTGAACAGGAGCAAATGATGTTTCATAAACTGTAAAAAGCTGAGGCTGATCTGGTGAAGTCATTGGTAAAAATCTCTGTTTTTCTTGGATGCCTCAGCAGGGTAGATGCTGCAGCTGATGGATGTCAATGATATTGGGCAGCGGCTCTCTCATTAAGAAATTGCCTGCTGGAACTCCCTCCAGCCATCTGGCATCCAAAATGCAACAGCAAAAGGGATCCTGTTGGTGATTTTCAGTAAATGTTTTGCACAGAGCCATCTTTGTTGACTGTGTCTATTGTTTTGCAGATGTTTATGGTATCATTAATCTTTTTTTTTTTTTAACCTTAATTGAAACTCGTGCCTCACCAGTCCAATGATTAATTTCATCATAACAAAAATAAATTTTGCATGATTTTTTATCCCAAAGTGCACATTTTTAGATGGCTCCTCAAATGTTTGATTTTAAACATTTACATTTTTTAATCCCCTAACTACTGTTGTGCCTTTTTTTTTTTAAATTTTCAAAAATTATGTATACATAAGATAACCTTTTAATGTTTTGTTCTCTGTTTTTTTTTTTTTGAGCTTTTTTTTTTTTTTTTTAATAATAGGCTGTAGTTATTTTTCTTAAGGCTTCTGAAGGCTTTATGAGCAACAACAATGAAAATAGTGGTGTACTTTACCCTGTCTGGCTGTAATCGGGTTTTATTTTGCCACAAATGACAATGACTTAGTCTCTTTCCCCTCAGTTTAAATTTTGGTGCAATTGGGGGTCTCAAAAGTTACATTTATAGATTCTGGTCTCACCTGGGCAAGTCTTCTTTGTTTCTTCACAAAACCAAGCACAGAGTGTTGTCTTGAAGCAGGATGCACAGCACAGAAGTGCTTCCTGTGGTAGCAACATGCTGCTGGTGCTCAGTGGGTGTGGGCCCCCGATCTGCTCAGAGATTAATCTGAAAATGAAGTGATTCGTGAAATAGGTAAAATTGACACTTCAGCTGAGTGTGGTACATTTATAGTAATGCATACTTATTTCATATATCAAGTCTTTTGAAAGGTACAATTATCCCTTACCTTTAGAGGTTGGTTTGTTTAACTTTCAATGGATTATTCTCATGGAATAAGAATGAGACATTGCTGTTGCAGAGGAGCACTGGGACCTTGTAAATGAAGGAAGCTGTGAGGTTTTGTAGTGAAAACTGCACATGGGTCTCAGAAGACTTGGTTTGTGTACTAAATTCTGCTGCTGATTTATCAACACTGTGTGACCTTGAGCTACTGAAAACAATTTTTAATTTTTAAAAGTCACTACTAAAACTGACAGTCTCCTGTTTTAGGAAGAGATGCATAGGGCTTGAATTGCAGACTTTTGTACTACTTGAGTATTTATTTTTAATAAGGGTCCTAATTAAGCATGCAATCTCTGTTGCAGGAAAGCTCTCCTGGACTCTGTCTTCATTCATTAAAATGTGTCAAATTCCTCGGAGTTTAGAGCAGAGCTCTAACAATGGCAAAAGAGACCCTATGTCCTGACTATATACTAACATGTGCCAAAGAATAAGCTTGTTAATAAGTACTTGTTCAGTGATAAAGTATAGCAACAAGGGGTTATATATTTCCTCACTTCCCACTACACGAGCAGAGCCCCTGAGTTTGCTCAGGAAGCTATACTGTTGTGAGACATGGAAAAGTAAAATACGCTCTGCTTTATAATAAGTCATTCCAGCTCTGTCTAATTAACACTTCCTAGTGTTAATTGTAACCCCCTGTTCTGTGTTTTTCAGGGACAATATTTCCCAAGTATTGCTGATGAAATGTCAGGCAGAGGTAATAATTTTGTTTTCCTTGCTATTATAACATTGTGCCATAGATATAGTTATATACAGAGATACATGCCAATCAACCAACAGAGCAAACAAGATGAAGGAGTACAAACCTTCTCCTTAGAGAGCTCCTTAGGCAGACAATGAATTATGAGTTCTTCTCTGCCTAGAAAACTTGCATTGAAAATGGCTATTCCTACTGGTATACCTCACTGTGATTAAAAATGATGAATAATTGTAGGTGGCTTGTTTTATTAAGTCAATAGACTTAACAGGATGGAGCATGGAGTACAAAAATAAAAAAAAAATATATATTTTTTTACATTCCCACAGGTTTCTAACATTAATAATACATAAATACCATCGCTCAGTTTCTGCAGAAAGGCATTTAATGAACAATAAAGACATTCATGTTGTTGGAAGGGGGAAAATCCTGTTGGTGCTCCAGCAAACCTATCTGTCTTGGTTTTGTAGTCTGAAGGAAATAAGAGAGTACTCAAAGAAAGTGGGAACATGAGATACACTGTTAAAACATCACTCCAGTGCTGACAACACCTCAGAACTATTGCGAAAGACAAGTAAGAAAATAAGGATATGGGGCCATTGTGTGCCACTGATGGCTAAGTAGGATTTTTCTTACAGAACGTGACTTAAAAATTGAAGGTGGAGTTTGGTCTGCTTAAACAGAATGTAGAAAAATCACTGCCTCATCCCAATAATCCCGTGTGTGATGGCTGGTGACAAAATGGACACTAGCTATTAGACTGTAACTACAGTAAACATTGAAAACACTGTTTAATTTCTCCATGCCACCTAATGTAACAGTTGAAATTCCAGGTTTAATGGCCCAGTGAAATGGGCCAGTCTGGAATCACTCTGAAATGTTACTCTTGGAAGACCACCAGTGTTTCTACCCTTATGGCTATTTTGTAGAGTTTTATGATGTATTCCTGGGCATTAGGGAGAAAGGAGGGAAAAAGGTGAAATTCTCTTTCCCTAATATAGCTACTAGGCTGATGCAACTAATGGGAAATTAGACTGATATAGATCGATATAACTAATGGGAAAAATTCACCGCAACTTTTCCTACCTACACTTAAATACACTGTTACCTGTGAAATACAGAGTAGTTTTGAGGATGAGAAAAAACCCTACAGCATTCATTTTTGAGTAGCCCAGGTGACTGTTGCTTTATCATGAGAGACATTTTCTTTAGAGAAATTTATGTTTTGTTTCCTCTTTTGGCCCACCATCCTCAGTTTCTGTGGTTATTCTACGGTCATGTTATGATGAGGTGAAATAACTCATCAAAAAGAATACCTACAGATCAGGAACAGCAAGAGTGGTTTGAAAAAGGAAAGCAGTACTAAATGCTCAAGTGTTACAGAAGTAGAATTGAGAGTTCAATTGCTTCTATGCTTCTAATAGTATTAATAATCTCAGGTCTAGATAGTTCATTATGATCACTAGTTTTTTTGCTTTCCATTTTTTTTTTTTGGGTGGTGGTGGTGATTTTGTGGGTCATTTTATCATCTTGTTGGAGCCAAAGCAACCATTTAGCTTTTGTGAGGCACAAATGCATGGAGGCCGCAGCATGAAGCTGAGGTACGGCAGCAGCTTGCCTAACCCCAGGCTCCTGCTTCAGGAGGGGAAGGCCCCTCAGCAACACCCCACTTGACTGCACCTGACCAGAGTCCCCTGTGGATGAGGGTGGCTGTGGGTCTCCCAGCATTACCCCAGTGCCTCCTGCTTGATCCAGCAACTCAGCCCCTGGTCCAAGGCTACCTCCACACACCCTGCTCAGGCTCTCAGAGGAGCGGCTGCCATGGCCAAGGCATTGGGTTCATTTAGAACCCGCTGTCTTGAGTGAAACAAAATGGCGGCGAGGAGGCCCTGGGCCTTGGTTCCCTCAGCGCCTCTTGCCTCAGAGGGAAACTTCCACCTGGATCACACCAGCCTTTGCAGCCCAAAGGACCCACTCCTCCCCTTGTGAGTATTTGGTTAGTTTTCATTTCTAGCTTCTGTTAAGCAATTTTGGTTAAACACGGGTGTGATTTCTTCACAGCGTTGTAGAGATGCACCAGGGACATTCGGCTGCAGTGGGCATTGCCTGGGTTGGACATAGAGGAGCTGGTGAAAGCAAGATGTGTGGATCTTTTTATTTGATATTTTGGGATACCATTGGCACACTGTTGACTTAAAAAATATCTTAGAGCATCAGCAAGAACACCTATTGTATCTGAGATAAGACAAGCCTCGTAAGAGACATTGACTCTTGAGAGACATTGAAATTGCATTGAAATTACATTGTTAATTTCTGTTTTCATTTTCATTTTCTCTTGTGAAAACCACTGAAGTCAGTGTGGGTTTTTGCCCCTGTCTTTACGCAGTACATTTCTGAGAGACTTTGTAACCAAACAGTAAGTTCTACGGATCCTTGCAACCTCATGTGGATTGTCCTGGCTGGATTCAGTGACAGCAGCTAGCACCCCTTGAGGATATTGTCATTTTTTTTTTTTTTTTAAATATATTGCTGCCAGTAACATGAAATGTAGTATATGTGTGCCCATGTGCTGCTGATATAAAGTTGAGTATAGCAAGGGTCTAGGTTATAGCAAATGTATTCTCAGGAGATCAGTGAGAAGTAGATGTTTTGTGAAAATTTGTTTTGTGTAGATTAGGAATGTAACAATACATACGAGAAATTAGAATGTGACAATAGGACCAAAATCTATACCTGAACTAGATCAATGAGATCCACACTGCAAAGGCAAGATACAAAATTAGGTAGTAGACCACATGCCCCTGTACCTGATAGCCAGTTTTAAACTTGAAATACCAAAGGCAGTGTGTCAGACATGAGCTTGTGAACCACTATCTGTGTTATTTTTTTGCATGTGAATGGTCTCAGTGACTTTCATACTGATGTATTTCCTCTGTCTTTAAAGAATTCACAGTCTAGACAATCAGGACTGCTTTTTCTGTGTGTCTTGGACAGCTCCAAGTGTTCACCAAAATACAGTAACAAGTTAGAAATCACTTTGTTTAAAATGCTGACTTGGAAAAGCAGGTTGGATACTAGCCTTGTAAATATGCTGCTTGAACATGGAAATACATGTTATAGTTACCATTACAGCAGAATTTCTAGTGAAGAGGAAAATAATTTATAAGAAAAAGATTATTATAATTTTTTAAAGCTCTCTTGGGACAGATCATGTTAGTTTACTGACAGTGAAGAACTGAGAACCATGCCAGAAAAGTCACTAGTCTCATTTTTCTTGCATCATTCATCCAGATCTTTCTTGATGACCAATCAGGTTTATATGAATATAACCCAATGGCTTTCTTATCCTTCCAGAAATGTACCCCTGTATATAAACAAGGAATTGCAAAAGGGATGCACAATATACATACTGAGTTTCATCTTATTAACTGGAGCTCAGTCAAAATGAAATCTGACTTATTTAGGAGAAAAAATTCCTCACTAAGGAAAAAAGAACAGTTTTGGCAGGCCTCGTAATACATGTCTCAGGATTATCTACTAACAACTAGAAAAAGTCATGTGGCTATAAACAGTATAAAATTAAGTTATAAGCGTAATTTCTGGCAATGGTCCCTATAAATGATCTACCCTGGAGTAAGCCAAAGTTATCTTAAATCATATGTTTGTCTCTGTCTTTCCATTACACCTCTGTTGTTTAAAAAGTACATTTCTGTATTGTTTTTACAAATATTTTTCTCCCCCTGCCCCCTTTATTGCAAAATCAGGAAACTGCATTCCTAGAAAAATACCATCTAAAAAGAAGGGGGAGAAATCAAAGAAAAAAATTTCCTTCAAATACATCTCAGTTCAACAGGAGGCTCAAGAGATCCAAAACCCCAAGCCTTTTGAAAAGTTTGGATATAAGCACTGTTGTTTAGCCCTTTCTTAACTTCAGATTATTACTATTACTACTATTATTATTATTATTATTTTGAATAATATTGCCATGAATTACCCTAGCCAGAAAACTCCATGTCATGTTTTAGACAGAAATTTTTTAACAAACAGCTCATAATCTGACCAAAAGAAGGGATTTCTTTCTCCTTCTGTAGCAATACTATTTTCTCTTCCACATGGTTTGTACTTTAATTGGCACATCTGTCTTTAACAGAATCTCTTCCAAAACAGTATCCCTTGCTCTGCCCCTTAAAACTTCAGCCCTTCTCTCTAGGTTAGGTAGCAGATTCCTGTGATTGCATGTGATACAGTTTTCAAAGTGTCTTCTACCTAACTGCCATTAAAATCCTTTTGAAAATCTCACTAGCCACTGTGCTTCTTCAGCATGTTTTTCCTGAGATTTAGTCACCAAGTAGTGCTGCAGGATGCTTGAAAGGGCTCAGGAAGCAGCCTCTATCCTGGGAAAGGCTAAAAGGGTGATTAGGAGAATGCAGGAGATTGGGTTTGTAATAGTGGTAGTTTATCCTAAGCCTCTTTGTTTTAACAATCATGTCTAAAACCTTAAAGGTGCCGGCTACGCATGCTGAGCTCTTGTTCAAATGTCGGTAGTGGAAGTGCAGAGGTTAAGAGGTGCCTCTCTTGCAAGTAAATTCAGAAGATGCTGCTGTGGTCTGGGCATCTGGCGGCAACTCAGAAGGCTTTGGTTAAACTTCCTGTTCGATCAAAGAGTTACCAAATGCTCAAGGGGGGTCACTTGGGGCTCAGGTGAAACACCGTGTTCTCAGCCCAAACTTCTGTCATGTACAGTAGCTAGTTAGAGTATTGAAGGAGAGAAACAAGAACAAACACTGCATCTGACAAACAAGAACTGTGAGTATTAGCCAAGGTTAGTGACTTACTGAGTATCTTGTAGCATTGGTAGGATTTTTCTAAGATCTGGCGCTTGGAGTCCTGGTGTTCCTTGAGAGCCTCGGAGTTTTTAAGTAAGCTTTGAGCCATCTGGGTGAGGAGGAAAAATGAAGTCACCAACCATAGGGGCTTGACAAAATGAAAGGAATTACACTGCTGGTCAAACGTTATGTGTAAAGCAGCCCAAGACCATATCTGGTGTGTTGGTTAGTGTTGGTTAGGCCTCCAGGCTGGCAGCACCAGAAGACAGGCTTTTGCCAGCTATCGGAAACTGAAAGCAGCCAGTGTCTCACACTGACTTCCAGGATCCATAGTCTTAAATTTAAATAATTGATGTGGTTAATGAATAATAAATTTAATAGTAATGATTAAGGCAGATGACTCCCTGTTCAGTTAAATGGTCACAGCCAACTGAAAATGTGTGTGGTGCATACATGCTGCTCTGCTCCTCTGAAGTTTGCACGCGGTTATTCCCCAACAACCTCGTTTAATGCCGTGGATGATTCGCTTTGCCCTTAGACGGTGCTTCACCACTTCCAGCCTCCCACCTGGCTGCAGCGGCGTGCTTGGTTTAGAGGAGAACAGCTAATTAATGTACAGTGTTTTGCCCTTTTGTGCAGGGAAGCTCCAAAAGCCACGATTTTCCTTCCTAAGAGCTGTGGAAGCTGGCACGCCATTCCCTGCTCTCTCGGGCGACGTTGCCTGCCCTGTGGCAGTTTTCTAGGAGAAGCACAGTGTCCTAGACACTCTCTCCTTGTCCCTCCAATCTGTTGGCCCCGAAGTTTGTCCTGGTGGGAGCTGGAGCAGCTCAGCAGGGAAGTGCAGAGATGGGCAGCGCTGGCTTTGGAGCAGGGTCCCTGCAGGGCTCTGGAACAAGAGGGAAAATTCCCCCTCTCTTGTCTCGCCCTCCCCTCCCACCCCGGCCTTTCAGCCCACTTCCTCAAAGAGGCTTTGTGGAGTCCGCAGACCGCAGAGCTTTTTTCTTCCTCCCCACCCTACTCCGCCATTCCATCTGGTGTTTGTTTTGCTGTGCCGCCTCTTGTTGGCTCCATCTGAATACTGTAGGAGTCTCTCGCTGGATGTTTTGACAAGTGGATGCTGTGGAGCGCGGGCCGTGCAGCCTGGGGAGGGGGCCTGCAGTCTCTGAGCTACGTTCACTTCTGCTGGTATACGACGGCTGGGATGTGCTGCTGTCATGGGTTAAGATCTTTGCACGAAGGGACTCTGGGCTGTCCTGGGACGTTGCTCTGTTGTAGAAAAGTGTCTGCCTGGTGGTAGGGAGGAGGCCCTGTGCTGTCGTTTTCTGATGACAGCCAGGAGTGGGCCAGGGCTGACCTTGCACCTTTGCAACTCCAGGTTTGTTGTTGTCCCATCAGCTGTGGGTGGCACAAATAGACACTGAGATGGTTGTTTCCGAATTACTCATGCAAGTGGGATCAGGCCCTCTGCTTGTGCTTCTTGTCATTGCTTATTTATTAATTCTGCCCTTAAGGAAGGTCAGATTTTACTGTCATCCACTCAGCAGAACACCCTTTAAGCCACAAGAGCCCCGTGCAATTAACTGGCCTGGAGCCTTTTGCTCCAGAACATTTCCTGAAGGCATCCAGCATGATGCTGATGGGATTTGCCTCCACTTCCATATACAGTAGTTTGTGAAGGGAGTGAGGAACCAAGTTTTATTTTCTTCACCCTTTCTCTGGAGCTCTTAGGATGCAAGCAGTGGCTGAGCTTGTTCTTTGGCACAGCTTTCAGTCAGGCCCAAAACAGACACGGGGTCATTACAGCAAATGAGTTATCCCCAGGTCACACATTGCAAGCTGGAAACAAAGAATTTGGAGTTTAAACATTGGGAAATTCTCTGCAACTATCCGTGAGGCATCACCTCTACCGTGGTTTTGCAGGGCTATTTCCATTTTTCCCAAATAAGAGCTAGTGAACGTTTGCTACTGTGGCACTAACAGTGGATCGTATTTGTATAAGGACTTGTTTGAGCAGTGTCTTGATTCTGCTGCCACTGTGTGGTCAAAACCGGTCTGGTGCTTCAGGTATTCTTGTTTCTTACCAAGATTTGCATGAAGCCAGCAGAGTCCTGCATCCTACTTGTGGTTCTCCTCCATACCACTGAAGATGAGAGTAAGTACAGAAATTAATGCCCTCTTTATTTGTGTTACTGGAGCAGCCAGATGCACCTGCAGCAATAAGGGGCCATTGAGCTGTGGAGGTATTAGGGCAGGGAAAAACAACAAACAGTCCCTTACTCAGCTCATAATTTGATACTATGACCATATGTAATAAGTAAATAAAACTGACGTGGCAAGGATAAACCTGCTCATAGACATGTGCCTGAACTCAGGGCCTTGATGAATAGCTGCTTTTGACTGAGTTGTTTGAAATATAAGCAGAAAGGAAGGACTGTTTGTAGGATTTCAGTAATACCACAACTCCCCCTCACCCCAAGATGATGGCTTCTGCTTGTGTTTTTAGGGCTGAAAAGTTATAGATTTCTCACAGCCTTGCACATTGTAGAGGCTTCAGCAAAGCATGCTACAGAACCTTTCCCACTGAGCAGCAAAGCTCTGTAACAAATAATCAAACACAGGTATACTTAAAAAGAAAAAAAAAAAGAAAAAAACCCTTATATTAGCTTTCCTTCAGAAAATAATATAGTAATCATTTAAGTTTTGCCAGTTCAGTAATATCCAGGAGGTTTCTCAGTCATTAATTCACTTGAGTGAATTAGAAATGTTTTATTGTAGTAATAAACAGTGATATGTCTTCAGGGACTTTCAAAGCAAGTAAAGTACAAAACGTAAATTATTCTGCGGTTTGGTTCTGCATTCCTTGTTCATTCAGGATTTTTGCTGGCTTCAAGGAATGAAGGAGCAAAGCCCAAATATTTGTAAGGAAATCAGGTTGAAAAAATTTGCCCTGAGCCCAAAGATTAAAAAGAGTAAAATGTCAGCACTAGAAATTGACAGAGAGAGAGAATTCCAGCTATTAAGGGAACAGCGGCTGAGAATGTCATGTGGTACTTTTATTAACGCAGTACAAAAGGCAATTTAAATAAATAAAAAGTCCTATTTCTGCAGTTTTGGAAAGTCCTTCTTTAATTTAGGTGAAAACAAACACATGTTAAACTGACCCACAGTCATGCGATGACCTCAGGTCTGGACTTGGCTTTACACTTAACAGCAAGGCATGTATGTATTCTCTCTCCCATCTCTTACTTTCTGTGCTATTAAATCCACCATGCTTTTGGGAAGGCACCGTTTCTGGGGGGCTGTGTGATGTCTAGGCTAACACAGACCTGGGCTGGGGTGGGATTTTCCCACTGTTGGGATGCTACAGGCAATACCTGGCCCTCTGCCGCCTTCTGTCATACCCCATTTCTTTCTTGTGCTGACCCATTTGCTCTCTCTCCCCACTGGCTTTGAGATAAAGTGTGTTCATTGCTCTGTGTTTGCAGCATAATGGCATCCTGGCACAAATTGGTAAGTTTGAGTCTTACTGGTTTAGTATTTTTATTTATTTGGCATCTACATGGGCTGTACACTTAAGCATGCTGTGAACTGCAGATCCTGGCTGGAAATTCTGTGACTGCCCTTTGGTATCGTACAGAAAGAGAAAAGGAAGAGTTAGCACCAAAGCTCCAGCCTTAGGTGTAGGTTTGAGGTTGGTTGGAAGCTTTGCAGTCAGAGGGGGCACTTGCAGGGACTCTCTCTTCTGTCAGCCTGCCTATATTAACCAAGTCCCTGGGAACTTCCATTATTTATGAGACTTCGTCTGCAGCTGGCTGTTTAGGCAGAGTAGTGATAGTAGTGAGGGTGAGAGGCATGCAACATTTGCACATAGGATGATTGCATAAGCCACATTTCCTTTGGAAATTGAGCTAAAAATAGAAACACTTTCCAGTGCCAGACTTGTCTGTCGTAACTAGTAAAGGCTTTTTGTCCATTCATGAGTGTGCTGAGCTCCTCATGCCTCTTCTGGGCTAATGTATTTACTTGGCACCCTGGCTATACTTTCATGGGATTTTGTGAAATACTTTTAATTTACCATGATGAGGCATATTGGTGGGCGAGTGAATGGAAAGGTGAATTTATCACATGAACCACTTTCTAGCTCTTTTGAAAAAAATTACTATTTTTTGTTGTTGTTTTAGGTGAGCTCTGGTCTCATCTTGTGCAATATTTCTCATTTCACGGATTGAAATGTTGTATTAAAGCGTAAATGGGTTAAAAAGTGTTGTGTTATCCACTGAAGGAGATGCACACTTAAGGCATGCTGCAGTCAGGGTGTGACAGTATGCACAACAACAAATAAATATTGCGGCGACCTTGCACAAATTCTTGCGTGGAATCTCTTTGCCTTTTCCCCCCGATCCTAGTCTAGGAATGGAAGCCAAAGGGTGAGGAAGAATGAGCCTGTGCTTTGGGACACTGAAAACCACCCACTAGGTCTGAAAATCTACACACTTCTAAGTAAATAATAGTTAATAACGTAAGTTCCTAATTGAGGCTGAAATGCTACCGGAATAACAGTTTCTCCTCTGCACCAGCCCGGGCTGCTGAGCTCCGTGCCTGCTGGAGACGCCACGAGAGGGCAGCAGAGACTGTGCTAAAGGCAGCGCCGATCCTCCCCTGTCTTAAATGACTTTGAAACTAGGACAGCATCTGACAGTTGAAGGTTAGATGGCAAAGACATGCTGTCTCTTTTCTAAAAGACCCATTTTTCCCGTTTTTTTTTGCTTAAGGCTCAGCTTTACGTGCGGTCAGGTTTCTCTGACAGTGTTTTGCCTCTGATGTACACACCAGCCCCATGCAGTCCAGCAGAGCATGTACCTTTCTTGGCTAGGTTTTAACTGCAAATAACAAGTTAGGTAAGGTGCTCATCTAAATATGCTTTGGGGCATTCGTGGTGCAGAACCCAAACTGTGTTTCTTAAATTTTTCCCATTACTAGAGATGTTTTGTGTGGTGGCTAGTGTATTCTTACTGTGAGTCAGCCTGCAGTGACACCTCAGGGATTTTTATCCCTTCTGTTGAGTGTGTTCTCAACAAAAAGACAATGAAAGAGCCTGAAAGGAGCAAGAGTGTCTGTACTTCTAAAACACCATTGCTGCAATTGCAGGGGCTGTCAGGGTCTTTGGCACTAACTAAAGAGACAGCAGGTGAGTGCAACAAGCAGAGAATGGGAAACAGTCCCGTGTCTGGCATGGCGTGGGCTCTGGATGGGCAAGTGGCATTAATTCCTGGCCCCAGCCTTGCAGAGGTCACTTCAGACTTCGTCCCAAGGGGCAATCTGAGGTG
This sequence comes from Anser cygnoides, assembly GCF_040182565.1. Classification (NCBI taxonomy): domain Eukaryota; kingdom Metazoa; phylum Chordata; class Aves; order Anseriformes; family Anatidae; genus Anser; species Anser cygnoides. The sequence goes on along the minus strand of NC_089880.1, from coordinate 26,705,091 downwards.
CTCTTTTATCTTATTCCTCAGTGTGCAGAGAGTGGGTGAAAAAGTGTCAGCAGGGCACATTTGGGTTTGGCATGCAGAGATTCTGTCCCATTGAATGATGGAAATGAGCGAGCAAAATGTAATACTTTGCTAACTAGCTAAGCTGGGCCCCTTTCTTGATACAGACACCAGTTAATTTCTTAAATGGCTCATTATGGATTGTGTGGAAGAACCAGATACTTCTTAAACGGGTTTTGATGTGGCAAGAGAGATTAGAGTGGGTGAACTGATCAGATCTTGTCCAGTATTTAACTGATTAAAGTAAGCACAGTTATAATTAGAGAGAAGTTATCGAGCATTTTGGATGACAAATCACGGTGCTTACTCCCCCAGACAGCACATTGCTGCACCACCACCCCTGTACGCAGGATTAGCGAAGCACTTTTAATGCAGGAGATGTCACAGACCTTGTAACCTGCCGCGGGTGATGCCACCACAATATATGTGTGTGGGTCTGATAAACTAAGAATTGATTTAAAACTTCTGTTGATTAGGTGGGAGTAGGAGTCTGGATGCTTTTGAAAATCCCTGTGAGATTTTTGCACTTTTAGGTACTTCAAAACCTTTGAAAGTCCACTCTGTAATATACTATAACTTCAGATATTTGTTTCAGTTTTGAAGAAAACCAGCTCCAAAGTCTGCAGAAGGTAACCGTGGCAGCATTATTATTGGTGGCATTTATTCTGTATGAGCAGCTGCAGATTACATTATTTAATATCTGTTTTATCTGTGTTTCAGAACTGATTTTAGTGTTACAACAAAGGCAGGCTTGTCTTATGAGAATCAAAATTATGCTTAATTGAATTCTGCTTTGGGAGTTTCTGTCAATCACACAACTGTGTGAATTGGAAAAGACACATGATTGCAACTATGATTAACTTCTCCAGAGTCGCTCTGAGTACTGTATATCACATTTCATAAAGAGATGTAGTATCTCCAGAATAATTGCATTGTTCTGAAGGGTATCTTTTGAATGTCAAACATAACTCCATTTTCTTTGAGGGGACATAACAGGGATAAGAGGAAGAGACATTCTTAAACTGAAGGTTGAGAAGATTTCTAAAATAGGGTCAGCTGAAACAGGGAGTTATTTAACACATGTAAACAATTAAGGAAGAATTAAAGAAGGGTGTGTGTGACAGCAGGAAGGAGCTCAGGGCCATGTGGTGCAAATTTTCAGAGAGATGAGTGTTTTGCTTGAGGGCAGAATGGATTGTTGTAGGGATTGACTGTGACACCTGCATCAAATGAGAGTGAAGATAGCATAGTGAGTTTCATGGGCATTCATAATGCTCTGCAGATTACTTGATTTAAGTTCTGGAAAGTCAAGTTGAGTGGCTTTCGCCCCCCCCCCCCCCCCCCCCCCCCCCGTTGCATTACATGGGTTCAGCAACAGAAGTTCTGCATTTGAGTCTTAGCTGATTGGAACAGCAGGGGAGACAGTGAAATTAGTAACAGGCAAAGAGATGCTCCACGTTGGTCTTCATCATCATTTAAAAAATTGCCTTTTGAGTGGAAGGGGAAGATGTGTTTTAAAAAGAACTTAACTTGTGTAAGCAAATCCAGGGCTGCCACTTGAGAGTGCAGTTCTGCAGAGAAGCACCTAAAGGAGAAGCTTCATCTGAAGTGGCCTTGACCACCTTCCTCCCTGGGTGCTTCCTACCACCACATTAACAGCGATGTAAGCCAACAGAGGGTTGCCTCCCTGAGAACAGCCTGCACGTGAGTTACCTTCACAGCATCCAGAGGTGGGCAGGTGGTAAATTAGCAGGAGGTACAAACTGTCAGTGAGTAATTAAGAGTGAATGTTCATGGTACTGGAGTGTCTGGGGACTTCCATGCACTGGAAGTACATGTTAGTGCCATGAATTTTCCTGTGTTCCTGCAGTCAGGTAAAGGAAACCTGTGATGTTAAGAACTGCAAACAAGGTTAGTCCAAAAGTCACTGCACTGGAGATCTCTAAATTTGGAGGGCAGGCAATAGGATTTTGCACTCCTGTAGCTAGTTACCCAATGCTAATATTCACTTTGCTCTTATCTCTAAATTGCATCAACTGTCTCCAGTGACATTTAACTTACATATGTGAAGGGATTGGCATTTTTAGATTGTCAGAGTGTTATTGGATGAAAAACCTGATTTTGTCACGGGACATCTGTTTTATTGTTAATTAGATGAAATAGGAAAGACATCAGAAGAGTACACACAGAAACTATTTCATAGTTCCTGCTTAAAATCTTGCTCTAATCCCTTGAAATTAATGATGCTTTGCAGATTTTCACATTTTGATGTGAATTTCATTTAGGAAGTTTCAGGAACAAATGACAGAGAGTTGTTATCCATCTGTGCCTCTGTCTTTACAATTCAATTGCTCCCTGCCATTGTACAGTCTCTCCTTTCAAAACTATCAGGAGAGAGAAGACAACCAAGGAGTTCATTTATCATTAAAAAACAACCAAAGCAGCAACTTATATCATCATCACAGATCATGTTTTGTGCTTATCAAAGTAAGAAGTGCTACTTACATTGTCCCGTCAAGCTGAGTTGATCTTTTTGATAGTTGTGAGTCTGTGGGTGTTGAGATCCTGTTTTCTGATGATTACCTGGCTTCTTGTCCCTTCCTGCTATTTATTTATTTATTTTTGGGCAAGGTATAGCGTAAAGACTCAATCTTTTTCTCTGTTTTCAATTGTTAAAGGTCTGTTGTGTTGATGAGCTCTAGAAGAGGAAGCAGGTATAAAATATGCTCCCCAGGAGAGACAGAGAAATTGTCACTTGTGATAGCTGGTGATGATATGTCATATTATTTCAGGATGAAAGCTGATGAGGTTTCTCAGGGGAATAAGGGAGAATAAGGAATTACGAGCAGCAAATGGGACTACTGTAATGATGTGGAAGGTAAGCTGGAGATGGGGAGAGACACCATGTAAGGCTGAGGTGGTCACATCTTGCTCACTTACAATAACACATCTGCCACTCTGGCACTGAGTGCTGGGTGGGTATGGAAGATGAGGAAGGTGTGTCGTCCTGCAGGAAGAAGCAAAGGATGCACGCTGCCTTCAGCAGGCCCCTGCTGAGTAACCTCTAGAGCTAGAAAGGAGAAAAAGCTCTTCTGTGGTTCCTGCCCTTCAGAACTGGAGGAAAGGAACATACAGAGACTGCAGAGTGAGTCGTGGGCTGCACGCTTGGCGTTAGACTCTCAGTGCTTGCTCGGTGCTGGTGCAGGGAGGAGATAAAAGCAGAAGCTAGGAAAGTAGAATTTGATCAAGGGGGGAATGGATTTTAAGTCCCTAAAGTGATGTTAGCAGAAAAGTGAAGTGACTTTAAAAATGTCATCCTCAGCTGTACGCACACGACTCATATTAAATTAGGATTACAGGATGGAATTAGATATTATCACTTTATTATTTAACTTTTTTTTTTTTTAATGTAGCATCTGGCATAAGATGTGCAGTGTATTAAAATGAGGATGTTAGACCATGCTCTTGGAAATGTCCTGAGCTGAACAAAACTAGGCTGACTTTTCCCATTTGCCTGATTAACTAATAAATTAAATTAAAAATGGATCTTTGGGAAGATAAGAAAATATGTGAAAATTGGAAAATACCTCGTATGAAAGAAAAAGGGACACGAGAGGAGAAATTTCAATAATGTTAAAACAAAATATTCTGATAAATATAAATGAAACTTTTTTCGAAATGCCAAAATTTTTTTATTGTGGCATTTTAGCAATTTCTAAAATAATTCTGTAACCTTATTTTGGAAGGGTACTTTTAAAAATTGAACTGTTTTTTTGTTCCCCAATTTTGAAAAACAGCAGAATTTAATGAAACCTATCAGTAAAGCCAAAACAAAGGATTTTTTCCCCTCTTAAAAACATGGATTGAAGAAATAGTTTCAGCTGAGTTCAAACTGATTCCTTGTGGTAGACGTGTAAGACATATGGACAAACATTATTTGGCTGCTTGTGCATTGCATCTATTAAGTTCTGTGCAGCAGGGGAGAAGGGGCAGGGGTGAGGAGACCCATTCCAGGGCTCTCAGGTGTGTGAGCACCTGCTGAGGGACAAGGAAGGAGACAGGGTCAGAGTCGCAGGTGGAAACCCTGACGCAGAAGATGGGACAAGGTAACGCAGTCCATGGATCTGTGACCTGTGATAACACCAGGACCCGCCGATGCTGTTCACTTGCTCTGTTGTCTTTTCCATCTCGCCCATCATCCTGTCATTCCATCCCATAGTTTCTTCATTAATATTTATGCCTCCCAACTCCTAATACCAGGTGTACACACACATCTTTGGCACTCCAGCTCTGCTACGTGATGTAGATTTCACTGGCCTCTGTAATGAGAAACACTCTTTCTACCTGATTCCCAGGTGCTGTTGGTACCCCAGGAGCTTAACACCAAGTCTTTGTTTTCATTGTATTTTACTCTTTTTGTGAAGATTAAAATGTGTGTTGTGAGTGTTTGATAACCTTGCTATTTACTCAGTAAATCACTCCCCTGAAATTATCAAACTAGAATATAACCACAAAAAGGCAGAGCTTCTTGCTTCTCTGCATGTAGGTCTTTTGCAGTGAGTGTCCTGCCCATCCTTGGAAACAAACCCCTCGTCTCGTGAAGCAGTTCATAGAGGCTCTATTCCTCCTTGTGTGCAGGGAGCGTGTGTGGTTATTAGAGGGAGGTGCAGTTCTGGAGTTGCCGCACAAGAACAGAGAACCATCCTGTTAGGCATTTGTTTTGTGATAAATGTCAGTAGTGGTTACTTTGGTCGAATGCGAGAGAAATTCTGAAGAAGGATGTCTGAGCTAGCTATGTGCTGTTCTCCTGGCTTTGAATGTATAAAACCATTTTAATTATGGACCAAAATTCCTATCCCAAGACTCTCATAGAATAGTCAGGTAAAAGTTGACTTCTACACTAACCTCGTGAAAACATTGCAGAGCCATTATGTATGCCACTTAGAGGGAGGGTCCTGGCCCTCTGTTTCAAGTACAAAGTGCTCATTATTATCCTATTCCTAGCCCCGAGAAGGTTCTTAGTTCTTCTAATATGTAGTATCCATTAACTAAAAATATAGCTCCATTATTCTCAATGCTGTACCCCATCCTTCCTCACTTTTTGGTCTGGGACTCATGCTAGGGATAAACTTGGCAAAATACTTTCATTAGTGTGACTAAGAGAAGCTTACAACATGTTTCATTTAAAAGGGAGCAAGATTGATACCCTTTATTAGTGAGCTGGAGCAATCTCTGCCTTTTCTTCTAAAACAGCTCCATATCTGTTTGGCTCTGGAGTGCACAATCTTGATGAATTGTGAGTTAACTTAATGGAGAGGAAAATGTGTGTAGTGCTGTGTGAGGGCAAAAGGGAGAAATACAGAATAAGAATCGATGGAAGAGAAAAGAGACTTGATGGAAAATGAAATGGCCTCTTCCCAAAAAAGTTGATGAAGAGAAAATAAACAGACTGGCAAGCAGGCTCAGAGAGGGAATAAGAGAAACAAGACAGTCATTAAGGTGAGAGATGGATCACAGGCACAATGTATAGATTTTGATTTTGAAGAGCAGAAAGTGTGGGAATACTTGGATCGCAGGCTTTGGTTCTGGCCCATCTTTGCTCAAATTAAATAAGAAAAGTTCAGAACAGGAAAAACAGTGAAAAAAATCCCCTCCTCCCCTGAAGTATAGGATCTGAAATAAACAACACCGGAAATTTAAAGTCTATTGGCAAAATGTCAGAATATTTTTGAATGTTAGTGTCTTTTCCTGTTGTTCCTGATTCAAAAGCAATTGCTTATGAATGCCAGTTTCTTTATTTTTTTTTTACCCTATAGATGTCTACTACCTGGGTATATTCAGAGCTGCATTCTGTTACTTAGCTGGCTAAATCTGCCAGGACTGCCGTGACAGTCCAGACTGTCCTGATGGCTTATTAACTAACCTCTGATTTCACAAAATCTACTGCTACTAATAACACAAGGCAGAAAAGACCTTGCTTGGCTTTCAGAGCTGGGCAATTGCCATGAGTGCCTGTTGGGGCTGAGAGGGGAAACACGTGAAAATTGAACTGACTTGATGAGGAAATTGCTGAGAGATGGAGCAAAAAAGCAGGGCTCTAAATATCAACATGCTCTCCTGGCTGTTCCAGGAAATTTTGCTTATAGGGTAATGAGTAGAATATAAAGATCCATCCCAAACTTATAGATGCAATAAATCAACCTCAAATTCCTTTTACTAACTGATATGCATGAGGCTGTTGCATCAGTAGAAAAATGTATATAGTGGTGTTCCATAGAACCTGAATATTTGGCTGTTCACATGGAAAGTAAGGACCATGGAGGACAAACGTGTGTTAGGGAAATCCTAAAACATTTTACCTTTTTTGTCATTTTTATATATGTGTACTATAATTTTATATATAGTCTTTGAAATTTAGAGGTTGTTACGGGAGACTAAAACAAAAACTAACAGCTACATGATGTTCAAATATGTGTACATGTAATGGGCATTAACAGTTATCTCCATGTTACACATGGAAGTTCCGCACCTCAGTGGGATACATTTGTTTATATAGGGATAAATATCTGTCATTAAGTTGTGCTGCGGCAGATGTTGGTGTAAAACAGTGGCAGCTGTGTTCCTGAATCAGGGTGTTGGATATTTGAGCCCACAACGAAGGTTGTGTTTGTGTCCAGTGCTGGCCGGTATGCTTACATTCAGAAAACGTTAGGAGTCATGCCATGGTTTTTGAGGTTGAAATTAAATCCCACAGAAATCACTTCTATTTCTTTTCCTCTTTCTTTTCATTAAAAAAAAAATCTGGATGTTTTTAAGTCCCTTTCCTTTGTAGCCCTGGGAACTAGAAATTGAAGGCGGTGAGATTCCCATGCAAAACCTGGAAATTTAGGAAAAATACCAAATACTTCAAGGTCATGATAAAATCAGTCTGGCAACAGAAATGTTGTTGATCGTCTAGTATTTGTGCTCAGGAAGTAGGAGCTGCTCCTTGAGCAGCAGCATGGCCAAAGGCAGGGGCAGTGGGGAGGAGGGCACGCTGTATTTCTGTATCGAGCTGCAGCATCTGTGATGTAAGGAGAGAGCCTGCTCTCCTTTGTAGGCTTATTCTTGATTTAAGTTGCTGAGACTGGAAGAACAGCAGGGATGGCTGGTGGGGAAGAGCGTGGGGCAGGGACTGCGGGGGAGCTGTGGGTGCAGCTGCCTCTGGAGATTGCCCCGACCAGGGATGCAGCGCAGAGCAGGGCTGGCTACAGCCAATTGCTTGGGGCCTCGAGCAGAAGGGAAGACAGCCCTGAGCCTGCTGGGCTGAGAAGAAAATCGCCCCACCATCACAGAAGCGGTCTGTGCGTGTCGATTGTCACAAATGTGGGTTTCTCAGTAATGGGAAATGGATGCATGTGTTTGAAAGCCCTTTCTTCAGAGGACTAGCAGCTATCATTCAGTAACTCTGTGGGTGTATGCGTATAGACTTGTATATAGCGCAGCAACATTTAACAAGCTCTCTAAGAAACATGGTAGGAAAGAAACAGAACTCAAAATAACTAACAGAAGGTGGAAAGGTTTAAAAAAGGGAAAAAGGAAAAAAAAAAAAAAAGAAAAGCCTACAACCCCCCAACCCTCTTCCAACCACCCCCAAAGCAGATGAAGAGAAACTAAATCTTTAAAGATAGTCTTAGATAAAAGACTAAAATATTTATATCACCTTTTTAACCTGAATTTTATAGCAATGAAGTTTAACATATATCTTCTATTACCTTTGTCAAGTTTATGACTAGCTCTCATTTATGGATCCCTTAAATATGTATAAGACAGTTTTAGTTGTCTTGTTTACACGGGTTTTCTCTTCGGGCATTTGTCTCCATCACCGGGTAGCATGTTTATGGTAATTTACTGTAATACGTGTATATCAGAGGCAGTTTAAATGACACTTAGCCTTGAATATATTTAAGATTTTTTTTTTCCTTTTAGCCACTAGGAAGTCAAAAGATATATGAAAAGCTATTAATTTTCAAATGATAGTAACATAAACAATATTAAAACTTGTATTTGCTCTTTGAACAGTGTGAGGCAGAAATATATAACAAATGGGGCATCACACAGTCAGTTATTAAAGAAGTAAATTAGAAGTAAATTCAATCTTTTCTTTTCACATGTCAAGGATAATCTGGACAGTAGCTTGGTGATTAGAGAACAAAATGTGTCTGATTATTTGGGTTAGCTTTAATCAGTGAAAAAAACTTTGACTCCTCAGTAAATGTTTGTTTCCAGCCCCGTGGGAGGAGGCTCCCCTGTGTTGTCCAGAGGCATCCAGCTGTGCCCGCAGCAGGTCCCTGCATCGTTGCCGCTGTGCCAAGGAGATCTGAACGGATTGCCTCCGTGCTAGGGGCTGATGATGCGCATGGTATGTGCTATGCCCATGTAGCAAGGAAGAGTTGTGTTGCAAAGGTATTTCTGTGAGTAGACATGGGAGGAAAAACCCCTGCGTGGTTGGGAGCCTGTGCACAGAGTCCCAGCACTGTTTTCCCAGAGCTGTGTTGCCTGGGGTGGCTGAGCTGGAGCAGAGCACAGGCACCGCATGGGCCTGGAATGTGCTTTACCAGTAGTCTGCAGTGCTTTTGGCTATGTGGAAGGGTATGATTTTGCCTGAGGTTCAGCATTTTGGGGCGAATGAACTGTACAGCTCCTGGTTTTAGACTAGACTAGTTCATTCCTGCCTGTAAATAACATTTATGTATCTTTATGAAATATAAAACAATGTCTGGGCACAATGGAAACTGGATTCCCTGATGCATTGAAAAGTGCCTCTAGATGATTATCTGCTCTTCTTGGTGCTGGAAAACCTTTAAAAACCTGCTCACTAATCTTAATCATTTAAAAAATATTGCCATTAGAGAGAGACTATTGAAAGCTAAAAACTTGTCCAGCAATCAAGCTCTGTGGCCTTTGGTGGAGTGATTGAGAAAGACTTGCTGGCACTAGGGAATATCAGAAAGCCCAGCTGTTAATGATAATGGAGGTAGGAATCCTTCAGTACTGCAGAAACTTCACGAAAACCAGTACTACTCCTCTACCCCAGCCCAGGCACTTGTGCACGCCGTGATGCTGACAAGAGAAAAGCTTACTATTAGACATCATTTCCCTGGGATGTGTGTTTAGAGCAAAGTATGATGCCTTTGAACTAATAAAATTCATTTCTGTTGTTTGAACGTAAAGGTGGATACAGCATCCACGCCGCATGTATGCAAATGTGTAATTGTGGATCATTGAAATGCGCTATATTGCAAGTGCAGAAAGAGCCATCGTGTTGCTTCAGAGGAGGAAGCAAGGAATGAAATTCTTTTTATGAATAAACCCCAATTGAATGTTTGTGCATATGCATTTGTATTTGCTTTCTCTTTGTTCTTTGTTCTTCCTTTAGCGATGCATTTACATGCAGACTGCTAGTGATCAGAATGCAGAGCTCCCGGAGCTGTGTGCTGGCATTGATCTAGTGGTCTGTGCCAGCTCAGTGGTGCAAGATTTACTTTAATTTCCTCTTCCCTTTTTTTCTTTTGCCTCTGTGCTTTAAATAAAGACTGTTATTACTTCTGGAAATCTTGAGCAGTCGTAGCTATTTTGTATCTAAATAACCATGACACATTTCTCCCTGATCAGTAACTGCAGATCTCCCAATTTGGTGAGTGCCATTCTTATACATGTTTGAACTTCTCAAAGCTGTTAGCTTGGGGGAAGTTTGAGGTTTGGTTTTCAGTTAGACTAAATGGAGAGTGAGCATTTTGAAGCTATCAGGGTGTGCAGCTGGAGACTGTGTGCTTCTGGGAAGAAACCTCTGATACGGTTTTGATGGAAGGTCCCAAAATGTGGTAAGGAAAGACCAGGAATGTTTGCTCTTCATTTAAATACCAGAGTTGATCAGGACCATGGAGGAAGTTCATGGGAAGGCTCTAGGGAATAATGTAGCACATGTGGCTTGGCCATCCTCTTTTTGTATTGTTAATAACATAGGGCAGGCAAATAATACACAGCAAAAACTATCTTTAGGCGTCTCCTTTACACAGCAGGAAATAGAATAGAGGTTGCCTTTTACTTACTCATTTTCCTTGGCAGGAGCAACACAAATTCTTTTATAAAGGAGGAAGATTTCATAAGTGCTGCAGTAGTTGGAGTGTATTTGGTATGTGCTTTTCGTTCTATACTGTAATTGCGTAACTGTGCAGTGGTGCAATGGGTATTTACATAGATTGATACAGGGTCAGGGGTTTCAGCCCCTTTGCCTGCTCTCGGTGTGCCTTTCTCCAGTGAATTTATTAGGAAAATGTTCTGTTAAAGAATCAGTAGAACTCATTCGTTTCTATTCTTTAACTGCTTTACGAAACGCACACGTGTTTTCTGCAGGAGAAGCATATGAAGGTTGCACTTATTTTCCAACTACATTTCATAGTGATTATTTTCAGCGCTGCCTTTAATAAAATCTCATACAGGAAAAATGTGGAGAATGTTCTTGGGTTGTGGTTATTTTCTTTTTTTTTCTCCCCAAATTTATTTGTAAACCTTAGTTTTCTTTGTGCTCCTTTCCTTTTATCATATCCCCACTTTCCTTTATGTTGAGATGCTGACAAGCTATTTTAATATCCTTGCACAGAGCCCTTCTCGTTGCTCCACAGGTGTGCAGCAGCTCAGCGAGCAAGGCCATGCAGAAATCCTCCCTCCAGCTTTCTGTATTTTAGAAGGAGGCTATGTCAAAGGCTGGTGGCCTCGCCTCGTGCTTGGAGCTTTCCGACCCCCTCCTTTGCAGTTGGGATCCTTGGGCTGTCAGCTGGTTCCTGGAGGGGAAGCAGATTCCCCTTCCGAGCTGGCAAATGCGCAAACCAGCATCTCCCCACACAGCAATACCCTCATGGCAGCATGGCACCAGGCTTCCAGCACACAGCAGTGTTACAGCCCTGTGCTGAGCTGCATTACCTGGCTAAGCTGTGGTTGTTCCCCTTGTTGCAGGATCCAATGGCGACGTGATGGACCGTGACCGGAGTGGTGCGTCTCGGTGCTGTGATGCAGGTGAGCACAGCAAGGAAGGTTGTCTGCTAGGCAGTCTGCAGCGAGGGGGAAGGAATGCTGCTTTTAATGAAGAAAGTGAGCGGAATTACAAGCAGCAGATTAATTACTTTCCTCAAAAGGAAAATGTGCTTAGTTTCAAACTGGTTGTTCCAGTGAGCCTTGTATTGTATAACACTCACCTGAGACAGAGGCTGACAGGCTGTCCCAACCTTTAATTGACTAATTAATAGTTATTAATTAGTATTCCCTGCAGTTGTAGTCTCAACCATGAGTTAATTGATTCTGATGGGGAATTAAATGTCCCATGTCAGAGATGAGTGCCCATAACAGCATCTGAGGCAGTTATTTCGTGTAATAGACTAAAACAAACCTGTTTTATATGTGTGTGTACACTGATACCAAATTGCACAAACCCTTGGTTTTGTTTATTTAAACCTATTGCTCTTTGCCTGTTGGATAATGTGGTTTGTAAACACTTAATGAAGACACTTAATTCTTATGTAATGGGGAGAAGCAGGGGGAAATGCTATTTTCAAACCCTGTGCTCTGGTACGGGATCTATTTCTCTCCAAAAACCATTGTAAAACCATCTGCTTTTCCAATTCACTTCTGTCATGAGCTAAAATCCTCTGGAGATGAGAGCTAACTGGTAGATTTGGTAGTCAAGTATTCCAGCACTGACAGGCTGCAGTATTTCACAGGAGCATAAATATCATCGTGTCTATTAAGTTTATTAGGTTAAGAGATTTTGGAAAATAACCTCTAATGGGCATCATGACTTGACAGGCAGGTGCAGCTGACAGAACAAACATTAGTTTTCCCGTTCAATTTACACTGTTTTCGATGGTTGAGCCCTCTGCCAGGCAGCAGCAGTGGGATGGCACTGGCTTTGGTTTGCTGTTGTTGTGCTGTCTGAATCTTCTTGTGGAGCAGTAAAACTTCTGAAGCCAAAGGAAGCCTTACTAAAGGCTTTTCAGCTGAGTTATCTGTAAGCTTCTCATTAAATTCAAGCTGTCTGCTCTTATTTATATAAATAAGTAAAGCTGATATTTATATTTATCAGCTTTATGGTGTTGTAAGATCTCCTAGCACATCTTTTAGAGTGTAAACATGGCAAATATACATTCATATATTAATAGGAACTATTCAAACTCTGGAGCAGTGTGGGTCACTGTCATATTCTAGTCAATGTGCAAAGCATACAGGATAAAATCCTGACCCTGTCAAAGCTGATGGGTGTTTGCCAAGTAGTGGAACCAAGATTTCATTTTCATGCAAAGAATATCTGATAACCTGGTGTGCCGGAGGTGGTACTTGCTGGGATGTGGAGCCTCGTGACTGCTGCCGTTATACAAGAGGAGAGTGGATTCGTGGTTTTCTCATGACGACTGTGAATGGTAGACCCAGAAGCGAAATTGTGCAGTCCATCCTCAAAAACACCAACAAAACCTTTCTGTCACCTAGGCACAGAGTATTTTATATTGCTTCATATCCTTGGTTATTGATTAGAGCTCTTGATGGAGGAGAACCAAGGACAGTTTGATCTTCTCTAAAATGATGATTGAGAGATGAATGGGGGGTTGAGAGAAACTGATAAATGGTTCTGAATTTAACACTTTAGGCTAAGCCACTGAACGCCTGATTTCCATTTAAAAGGAAGAGGTGCCCTGCAGGTGAGAAAACAGGGTTCTAAATTATTTTGAAAAATTCAGGTGTCAGGCAATGATGGGGAAGATTTACATGTTAATGGGATCCTCAGCGGGGGGATCCTCAGCACCTTAGAGTGGTGATGGCAGAAAAATAGATGCACCCATCTGCATCTTCAGATGTTGTCCCATAAGTTCAAATAGTCCCATACATTTCTGAGACAAAAATAAAAATGAGTAAAGATTTGTGGTTGGACAGATGGCCCACGAAAGAGCCTCATGTTACTTTCAAAACCTTTCCCTAGGGCAGGGTGTCCCACCTGGCCTGATGTTGCAGCAGTTCAAGCCATGACCTCTTCCTGCTGCAGTGTGGGAGCAGGTTTGGGAGGTTTGGGTGCCCATCGCTAAGGCTTGAACTCTGGGGAGGGTGCTGGCTTCTGTGAGTTTGAAAAGAAGTGACAGAGACCAGGAGCGTTTCTGACGGGACGTGACACACGCAGCTGAGCCCAGCTCAGCCTGCCTCTGAGTGAATACTTGCTGCAGTCGCTGTAATTGAACTGCAGGAGAATACTGATCTGGTGAGACTTTATTTTTGGCCATAAACCATATAAGTATGATCTATATGGTTTATATATATGTGTGTGCATGTGTATGGCTTATGTAAATGTATCAAAAAATAGAATACGTATATTTCTGTTTATTATTTCACATGGTTTTCTTTCTTATTTTCTTACATTTTTTTTTCCAATTGGAAATCTTTAGAGTGAGCCAGGTTTTACAGTGAAACAATGCAGGCTGCCTGTGTCTGTTCTTGAGATGTACCTTGTCCTGAAGCATCCCATCAAGGGAATGTATAAAATAGTTGCATATTATGAGTTTATTACATTTCTGACTCCAGCTTACTTTAATAAACTTTGAATTAAACTCAGGCTGGTGACAGAAGCAAATAGCAATAAAGCATTCTGCTGTCATCTTTGTCCTGAAAAATATTTTACATGAAGGATCCAATAGCCATGGCAATAGTTTTTTTCCCTTCTATGTTAATACGCAGGGCCTAATAAGCTTGCTAAACATTTCTGCAGAATTATCTGCTATAGCTAATTCAGCCTAGGCAAGGCATTTGGGCCTGTGGAGCAGCTCTTAGAGATGTCAAGCATTTTATAAATCAGATAATTTTCTTGGTCAGTAAAAGCCGTGGAGATCCAGTGCCTGGGCAGATTGCACTCTTCAATTGAGACGTTAAACTTTGTTTCCTTTCAGAAGCTGTGTGAGTCAGCTCCAGGCAAATCTAAGCATTACGGCGGAACTAAAACAAACATAAAGTGGAACCAATCCTAAATATATTTGCATCTAGATTTTGGCAGACGTTGTTATGGCTTTCTGTATTTTATGTGCCTCTTTAATTTCCCTGTGAAATATTTTTTGGTAAACTTATAAGTTTTTCAAACCACTTTAAGTTGTTGACTCTTCCACTTATGGAAATGATGTCTCTTGCTCCACGACTTTAATTTTAAAGAGAGAGAATGACTTACAGCTTTGCCTCTACATTAACCTAGGCATCTGCTAGCAAGAATTTTGTGGTCTTGTGAATGCAAAGCGAAACAGATTTTTTTTTTCTTAACATGTGAGGATGTGTAATACCAGAGAGAGATCTACAGAGTGACCCAGCACTTCTGAGACTGAAGTCTGGCGTTTAACTTCACTGCAAGTGGGACAGGAGCTTGGCTGAAAATAGGAGCCTATTCCAGTTGCGTGCACCTTTTCACTATAGCAAAGTTTTTAGTTGATACAGTTTATATACGTAAGAATAAAGACATTCCTTCCAAAGTGAGTTAAGATAGCTTAAGGACTGCTCTGAGCTTGTCTTCCTCCTTGCTTAGCGATCCCACAGCAGCAAACTCAGCTCATGGAAGGGAGTTGAAATTAGTTTGAACTGACACTAAACTGAGCCTAACCTTTGAGCAGGCCTGGAGTTCATAGGTTGAGCTCCATTATGTCTGTACTCATGAGACTAAATGTCTTGGGCTATTAAATAAATAAATCAAAAGACCTGGGTAGTTATCCAGTTTGTTAGAATGACTTTGGTGAAAGTGCAGCACAGCAATGTGCACTATTGTTAGCATATCTTCTCAGGTCACACCCTTTTCTTTTAAACTGTGGTATCTACAAGATGGCATACAGCTAATGCAAAGAAAATGGCTAAAACATCTCCCTCTCCCCATATCTTTTAAAATAAAGATGCATCAGGCTTTTGGCTTATGTGAGCACTTGATAGTGATAGGAATATTTTTCAATTATTATGAAGAATGCATAAAGAACACTTTGATCTGGTCATCTGAGTAGGTACATAAAATACCAAACCCACTTCTTGTGATGATGAAGTGGTTTCAAAAACTCTTGGTGATGTATTTTTCTTACAGCTTTCAAGGGCAAGGCTCATTAAGAGTGCCACGTACTTCAGGTACTCTCAGTGAGAGATTTGTTTTATTGTTGCTTCACTTTTTGGAAATATGTTGCTGCCCATAATTTGCACACAGTTATAGAAGTGTCTAATTAATATACCATTCTTTCCTTGGGGGGGGGGAGGCAGTGTATATAATAGCTGAATGATTTGTCATTGACTATATGCGTCCTCTTTGAAGAGGGCAGAAATGCAGGTTATTTTCAGTTAATACGTTAGAAGAGAGCTTCAAGCATTAGGTGCACAATCTATATATATTTGATGAGTGGCCTTGTTTGACTTTTAGCACTGCTTGTATGAGTAAAGTTACTTGTGCTTGCCTGCTTGCAGGGTAAGAAAAACACAGAAGTGTTGCATATTTATAACAAGCTCGTTGTAGAGACTCTTGGTTAATATGTAAAGACAATATTTCTCTAATAGAGCAATAAGAAGCAAGGATACTTTCCAGTTTTAGATGATCAATGACAAAGTTTTAAGCAAATATTATAATACAATCCTGTCACTAGAAATAGCCATACTAATAACTGGTGATTTTTAAAGGAAAAAATAAATAAATAAATACGAACCACAGCCTCAAAGTTTTGCTTAGTTAAACCAAGCCTTTGCAAAAAGTACTTAGAAGATAGTTACCTGAATACCTTAGTTTTCTGTCAGAGAGGCTCCAGAAAACTGGGCTTTTACTGCACTGTTCCCAAGATTTCTGTATTTTTATGGTTAGAGCTGGGAATATGGATCCCATATTATTTGCCATTGAGTATCTTCTAGGAGGTAGTAGTTGTCATGTATACCATGACAAAATTTCAGAGGTGCTTGAGCTACCTATAAAGGAATATTGAAATATCTTTGCTGTGACTCTCTAATACAGATCATGTGCAGGTTCTGGCCATTAATAAAGTGCACCCCTGGACAAAACTACGGTAAACGTACAATTCTTACTGCAAGGCCTCTTTATGCCACTCCTGCAATATCAGCAGGCAAGGCTCAACATAGGTTACTTGTAAACGCTATAGATTCCTTCATGCTGCTAGGAATGTGCAAAGGAGCTGATATAAATGATAATACAAGTCTAGTGTATTTGGTTCTGTTATACCTAGGAAGCTTTTTGTGCAATAGGAAAAGTTCTTTATGGACATGAAAGCTTTATTATTAAAGATCGCTCTATTTTGGTACTAATTTATTACTTTTTGACATCTTAATTATATTCTGCCCTATAAAGATGTGGTTGGTAGTGCCAAGATTCCTAATCTGTGTCCATAAAATACGTTTTCCTGTTTTTTTTCCTCATTTTCATTTCTGTGTAAAACTCATTCATGCAGTCAGACATCAAATTGCAGACAGGAGGGCCTCATCCAGCCTTCCTTGTGCAGGAGGTGCAGAGCAGAGGAATACAGTGGAAACCTTACAAAACGACTCAGCCCCCAAAAGAGTTAAGGGGAACAGACCAAAGCAGTGCCCTGTCCTCTTTTCAGTGATGTGAGGGATAAGAGGTAGTGTACAAAGTCATAAGAAATTTTGTATGAGAGTTAGTGTTATTAGGTGCTACTTCAACCGTGTCTGGTGTTCTGCTTTATGCCCCAGTGAAAAGTCCTTTACATCCCTGAGAATGCTTTTTGGAACAAGGGGAGAACAATAAAAATGAGCCTATTAGTTTCTAAAAGGCCTTATTCCCACGCAAAGAAAGATTTTTAAAGAATTTGGCTTGTTCCTATGAAAAACTGCTCTACTGAAGTTTCACAGATCAAATGTACCGGTCTACAGCTGTACAAATTCTCTTTCACAGAGTATGAATGCTGCAATTTGCTAATGTACATTTTGCTTTTCATAATATTCACAAAACCAGTTTACGGTTCAGAACATTCACAAAGCTGCCATTTTTAAACTTTGCTTCTGAACACATGGCATGGTTTTCCCACTTTTTAAAGCATTTTTTTTTGCAGGTGTCTTTTTTACATAAACAGAACACTCTTGAGCCTCAAATGAAGCAAAAGTTTGAAAGGATGATCCAAATATCCAATTGCCTGAACTCCTTGGCCAGAACACCACACTTTTCTATTTTTATTTTCAGTATTTCTGCATGCCCCTGAGAGCATGTTTACTGTGACTTTATATCCTCTGGGTTAGTGAGTGTTTTAATGCAGTTAACAGGGCGAATGAGGGATGTCGCAGTTAATATCCTAGCACTAAGCAAGCATTTCTAATGTCTTCCTTAGGTTACTCTGGCCATTGGATAAAATAATGAGTGTGGTGGTCTTTGTGCAGATCAAGAAGAGTTAAGTCCTGTTTGGCTTTCTTTTAGTTGATTGTGATTTACCAGCACTGAATTCCAAGTGTAGGTAACCTTGTAGCTTGCTGTGAAAATAGCTGCAGTGGAGAAAAACTTCTCCTGTGAAAACATAGATGAGTATTTTCCATAAATCTATACTTGTCACAGGAGAAGATGAGCAGTACCTCTCTACTAATGCCTAGCAAAAGACAGTGGAGTGTTTTGTCCTTACTGTTGCTTCTAACAGCAATAAATGGCTATTGCACCCTCTCACAGTTCATCCCCGTAAGTGCTTAGAGGCGAATGTCTAAGAGGAACATGAGCAAGGCAGAGGAAATAGTCCAAAGCGAAGTACTGCAAAAGCAGCTGCTTGGATGCCCCATTGCAGGAATTAGTGTATTGTTTTAATGATTCCAGGGTTTGGATGCATTTCTTTGAAGCGCACGCTTGAACTGTTGTTTACTAAACTGTTGCCAAGGCGTTATGCATTGGGGATATTGTTATGGAGGGAAAAAACACATTGCCACAGATGCAGTGTAGTTTATTTTATTTTATTTTGTCTGTCTGTATTGACTCAGCACCATGGCAGCTGTTCTCTTTTCAAATAGCTTTGTTTTCCTGAGGCATAGTCTATACTTATTGCAGGAAGTTGTAGGGGAAGGAGAGCAAGTAAAGGACTCCAGATGAATTTCTGAACACAACCATTCTCACACTATTTCGGAGTAGATTTTACATCTATGCATGCTTTGCAGATGGCCTGGAAAGAAGGGGAAACTTGAAAGTTTTAAGACAGAGCAGTATTCTGAAAGGATGGAGTACCAGCACCTTTACCTGTGTGTGTCACTCAGGCCTTGAAGTGCTGCATGCATAGAGGAAGTGAGCCCGTTTCACAGGTGGGGAGCAGAGGGGTTGCATTTGAGTGGTTTGCCCAGCATTTCAGAAAGTCTGTGACAAAGCTAAAAATGGGATAAACTCAGCCTTGACATTAGCAGCCAATTGTGGGGAGTGCTTTTGGGGTGAGATTTGCATTACTCCTTTTCTAAGCCTGATGCCATCTGAGGAAGGTTTGTTAGGTCTGCTGCAGTGATTTGTGCTCTCACTTGGCTATCTGCTCCGGTCTTTCAAAAATGTAGTACTTTCTCACTGAGGCAAAGCAATACAGACCTTGTTGAAAACTAGTAGGGAAAGCTCTTAATATTGGAAGGATACCTCCTTGTCTGTATAGTACATGCTCCAGAAAGAACATTTAGTATCTGATTAAGGATTACTTTTTTATAGTTATTTTTCTTCTTTTTGATGTATTTTTTTGCTGTTTAGGGCTTTTCCTCACACACATTTTTCACATGGATACAGAATTCCCAAGAAGTTGCTGTTCTTCCTCAGAGAATATTCTATATCTTGGGGTGGGCAGTGAATGTCTACTGGGCACTACTTTAGAGGTGTCACCAACAGACACCCAGTTGGTTAAATACTTGTCGCAGTTAAGCGTCTCAGTGAATCAGGGATGTGTCAGGCAAATTTGAAGATGCTAGTGCTGAGCTTTTTGTTTGAAAACAGGCAGGAATGCTAGGTAGCATCTCTTTAGGTAATTTGTATTCAGTGAATTCTCTCTCGGTGTCCTGTTATATTCAGCCTGAGACACTTGTCACAAGTCAGCCAATGGATTAAGAGAGAAAACTGAGTTGCTCAGAATTTTCTAACCATATGCTTGGCCTTAAAGGATGTGTTAAGTATCAGGTGATTCAAATTGAAAAGCTCAGCAGCTTTATAATCTCTTGGTCTCTAAAGTCACTCCAACTACTGACGCCAGAAGCAGAAGCTCCAAGACTGGCTCATTGCTGTGAGCATTCAGTACATCTCACCACTGCTGCTTTAGGAGCAAAGATCCAAAAAGGAAAGCTCTCAGCCATTTCTTTCCTGTCATAGAGTAAGTACCTGAAAATAATTATACCCCCTTACTGGAAACATTTGGCATCAGTGCTGTGGCTCCACCATTAACATTTTCTGCAGTTTCTTTCCAGACTGCCAGTTCTTTTTTATTACTGCCTTGTTAGCATGATGAAATGATGACAATCTTCTATCCTTGCTGTGGATGCAGCCAAATGGCTTAAGAACATTTGTCTACAAAAGTAACTGAATAAAAGACTGAAATGGCCAATTAATAACAGCATCTGCCTTATATTATTTGTAGAGACTGGCCATGCATTCACCACAATCTCTCAAGATTTTGTACACTGAATCTAAGGAGATATGCTTCTGTTTTAACTAAATCCAAGTACAGTTCTCCAAAATATGATTTATTCTTTAAGCCCTCCAACTTCATCCCTTTCCAGAATTTCTAGTGGTTTTGCTGTTTGGATATCAAGTCTTTGGCAAATCTGTCTGTGTTTAATGGGCCTCTGAATGGAGGACAATCTATGTAACTGAGGGCTGATCTTAAGCCATATTCTCTTATCACCATCAGAGAAAAATACAGCAAATACCCTGGAACGTTGAATGGGATTAAATCAAAGTCATGGACAATGCAGGTCGGATCTTACCTTTTACAGCTGGTCTTTAATCTGTATACCACTTTTACAGATAACTTTTAAATTATTCTTGACTTTGGAGAAGCTCGTGTCTACTTCATCTTGGACTCTATTTTATTTGAGCTAAGCACAAATAACTGAACATCTACTTTGCATGGCTGTATGTCTCTACATTAGCTGACTCCATAGGTAAACAAACCCAATGCTATTGAATCACTGTCAGGAAATAAAAAGTCATTTTACCGTCTAAAATGACTGCGTGTGTACCTTTACCCTTTTGTGGCTTATTCGCTTTTCTGATCAAAAGCACGTTGAGTTTTAGTGTGAAGTCAGGCATCTGAGGTGTCCCTTTTTGCTTCTATTAGCTCAGTGTTGTCTAGTTCTTTATCCTTGTTCTACCACAGATACTAATATTAAAAAACAAAACCCGACAAAAGGTGTATGACTTGCTTTATACTACCCAGCTTTTGTCTCTCCTCTGTTTTTCTTTATCTACTCTCATGTTCTAGATTTGTCCAATTTAAACTGCGTGCCCTTAGGGCAGGGCACGTCTTAGTGTGCATTAATTAATGTTTGAACCTTTCTATTCACTGCAGCACGTCAAGCACATCTTCTACTGGCTGGCTGAGACCTGATGAGCACTAGGAAGGTTATAAAGCACTGTTTGAAATGGGTCTCTGTGTAGTCATTAAAGTGCATTGTCTGTCTATCTGCCTATCTCTTTTCTTACTGTTTTTTCCTTCAGTTCTCCTTGACCCAAAATTACACTCTCATTTTCCATCAATTTTCACTTCTCTTCGCCTGGCCAACTTCCTAATTTAATTCTGCAACAAAATATTCAGTGGAAGACTGAAACATTTACCCTCCCCTCTTGAATCGAGTCTAGTTCTCTAAAGGCCTCGTGCTGGCCCTACCACTATCTGCTTGCAGATATAGGGGAGAAAAAGAGGGATTTTTGTGCTAGATTTTCTTATTTGTAGCAATTTTCTGTAGTGAATGCTTCTATCCTGCAGATTCTCTCTTGAAGGATTTTTTTCTAGGAAAAACTGTTTTCTTGGGACTGCTGGACATACCCTTTTACATCCCTGTTGTTGGTAGAGGTTCTGCAGAAGCAGGCTTGGGATGACACCTTCCTGCACCTCTGCTGGCTGTGAGCAGCATCTGGTCTGCCGATGCTTTCTTCCTCCTCTCTGGCATTTATTTTCACATCTTTCTCTGGGTGTGGTTTTGGTTATTCAGTTTGTGTTCTTCAGTCATCCCAGGCGCAGCTGCATTCCTACAGTTGTCAGGCACTTTCCGGCTTTCCTACAGTAACGTACTATTTGAAGAGTTTGTTCAAAGTGTTGAAAACTACAGCAGTGAAAAATATTTTTCTGTCTTTCATTCATTTTTGAAAGACTCCACAGAAGTAAGAATCCTGTAAAGCTGAAACAATCATTATGCAGAGTAGATGTGTGTTTTGATTTGCGAAGAGGAAGGGACCACAGAAAGAGAAGGCCAATTTAGCTGCCTGATGCTTTTTGTTAACTAGGTCTGCTGCAGTATTTTGATGTAAGCCTAGTTAAATGTTATCACTGAAGCCTGTGTGCTTTCGATAATGTTTCTTGGACCAGAGTGATATTTTAATTGCCCTCCTGCTTGTCTGATGCTTTGGCCAGGTATTGGCAACGAGAGTCAAAGGTACTGATTTGCCAGTAGTGATGCAGCTGACAACAGAACAATCCTGCTTGTGTGAAGAAGTAAAAATTGGGTTTCCTGCCCTTAGGAGCATGGAAGAAAAAAAAGGCTTGTTTTGAGATAGAACCTTAGGACCTGGTGTAGGAAGATGTCTCATACCTGGCTTCACTGCATGCTAAATAGACTGCTCTTGACCTGTGTCCCCAAACACCCTCACTTAACTGTCTGCCTATGTAAGTGTTACAGTCAGTCCTCCGTTTAAGGAACATTTTTAAAGCAGAGTTTTTCCCCAGCCTTACGGGTGCCTACTTTTCCCCAGGCTGGCATTCCCATAGCTGCTTGTGTGGTAATGCCGTTCTACAAGCTACCTGCTGCTCCTGTTTGAGCCCCAGCGCCCTAGCCCAGGTTTCTGAAATGCAACAGGAAAATGCCTGTCTTGGGAACAGGTGCAATTTCCATTCTCTGCATTCAGAAATATAAAGGCGAAGGGCTGAGTGAAAGGACAGTGGTGTGGCTGCTTTGAGAAGGCAAGTATAAATACAGCGAGGAGAAGAGGGGTATTGTGTATTCCCGGACGTGGTCACCTGAAGCAGCTGACTTGGCCTGAGCATTGAATTGTGAAATAATGGATGCTTGGTGAATGATTCCAGGCCAAGGACAAGGGGAGCGGATCTATTTATGGCCCCTCGGTCTGAAATATCAAATCACCTACTGAAGCACTTCAGCCCCGCTCCTCTCCTCCCCACCCTCCCTGACTCCCCAGCATGATGTGCATTTTGCAGGGAGCCTGCGTGCCCAAGCTGGCACTGAAGCTTCTGGGCAGCAGCCTCAAGGCTCACAAGTACAATGCTGAGTGGGAGCTGGGTCTCTTCCGAGAAAATGGTGAGGATGAGGATGCTGATTGTGCTCCTCATCAGATCTGCAAAATCCTTTCAGTATCTGCAGCATAAAACATGCAGTTGTGCTGTGCTGTGCTGGGTGGAGCAGCCTCATGTGGCAGTCAGGCGCTGATGTGTTTTCCACATCCGACAATTTGTTGGTGCCTAGGAGATGCACTTCCTGACTTCTCCACTTTACATTTTCTTGCAGACATAAATGAACTGCTAAATGGCAGAGAATGGGTTTATTTCTGTTAATTTCAACAGAATTCCCTCTTCTGCCATCATCTGAGAAAGAAATCATAGCCACTAGATTTTATCTGAGAATAACTGTAAATTGAGTCCTTTAAAATTCGAGCCAGTAGATGTCAGCAGTTCCTTTTCAAATGCCTCTGGAAATGCAGCAGTAAAAAAACTGACTTGTTCGTAATCAAACTTCTCTGTGGTATAAAATATTTGCACCCAAAATGAGGAACTGTATAAAATATAACCAATGGATGAGGATGAAGTGTCGTCCTACTTATTTGTGAAGGTGGCTTGAAGAAATGTGGAGAAATTTGGACTTAATATCAATAAAATATTAAACAGGGTCTATTTCAAAGATTTTTTTTGAAGACAATCTTTGATTGGGCCATTGCATGATATACTTGTGTGAATGTGAAAACTATATCTTCAAATTGTGACAGCTGTGATTTTACACTTATTTTTTAGTGTAGGGCGGTACAGTAATCCAGATGTGTGTTACAGCTGATGAAAGAGATGGTAGGTGTCTGCCTGCAGTTGGGTATATATTGTGTTCATACCAAAATTGAAAGACAACATCCCATATTCTTGTAGTGATAACATTTTTTATTGTTTGGTATTTCTATTTTTTGGGAGCATGAAGTTTGTATGAAATGATTTTATTCTGATACTCTGTAAATCAAGAGTAGTTTCACTGAAATCAGAATTGGTAGCCGCTGTAAAAGCACCCTAGTGGAATAAAAATAAAGCAAATAACGTCCTCGTTGCAAGCTTGTGGCCTGTGTTGTTAACTGTGCTTAAATTAACATACTTACACTGGTCCACTCCTTTGACCTTGAGCCAGTATCAAAAGGCTTTGCGAAGAAAGCCTTCTGAAAAGGATTCTTTAATTTAGCTTCTGAGTCAGCAGGGGGAGCTCGCACCCATTTGGTTCAATTTGTCAAATATTGGTTATTAAAGACATTTTAAACTAGGCCATTTTATTTACACACGCACACCCACCCACACACCCACTCGTATGTGTGTATATATGGCATTCACAGAGCTTGTACGCTGTACCTCAGCAGACTGTTTAAAAAGTCTCGTTCTCAGAGCTTCATCACAGACAGTACATCTCAAAAAGAGGGGTCAAATGAAAGGATGTTTAAAACAGTCCTGTAAAATGATTCCCTCTTACTTATTATCTCGAGGCAGAGGGAGGGCAAGAAGGTTTTCCTCCATCCTGTGGTCAGGAGTTGATGCTCAGTTGAAGAAGTGCCATGAGCCTGGATTTCTAAGGCAGCTGGAGGCTTTGGCAGCAGGCATTGAGAAGGAAGTTAAAACCAGGCTGTTGACAATATTTTAACATGAGAATAATAAAATCAACTTTTTTTCCCCCCTTACATTTCTTTTATTTATTCTGATTCATCTGACTGCATTTATGCTAAGCTGCTTCCTTTCTGTTTTGTGTGAATAAAAATTAGACTTTTACTATAGGTCCACAGCATTTTCCAGAATATCAATTGGATGAGTTGGTGCAAGCCAGAGAGAGTCTCTGGGAGATCTTTTCTACTACAGCCTTGTGCTAAATGGTGTTTTATTACCTTATGCATATATTCCTAATGTTTAGAGGATTCTTAACTAGGTTAGAATTACTGTAAGTAAGAGAAATGCAACTCCTACATGCAGATTGTAAACCACATAAGCT
Organism: Anser cygnoides; assembly: GCF_040182565.1. Taxonomy (NCBI): domain Eukaryota; kingdom Metazoa; phylum Chordata; class Aves; order Anseriformes; family Anatidae; genus Anser; species Anser cygnoides. The sequence continues at coordinate 26,680,596 of NC_089880.1, read as the reverse complement.
AAAGAAAAAAATTTAATTCCTGATGGCAGGGGGCAGTTAAGTGACGTGCCCAAGGTCATGGAGCAGCTAGCTGGCAGCGCTGGGAACAGCCACCCTACCTCCTCCGCTTCCTGCGTGGTGCTCATCTATACTGCCATGTCTTTGCCTTGGGCAAGCAAAGAGATTTTCTATTTCCTGATGGCCTTTAAGTTTTCAGATGTTTGTTAACGTATCATGTATTATTTCCCCAGATACTTTTTCATTGTAACTGAGGATGTTTTAACCTGTTGATTGTATTGATTTTTGATGTGGAAATAGCAGGCTGCTCCATTTCAAACTAAATTTCAAGGGCATGAAGATTGTTAGAATGGAAAAGCCACTTACCTCAACAAACTTGTTCCTTTTATTTTTATCTCACACAGGCATAGAAAGAGCTGGAGAGGTCCTAGCCCTATTTTCTCTATCCTGGATGGAATCCTGATTACTTTAGATGCTGGTAGAATTGGGAGAGAAAAGTAAACCTAATCTGTGGCATAAGCAGCCACGTAGTTGGCTGTGCTCGTGCTAGTGTTGTCTGAGAATATTGCACGCACGTTCAGCTGCCCTACCTTTGCATTATCCTGGCTGGGTGCTGCTGCTCCACTTTGAGGGCAGTTGCTGTGAGAAGTTCCTCTCTGAGTCAGTGACAAATGGTGACTGTCCCTTTGAGGGTCCTGCTGGTACCTTGTAAAGCAACAACATCTTCACGTTGTATATTCTGCTCAACGCTGAAGGCATTTCTGTATCCTTTGTCTCCCACCAGCTATTTTAATTTGTTACTATTTCAATATTTTTTCTTTAATTATGTCTCTAAGCTAGGATTATAGGTTTTAGGAATAGTCCTTAAGTCCTTTCCTTTGGCTGAATGCTGCATAATTTTTCCATTTAATATGGTTTTCTTGTTTTGGTCAATTGCTCCTAGTTCTATTACTTCATAGCCATCTACATTTGATATATATTTCTCCTTACAGGCCCAGTCATCTCCCTCAGAAAGTCATTCCCTGTGCATGGCTGGCCTGAGCCAACTTACTCCGTGGCAACGTGCCCATTGTTTGCTGTGAATTTAGAACCTGAAGCTAAGGATGAAAGCCCTTGTCAGCTGTGCAGGTTAGTGAACAGCTTTCGTGCAGACCTTGGGTTCCTTCACGGAGAAGGAAAGAACACTTGGTCCTGTCACCTTGGTGCATTTCTGTATCACTGCTCATTATCTGCTGAAGAAGCTGCAATGATTTTTTTCTCTCACCAGAGGCTTTTGCAGTAGTTTTCCATACACCCCTTTCCTGAAGCCACAGGAAGAACCACTGGTGTAAACACATAGCTCTGCTCTCCGTAGCAGAGCTATTGCACATTTGCTGTGCCTCTAGAGCTCTTGGCCTGCTGAGGGCAGGGTTTTTCAGCTACAAAGGTGTTCAAGATAGAGATGTAGGAGAGTGTTATGAGTTGGTAACTGGCTCTAGTTCCTGTTGATCTCCAGCTGCTTTTGGTGAGCTTGGTTCTCTCCCTGAGGATGGAGAAGCTTTATTTTATGATTGTAAAGCAATCAGAAGGAAAGCATATGTCAGGTGAAGGACCAACTGTGGCTATTCTGGGCATATCTTCTGATCTTTCTTCAATGTGTGTAGCAATGCCTTAACATTTAAAATACAGACCAAAAAAAAAAAAAAAAGGGTGGTAGGTTGTGATGGTGGGTAACGTACCATTTACAACCCCCCTCAACCCCAGTCCCCATCAGCAAGTTCTTAAGCCACTGAGCTGCTGGCAGCTGTGGTGTGAGAAAATGATACTGTTCTGGGTAGCTCTCTTTGGCACAGGCTGGGATGGTATTGGGGAGACATGAAATTAAAAAGAGCTCGTTTAAAATTGACTGCTGATTACTCACTTCCATAAATACATTGGAGCACAAGAAATTTATTGCACTTGGACATATTTGCAAGCTGCTTTTTGGAAATGGACACAAATACACTCTGAATAATATACTTTTGCTGCTTGATTGGCAGGCAATCTCTCTGTGGTTCTACTGAAAAGCAACTTAGGCTAGTTTTTTCAGTAGGATGGATGTCAGAGCTTCATTTTCATTCCTCCTGTGATGTTTAAGAAATTTTGGAAAGTAGAAGAGAACAAAAGAGAGTGATTCTACTGTAAAATGCAAAATCATAGTATTTTTCATCAAATTAGGAGCATAGAAGGTGTTGGTCTGGATGTTAAATCACAGAACAGACTGAATTTTCATATGCAGTATGACGAGTGAAAAAGACATAGTAAAACAGATTAAAATGTTTTACATAAAAACTCCTTCTTGACTGTAGAACTATTAAATCAAAGAAGTAGATATCTGTAAAATAAAGACATAGTATTTCAAATCCCATTATAGAAAGCTGTGGGTGGGAGGGTCCAGAGTCCTGAACAAAGATACCAAGATCTTGGTAACCACAGGGTAAGAAGTCTGTAGTTTTATTCCATCCGCCTCCACCCCCCCCCCCCCCCCCCCCCCAAAAAAAAAGTGATACTGTTGTTCATGAATGTTCCAACTGAAATTTGACAACAAGCAGGAAATTAAACAAGTTATCTCTGAATTGTGTGCAAAATACTCTAAAATAAAGGAAGAAAACAAAAACCTAATTACAGAGTGACATCGAGCCTTCTGATATCACACAAGACATCATTTAAAAACAAAACCTAACACGGGTCTATGATGGACTACACTGTAGTCTGAAAATTCTTCTTTAATTGCCTCCAGAGCATGAAGAAAGTCTAAAACTTACCCTTTACCACTGCCATATTCTTAACCACTTTGTCTTCGCATGGAATGCTAAAATCCCTTGTTTTCTGTTTTTAAATAATGCACTGAATTTCTTTTGTACTCATATAAAATTGTATACAATTTATCAAGACATGATAATTCATAGTATGTCTGGAAATTGGGTATAATCTCTATAGGTTTTCTGTACATAGCTAACACAGATCTGTAAATGAGGGCAAAGAAGACTGAACATAAAGGACAAAGTCACATAACTCGTGCAGGCAGTGACAGAACTGGGAACAGAACAAGTGGAGCTGCATGCTCAGTCCCTTCGCGCTTGGAACAAACTGTTCCACTTAAAGGCAGGGGAGGAGTCTGCTACTGAAGTGGCTTACTAGAAGTATTACAGGCACTTAGTGCAACCCTGATAACACCAAAAAATTTGGTGTTTTACCTTTTCCATGACCAAAGAGGTTTTATTTAGGTAGCACTCTCTGATTTCATCCATTTCACTTCTATGAAGGGAAGTAAAGGTGGGAATGATATGTCCAGTAGCTGCCATGGCCATTACATAGGATTCATTTGTTAAGCGGAGCAAATACCTTTTTGAAAGCTCTGTTAAAGTACAAGAGTAGAGAAGATACATTTCTACCAGATATCAGGGATGTCAGCTGATATTTATTAATGACTTAAAAATCTGCATGATTTAAAGTGTTTATGCAATTGAAGTTTTAAAATTTGTTTTAAATCTTCTGCAAATTATGGCTCCATCAGCGTATTTGTTTTCTGTTTGACCTGTAATGTCAGGTATCATTGCACTGAGTCATGCACTGCATCCGAGCAAGAAAGCAAATTCTGGCTCCTTATTTTTCATTGACATTGTTTAAATGTAATAATTTTCACCACCCTGGTTCTGCTGTTTGTTATACTGAATGATATTTGAAAGATAACTCAGCTCAGCATCTCACATCCTGTTAGATCCCACGTGAATTAAACGGTTTCACACAGCAGTCAAAAGAAATGTAGAACTAACGTGATGTACTATACAAAAATCCAAGAGAAAACACCAGTTCTCAGTCCTGTGGTGAAAATGCCAATGCATATGCATGGTATAGATATCCACATTTTACAGGCTGGGAAACCTAAGCATGTCGTGATTATTTGCTGAAGATCACAATGAGATAGACCCAAAGGCCAGAAAAGAATCCGTATCTCCTAGTGTTTCCTCCGACCCACTGATACCTGTAGCTCTTTGTAATGGTTTGGACAGGCACATGACCATTTCTATCTAGCCTTGGTATAAGCATTGATCTTAGAGAACAGGATTCAATTTTTTATTCCTCACCGCACCTTTGGCAGGTTGTGTGTCACATGGCAGAGCACTTCAGTTCTGGAGAAGTCATTTTTTTCTGTTATAAACTGCAGTTAATAATGGTTACCCGGAGTCATGACATGTTTAAATTACATGGAAAAAATCAGAAACAAATGCCAGGTGGTATTACTAATTGTTAGGCTTTTATTTTAACTATTGCTCGGATATTAGTAGGAAGTACTTCAAGCTAAGTGAAAAAAAACCACCTCTGTTAACAGAAAAAGCAAATGGGAAAAGGTTCATTACAATTTGACAGATTAAAAGGTGCATCACTAAAACTGTGTGGTTAGCCTACTTGAAGGTAGCGTACTACTACCACAGAGATGTCTAAGTATATAAATGACAACGTTCCAGAAACCTTCAATTTCACATACCCTACATATGATCTTCCATTCAAATGAAAATGAGACTAAGGCAGGAAAAAGTACAGATTTCCTGGGTTTCATTATATCTACGAGAAAACTGAGCCAATGGCAAGAGCTACAAAACCTGTTGTATAGTATCAGTTATATCATATAATATTGAAGAGATTAGAGAGCAGAGAAAAATGATTCGTTGCTGAAGGGTAAATACTCTTTTGATGTGCCAGGAGAGTGCTTGAGCAGCTTTCTAGCATTAGGAAAGGACCCCTAATAGGTGAAATAATTTATTATTATTTTTTAAAACCCATTCCCACATGATTGACTGTGCCTTGTTTATGGTCTGTTGTAGTAGTGATTAAACTGATCAGCATACTAACACATCTGGAAGAAGTAGGAGGTTTGGACATGGGAATAAAACTGGGATATTCAAGTCAGCTCAGTAGCGTGCTAGGAGCTACACAGTGAGAATCAGAGTGCTATTTATACGTACCTAACTTTTCTGGGACAGGTAGTGATTTCATAGCTTTCATTGAAGGAAAAAGCATGTGCACAGGTTAGTTAACTCAGGAAAATTTGCATCCTAAAATCTCCTTTGATGTGGATGTAGATCATTGGCATAGAGATCTACTCTTGGTCTTCTAAAGGTGCTGCATAAATCAAGTAAATGACACACTCTTTCTATAGTACTTTGAAAAGCTGAATTTATATTCACTCATGCTCAGGAACCAATTTGTTCCAACAAAGAGATAAATTGTAGTGATATTCGGCCTGAGTAGTTTCTGGGGTGGAAATATATTTTTCCCAGCTTTCTAGAGAAATCTGCCTTTTTCTTCATTGCTTGCTTGTGCTGCTTGTACCAAAGGAGAGGATGCTGAGGCCTCTGGTGGAAGCTTCACTAGAGCAAATTGCTCAGAATCAGAGAGCAGACTGCCAGTGGACTTATTTGCTTTCTTCAGTGAGCATAAACAGAAGCAAACCCTTGACATTAATTTGAGAGTGATGGTTAATGTCTCCGACGAACGTACCAATGCTGTAATTGTGTGACTCTGACTTGTTTCTGGATTATTTTCTAAATGTTGTTAAAAGATAACTGGGGCATCTTGCTGTGTCTGTGTTCTGCTGGAAGCTTCTGTTAGATGCTTTCTTGGTGAAAGTCTGAAGTTTCTTACCTACTCTGCCATTGTCTAGAGTGCTGACTGTCTTCATCTGGGATACAGCAGATAAGTGTAAAGTCTCAGAAAAGAGGAGGACCCAGTGCTTCAGTGAGAATAGCATTTCTTAGCAAGGAAAATGAGGGAAAGATAGTCAAAAAGAGAAGTAGAAAAGGGAGAGCAGGCAAAATAGTCAAATAGGAGACCTTTCAGTAGAAAGGTCTCGGTCTCAGCTTTGAAGACAATCGAAGAAGAGGCTTTGCTGAACACATGGTTTTTCAGACAGGGACTTGAACTGATAAGACCCTGCTCACAGCTTTAACTTACCCAGTCTTAATTTCCTTTGAGACAGCTAACAAGATAGAAATGTATCTGAAGAGATGACAGCAGTGACCTGTGTCTGGTGTTTGGTGCCTGGGCCCCAGCACTAGCAAGGTCAATGTCTGCGTGAGTTAGTTATACATCCCATAAGTTCAAACTTTCTGGAGGCAGCTTTAACTTGTGTGTCATATATATATACACACAAATACCTATATTCATATACATATATACGCACACCTATATTCATATATATATATACATATATACACACATGCCTATATTCATATATATATATTTACTAAAATATGCATACATACATATGGTTATTCATTCTTAACATTTCTTTCTGGACATTGTGCTTTCCTTGTTGATGTGTCTGTTTTTTCCCCACCTCTTTGTACCATTTCCTGCAGCAGGTGCCTCTGGGGCTGTGTTCACCTTGCTCTCTGCATGGTGAAAAACTTTTCATGGTGCTGTTCCTTGTGCATGGAGGGAAGTCCAGTGGACAAGCTTTACTGGACCTAGAGACAGTCTCCTATGATGCCTGGTGTGTGCTCTGAATGACATATTGTTGCTCTGGCTTAAGCAAATCTGTGATAAAAATATAGCAGTTAGGGAAAACCAGGTAAAATGGCCCAAAATTTTCATCCCCAAATGACCCCCTCTCCCCCCATTTAAATTGCTTTTGATGTGGTTGATTGTGTAATGTTTCAAAGGCAGTAGCTGGTAGCAAATGGGAAGAAAAGCAGCAGTGAATTAAAGAGGATTTGAAGAGATAAAAATGGTAATTTATAGGTGAGAAAGTCCGATTAGAGATGTTACTTTTTAGTTAATGAAATGACCTATCTAGTCAAATTGGATAATTCTCATAGTGAGATATTTTTTCTTTATTGTCAGTTTAGCAGAATCTCTCTCTTTCCTCAGTGTAAATGAAATGGCAATTTTAGCATTCTTAATTGGTTTGGTTCTTTTCCACAGTAACAAGTGAACTGAAAAAATACTGGTTATGAACTTAAGTCTAAAACCCATGCGCAGTCTGCATCAAATAAAAAAGTAGCTAATGAAACAGTGTTCAGTTTCTAATTTCACAGAGAACTGATGTTGCTTTAAGGTGTAGTTCCTGTGTGGAATGCATGCAGTGAAAGAATATTAGTAATGAGAAGCGGAGGTAATTTGTGGTTGAATGGTGTGTCTGTACTCAGTGACAGAATGCATAGCCAAAACTATATATTATACCAAGTTCCATTGAAAGCAATAGTAGAAGTGTAGGAAAATGTTAAAATGGCTTCTTTTAAATAATCTTTTTGTTCCCAGATAAATCTGAAGGTGAACTAGAGGTAATGTGTAGCATGCTTGCAGTGATTCATAAGAAAGCTAGGCACTAGGAAGAATAGGAAATATTAACAGTAAATTTTTAATACAGTAACTTAACACATGCAAGGAGAGGTCAATTAAGCAAATTAAGCTACAGGTGCCAAGTGGGTATTATTTAAGAACAGCTAAGTTTGTCTAAGATAAAAATAAAACCCAGAAAGACAAGATTTTTGCTGTCTAGCTGTTCCTCCTGGTGACATGTGCAGGTGTCACTTGTTAGACTTCTGTGAGCTTCTTTCTGGCTGTGGAGTCATGTATCTCATTCATTTCTCTGATGTATTCCAAAATTCAGGCAGAAATGATCTCCTCCGTCATCTGGAATACTTTGTTCCTCATGGATTTTTTTCTCTTTGTACTTGATACTAAAGCTGACCCCTTACTTCTCCTGTTACCCCTGTTAGCTTTGCTTCTCTCTATTATGACATTTTAAAAATTCACATGAAAGCCCTATAGTTTTGTTCCATTTTCCCCTTTTTTTTCCAAGCCTACACTTCCTTTATCACATTTCTTTCAATGAATTCATCTCATCCAGAAATATGAGATTTCTAGCAGTCAAGTTCTGCTTATAGTTCCATTTCTTAGAGTCTTACAAATGTAAACAAATGATTAAAATTACACTCAAATACACAAAGTAACTATGGGAACTCTGGAGCACAGCTTATTTTTTGATGCCTTTGTGTCAGACAATGCTCTGTGTCAAGACTTTTTTTCCTTGGAAAGAGGGTGTTTGAAATTGGATGCTTTTGTTACATAATGTCTCCTTCCAATGGTTTGTCCTCAAAACTACTCAATTCACTGCAGTGTGACAGTTCTCCACTAGCTCAGGTTGTAGGGAGCTATATTGGTGGTTCTGAAAAATGAATTCAATTTCTGTCAACAGAAAGAATAAATGTGCGTCTGTGCAGGTAGTCATGGATTACTGCATTGTCATAAGCCATTATGGGAATGTGGATATGGTAAACTTGAGAGAGAGCGCTGTCATCATGAACTGGAGAAGATCAGGTAGAGAGTAAATAGTCGCATAACCATCTATTGTCTGCAACGCTCTGACAGGCTGGCACATTTTGTTTGTGGAAGGAAACTGTGCTTTTCTAACCCTCACTGCACCTATCTAACCTCAAAATCCTGGTAGGAAATGCTGGTAGGCCAGCTAAAGAGGTAGGTTCTTTCTTTTCTATCCGCAGTGTCAGCACACATTCCTGATTCTCCTAGTTGCTGACGATAAGACTCAGCTTTGTTAGTTTTTATCCTCTTTTGTATAAGAGGAATGGATGGATACTACTACTTATTCTGAAATGTGTTCCTTGCAGTATTAAAGGATATTAATTCTATCTTCTTGTTGCCTAAAATATCCATATAGCCATGGGAAGTGAAAAGAAAATACCATTTGTATCAATCCAGTGTTTTTGTAAATGGATTTGTTTTTCTTGCTATGATTTGGCGGGGGTGTTGTCAAGTTACCTGATTTATGGATTTTAGTAACCTAGAGAGAACTCATCGCTTTCCTAATTTAACCAGCTGAGAAAAAGTTGACCTGTCTGCTACAGTGGTTTTTTTTTTTTTTTTTTGGCATGAATTCCAGAAAGCACTGCAGCTTTTCGAGGGACTGGGTGATAAAGTGTTCTGCACGGTATAGTAATAGCACAGGAGAAAAGAAATGCACGCATCCTTTAAAATACAATTGTTCTTAGCTTTCATTCTGAACTTCTCTTGGTCATATGTATGAGTGAGGCTGGCCCAGGTCCTTTCCTGTAAAGCTGATTTAACTGATTGATGTAAAAATCACGCTTTTGTAGATACTGGTGCTGTAATTCCTACATTTTTTTTTTTTTTTTTTTACCATGAGGAAGCACTTTAAATCAATGAATACGCAGTGAAAGTGTCTTTTTTTTGTTGTCTGATGCTCCATCAACACCCACTTCAGAAACAGAGTTGTGCTTGGGCTGCTACAAATTGTACAAGTCAAAACAGACTTGGAGTGCAAAGTGTTCTCTGATCTTGTTCAGTGTAACTCCTGACCTCAGTTATCACTGTGGATCCTAGTAAATAATCCTGATATTTTTGCACTGCATAACTTCCCAGAAATTTAAAAGTATATGACAAATATTTTAAAAGATTCCTCTGTGTTTGGCCATATCTGAGAGCTTCAGTTTTTACAAGTCTTAAGGAAATCATGCATATCTCTCTAATAAGAGTAAAAAGTCCCTCTATCTCAGGGCCAAATTGAGACCCACATAATAAATGACTTTCAGAGTTGTGCTGTGACTGGCAGATGGGGGTTTTGGAAAGCCTTGAGTACTACTCAGTTGTTTTTTATGAAAAAGCACTACTAGGTGGAGTTAAACATAGTAGGAAGAACTGAGCACTCTGGGTTCTGATTAACAATATTTGCCCAGTATCTTTGTATTCACTTTTGTGTGCAACAGTCTGGCATGCCTCATTCCCTCTGCTTGTCTTCTTGTCCTTTTTAGTTTACCTGTTCTTTTGGGAATTGCTTTTTCTACCTGTGCTTGAATGTCAGCTAGCAAAAATGGAGTCAGAGTCCCGAACGCGGTGTTTGTGGATTTGGCTAGCACAAAAGCTGACAAAGAGGATAACAAAGGTTGAGAGATTTGTACTACGATAGCTGGTCTACATTCTCACAGTTTTCCCTGTAATTTTGATTTATCGAGCCAAACTATCACCTCATGTCTACATTTTGGGTGGGTTTGAGGATACAGCAGTGAGACCAGACAGGCAGCGATCGTGCTGGTCTCCCAGTGCAGTACCTGGTAAGAGCTGAGGCCGTCAGCGCTGTCAGTGGGCACCATTTGCCTGCGCTAAATTTGCTGCTGAAAGAATGAACCCACTATTGATCCGTATGGATCTGTGCTGCAACTGGAGAGCTATACGTTCAACATATGAACTTTCCTTTCAGTTTCCTCACTTTGGTAATGATTAGTGATGAGGGGCAAAAAAAGAACAGCATGAAGGATGCCCGTGTCTCTGAAGAATCTAACCGAATCAACATTAGTTTTCCTCCTGTTGTCTTGCCTGACCTGCAGGCCTATTATGGTAGTGACTGATGCCTGTGAGCTTGGATTTTTAGCTAAGTCATGGTGTCTGTTAAGTGTGAAGGATTAAATCATGACCTTACCAGGTAGAATGGCCTCTACTTTACAGTGCTTTTCTAACCCTGGGGGTGTGGTGCGGAAATGTCTGATGTTAGGCGTCTCAGTCAAGCACGGCCCACTTCAAAACACATTAAATCAGCTTTAAAACATTTGTTGCGAATAGCAATAAATAAAAGGGTTGGTTTCTTACAGTACTTTTGAAAAAAAAAAAAGACAAAAACTCAGCAACCCACAAGAATTGGTCTAGAAAAGTAGTGACTAAAACTGCACAGGGAGAAAAGTCAAGCCCTCACATTGTTGCCTTTGACATTCTCATGTCACATAGAGAATCAGTGCGCACTGTGTGAGCTATGCAGAGGCAATGATTATCCTGACTTAAATAAGCATGGATGCTACTGTGAGAAGATTTGGTCAGTCACGCTCCAATCTTTTGAATGTTTTTATATTTGCAGCTTTACACTTAAATATTTTTTTTTTCTGGCTTGGGTGGGAAGAGGGTTGCTATGAATATTTATAACAAATCACTCCTACCAGAGGACACATTAAGTCTTGCAGCATAACAAAACTGAATTACCATGAAATAAACTTTCTTAATTAAACCAATTAAATTCCTTCCCAGTATGTAATTTAGAAACTCTGATAAACCCTGGTTGAAAAGGTTTGTTCTAGCCTTAAGCTGGCCTAAGAAAGAGTGAACATCTGGCCTGTATATGAAAGGCCTATTTAGGCCTTAGGCAGTGTGCAAAACATTAGCTGCTGTCCACGGCATTGAATACTTTGTGTGGCCCCAGGGCTTTGCTAAAGGACGGTGGTATCATTAGGACACAATCATGTTTATGGAATATGCTGTAACTAAGATAAGTCAGTCCTCAGACTTGTACTGCAGTGCTTATAGCTGAATGAGAGATATTTCTGCTTTTTCACATTGTAGCTGTAATTCTACCAGAAGAGATGCATTAAAAAAATTATCTTACGCTTTCTAAATGTTGATATTGGCAAGCAGCATGAGGTTTTATGAAATAGTCTTTAACATTTCTTTTCCATTTCACATTTCAATATTTTTGCAGGTACTGGTACCCATAGGGTGTATTCCTAGAACTCTTAAAAGATCATTTTTAAGGCTACCATATAGAAACAATGCCTACAGATCACTGCATGACTTCTGTAACAGGAACTGTCTGTAATGGGGATGGTAATCAATAGGAAAGAAACACCTGAAGTGTTTAATGTGGCTGGAGGAAAAATAATGAAAACATAATGTGGCAAAACTATGAAAACTACTCTCCAGAATATTTTGGTTGGCCAAGGTCAATGCACTAATTTTGGGGAGCTACCAGATTTATCCAAATTTGAAGAAAGACATGAACTGCCAGCACTGAGGATGTTTGTAACTATGTTTCTCATGAGTCTGTCCCCCAAATGGGACACTTTGGGAAATGATATCGAGGAGGTCCTTCCCTTTTCTGGTGTGTCAGCAGGTGTGGGTCGGACGTACAGATACCCAGCTTCCTGCTGATAACCAGCTTGGGTTGGGAGGGACCTTAAAGATCTCCTATTCCAACCTGCTGCTGTGGGCAGGGATGCCACCCACCACATCAGCTGGGTGGCATAAGAGGTGTTTTGTTTTAGAAACACATAGTGTGCTATTATACATCTGAAAGTGTAATAATTTCTGGCTTACATCTGGATACAGCTGTATTATGTCTTATCACCCAGGCTGTTGTTTAAGGATCTTGTTGCCTCTCTTCTTCTTCCTTCTGTAACTGCAAAGATCAACCAGCTGGTCAGTGAGGTGAAGCCATCACGAATCAAGGAGGATTTTGTTATTTGAGGGTTTCTGCTTTGAAGTCATGTTCTTGGTCTCTTTGCCAGAGTCTTAAATCCATCTTGTTTAAAGGCACTATAAGAAGTGCCTTCTATTCAGTTTGTCCTCTATCCCTTTTCTTTCGGATTTTCTGTTTAAACATAAAGATCAGTAGTGTTAGAGCACTGTTCCTCTATTAAATAAACAGAGAAGCATGAAGAAAAACAAGCAGGGAGAAGGAGTCCCCTCAATAAAGATATGAAGGAGAGCACATAGCAGCAGCCGGGGGGCCAGCTCAGCCCTCCTCAGCCTCCCACCCCGTCCCCCCCTCAACAAAACAAAACCAACAAAAAAGAGACTGAGAGAGGAGGAGAAAGCAAAGATCTGTTAAGGGCTTTTGAAAGAAACTGCCATTCCTTAGCTGACATTTTCCTGCTTGTTTAGGAACAACTTTGTCAAGAGAGAGGAAACTTTAAGGTAAATGCAGGGACACTTGAAAATATGCTGTCATCTGAGATTGAAACATAATGTGACAACCAGTAGCCTGCTGCCTTAGGAGGAAGCTGAATGCTTCCACCGAGGAGATGCAGTGCCTCAAAATCCAGTACTTAAACACAGAAAATGCAGTGTTCACAATTTATTCTCAGAAGAGCCACATATACGTGCACAAAACCCTGCCTGGTAAGAGAGAAACAGCTCTTACAGAAGGCTGGAGACTTGCTCATTAGGATGCAATAGTGCTGGAAAAAAAATCTGTCAGCGTGCCAGAAATATTTCAGAGGAGAACTGCTACAGTGGTCTGTTCTTCGCTAATCAGGAGATAGAAGGGATGAATATCCTTCTCTCAATAAATCTGTGATACATTTGATGAGGAATTAGTCTAGTTTCTACAAACTTAACTTATGCTGGTCTTATAACCATGGAGGTACTGAAATGCATAATGCTTGGCGCTGCCAAAGCTGATAAATGATTTACAAGTATCTTTCATTAATTTCTATCTCGCAGATTGAATCGAAAAATACTGGTTTTTTCACTGTTCCTCAGGATGGGAAAATCATCCTGTTGCTCACAAAAAAATCCCCACATTTTGAACGAAATCATAAATAAATCTTAACAACTCTACTGTTGTCTATTTCAGCTTGTTAAGCTCAGCAAATGCCTGAGACAGAACACAGTTGCATAGTCCAAAAGTATGCCTGATATAACTTGACATATCTTAATATAAAAAGAATTTGTATTTCACCAGCCTATATTTTCCACACCAAATCTTGTCAATGATTTCCCTCAGCAAAACCAAGGTCAGTTTTTTGTTGTGTTTTATTTATTTACTTATTTATTTTTTAAAGAAAGGCTGGTCCTGCTCTGAGGCAGGCAGAAGTGAATACATCACAAACCGTTCTATGGTTTACATTTTGGATTCTTGCAGAGCTGTCTTGGAAAGTCTTGTATTCATTTATTACTGTTGTGCCATAATGCTATTTAAACATTATGAAAGAATTGCTTTCTCATGGAAAGAAATCATCTAACATGCATTTTGTTTCACTGACCAAATGATTACAAGCAACCTCATGGATCATAAAATAATTGGATGCTGTCTAATTAAGTAAGCGTTATTGGTTACAGTGGCTTTTGATTCCCACTTCTGATCCCTCTTTTTTGCCTTAAGACTCTGCTGTGAAACACCTTTGATAAATGAGTTAAAGATGGCACGCAGACATCTTAAAATAAGGGCAGACACCGAAATGACAGTAATAATATTTTTTATGGAAGATATCTTAAAGAGAACAGGAAATGTACATAAAAAAGGGTGGGGGGGATGATAAAAGGGTGATTCATAGATAATCCAAACAGATGCACAGTAACATGGCTTGTTTAAGCCAGCAACACCTCTTGTCTGTGATAGAGGCTCCTGGCAAATTTCTCTAGCCCTACTGCCCACTGCCTTGGGCTTGCCTTCCCTTTTCCCGATTTCTGGCTGCTGCTGACTTCTTTCCTCACTGTCAAGAAATGCATCCTTGACTGTTCTCTTTCTTGAACCACTTTCACAGATTTTATGTCTTTGTATGGCTCCATTACTGACTGTCTCCCATCCTAATTTGTACAGAATTACCATGTGGGGCAGAGTTATTTCAGTCATGTAACTGGGGAGTTTCAGGCAGAGAGCAGATGACTCCTCAGATATACCAATAACCTAACTCCCACTAAGGTATTTTTGAGAAGGCCATGGGAGGGGCAGGAACTCTTGTTCCGAATTTCTCTTGTGCAGTTACATCCTGGCTAAGGACTGAGTTCTGGTGGACTTTTTCCAAGATCTCAAGCAACCAGTTCTTGACCAGCCTTCCATATACAGCCCTCCTGATTTTTCTGTGTAGTTCTTAAGTCTTCTTAACATCACAGCTTCCCTTGGCACTTAATGTTCATTTTTCCTGACCCCACTCAGCAACTATTTTATTCTTTATTTCTCTTTTTCTGTGTTTCCTTTTGAATTATTTTACCACTTCTTTATTTTGTCTGCTTTCTCTCTGGATGATCTTGTCCAGTCATATAATTTCACCTGTTCTCGTTACATAGCTGAGATGCAGCTCTATTCCTCTGCTTCTCACTGGTCTCCATCCAATCCCATCTGCTTGTTTCTCTCTCTCTGACAATTGCTCCTGGGTATCATGCCATCAGCTTAAACTTAATTGTATGCCTTTCTTTCTCCATCTTCTCCTTGCATGTCATTGTCGACAATGACAATATTGACACCATCATTGTGACTTGCAACCTGAGGCAGGTTTTTTTTTTCTGAGATTCTGTTTTCTTCTGTTGCAACAGACAAGCCCTGTATAGAAACAATTACAACTAATAAACAAACACAGAAAACTATATAAAACTGGGAGCACGCTGACATGATGTAGAAGAGAACAGTGCTGTCGTACCGCTTAAATTTCAGGAGATTATGCCTGTGGCAACCGCGGTCAAAGAGAGAATTGTAAATGTGTTAAGTATGAGGACTTCAGATGCTTTCATTATTTAATTTAAGACTTTGGGAAGGCTAAGTCAAGTGGTTTGATGTTGTGCACAGTGTTATTCTAAATTAAGCAACATGTAATAAAGGAAGAGCAGGTACAAATTTGATTCCAGTAGTTCTTGTCCTTGCTAATTAATTCTGAGCATTGCATTAAAAGGGTTAGGGGGTTGCTTTGTTTTGTTTGTTTTGTTTTAGACTTGTTTCTTCATTTTATGAACACAAACTATTTTCAGATTATTTGCCTTCTAAACTGTACTCTTAAATGTACAACTTCAGCCTCGCCAAGCTGGGGTGTGTTTTGATAATAAGAACTGAATTTGTCTTGACATCTTGTTTGGAATATTTCTAATCAAATATTAACATTAGCACTGCCACATGTCTCTGTTATTTCCTTTATCTTTTCACTCAGCCCCACAAGCCTTCTCTAGATAAGAATAACACTAATGCATTACTTAAGAGTTCTTTTTATTCTTTTACTGGAAAGCCTAAATAATATAGAGCCCAGAATGAGTAGCAGCTATGGATTTCTGCAGAAGAAGCATGTTTAAAATTCTCCCAAAAGAGACAGACTCTGTGGAGACTGACTTCATTCTTTGGCTTACGTATCTGTGTGTCAGTAATGATGCGGGAAGGGCTCAGCAGTGACAAATAACTTTAGCAGATATGGCAAAATCACTGTTTTATTGGGATTATGTGACAAAATTGAAAGTAAAACAGAATGTTTGATGTTGTTATAAATCTTTAATGAACGTGCCATGTTTTTGTGATGTGTCAAAGACAGGCAAATGCAAGCCTTTGCTTACGCTAATAGGGAAGCAGAGATGGATTTTGCATTTTAAATGTGGTCAAAAAGGAGAAAAATAAGGGTTAAGTGGTACTGCAAATTTGCCTTGCATGTACAGAGACAGTCTTGACATGGCTACAGTATGGATGGAGGGAGGTGAGGATGGCTAGGCTGTACAGCTAGCTGGGAGCCTCTCCTTGTCGCTGGTGCCCAAGACATGTATGATGCCCAGCACCAAGAGAACGGGGAGGCTGCGTGCTTCTCCCTTTGTTATTCCCCTTGCCTCCACCGAGGAGTCTGTGCGTGAGATATGTGAGTTAAACATCTTTCGTGTCCTTAAGTTCTCCCTTCATCCGTGCTTGAATCAATGTGTTATACTTAATTATTTACCATTTGAATGCCTGTGTTTGAAGTGCACAGCCCTGAGCCTGCTTTTTGTAAGAGACTGCTGAAACCACACCGGATCCCATTTTCTCTCTTCCGCAGTACCAGTGGTCAGATGGTCTGTCGCATCTTGTAGGCTTAACAGTTTTGCTGATAAATCTAACTCGATGCTAATGGATGTGCTGTAATACAATATGGAACAGAAGCTAGGACCCCGTGGCCTGTCATGGACCATGTAATTTATGACTGAAGCATCTCAGATATTTATGCTGACAAGAGAAATACTTGATGTTTCCTGCTAATGTGCTAGCCCACTCTTCTGATTCTAGATGTTTTTTTTGGCCTATTTTATTTCATCTCTCTCCTTTACCATTCCTGCCATCTACTCTGTCACTCAGAGCTGCCAGTGCTCTTTTGCTTCTGCTGCCCCATTTAACAGTGAGAGCAACTGGAGGACTGCAATGGTTTGCCTGGAAATAAAATAGATTCTCTCATCAGTTAAAGCCAACATCAGTATCCTTCTAAAAGCAGTGATATGTTCCAACTTCACATGACTGGGCACAATTTAGAAATCAGAGTGAAATTCTCTGGCCAACATAATGTAGGAAACTGGACTGGAGAACAGACAGTCCCTGGAGCCCCCAAAATCTATGAAAACATGTCAGTCTTTTCTTTAGATGTAGTCACTTTTGCTCTCTGAATCTGGCATTAGAACTTGCATTTCTCCAATTTGCATTAATCCTAAGCAGCCTCTGTGAAAATATTGATTTGCAATTTCTTTTCCATATAGACTGTAAATACTTTTTTTTCTCTCCTCCCTCATTTCTGATGCCCTCTTGTGTAGTTCCAGCAACATATAGATGGAGTGGCTTGGATTGGTAAAGCAGCAGTTTTCACTTGATTTCCATTTTATTATTCTAAAGAGTAGCCAATAATTTGGCACTTCTAAAAAAAAAAAAAAGAAAATATTACATGAATTTCACCTTTTTAACACATTGTTCTAAGAATGAAAGAAACCAGGCTATGTCACAATAGGTATAGGCAAGCATTGCACAAATATTTGATAGTCTTTTCTGTGTTAAATTCTGCTTTTCTTTTAAAATAAGACAAGGACCACACTGTGTTAAAGCATGGTTGTGCAGGCACGTTAATCTTCTTTTCTTTTAAATTGTGTGTTACTAATGTCTCCCAAATTTTTGCTTGCTTTTTGCTTGTATTCATCAATGTTTTAATGGTTTCATAAAGTACAAATCCTCACTGCATTTTAACCATCAGTCATGTGTACAAAAATCCTTTAATTTTACCCTGCATAGACACTGAAATAAAGAGGAAATTACATATTTAAAAATAAAATAGGACAACAGAACTCAAAATTGCATCAGCCTCAATTTGTTTATATGAGCATGAAAGGGAAGAGGGGGAGACTTATCCGTTGGGACTGTAAATGGCACCTCCTGCTGCGGTATTAAATTCACCATTTGCAACCTCCTGTGCTTCTCTGAGTGTAGAGGGTGGCGCCTGACTTCTTGGCGCCAGAGAGTCAGCAAAGGTGTCTAATAGATGCAGACACAGAGATGAGGGCTGCTTACTTAACCTTGCCCTAGCTCAGCCCCACTGGGGACAGCCAGCTGATCCCCCCAGCCTCACCCAGGAGAGCAAGGAGGCTCCAGAAGCAGTTTATGGCTTTAATAATTTACATATCCTCCATTAATCTCTCTTACAAGCAAGCAATTAGTTGGGGAATATTCATACTGCCTTGATATATATTTTTTTATATACTGATCAATTAGTGGGAAAGTAATGATGTCATAGACTAGCAGGTGTGACTATTAATCTTTGCTCTTGAGAAAAATACTTTTGTATTTCTTGGTAAAAAGAAACAACAGATTATTTATTTATTTATTTTTGTGTTTTCCGATACTGTTTAGCATTTCCTAAAAACACTTTAAGCCAGGTACCCGATACTGAGTTTGATCATCAAGACTCTCACCACACAAGCATGTGTTTAAGAGGCTTGAAGCAGGGTTGCTCATGTGAGTAAACTTATTCACACACATAAATCTTTGCAGGACCGGGTTCCTTAGTGATTTAGGATGAAGTACTGTTGGAAAAAAAAAAATGTTTATTCTGTTGCACCTGCATGATGCAGCAGATATTGTGAGAGCACCATTAGCTACTTAACGTACCAACTAATGACTGGCAGGCTTAAACGAGTGTAGCTGAATAGCGGGCAGCCTGGTCCAGGAGGGTTAATGATACCAAATGGCTTAGTCAGTACGAATGCTGGAGACAGCTTTGCAGTCACGCAGAGCTTCAGTAGCACCATGTCATAGGACCAGAGACATGGGAATGACATGATGAGAATTGTTGACTTACCTTGGAATAGATATTAATACAAGGGGAAAGAAAAAAACATTGTCTAGCATATGAAGTTTTTTTTTTCTTTAAGCAGATAACCACAGTAAATCTGCATGTGTTTTGGTGGGTTAATAGTGATATATTTCTACTGTCCATCTAACCCTCCTTTGCATAATTATATTCCCCCTCTCCCAAATGAGGAGAGAAAACCTACGAAATCTATCACGATGTCACCTACTAGTATGAAACAGAAATCTAGATAAGAGTGGCTGGAAGGAACTGCAGCTGTGGCAGATTTGTCTTTTGGGTACAACCACACTAAAATAGGGCGAGAGAAGAAAAGCAAAGGAAAAGAAAACAAAAATGATCTTGGAATACATCAAAGATACAGCAGAGAAACACAGAATAGAAAGAAATACTTAAAAAAAATTAAGATCAAATGCCAAGCCTAGTTTTTACCACAAAGCACCAAGCTGATTTTTCATAAAATAAAAGAAGTCCCTGAATTGAGAAATATGTGTGTCTCTTAGATTGGATTGTGCAGTGAACAGTATCAAGAACTAAGCAATAATAAATCATCAGGCTGTATGTCAGAGCGAGCGCTACAAGATAAACCCCTGTTGGAATTGTCATGAAGGTGACCTTATGAACAGCTACAGAAATACTAAAAAATAAAATAAAAAAATGTTTCGATGTTCTCTTTAAAACTCCAAGGTAAATCTATTCATGCTTTGTCTTTCACTATATTTGCTATTTTAATTTGCTGTTTATTAAATGAAATATTGCTCTATCTGGGGAACGCTGCATGATAAAATTATTGAAGATGCTGCTGGTGCAAAGCTATTTGTAGCAAATGAAATCCTGCTGTGTGCAATTCAGAACATCATATTGAACAGTCCAGATAGGAGCATCTGTGGATAGCTCTTAAGACTTGAGACTTGCCTTAGTTAGCTTGTTTGTTTTTATCCTGTGTTATTGATCTGGACTTCATCATATGTGTGGGGAATGGCTTTTCAGATGCTGGAAACATATTTGGAGGCAGGTCAAGTGGATTGAATAGAGGCGTAAAATCTGCTGATTCCTAGAAGATGTCAACACATGACAGAAAGAGTCTGGAGAGTGGGAGACCTCTTAAACTGGTATTGACATTGCCCAGAAATTTGCAGCATAAAAGGGGGAAGAGTGTTCTGTCTCTTAAACAAAGCTTGCACTATCAGCAATGCCTTTGTGAGCTTTGACAAATAACATGCTATCCTTGCATGTGCTCTGAAAGGTGCAGTCAGTGTTAGTTTTTGAACACTGCAGTTAAGGCTAGAGGATAAATAATGCTACAAGTACAGAATGTTTTACTCATTGCATATGTCAAAACTGTTAAAAAAAAATAACTCCCCATGCTGCTAGGATAAAACATCATCCAGATTGATTCAATACCCTCTGGACTATGCTGAAAAAGAAATGTTAAAAAAAAGGAGTATTTCGGCTACTGAGATGAACCAGGGATACTGAACAATACCCTATTCTCTGCTACAGGCCGTGGGCGTGACCTTGGGCAAATCATTTATCTCCCTCTACCTCAGTCACTCATCTATGATAAAATAGAAGTAGTAGTTACTGCTCCGGTAGGGGTTTGGATGCATACAATAAATGGACAAACCTGGATGGTAGAGTTACCATGGGACACACTGAAGAGGATGTTTTGGATGCCAAAGTGGTTCCCATTCACTTAGGAGAGCCTGGTTCTGTGCAGACCAAATTTGGGTATTTCTGCACTTGTGCCACGCCTTGTCTATAAACTGGATAAGCTGTGTATGGTTTAATTGATCATTGACTGCAGTATTTTAGCATCTCCAGGGCTGCTTAGAGGCTTGATTAATATTTAAAAAGCTCTTTGAGATCCTGGGATGGAAAGCTTTTATTGAAATAGAAAGAACTTATTGCTACCACTGCTTGAAGATATTGTTTTCCAGGTTTGTTTTGATATAGTCTGCAACTAGAATGTCTTATCAGTAGTCTTGCGTTATTGTAGGAGAGACTACAGTCTAAACCCTTGTACTGTGATTTTTTTCATCCTTATGTTCAATAAAAAATGGTTACATGTCAAAAATATAACCAGAACAACGCGAACTTTGTAGTTGTAATATAGATGCTGCTAAGAATGCTCTTGCACAAATGGGTATTTAGTATATACAGGTGGGATCTTGAGTGAAGTCTATGCGACTGCAATCCATAGTGTGCCACGTCTGAGGTAACATCATTGCATTGTCAAAGACTGTTGATTCAACACCTCCCATGGATTCCTCTGTTCACCTATCCAAAATGCCTTATTAAATAGCTATCACAAAGTAGGTTGCATGAATCCTACTGTACGCATTTTCAGGGGATTCAAAAGATAAGTCAGGTGTTTGGCAGGAATTCTAACTATTTGTCACATCCTATGTGTTTCTTCTAAGAATGAAGTATTCTTGTAGCATTTGAATATATGACTTAAACTGTGGATTTGTTGGTATAAATCAATGCAACTGAGACTTAGCAGACTTTGCAAATATACTTAATATATTATGAGATTTTCCATTTGAACAGTAAATGACTGACAATTCTCTGCAAGTGAAACGCTCTTTTCTTCAGCCTAGTTTCAGAGTAGACAGGACTTCTGCAGGACTTCTCCCCCAATAATGCTACTGGTCTCACTGCTAATAAATAATGTTAGGGATTTTTTTTTTTTCCAGTCTCCTAAACCACAAAAGAAGAGTGTGTATATTTGAGCTCAGTAAGGTGAGTTCTCCTCAGGAGCAACTCACTTTGCACTAGACCCACAGAAAATGATTAGAGCAGCACAGTTATCCATTGAGCCAGCTGTCTGTTACTCTTTTCTTCTTTTTTTTTTTCTTACTTTTTTTTTTTTTTCCCTGTAGTGGTAACTAAATGGAATCAAACTACTAATTGATTTAGATTATTGCAGCTAATTGCTGAGACCTTGGGTGCAGAGACTACCTAAGTGACGTGCTAAGAAGCTTCCTGCAACATAAGGGTACACAAGAAAACAGTTCTGAAAAGGTACACACAAAACCAGTTCCAGAGTCTTCGGCAAAAATACCATGTCTCCCTGGCTTGTACACCCATATTCCTTCCCCATAGGCTATGATGTGTGTAAAGTGAAGGAACAGTGTTCCCCATCTGGTTTGTATCCTGTTCTGGAGTCAGGAGGTGAATGAAGCATTGAGTTGGACTGAGGAGCTGTGAAGTACTCCCAGGTCCTGCAATGATATCACAGGCAGATATCTACAAGTGATAATGCAATCCATTTTTTTAGGATAGTTGAGCTGGAATTATTCCTTAACTCAGAAGTTCCGAAGTGAAAACACATTTTCCAAATTAAGGAAGGCAGAAATTTGCAAAAGTCCCTTTGAGGCAAGGAAAGACCATAAATGTATTTCATAAAAAATCTGCATAGTCAATTTTCCATTGCTGGGAGGTGTTATTGTAAATAAATCTTCTGTGTGCAGCGGGAATCTTGTATGTTTGTCCATTTCTCTTGGCTGCAATCCCCCCCTGGCTGACTAGGAGCAACTGTGCTTCCCCAGCAGCACGAACTGCAGGGACCTGCGGTGGCTTCAGTCCACCTCCCAGCCCCATCCTGTCTTTTCTGGCAGGTTTTTGTTGATCTCTATTGGAGAGGTCTGTTAAAGACCTCTACTGAGGGAAACTCACAGCCTGCCCTAAGCAATGCTGCCCTATTTTAATGCTGCACTGCCTGTACAGCTGGTGTGCTTTTCTAGGTCTAACTTGACTATCTCTTGCTGCATTAGCTGAGTATATTTTGTTTTATTGTCAAGGACATGAGACATATATTATTCCTTTCCTTTTTGAACCGTGTTTTTACACAGGAATGTCTTTTAAGTACTTTCAACCCCTCTCAGGTATCTCTTCTTTAGTATCAAAACACCAGAATTTCTTTTTTAACCAGTCACATTTTGGAGTTTGCTCTTTGACCAAGTGAGCTCTGCTATGGCTTCCTGCTTGCCTGTTTGCCTGCATCTTTCTGAAGCAAACGGCAACAGCATACCTGCTGGGAGACTGGAAGGGTTTTAGGATCGTCTTTTCAGGCCTGACTTTATAAGTTCTTGTACAATGACAGCCTTTTCTGGAGCAGCATGGTAATGCTAATTCATCTGCAGCTCAAAAGTAATTTTAACTTCCAAGTATTTTTTGGAATAGCACTTAGCTTCTCTTAACTAACTGGTAGTAGGTCATTCTGAACTGTTTCTGTTTTCCAATAAACTAGTGGTCCTTCCAAACTTCCTGTCATCTGGGGGTGAAAGCAATATACCCTGTGATTATGCCATTAAAGAAAGTATGGAACATAGCAACATTCAAGACGAATCCTTCGCAGAATCCAAGCAGTGATTTGCCTAAGTATGGAAAATTACAGAGATAATTTCTCTTTCAGCATGATGATCCAAAAGGTTTTGTACCTAACCTATGGTTAGGTACTCTTTGGTGCAGTTCCATTCATGCCATATTTTCCTCACACTCTAATAGATTGTCATATAAGATCATATGGAAAACCTTATTACGTTCAAGATACAATGCTAACTGTTCCTCCCTTATCTAAAAAGCCTATTACCTGATTAACAAATAAACAATATTTTCTTAGCAAGACTACTTCCTGACAGAAACATTGTTGGGTGTAACCCATTTCCTTATTATCTTGCAGGCAGTTATGTTTGAATATTTAGTTCCAGATTTTTTTTTTTCCCCAGGAAGTGAAGCTGACTACCGAATAATATTCCAAATCCTTTACAAAGAATGGAAAGCATAATAAAAATCTAGTCCTTTATTCTACTGCAAGTCTATCAATTAATATCCAAAGCTAACCAATAATGTCTGTGAGATCACTTCTAACAGAGGTTTAAGCTTCCTAGGATACTCTTAACTTCCTAAGTATTCCAGAGAAGAAACAAATTCAGTGGTAGATTGGATTCTCATGTGGCTATCCACTGTTTTTTTTTTTTTTTCTTTTATTTGTATTTATAAAGGCTTGGGTACAACTGTTGGTCAGTCCATCTGGATGAGCTTTGATCAGACTAGTAAGTCTTTCTAAATCTCTTCCACTTCCTATTTATAAAGGTGCTCAAGTTTATTCTTATGTTTCTTCTAAGGCAGGAGCTAGTGACTACTGTTGATGTACTAACATGTTAGACTAAGCCAAGAAGTTACTGTCTGGTAATATTCTAAAGGTAGTATACAGATCAAAAATCTCTTTGCTGCTGTCAGGGAAATGATGGGAGTTGACCCAATAGTAGATTTTTCAGCCTTCCCAAATTGGTCTTTTCCCTACCACAGACAGGCAGGAAAGGCATTGTGCTGGACAGCGATTTTTCTGGAAAATACATTACTATGGCTCAGCCAGAACCAGACTTTGAGTTTTAGGAACTGAGTACAGCCGGCTTGCTATTGTAACTCATGCCTGACTCTACCGCTATCAGACATTCCCCTCCTCACAACTTACTTTTCTCTTCTGATTTTTTCAGTGAATTTTATCTTCAGAAAAACAATGCAGGGATCTGCCTGGCACTGGATGCTACTAACAGTACCTTCTCTGTATTTTAATAACTTTCTTCTGCTATCTCTCTGCCAATAGCTGAGCATCTCCTGATCTATTTCTATTCACTTGGTATAAACATAGTAATGATGCCCATGTATCTTCTTAGTCAAGAGCATTATATACCTTTTACATATATAGAAAACAAATTTTACAGAAAGGCAGTGATAAGGGTCGTTTTGTGCTGTATGCTATTTAATCTTCCCAGTGTCAGCTCTGACCCTTGCCGAGGAATTGAAAAGATGTAAAACAGCAAAAAGTAATTTACCTTCCATTGTTTAGTCCATTCAGCTTTCAGAATCAGATTTAAATGGTTTGCATTAATTACTGTGAAACCTCATGAGACTTGGAGATCTATCTTTATGGGGTTGGAAAAGATAGAGGCTGTCTCAGCAGAATAAGGGTAGTTTTTTTTTTTATTGGTCTTTTGGTTAAAAATCTTTTCTGTTAAAAATTATAAATAAGTAAAACTTTTTTTTTTTTTCCAGTCAGCAAAAAATTGTGTTAACTTGCACTGAAAAAAAAAAGAAAAACACAATAGAAGTTTTAGCCTAGGTCTGTTGAGCTTGGAAAGGACTAGTAGTTAAAATACAGAATTTCTATGTGTGTGTCTGCATAGACCAGTTTTTATTGCCAGAGCAGAAGTCATAGACAGAATATTGATTTTTGTTTCTAAGCAATACTCAATATGTTTTCATGTAGCTCCATATTTTGGGAAAGTTTTCTGAGGACTAATGAAACTGGCAAGCATTTAGGCATTGGCAAAGTGATTACATTTTAAATGAAATGGACTTTCAGTGACGTACTACTGAAAGTTAGTGGAGACAACTGGCAAATTGAGGGTGGGAGAAGATCAATACACAGAATCTACGGGACTTTGGATCTGTTATCCGAATTATTGATTGAGTGGAGAATTAAAGCAGAGATGCAGTGAGTTTAATTCTGCTGTGTGACAGGTGGAAAATGGGTACATTAATTAGGGAGCCCCAGCAGGAACGTTCTCAGCAGGACTTGTGGTTGCTCCAGGGAATCCTTTAGTAATTGTGCCTCGTTTTGTAGTGGGTTTGATGATGTCATTCTTAAGTCTCAATTTTCCGTGCACTGTATTTTTTAATCTTTAAACATTCTGTCTTGTAGAGCCAGACAATAATTCTGTACAGTGAACATAAGCAGTGAATGCAAGCAGAAGACTTTCAGATATTATAGGGTGGTTCTGTCAGACTTCATTGTTCAAAAATACTGTATTTTGATAAAAGCAACCTGTTACCATTTGCTGTGCTTAACAAGCATCAGGCAATCTCCTCTGTAAGTCCATTATATTGCATTTCAGAGTTGTCTGGCTGTCCCTCTCATGTGGCACTCGAGTGGTCACTTACAAAACCTTTGGTCCTCTCTTTATTTATTGTTTTCTTAAACTGAAATAAATATAACTTGCCTTAAAATAGCCTGTTGCATTTGGGTGAGGCAAAATATAGCAGCCTACATGAATGACGAGAGGTTACATGAAAGGGAAGTGGCAGAGCAAGTGCACCCCACTACCCAGAGGTACCTCACACAGTCACACATCTGTGATTGCTCTCTTCCCTGATACAGATTCTGTAGGGCTTTTGCCATGAAGTGTGCCATCGGGGTCTGTATCAAGTGCTGTGCTCTAAGTTGTGCCTTTTCATGGTAGAAGGAAGCATCCTGTCCACTACCAACTGCCGATGGTTTCCAACAGATCAGAGGCAAGCTGCCAATGAGGCTATGGCTTAGAGAGAATTTGGTCCTAACTGTGACAAGAAATGCAAACAAAAAACGAAATTAACACCTAAAGCTGTCATGTAATACAAGACTGTCAAAACCAATTCTAAACCCATCAACCTCTACATTCATTTGGACTATTTCGAGCACTTTGTGGATATTTTTCCCTTGACTACATTCCTGGTTTCAGTCAGCAAGATTGGTGTCCCAGTTAGGAGACAGGGAGAGGTAAACATAGAGACCTTTGAAGTAAATTACTCCCCTGATTTATTTCTGTCTCGCCTCTACAGGAGGTAATGTTGCTGCTATTTTTCATCATGATGTTTGAAACATTAAAGTCTTGAAGTAGGCATTTAGTTCCCTATTTTCAGAATGTTTACTCACAGAGGACTAGGGGTTCATGTTTGCTACCTGAACAAGCTAGTCTTCTTTCATCAGGTTCAGAAAATGAGGGGGACAAGATTCCCCATCATTCTCAGTGCAATGCTCAGGTGAGGTGTCCCACCAGCCATACCTAATGCAAGTACTTTATTTTTGATATAGAAAGAGTGGGCTGCCCAGGGCCAGAGGTGCTTTCAGGATCTGTAGCTCCAGACTTGCTGCTCTGAAGCTGTGAAAGCCATGGCAGTTGCAGCTCAGACCAGGTCTCTTGAGGTTCGTGGACTCTCCTGTGCGAAGCAGGCATTCAAAGCCTACAAGTCTGACTTGTCCTAGAGCCTGGTACTCTTGAAATATTATGCTACAGCTTTTCAAATTGACCTGAACAGTCTCCATTGGGATTGATGTCCCCACACAGTACAGCTCCTGCAACGTCACACCTGCTAGCAGTGCCGGGGCTTGTGTCTCCAACACAGCCAGCCTGCAGGGCTGCCAGGCTTCCTTCTGCAACATGAGGCACGTGAAAGGCCTGGGGGACCTCTGCTTAACCCCCAGCCTAGCCCCAGAGCAGAGAGTATGAGTGCTGTGCTTAAGAAGGCAAACTACTGCAGATATGACCTGCAACTGGGGGCCTGGAGTCCTCTGAAGTGCTTCCAGTCTGCAGTTACAGGGCTGCGTTTTCATATAGTTCATTTCACCTTGCGCTTTAGACTTTGGTGCCAAGCAAAGAAGATGGCTCAGAGCTCTCTAGGAGCCCAGGTAAACTGTCCCAAAGCAGAAGGCTATGAAAGCACTGAGCAGACAGATACTGAACAGGAAGAAAGGGCGTTCTTGTCCCTTTCATGCTGAGTACCTGAGGATGATTCCCAGCTAAGCTGGGAAATGTCACGTTTCAGTCCTTTCAAAATGCACTTTTTTTTGGGAATGTTTCAAATCTTCATTTCAACCTTATTTGGAACAAAATCTTAAAAGACATATTTTTTGCCAGTTGTGCTTTCTTTACTTTGGCCAGCTCTATTAATTGTAGCAAATGATCCGTAGCACTGCAGTATAACCAGGTAGCTACCATATGCTGTCTCAATGGAAACCACCCTGGTGTGTCTCTGCTATTTCAAGTACATAAACAGCGTGTTCTTACAGACTTAGGTGCAGGTGATCTTTAAGAAAAGCTTTGTGAGTGTGGTTATAAATATAAAATGCTGAGTGGAGATAATAACTGTTTCAAACCTTTGAAAGACAGGCACAAACAAACTTAGTATAAGCAATGTTTCTAAGCAAAATATCTACAGAAGTGGCCGTGCAAGTAAGGAGAGAATGGTTAGAGCTAAAGCCCGTTATCAATATTAGTCCTGTTCATCCAGCATAATATATTCCTTGCAGTGTCTGCTGTCTACTACAACATAGGTTGATATTTATTGCATTAAAATGGTGAATATACTTTAATTGATCACAAATGAGCAAAACGAGCATGAATGATCATCTGAGTTCACATATGGCTAAGTTATTTGGTTAATGGGCCAAAGTATAGCAAAAGTCAGCAACAAATTCTGTTTCTGTAACTTCCAAGGATTTTCATATGTGTCAATGAAAATGGGCCAACTACGTACTTTCACTACAAGCAATTAACTGTTTTAAAAAGGCTTACTGCATCCACAGTTGTCCCCAGAGTGATACAGTCATGATAAAGTGATATGATCTTGTCCTACAAAATCTCAACTTTTCTGTGTCCAATTAGGTAATGTGGCATTGCTGTATGATTAGTGGCGCTAGCCATCTTGGTTTAAATAGTTTGGCTGAGAAGTTACTGCCACTTTGGAACAGGGTTTGTTCCTCCATGCTTTATATTTTCACGTAATGTGGTTTTGTGTATGAATCTTATTAGAGCAGAGAGTAACACCGAATTGTATTATATGTGACCCAAGCGCAAAGGTTCAAATCAGATTTCTCTTAAACATTGCATTTGTGATTATGTTCATGATTATACAGTCTTTTAATAAAATGAAATGATTGGGATATGTCATATTCAAAGCAAAGGTCAGATAATTAATTCATACATCAGTCTGCTTTCTCTCACAGCTTTCTAGAATTTCTCTGAGTTTGGTATATTTCTCTTTAATTCAAGGTAATCTGTACATTTGTGAAATGGTATTCATGATGTCTGAATTCTTGAATCCTGTAATACAGATTATTTTCCAGACTGTATGCACTCTACAGTACATAATTTAGCAATAGGTCTATGGCTAAATTTATAGTCTTTATAGTCTATGGACTGACTCTTCTTTGTGGTATACATGTTGTAATGAATGAACCTCAGGACATGTGGTAACTATTAAAACTTTGCATATAAATTATCCAGTCTTTGTTAAAGTTTCGATTATGCAGTCAGCTGAAAATCCCTGTCCTAGGGATCAGTAAAGAACAAGTAGAAAATTGACATGATTAAATTCGAAAAGTCCGTGGCTGATAAATGAAGATAAGGAGTCAAAGAACAATGGATCCAACAGTTAGCTCTCTGCTACAGTACAAAGCATCTATTTGAGGCCCCTTATTTAAACAGAAGGGCAATTTAATCTTTAGGTAACCAACAAACTACAGCAATAAATCCAAGTCCAAACAGAAGTGTGCTTGTCACAGTAGATGATTAGGGCCATCATGAACAGGGCCCCAAAGCACTGTGGTATTAGGCATGATATATAAATAATAATGTAATATATTGTAGCCAGGGCTATTAGATAAGTTTTTATTAGGAGAAAAAATGACTTCCTTTAAGCAATGTGACTGTAAGAAGTAGAGAGATCATGTGGTCTTCAGTGATCTGTTCTGCTCTGAGTATTGTCAATATAAGGAAATAATTTTATAGAGATTTGTGGATCCATATAGTATTGAGGATCCTTCTTAAAGCTGGTTGCCTGTGTAATTCACTGTTCATTAACAGTTCAAATAGCAAAAATAAAACATACAAAAACAAACAAACAACAAACAAAACCACAAAAAAACAAACCAACCTTAACCTAAAAGAATGCAAAGAATTCACTGCCTTTTGACCATCTTGCTTCTCTAGATGAATACTCTCAATTGTCACTTGAAAAACCTCCAGTGTAGCCTGCTCTATGATTACAAACACATTCTGCTGTCAGGGAACTAGCAGCTTTCAGCATCGAAGCAAGGGCTTGTATCAACAGAGCAAGTGCACATTCTCATGTTATTTTGATGGTATTTTTATTTCTTCTGTGTTGGGTATTATATCACTCTCTTTCCTCCTACTCTTCCTAATAGCATCCTGGTAGTGTCTGTACATTTCTGCAATTGCCTATCCATGCTTACTGCCTTTATGATGGTTAAAATCCTTACAGAGGCTTATTCATAATAACCCACTTGAGCTGTTCTTGATAGGTGCATCAAGGTCTTCTGTTCTCCTACTGCATTTTTGCATTTTTTTAAATTACCTTAGATGAGATGCATATAAAATTTCAAAGGCATTTCTTTGCCTTGTATTAAAACTCAGTGAAAATATTCCCTTCTGGTCCATTGCCTGTGTTAGTATGAGTGGACACAATTCCACCAATGAAAATCGAAACCTTTGTCTCTCTAATGCTTCAGCATTAAACTTTCTCTATCTGGAAAGGTGTTGTCTTCAGCTAAGTGTTCACCAACCATTAGTTTTTCTAATACATTAGGCATAGTTTGGGAAAGGCCTGGATTACTTCCCTTTCATGTTCTGTTGCTGCATATTCATTTGGTAATTTTCTCTGCAGAAATCATGACCTAAAGGGACTTCACTTAAAACCTAGCTTACTGGGAACCTATGTATCAGTAGAATTGTTGTCCAGTACCATAAATGTATCTTCTCCTCCTTCCTTTCCCCCACCCATTTATTTGTTTGATTTTGCTGCCTTTCCACTGTGTGTAATTTTCAGGAGAGATCTTTTATTTGTAAGTGCAAAAATAACACTTCCAGTATTTTGCAGGAGCTGAGGATGAAAAGAAACTTTCTCATAAGACTTTTTTTTTTTTTATTGCCTGGCTTGTTCTGAAATTTCACAG
The DNA here is from genome assembly GCF_040182565.1 of Anser cygnoides. Lineage (NCBI taxonomy): Eukaryota > Metazoa > Chordata > Aves > Anseriformes > Anatidae > Anser > Anser cygnoides. The sequence continues at coordinate 26,650,035 of NC_089880.1, read as the reverse complement.
CCTGAGATGAAGTAAATCTATAAGCAATAACATTTGGTAAAACACAAGGGTATGATGCCAAACCCTTCCTTGCTTGCAGCTGCTTAAATCCAATGCAAAGGAAGATATTTTAGTTCAGGAGTACCAGTTCTAAACTAACCTATGTTTTTAATGTATGTTTTTTGTTATGGTACTTGATCAGTGTAACGTTTGTGTTATTACCAAAATAACCTGCCAGTTTGGTGTTATGTGAAAAGAAGTTAATGATCTTAGCATCCAAACAAAATTGAAACCAAAGAAGCAATTGTGATCTTAGTGTGCTGTAAGGCTCCCCTTGGCTCTGAAATGAGAAGTATGAGAGACATGCCGCCTCTTGTCTCTCTTCCTTGCTAGTGCATTTGAGTTCTCAGAGGAACGCTTATGTAACTGATAACTAAAATCAAGTGAACAGGACGACAACTAGGAACAGAGTGAGTGGAGGCAAAGCAGAAATTTCTGCTTTTTCTTGCAGACACTGAAGCAACAAGCCTGAGATGGGGTCATGTTTTTTAACAAAGGAAGCTACAGCTAGCAAACCAGTAGGCATCTTCTCAAGAGAGGGCAGCAAGCCTTGCTGACAAAACAGACAGGTATTATCCCACACTAAAATGATTGCTATGTGCATGATTATGTTTACCATTGTAGTTATTCACAGCCATGTTTATTTTAGGTGGAATAGTGCCTATTTGAATGTGTTTAGAATGATTTTAGTTTTGATTTCTACAACCGTGTAAAATTTATCTTACCTGCAGTTAGTAACGTGACTCATAGGATCTGACCTGGTGGAGAATTCTCTAAGAAAATTGATAATCATTGTTTCCATCTAGCAAAGATGCCTTCTCCAACCCATATTTTGTAAGATTTAAACTAAAGTGGAAAGGTTTGCTGGTATAGCTATAGAGGCAGGCCCTCCTGGTGGACACATAACCCATAATACAGTTAGCAAGATCTCAATTGTGCCAGTGTAAGCCAGAGCTATATTAGAGCTTTAACTTACTCAAAAATGTAAAAAAATTTTTTTTTTTTTTTTTTAAATGTTATGTGATACAGCACGGGTACAAGTATCTATCCTGGACCTGGTCTTAGGGAAGATGCAGGCTGCATCACTGGCTGGAGGTAAATTGCAATGGAAATAGAAATTCCTCTTTGTTTTTCTCAGAAAACTGACCCCGGTGCTCCCTGGCACTTCTTGTGCTGTCCATACCAGGTCAGCTCTTCATTACCTCTGCTTCTTACTCTTTGCCTCCTTCATTTTCTCTCAAATGTATGCCAAGTGAAGTGTCCAGTAGGGGGAATAAAGGTGTCAGAAGTTGGTCTGAAAAATTCCCCAATCATATCATGATTCCACTCCTCTCAGTCCACTACTGCAAATCCTAATCATCTTTGCTGATGCTGAGGAAGAACAGAATCTGACCCTACTTCTTAATCCTTTCCTTATCAGCATTTCCCTCCTTCTTGGTCATGTAGAGAACTCAGCTGGAAATCTCTGCATCACTTATTTTTTCTTAAATTTATGGTGATATCAGTGGTTTGTTTCTTCACTTCTTTGTCATGTATATCCTATCAAATCTGGGCTGAGAGTCTGAAATATCTATCTTCCCAGCCTCCTTTCCAGCTTTAGAAGGCCAACAGTGGGTAGATTTCCAGGGATTAAGAAAGTAACTTAGAGACCCGTTGTCATTCAGCCTCTGTTCTGCTGCATGCTCCATGATCATGGGCAAATAACTTGGACACTTATTGGCATTTCTCATCTCCAAGGGGTACAGATGTGTTAACAAGACTCTGAGACTGCAGGATGGTGAAAATATAAGGTGCAGTGAAGATATGAGGTTCAAGGGGTATTATGAAAAAAATATCAGAGATTTGCAATGCATCTGCAGTCAGCAAGAAACAGTTAATATATTTCCTGAATCCTGACATGATGAACTTTAGAGTGTTATCTTTGGACAGTGACATATCCAGCTTTTTTTTTTTTTTCCCTAACACTTTAGCTTTATAATACAGCCTGGGTGAAAAATCAAGAAACTTCAGAGTTTATGAGGAGAAGTAAACAATGCTTGGTAATTACTTGGATTAATGTTGCTCTTACAGGCATGACTTTTCTTGTGTACAGGATTTTTAAAAAAAGCAGAAGTCACAACATGTACTGATCATCCATGCAATTAAAGAGTATTCTGTGCCATGAGATAGACTTTCCTTTGTGATATTTTTATATAGCTGGAGTTAATGCTGAATATAATCTACATCCAATCAATGGTATTGTGCATCATCAGATGAAAAACATATTCAACATAACTGCTGTTAGTTCCTGTTTAAAGCCCTAATCAGAGTCTATGCCAACATGTAATCACATTGCAGAATAAATTGTTGTAATATAAAGTATGTGGAATAGATACTAAGACATGCTAAAAGACTGCTTTCCATCTCCAGAAATAATTGCTGAGAGGTTTCCTTGGAAATGCCTGAAACCACATGACCAAGTAACTGTAACAGTTATTGCAGAGAGTGTGCAGGGTAAGAATCTGTCCAGCATAGGAGCCAATAAATGTGGGGAGGGAGAAGGTGGTCATGAGTTTGGTATCGTGTAATTCCCTTCTGTGCATGGCCCACACCAAGCTCCAGGTACCACTGATATCACTATAAATTTAAGAAAGACTAAGTGACGCAGAGATTTCCAGCTGCGTTCTCTACAAGTATATAAATGGCATGACTGTAAGAGCGTTTTCCGTGCAGTTAATGATGCCTTTTAGCACTGCCTTGAGCACGAATAGTTTATCCCGGAAACCTACTTGGGCAGAGATACCCCTTTGATGCACAGTCCTTTCCTTGCATCCCTCTTGTTCTGCACAGATATTTGCTGTTGATGTTGCCAGTTTTGTGTTAGGCAGCTACCCTTGGCTCAGCACACTGCTCCACGTGCTTCCTCAGTGCCCTGTCCCATAAGCGGGAGCTAAACAGCGGAGCAGCCTTTTTATGACTTTTTTTTTCCTTCCAGTCCAGCTTCTGGATTGCCCAGACAGGTGTACAAGAATCTCCCTGTCTTCACATTCCCTTCTGGTTGAAGGTTTGCCAGTCTCAAAGCTTTCTCCTTACCGTGCAGCCCTGCGTGCCTCAGATGGGGTGGATAGTACATCTTTGCTAGTAGCTCCTATGGCACTGCTGGGGAAAGAGAGGAGTTTTGTTCTAGTGCACAGCTTTGTGAGCTGCAGTGACAGCTGCAGGACAAGGGCGTGATTTACAAAAGCACTGAGTTAATTTTGTGTTCCTAATGCGTTCCCTTTCTCTTATGTCTCTCCTAAATCTCTGTTGTTCCAAAAGCTCATTCTGGTGGGACCTTTGTAACAACCCAGAGGGCATTAAGCCTTGGAGGGAGCTGAGACAATGAGTGCCACATACTGTTTCTTAAGACCTGGCAGTTCATATATGCAAACATCTGCGTCCAGCATTTGAAGTGTTTGTGAATGATGCTGCTAAGTAGAACTATTATGTGGTATTTCTTTGGCAATTTTCTTCTTACAGTTGTTGGTACGTAATGGCCAGGGCTTCAGCACTCAGCAAGCACTGGGGTGGGTCTCTGCTGGGCAGCCCTGCTACAAACCTGTGTCTCCCAGAGCCAGGGAGCTGGATCAAGTATGTGATTCCTCCATGAATACCTGGCCTCTGCTCAGTCCAAGGGGCTGCCAGGCCTGAAGGCTGGCTCTGCTGGGGGCCTGGCATTGCTTACCAGGTCTTAGGACAGTTGCCACCCATGGTGCAGTCTGCAGAGGATCTTTTACTCACCTGCTTCTAGTCCTTTCTTATCACGTTCTGGTTGGCTCGGCTCTCCAAAATTGGAGATGTATGGATCTGTCTTGCTTTTCCCAGAAAGTCTCTGCACTGCTTTAGAGAGAGCTATCAAGCATGTCCAGTGACTGTCACTCTTCCTTGTCTCCTGGAGCCTCTGGACCCATCTAATTAAGATGCTGTGTTTTGCTCTTGGCGTGTGCACACAGAGCACTCAACACAAAAAAAAATCTGTCTCCTCTTCACAGCTTCTCTTCTGTTTGGACAAAATGAAAATCAAATGATGCAGTATAAAAACGAGGGTTACGAAAGTCTTTGAATGTTGTGCCTATGGAATATATAGGCCAGCAACAGAATTATGATTTAAGCATTCTCCCCACCATGAATCTGCTATTGCACAGTTTTTAATAAAATAATTTGCAGCCGCTCCCAATCAGTTGTGTCAGCAGATTTAGTTCATCTTTGAGGCCCAGCAGGGATGACAGTCTATTTGTTATTAGAGTAATAAATAAACAAGGAACTTGTCAGAGGCAAAACTGGTATGTGTGCCTTTGTAAGATAAATGCTGCCTTTGAATAGACAAATATTTACGGTCTTACAGACCGAAATTGTCATCCTAGCTAAAGGCCTTGTATTTTGAAATTAAAGGAAAAAATTGTGATTTCTGGATCTTTCCAGTGAAGGCAAAGATAGCTGTACCTAATGAAAATGTATCAAGAGATTTTATGATAACAGGCAGGCCATTTTAGTGAAGCTATAGCCCTGAAACCCTTTGTCTTTGCAAAGAGAAATTTATGTTGGGTATTTATGTCAGCATGCTGTGGGTATAGCAAATATTAAAAATTTTAACATCACCTCCAACTTCATGTCCCTGAGTGCACTACATATATGCTCTGAGGCTTGTGGCAAGAGGTTTTCTGAAATGCTTTAGAGGAATTAGGGGAAAGGATGTACAGAAAATCAATGCCGTTCCTGATGTGAGTGCTGGGGAGTCTCTGAAAATCTTCAGAGGAGAATGCAGGTGGTTGGTTTGTTTATTCCAGCCTACCCAGTATAATGTTTTATGTTTTGGGAATAACTGTATTCTATACAGAACTGGAAAGATATGCTAAATTTTAAAGTTTATTATATGGCAAGCAGTCTCTTATACAGCTATTCTTCTGTTGTTGTAAGCCAGTCGCTGCATCAACTGACAGAAGGAAGTATAGAGTTGAGGGGTCAAAACAAGACTGACAAGGCTCTTAAGAATGAAAAGATGCGAAGCGTGAAAGCAAAAGGATGCCAGCTGTTATCAACTTTTAGGAGTTAAAGTTCCTGCATTTCATTAAAAATTGGGGAGGAAATAAAAGATTCATTGAAGTAAAGTGAAAATTCTCCTGTTCCTGAAAAGATTCCCAGGAGCCCTCAGAAACTCCCAAGAGGAATTAATGCCTCCCAGCTTAGGAGGTATTGTACACTTAATTCAGTCTTATACTGAACACAAGTTATGTGCAGAGTGCTCCATGTGGTCTTCAGACCCATCAAATCACCGTGTTTATTTGCTTGAGTAAAATGTAACAACCATGGATGGAAACAAAGAATTTTGGACAGTTCTGATATTAAGTGTAGCCACAGCTCCCAGTTCCTTGATACAGGCACTGCTTTTAATGGGAAGCGGGAGTCTAAATGGTAAATAGCATCAGTAGCCATGAATGGTACTGCCTTTTGGCATGAGTTATATCAGACAGGAGATGCTGAGGGATGAAGTGATACCAGGACTGCCTCTCCTCATATTTTGACATAAGGAATCTGTAGCTCTAGCCAGCAAGTTTCTTTAGAAAATTCTAATATGATTCTCTTAACTCATGCCACCTCTTATGATCTTCATGCTATAATTATATATTCAAAAAATGTTCAGAGGGAAATCACAGCTGGGGACTGACTTTAAGTTACTTTGTGAGCTGAATCAAATCTCATTTAGAAGCAGATAAGACTTATTGGGTACTATCTCAGTGTTTCTCTTCAGGCAAAATTTTGATTTGTGTCCTGTGTTGTTACGGTGTGATGACAGCCTGTGTCTAAGTCCAATTCTGATCTCTCTTGCCTTAATTTGTCAGTCTTCTGTGACTATCGAATTTACCTTGTTTATACCTATGTAAGTGAAATGAGAATCATTTTGCATTTCACAGGAACTACAATGCAGAACTTACTGCTCTTACTTTAGTGGTATTTTTATAAGCTGGATCCATCTTTTGGTGCTGTCGTTATCATAGAGTTTATTATGATCTAGAAGCTAAATAGTCTAAGCAGCAATAAGAAGCAAATTAAAAACCCCAGAGCAGTATGATTTCATTCTTCTTCACTGTGCTCTAACTGTAATGTAAAACTTGCCTTTTATTTTTTCAAAGGAAAATAAAATTTGCTCTTCCGTCACCTTGTTTCTCTTTTAAGAGACTACCTCATAGCCCAATTCACCAAAAATAATTTCCTAAGCCCATTCCCTGTGCTGTTTCCTGGTGTACACTCAATTTGCTGAGATCATTTTTTCTGACTGTCATTCAGTGAGCCACACTACAACTGTGCTTGCGCCCCACATGGGACACAGAGAAGCAAGATTAACCACCATCTAATTTCTACTTTTGTCATAAATGTTGCCCATAACACATGGCAGACAAAGTGTGCTCTCTGAGGAGTTTGACACAGCCACTGTCTGGCAGTCTGGGTGGTAGAGAATATATTATTTATCATACTCAATGGGATGAGGCGGGCACTGAAGCTACTTATTGGAGCAGCTGTGAACCCCCAATCTCCTTAATTTTCAAAACAGGTAATTAACTGGAAAGTCATTTATAATAACTACTGACATCTCCAGAAATCACGGAATGGATTGTTAACTTTGCAGCTTTATTGTACTGATATTTTTGTTGACAGTTCAGTACTGAAGTCTGTCAGAGAATTGCATATTCTTTGTACTGAAGGAGAAATATATTTTAACATTTCTGACATGTCGATATTAGCCTTGAACAACAGAAGAAGTGATTGGAAGCTGGATGATTCGGAGGACAGAGCAGTAGGACATTCTTGTCTGTGCTTGTTTTTAACCACTGTGTGAAAAGAAGTGACCCAAAATCTGAACAACGAGCATTTTATGTAGCAAGAGTTTTGCCACTTACTGTGCTTGGATGCTGGATTGAATCCTAAAATAACAATATGCATCGATGTAAAGGCTGACGCATCAGTGAGGGCAGTGTACCAGTGGGTGTGAGACTGCTGCAAACAAAAATCTGCTTTGTTTCACCCTAGCTTAAGCAAAGGGCCAAGGGTTCAGGCAACTGGGAAGAATGAATAGGTTCTAACAGGGCTGTCAGCCCGGATAAGCAATCAGATATTTAAAGCGGTAATGTTATGAGTACATGTATCAAAACTGACTAGTAAATGGAGTCACTTGTGGCATCTAGGTGCAGTGATAACGGTCTGGCAAATGCACTAGACAGATTAGATGCATCAGATAGGTGTCCTTACTTTACACTCTATTTGCCTACGATAAAACCTTCCATCTTCAAATGACTGTCAGGGAGTCTTAGGCTGAAATTTCTGCTCCTTTCAAGCAGGTTCTTTAGGGTGAAAGACAGCTGATTTTAGCAAATGTTTCTGTTGAACATTTCTGAGCTGTGAGTTGTCTTTATTATAGTTTGATTCTTGTGAACAGAAAGCAGAATTCAGCGGAAACCTGTTCCTTGCTAACTGAGTATCATTTGTCAAAACATGAGTGATACTAATGAACTAACCCCTGAATATGTGGTAGTAAGCAGCATCACAGACTATCTATCAGGAGACGTTTTTCTTAAATACTTGGCAATATTGTACTGGAGTTTGGCTTCACCTTAGAAAATTACTGTCAGTGGTTGTTAGACAACATGGGAAAGTTTTTGTAACCTCACAAATCAAGGATCTAAGACCCTCATATAGTAACAGCACCTTGTTGGAAAGAGTGGTAACAAAGTATGAGGCAGGGTTTGCCAGGATTTTCAAAAGCACTGGGCAATGAACAATTCTGTATCCACTGACATGTAATTTCTTTTTTAGAGGGAACAGAGATAGACAAAGTGGGGGTGTCTTGAAAAATCCATCCCAATGCATAGGGCATAGGTACGAAGCACACGCTTTGAGATGATGTCCTTTGAGCAGTATTCCCCAAAATGCTATTTTTTTGTCTTAATTCAAAAACGTTAAAGATTAAAAAAGAAGGATGGAAATAGTCAGTCAGGGAAAAGGAAATGCATAAATTGCATGAAAAGTTTATCCAAAAACTTGAATCTCTGAGGCAGATTCTCCCGTTGACTACCCCCATTCTTCATACTGACAAAATACTGTTCCCTGGAATCGCCAGCTCATTTTTGAGGGCTATGAACATGGAATGGACAGCAGAATTCAACTCTGAGATTCTATTTACTAAATTAAATTTTGTTTCTGTGTTTTTACGTTTGCCTAATTTAATTGGATTTTGTCTGTTGTAGTGGGAAGCACATCTTCCTTCTTTGCTGAACATAAAATTAGCTTTCATTGGTGATTTGGGTTTGTTTGGATCTATATAAGCTTTTCCTCTAAATGAGTTTGTTCTTTCTAAAGCAAATATCACTCTCATATTTTGGAGGTGCAGAAAATTTGTAATCTTGTTTCTTCGTTTTCCTTATTATGTTGTGTTAATTTATGTATACATTAACATGTATTTGCATGATTTATTCATTTAAAGCTGTACATGTTTATTTGAAAAGAAGCTCAAAGAGCTTTATCACAAAAATGCTAAATTCAACACCGTTGACAGAGCGTGTGTTTTTGGACTTTAGCCACAAGAATAAAAAATAGGTCTATCATTTCATTTGATTAAAAAAAACTTTTTGAAGCAAGATTTTCTGTTGTTTTAGTGACTGAGGGTGAACTTCTGCAAAACTGTGATGACTGGGAGATACTCTTTATTTCAAAGGCCCTGCTGTGTATAACATTGTTTGGAGTATTTTCTTCCAATCCTTGTGTAAGTCCATGTAGAGTAGGCAACAGTAGATCAGGGTGGAGCTAATGATTGTAAAGTATAAGCAGCCACTAACTGTTGTAAAAAGAAATTCACCAAATCCATCTGCAGCAAAGGAAGAAAATACATTTTTCCTCTAAAAGTTGATAAAAAATTAAGATGACTTAATTTTCACCAGCAGAATGAAAACTCAACATGCCCATATTCAAAAATACCAGGAATCCCCTTCCGTTAACTACAACAATGAAATCCATTTTATTGAGAAAAAGAAAGTAGACATTCAGATAATTTTCAGACAGAGATGATTCTTTTTCAGCCTTGAGCAAGTTAGGCAAGAGCTAAGTCAAAGCAAAGCATTAACTCTTCCTGGAATCACTCCTGGGATCCAGTTTTCACTGCACTGCCGAGCTCTGACCTTGATCTCGCAATCAAGCAATCTTTGAGGTGTAGCATTCAGTGCCATCAAGAGAAAGCAGTCCTGGGGTCTCATATCACCACCTCGTCACAGGAAGAGTACAATGCAATAGGCTTGTATTTGTAGCATAAAGAAGAAGCCATATGTCCACTTCTGCACAATACAACATTGTCTTGGATTTTCTATTATGGATATTGTAATTCCTTAAGTTTAAATCAAAATTAGAGAGACAGTGGTACATCCTTCTTATTCTTTTGTTTATATAGTTCCTGCTGCTCTAATAGTTGGATATTTTCAATTCCTTTTGCCAAAAAAGATGAAATCACCACTTCAGCCTCTTGTTTTGGATAGTTGAAAATGATGAAATTAAGCTAAAAAAATAAAAAATACATAGAGAAGCTGAGTGGAAAATTGAAAAATCTGTAGCAGTGCATGGTTCTGTGTAAAATAATTGCCATTAATTGTTGTTTGGAGCAGGAAATAAGTGATTTTCAGTTGATGTTACGTAGAAAATGACAATTGCTATTAAATGGGTACAATTGTACAAAAGTAGTCAATGAAAAGTATGGGGCATGGAAAATTTTTCTATTAAGGGAAATTTTTCATTAAGTGCCTTGATATTCAGCATATGGACCATTTATCCACAGCCATCTCACATTCTCTGATAGGTCATCTCAACCTGATTAAAGAGCACCATTAAGGCACTCCAGCACTTTACAAGTGTATTAACGTGCTCTTACTGAGGAAGAGTCCCTCAGGCTCTCAGTTAATTGTAGTCCATGCCCACTTTCAAGTCCCACTCAGCATCCACACTGTAAATCTTCATGCTTGTGCTAAAGAGGCTGCCGTAGCTCTAGGACTCACTGGAGGAGAGGTGGGGAAGAACCTGAGCTTGTTTTTCTCTGGCAACACAGGACTAAGTTCTTCACCACATCACCAGAGTGGCTTGAAGACAGCTCAGCTTCAGGGCTGGACTGAAACTGACATTCTTGTGGCACAGGTTCTCCTGCTCCTTCCATAGCGTATCAGTTCCTGACTTGCTGTTTTGCCTACAGTGCGGATAGGAGAAGTTCAGAGTTTTCACCTTCTGCCAGTGGGCATTACAAGCTGTGCTTCACCTCTCAATAGAGATGAAGCCCAGCTAGCTTGGTCAGGACTTCTAAACCAAAAATACCTTCTCATTTCAGTTTGCTTGTAAGTGTTCTCCGAGATAACATCTCTTCATGTGAGGCTAATATAGGCCTTTGCTGAGAAGAAAGAGCATTTAAAATCTTCACAGATTTCCCTTTCAAGCCACAGTGCGTCTCTGACCACCCATTTTTCCAGGTAAGCATTATATGAGAGGCTTTTAAATCCTCAGGCTTGCAGAAACCAGCAGAACTAGACCAGATGAGATGAATGGAGCTGTCTACTTTGGAGATGTTTCCCTGATAGATAGCTCACGGTGTTTTCTGCAGAGCTGTGCTCCAGTACAGTCCTCACCACATTTGGTGATGCAGAGAGTGAGCAAGAAATTCAGTAAGGTGGTAACCAGACTGACTGTGGAGAGTGCACACACAATGGATACCCCAGCAGCTCTAGGGTTGCATTGCAGAACAATATTTCCGGTGCCCTTTGACTTGGGAAAGGAGAACTTGCTCCTACAACTGCCTGAAGATCCCCTCCTCTACAAATCCAGTCTTCTCTGCTTTACCTTGAGGTCAGGATTCAGTCCTGAATAATTTCAAACAGGAAGAGAGCGTTTTTTGCTCAAGCAATCCAATTTTAAGCTGCTCAGTCTGCAGTTCTTTTCACACATACCCACTCTTCACATGCTCTTGATGATCTGCAAATAAACAAACAAAAAAATCAACAGCCACCAGTTGTGAGTTGGCCAGCCCACTCTGTTGGATTGCACTGGAATTGTGTAGGCACAGGGATATTAAAAGAACTGTCTTGAAAAGGTTTTGTGTATAAGGCTGAACCTAGTACAGAAAACGTATGTGATTGTTGTCGTGCAGAACTGGATTACACAGCTAGCTTAGACAGGAATAACAGAGCCTTTTAAAAATTCACTTCAGTCTCATTTACTTTATTCTGTGAATCAGAGATCCAAGGCCGAATAATCAAAATGGGAAGGAATTCCCCTAGTCCTGTGATGAGCATGAGACAGCTCAAATACCCATCACTACACAGAACTCCTTAAAGACCCGGAAGCAAAACACAGATGTGTAATCTGAGCGTTTAAAATACAAGGCACTAATTAGAGGTCAGATTTCAATTTCTTATGCAATCTTGGCTTACGCTTGTTGCTTTTGGAAATCTTGGCTTTGACTTGCAGCATTGTGATAGGAGGTTCAGCAAAAGCTCCAGCACAGATGTTAATGTGTGGAGGTGAATTCAGCTTGCACTTGGACTGGGATCAGAATTCAAGCTTCTTGAAGCTAAGGATCCAGCACTGTGGGTTTTTAGCATTCTTTGCTCATGAAACTAATATTGTTGGAATGTGACTTCTCCGGATAAGCATCCAAATCAATATGTATACATATGTTGTAGAAAACATGAAAGGTAGGTTATTGAAAGTGCTCCAAAGGCACATTTTGCAAGGTGATAATATATCAGTTGAATTTCAGAATTGCCTACTCACCCTCTTCTGATTGATTTCCAGTGAGCTTTTTGAATTTCGTTAATCATTAGCTTACTTGTTAAAGTTCCTAAAAACTTTAAAAACCAGACCCTACTCGAGTTGGGAGTATCACCCCTCTGCATTGGACCTAAATTTGTAAGTCAGATCTTTCTGATCAGACTGTAAGTCAGATATATCTGTAGAGTGTTAGTAACAATTCTGGAGCTGGTGACAGTGCAAGTGAGGGTGAAACTGAAAATAGAGCTTAGCGAGTGGGCTCTGCTGCACAGGTTGCATGCTTGGTCCTGGCTTGGGTCAAGGCCAGGGTTAGGATCTCAGGTACAAATTCTGATCAAGAGCAGCATGTGTGTGTGTGTGTGTGTGTGTGTCTCTGTGAGTGGGATCAGAATTACAGTCTGACAGAAAGTCACTCAAGAAGGCTGGGGCTTGCTACCTTTTGAGCAGGGCAGAAATTCTGAGAAATAATCTTGTGGTATTTCTGCTTTCCAACTGCTCCTTTCATGTATGCAGTAGAAGACCAGGCAGCTTCTGATTTTATTGGAGGCCATTCACCCATCCCTAGGAGTTGTTGCCTATTAATTTGAGTGTAGCTAAGATAACTAGCAGACTAAAAACTGTGCTTTCTTTTCTATTTAATTTTCTCTGCATTTTCCTGTGGTGCAGTATCACTGTAATTCACATATGAATGTTGGTTTGAATGGTGTTATTGTTGCAAAAAAGTTTAATAGGAGCCCGAGGGTGTATAATATTATTGAAATGAAAGTTTTTTTGAAACTCATATTTCAGAGCTCATTAACTTACACAGTTCTGTGGGGGGTAAGGATCAGTAAATGAACAGCAATTATCTATAATCTGCTGTACATGTGCTGGTGTCTTCCTTAGCCTCATATCTAGGTCTGTATCTAGATAGATAACCCTTTATATATTCATACAGATGGTACAGATGGAGAATTTATCTTTCCAACCCACTGTTTAACACTACCAAAAGACAAGGTCAGAAGATTACTGCACATGCAATCTTTGACTTGAACTCAAAGTCAAGCCAGAACCAAGAGTCTCAAAGCTCGAGAGCAGGGCTGCACGGGTAACCTTAACTCTGCCCTGCAGTGAACCTGCCAGGGCGGCCAGCATGCTCTGCTGAATTGCAAACTCCATGTCTGCTGACCTTCAGCCAGGAGTTAGTCAGTTTAAGCCCACAACGATGTTTAACAGTGGCAGTGCAGACCTTAGCAAGGCTTGTGAAACCCATCCCAGGAGTCAAGCGGGTTGTTGGGCTGTACTGAACCACGTGCTGCCGAGGTTTCACTGTCAGCAGTATTCAAGTCAGATAATGTAGAACTATTTCAGGACTATAGCATATGTCACTCTTCAGCTGCTGTCCTAAGTTTGCCAGTTGTGGTAAAATGGATTCTTCCTTAGCAGCTGGTTTGAAAGTTACTAAAGAGTCAGACAAAGCATGTTTTGTAGTATGTTAGACCTCTAACTTGGTCAAATCAAAGCCAGTGTTGGCTTCAATTCTTAATGACACTTTTCCTTAGAAAAAGCTATTTTTTCAGATCATATTTCATCTTTCTTTGTTGATCAGTTTGATTCCAAATCTGTTTAATTTCTTTTTCTTCTAAATCCGTATATACATTTTGCTTTGCCTTTTCTTAGGAGTTGAATCATTTCTGCTGAAATTTCCATAAACAGTAACCTTTAAGTAAAGACAAACCTTGGAAAAAAACAGCCCCAAAGAGGAAAATTTGAGAAAACGTTGGCTGAAAATAGGGGGTGAGAAGAGAACTTTTTCTGCTCTGATCCAAGAATAGCAGCTCAGTTCAGTTCTGACTTGTGATGGCCTAGATATCAGTGACGGGTGCAGTACAAGAACCTGGTGAATATTGCAAATAGACACTGGAAGCCACATGGACACAACAGACTGTGCCTGTCAAACCCAAAAGTGAACTACCCTCAAGTAGTTTGCTTTATTACTGTAGCTCTGGGATATGGGGAAGCCTGTCTCTGAGATTCTTCCTGACTGTAGGTTCCAAGTTATAATTTAGTATATAAAACCGTCCCTCAGATTCACTGCCTTTATATTTTTCTTTTCCTGGACCTTTTATTGCAATTTTGTTTTTAGGATTTCAAGGGCTATCTACAGCTTTGGCCCTACAGCTCTGCCACTCTGTGCATTTCCTCTGCTATGGCTCACCTCTCTTGCTATTCTGTTCTCCCATAAGACTTTCCCCTCCACTGCAGTTCTGCTTCCTTAACCAAAATCTCTTCCTCTGATGTTTTGCTCTTCTTGCTCCCTTGGAATTCATCATCTTTGTGTCCTACAGGACCTCTGCTCCCGTTGTTTTACCCTGGAGGTTTTCTTGCCCCCTCTCCAACTCCTGGAAGGATTAGGAAGCACTGTCTGCAAGAATGCCTTCCATCTGCAAGTTTCAGCAGTGTATGCCCAAGGCAACTCGGAAGGGACTGGTTTATATTTTAAAACACTTTTTGGGAGTAATAAAAATTCCCGATTAAGTTTTTCAAATAAAAAAATAAGACTTGTTAAAGGGATAACCCTGGGGTTTCACTATTTCTCTTTCTTTAACATACAGTATTTCACAGTGAAGATGTTATTCCTGTTCAAATGTCACGTCCCCAGAACAGGTAATTCCATCCACTCCTACGGGCACCTGCAGTGCACAGCGCACACCACTTGCACTGCTCTGCCTCGTACGAACCACCGTGAGGGGTGGGAAAGGAAAAAGCAAGCCTGATTTCTGAGATCAGGCTGGAATTTCTTCCTTTAGTTGGCATCCTGGTGGTAATGTTCATAAAGGGTCTCTGCGGTTTTCTGATGGCATTGGAACTGGGACAATCTGTTTATGCCCTTGGAGGGTACAAGGGCTGCCAGAATTTGCTCACTTCAGTATACTGCTGTGTGCAGTATTGCTGTATAAAGTGGTACTCAACACACTGGTAGCTGTGTGTCCTATATCAACAACAAACTGAACTAGTCCCTCTCTTTTTCTTCTTTACTCTTTGCCCATTTCAGATTTTCTCTCTCTCTCTCTCTTTTTTTTTCCCCTTCCCTTTTTCTCATTTTCAACCTGCCACTGTTGGAAATTTAACAAGAAAATTTCCTTTCTCCAGACTTGTAGCCAACTGTAGCTCCTTCGATTGCTTTTACTCAGGGCTATGACAGCTCTTCACTTTGAATTTTTATTAAAAAACCTTAAAGTGGGATGGGGAGTTTATACTCCTGATCTAACTTTTTAAAAATAAAACTGTTATAGTTCAAAGGCAGGACAGCTGCTGGTAACTGCCGTTGAGAGTGCTGGCTGTCAGTCTGATTTTTACAATGACTGCTTCCCTCTTCCCCACCCACTGCAATAACTCCACGTTCAACACTGAACCTCAAAGCTGTGATGTCACCCGGGGGCTGTATGTATAGCAAGTGCCGACTTAAACATTACTAGGCTTTTGAAACCAAATAATTGAAAAATCAGTTCCTTCTTACTTTTTTGTCAGTAAGACAGCAACATCAATGCTGAAAAAGATCTGCCTGTTGTCAAATCAGTGCCAAGGACATGAAATTATGTCCTTCTGTTGTTTTGTTGGTGTTGGTGGTGTTTTCTTCTTTTTCTTTTCTTTCTTTCTTTTTTTTTTTTTTCTTTTTCATTTTGCTATAGTTTCTGGTCTGCTTGAAACCAGTTTAAAGAATTCAGATCCAATCTGAGTCAAGTGTTGGAGCTGGTGTCAGCTCACCAATTTCTGTAGGATGGGCACTGAGCTCTGGAACTAGGAAGAAAAAAACTTTTCTAGCTTATATATGTGCTATTTGCATACTTATGCACACATACATCAGGTGCCAAAAACTGCCAAATGTTACAAATTCCAGGCTTGCTCTCTTACTGGTGAGCTTTACAGTCTTCATAGTAGTTTGAATAATCAGCATGGTGTGCAGCTTGCTTTGTAGCTATGGCTAGGAATACAGTCCTCAGATCAGACTCAAACTTCCCCAGTAATGGTGATGGGGGGCAGGCAATGATTAAAGATGATACTGGAAGCTTGGGCTATGTTATCTGTAATGCTTATGATCTTGGGCAGCCCTGAACAGTACATAGAACCACTCTTGTAAACTTCTATCTCCATGGGGTCAGCCTACAGGTGATGTGATCACCCTACCTGTAGATGAAGCCATAAACAAAGAGCAGTCAGTTACTTAACCAACCCAAGTACTTGAAGGGAAAAGGGAGTTGTCTTCCTCTGAGATACCAAAAGGGTTAATTTTTTGTTGTTGTTTTGTGAGCGTCTTGGGTAGCTTCTGCTGCAATTATAACACCAAATTGTCTTCTTTTAGAGAACTATTAGCACTGGCAATGACATCAAGCACCAATTCATCAGAAGCCACAGTGTCAGCTTCAGTTAGGTAGTGCAAAACAAACAGAGAGCTGAGATACTGTTCTTGGGAGAGGAAAACTGCTCTGGGGAAGGCATTACATTATGGGCACCTTTTTCTTTTAACAATAACATTTAATAGCCTTTTAAAGAGCATTTTCCCCATTCCCCCAAGTAATTTCTTGGCAGGCAGTTAAGAGAAAGGAAGAAGTTTTTTTTTTTTTCTAAGGCCTTTTATATGATACTAAATAAATCTAGCAGCCTTCTCAACAATAAACCCCTCCCCTGCTCCTGCCTGTTGTGCTGCCCAGACTGTCTCTTACCGTGGGCCCTAGGGTGGCCTGATGGTGTCTGTCTGGGAAGTGCTGAGAGCATTACCAAACCACACCGAGGGCCAAGCTCTCCAGCAGATGCCAGACGGAACCGGCATCAAGTTATTATTATTATTTATTAATTATGCACCTGACTAATGTGCAGAGCAATTTGCAGCTGTTAAAATGCACATTATAAATGGAAAAAGCAAGAGGCATTTTCTTGAAGAATGTATCTGTTCTCCAGGGATGGACACCTTCTAAATGGAGAAGTTTTGCCTAAGATGAGGCAGAAGGTGAAGGACCTGGGCACCTCAGCAGTGTGCCTCTCCTGGCCTCCTCTTTGCACAGTGATCTGACAAACCCTGCTGCCACATACAGAACGTGGTGGAGGATTGGAGACTGCTGAGTTTGCCCTGCTCTTTTACAAAGCATGTCCCACATGTACAGGGGACCCCACTGGCTGTTCGTCCTGGATTCCCTTGGTGCCCACAGAGGAGCAGGTAGAATTTATCCCTGAATATGGAATCAGGCTCTGCAGCTGAAAGGAGGTGGTAGGTGCTGGAGCTTCAGACCGTAATTGTGCATATAAACCTGGTTTTTAGGAGCATTCCCAATGAAAGGGAAGAAATCTGAGCAGCTGTTCACAGAGTGGCTGAGAGGTGGCACAGAAAGAGGAAAGGCCTTTTCCAGCAACCAGACGTATCGTTAAACTTGTAGGGGTCAAGGGCTAAGATGTGGGTCATTTTTCCTTCCACTATCATGTTTTGGCTTGTGTAGCCATACAGTTTGGGATCTTTCATGGTGTGGGCCTTAATATTGTTTGTCTCAGTCAGTTTTCCCTGCAAGCTGGGAGTACTCATGTGAGCAAGGAGTAAGTAATGGTTACAGGGAGAGCTAGGATGAGGGACAAGACATGCTGGGAGTCAGAAGAAATAAGATCAGAGAAACAAGCAAGCACAAAAATGTGGAGCCTCTCCTCACCCCTTCGCCGCATTCTTTTCCTGAAATTTTCTGCTCTGTCGTTTACTTTTTTGCCCTGAAAACTCATGTGGCTTGGAGTGCATTTGCTGAGGGATTTGAAAGGTTCTAGGAGGGTCTGGTTTGTGGTGGAAAAGCCCATGCAGAAATTTGTGAAGCTGTTAGCAGCAGCTTTGGGAAACATAAGTAAAGGGGTCGGAAAGAAAGATGTGAATCTATTTGTCTGCTCACCATCAGTCGTGGTGAGACAGATGTCTTTATACTGGAGCCAGGACTCCTTGGCCCTGCCAGAACAGATTCAGGTTTGGGTCCTGAAGGTAGTGGGTATTTTTTCATATTTTGACCTTAGCTGTAAGCTTGCTTGAGGGACGTTTTTGATATAAAAAATAAAACCAAAAACTCCAAAACAACAGTACTTAATACTATATCCAGCCTGTGAACTGGACTAAATATTGTGCTGACGATCCAGTTCTTGACATTTGCATGCCATGGAGCTATGTAGTGCAACGTGATATATATTATTCATGCTTTCATGTACCTCATTTTCACTCTGTGTGACAGCACTTCCAGGATCAAGGTTCAGCACACTTCAGTGGACCTGGAGGCTTTATGGTTCTGATGCCTGGCAGCAAAACAGAAGAGAAGCAGTCGGGATGCAAGGTGTCTTGCCCAATGAATTTGCCTGGGATCATGCTGGTTAACCAGGTCTTTGGTCAGCACGCAAATAGGCAATATCTTTGGCTCAAGCATGCACCTTAATTAAAATGATTCAATTAAAGTAGATTAATTTAAGATTCAATTTAAAAACAGCTTAGTTAAAGGAATGAGGATAGCTGTGTAGACACTTTGATCTTTCTAAACTAGACTTTTTTAACTGAGTTTAAAACATTTAGGCCAACGTGAAACAAGGTGCTTGCCAATTAGTAACAGGGGCTTAGCTCATCCTGGATAAACTGCTTTAAGTAAATCAGAGTAAGCTTGTGGGCAGATAAAGACTAAATAGGTCAGAGACAACTGGTGTTGACTTAATAGATTTGCATTTCCTCTGGGTTAGTTTAGAGCTGATGCCCTCACACTGTAGGGTGCCTTTGCTGATGGTGCTGTTTTTCAGAGGAGCTATAAAGCTGAGTTCCTGACCAACTATAAAACCCCACTTAATACTGTTTCCTCTTTATGTTGGCCTGCTTCTATTTTGAATAGAAATTGTGTTTGGAATGTCTAAAATTTTAATCAAAAGAATCTGCTTTGTGCATGTGGCCCTGATCTTGGTGGTGATCAACAAGTGCAACCACAAATCAAGAGGACATTGAAAGGATGGCCTTAAGCCACTTTTGTGGTGCTCTGCCCCACTCTAGGGACAGCAGTGTGTTGACTCCTATGTAACAGTCATCCCAATGGCTCTAAGTGATATGTACTGCCAACAGCCCTTTGCAGCTGGAGAAGATGAACCTCGTCATCCTCTTCAGCAGGCTGAGTCTGCTCTAGAAGAGGAGGATGAGTAAAGGTGCTGTGCTAATTCCACGCCTGATTCCGTGCTATGACCCTCCTGTAGCAGACAATTCCTCTTTATGCTGGCGGTGGGTCTGTACAGACCACTGCTGTAACTGCAGATCCCTCCCAGGAAAGTCCCGTACTGCTGGTCACCAGCAGCATCGCATGGGTGTAATGTACTGTTGCCAGTGAGCTGGGGATACTTTGGTGGGATAAAGCAACACCAGATGACAGAGTCGGACCCCATATTTTTCCTTCTCTTTTTGTATCAAGTAACTGCTTTGCTGTTCTACGTTAAGCACACTCCCGAATGGCTCTTTCAGTGACGACAAATACATGCTCAGCAGTTATTTAGTACCTTGTTTTTAAGATGTGCATGTCAAAGACAACCAGCGGCTGCACCCTCCCCTCCTGCCCCAGACAATCTCTTAAGGAGACTAACCATGATGCCACATTGCTGCCCAAATATCAGCTAATCATTGATGAGGCTCCTGGAAAAGCTATGGTATATCATTATTCTCATTATATACATGAGAAAATTGAGACAGGCAGAAGCTAGGTCATTTGCCTAAGTCTGTACATTAAGCAAGTGTCAGACAGGGGTGTGAGCTCAGAGCTGCTGGGAATAGGAACCCATGACCTGTCTGTTAGACCATTTTGCTTCTGCTAAAAAGGTTATTTGAAGTCTGCTTTCAGTTTGCAAAATGCTTTGGTTCCTGACAGATTTAAAGTAATATGTAAAGCATCAGGCTGAAACATAAACAATAGAAATGAAACCCCTAAACCCAGGCCCCAGATGGGCTGATATGGATGGCCCAAATCACACACTGCACGCAATGGAAATGAGCTCTTGGTCTTTGGAGACACTGATTTGTGCTGTGTATCTAAGAGAAGAGCACCAGGGGCTGCAGGAAGCCGGACATTCAGAGATCTGAGCTTATTCCTCTCACTGTGATCCCCAGGGAGATGGAGGTGCCCACGCCATGGTTCTGTGTGGACTGCTGTGACGATGGAAAGCTACACCCAGTGACCATTTTTAATTAAGAATAGTTGCTATTATTTAGCATAATGACATGGGCAATGTATCAAGAGAATTCTAACTTTGTAAGATAGACACAATTGATGACAAAAGTCTTTCTTGAAAGCTAATTGTTTCAAGGATAGCCAAAACCGTGCTTGCTTTGACTGCGCTATTAGTCAGAGGGTGGAAGCCAGTCAAGTGGGAAATAGCAGGTACAGCAGGCACCTGCGTTGGTTCTGCTGAAGTTTTGGGGTGGGATAGAAACAGAGCCCGAGATCCCACGCTGTTCAGAGGCAAGTGCCACCAGTGTCACAGACAGGGTCCTGAGACCTCTGCCAGGCCCCTCCTTTCTGACCCAGACTTGTGGTCCGAGCGTCCTTGGTGTACGCCACAGGGCACTCGAATGGGGATGCCCTCCTGGCACTTGGATGGTGGGGTGCTCTGTGCAGCATTTCTGTTGGTCACCTCATACTGATGGAGATTTATTATTATTTTTTTTTGTGTGTGTGTGAGGGAGATCTCTGGCATCTTTAATCTCGTTAATAGTTGCTATGAGTTGGGTCCTACCTAAGCATGTGGTGGGGCTGTCAGGCGTTCATTGTTTAACCCCGATGAACCATTTGGCTCTCCCAGTGAGGTGCTGTGGTGTGCTGGTCCTCATGCTCCTGCTGGCTGTGCTTTCCCGCTCTGCCACATCGCAGCGTGTCAGGATGAGGCCTTGGTGCTCTCTGTTCTGTTGCATATGGTCAGCTTTGCAGGCTGTGGTGTGTGCCACTGAAATACCCATGGTAGTTTTGTGCCTGTAAGTACTCAGGATACTTTCTATGTGATTGTGTGACTAAATTTGTCCCTCAAAGTTACCATCTACGAGCAAAAATTCAGCTACCATTTCCAGGCTGAATCTTCTCCTGTGTTCCTAATGTCGTCCCTTTCCATCCACCCAATAAAGTGCCAGAAACCATTCCCAGCAGGGAGACTGGTGCTGTGCTAAAACATTTTTGGTCTTGTGAGCCAACACATTTCCATCTTTTGTTTATATCTTTTACAAATATATATATATATTTTGTATGTAAATGTTAGGTTCTCAGTAATGGTTCTGTGTTTCTACCATGCTTAGGAAGAAGTGATCCACATTTTTGAATAGAGGTTGTAGGTTTTAAAATACTAGTAATAAAAAAATCAGTCTTGTAAGGATTTGGACCATGCTGCTACATGTCCTAGGATGCAATCGAGATCATCTCTCTCTCTCTCTCTCTCTCTGTGTCTCTTCTTTTCATTGTCATGAGTAATGCTGTAGTATTTCTAGGAATAAAGAAAAAAAGCACGTCAATGAGGGGTTAAAAATATTGACTTTTGGTACTCATAATAGGAAGACTTTTCTTAGTTCTCCAGGCAGGCTCGTATCAACTTTGAATTCAATTTAGGGATTGAATTTAACATGCATAACCCACTGGGTTTGAAACTATAAAGGGACTTAAAAATGTACAACAGATAGGACCTTAGAAGTCTAAAGGATCCTTCACAAGATGAAAAGTATTTTATGTTGTTTGAGATACAGTAGTCTCTGAATTACACTTCAAAAAGCTTAACACATCCTTAAAATACATTTACAAGGGAAGATAATAATGTACAGTTTTAAATTTAGGCAGTGCATGTTCACCAATAAAGTTTCATCATCTTGAATAATTTAAGCCAGTGTGGATATTATCATTGAACTTAAAGAGAAAACTGAAAAATGTGGAGACCCCTGCTTAGTGCTGATGACTATGTAATGCTGTGAATGGTTGTAAATCCTTTGGGGAATCCACTGATGCATTCTTCTTGTATATTTATAAGAAAACTGTGGTATTAAAGTTTCATTTTCTTCTGTTTTAAACCTAAGCAAAAACAGGAGTATAAAAGCCATCGAGGAATGCAGAAGTATTACTAATGTTTCAGAAAATGGAATTATTAACCATAACACAATAATGCTCAGGGCCTGCTAGATGTTGCCTACTGATCAGCCCGCCTTGAAATTATGTTTATTTGCTTAAGTGAGTTTTTGGTTTATATTCTGTGAAAACAATCTTTTTTTTTTTTTTTTTTTTCCTTTTTCTGTGCGTGAACCCAAAATTGCTTAGTCTGTGTCCTTTTCCCTCGGATGCGATACCATAGCAGCAGCACCAGAAGCACACGCAGTTGCTAGCTAGGTAGCTTATTATTATGGTCACACTCCAGCACACAGCATACTTGTTGGAAGTTTCCAGAAATATTGCACTGCAGTCATTTTCCTTGCCGTTATGCTAATGGAATCAGGAAAATCAATTGTCCTTAAGGAACAGGGGAATGAGATGTGCTGTAAATGCCACAGGATGAGTGATTGGTTGATTGCAGGGATGGTGATTCAAACGCGCCTCATCTCTACATTATCCTGATGAATTTTTATGGCCCTGCCTTTTTTTCTTCTATAGCTGTGGAGGAAGGTTTATGGCTTGCAGCTTTTTAGTTGATTGAATGCAGCTGGCATTGTTGCAGTGCAGAACAAATAGGTACTTTTTCTTTACAGCCTTAAAAGTAGATTGAAGAAATTGCACACCAACATTTTTGCAACAAAAGCATTCTTAAAAATGCAGATATTTTATGAAATTACTTTGCTCTCCTTCTCTACTGTCAGTAATCTTTCTATCAGAATAAAGGGCAAAAATTGCTTGAGATTCTAGAGGAACATAGCTCCAATTTTTTATTCTTATCACAAAGAAAGCTAACTAAGGAGTTTCATTAGTATTCATTTTAGCCCAATGTAATTTTCTCCTTCCTAGTAACAAAAAAAGAAAAAAACGTATGCCTGTAACACCACTGAACCAAAGAAGGTCATCCTAAGTATATCAGCATTTTCTGTAACTCTTTCAGATTGTATTCACAAGGTAGTAAAGATAACTGCCTCAGCTCAAATTATAATAGTCCTAGTTACAGAATATAGAACACTATATAATATAAAGGGTCTTATTTGATTGACTAAAACAACACCCATGATCAGCTCAGAGTGCTGAGCTGCTGACAGCTAAAACCAAACACATAAGAGCTTTCTATTTCTGTCCAATTAATTTGCTGATAATTTATTCTCCCACCATACAGTTTCCACATTATAGACCATACTCATGTAACACAGGGAACCTTTTTATGCGGTGTCTTCTTCAGGGCTGGGAACCGCCTGTTTTCTTTCCTTTGAATTAGCAGTCTTTAAGAGGCATTAAAACTTGGGGTTACAGTGTTTCCTTTCCGAGTTATAGATACACCGTCATGACTCAGGACTTTTGGAATATTTTTTCATTATGTTTTGTATGCATTCAATATTTTAAAGAATAAGAGCTCTATAGTAGCTGTGCACTGGCATCTTTCTGACACAGCCATGTCTGCGCATTTCTAGCCTGATTTATATCAACTTTATTATTCTTGGGTTCCTAAACAGTGCCTTCCAACCACATGATTACTTGCTAATAGTTATAGGAATCTGTGAATTTAAGATGAACTCGACACTTTTTCTTTTTTCCATTTGTGCCTAAATCCAGTGATGATACTGTAAGTGAAGGAGTGTGCTATTATTTTAAATACAGAAGCGCTGATTCACCACTGTGTTTAATCTCATATAATAAATTGCATCTGTGCCAAGTGGGTGCAAAATGCCACTGCTGATGTGATTGGGGAATTCTGGTTTGATCGCATTTTACACCAAGTTTGCACAGGTGTTAATATCAGCGTGAGTGTAAGGACATGGGGAATGTTTCCTAAAATTAAAAGAAACCCCCCTGTATGGAAAATTAAGCTCAAATTTATGATACTGTAATGTTTCACTTTCACATGAGCATCGCTGAAATCATAAGACACCTCTAAGATTTGAATTGAAACCAAGTTTAACAAGAAACCTATATTCCAAAGGATCATGCATGTGTAACAGACGATAGTACACACACTGGGTAAATGTAGGTTTAAGTAGGACATAAGTAACACGCAGCGCTTGTCCTGTGAATTTCACCTTCTGACAGCATTATAACGAGAAACAGAGGTGCCAGATCTTAGGGCTTACCTTAACAGAGCAAATGCAATATGATTTTTTTAGCATTGTGATGACTCTGTTCGCAGATGTCATGG
Source organism: Anser cygnoides (assembly GCF_040182565.1). Lineage (NCBI taxonomy): Eukaryota > Metazoa > Chordata > Aves > Anseriformes > Anatidae > Anser > Anser cygnoides. Next base: position 26,625,876 of record NC_089880.1, on the reverse strand, counting down.
ATATTGATGACACTGTGTTTTAGTTTTTGCCGCCAGGTTACTGGAAGCAATTTTATTTTTATTCTTTTATTCATCCTGTTACCTCTGTTATCAACACTTCCCTGCAAAATCTGCTCTCCTGTTTTCTTCTTGTTTCAGATACATACCCAGACAAAATTATTGTGAATTGCAAATGCCCATTATTGGAAATATATACTCTCTGGGTTTATTGTCTGTCAGATAGATTTGCTTGAATTTAATTTTATATACATAATATTGTTCTTTCCAGTGTCCTGGTTTCACAATGAAGCAATTTCCTCCAAATTGGTAATTCATTAATGTGAAGTGGTAATGACCTTCTTAGCTTATTTGTTAGTGATGATTTTTTTTTTTTAATCTGAAGCACATAAATGTACTTTCATTAACACATTTTATTGTCGGAACTGCTGAAGTTTTTTTGTCTTCTGTGTGGTCGGGATCTGTGTCAGCCACAGCGAAACAGAAGAGCAGGAGCTGCATCATGAGGGTTCGCCAGCACGGATTCGTGTCTTGTGACGCGCGCGTGGACTCCAAGGCGACTTACATTGATAAGGCTTTAAGAATGGCTTATTATCATAGTTACACAGGCAGTGAGCCAGAGTCAGCTCGCTCTGACTAATACGGGTGGTCTTTCTTGTTAACGTTTTGGTCAACTATCTAAGGGGATGCAAGGAAGTAGAAAGAAACCATTTTGAATATTAATGAACGAGGGAAAATCACCGCTCATCAGATTACAAAGCCCGCACTCATTCTGGTGAGCAGCAGCAAGAAGACGTTCCTACGTCTGCTTAGGCAGCAGAGGGATATTCCCCATGGAAGTACGGGGGGCTCTAACAGTCCTGTCTCCTGTGGACGTTTGCGTTTTCAGTGCATTTATTTACATTAGGGTTGTTTGTGCTGTATTATGCCTGATTGAACCAAAGTCTCTTGGAGAGCAAAGCGCTTTTATTTTGACATTTTCACATGGAAGTCAGCCATCACCCCTATAAGGAGAGTAAGCAAGATTTATGATGGGAATATTGATTTCCTTTATACTCTGTTATAAAATACATCCAAGCACAAAGGATAAGCTAGACCTCTTTGTTTGCTTCTTCGTGCCATCTGATGTCAGGACTTGCTGGAAGTGCCGTGATATTTTAAATCATAATGCAGCGAGGAAGGCAATCTGGGATTGTCTATACATCTTTATGTCTGTATTTAAAAACCTTAGAGGGTGAGAGCTATAGCAAGACTGAACACAACCCGCAGCCTACAGGAAGGGGGAGATGCCTTCTGAGCGGCCCTGCGGTCCCGTGCCTACCGCCCGCAGCCATAGGGGGCCGTCTCCATCACTCATTTCCACCCGCGCTTCAGCTGCCTGTAACACCTTGTCTAGGCCAGGGCAGCCGAGTGTCTCCTGTGAAGGGAAGCATGTCTGTGCTCCGCTGCTCCCATGCTGGCAGACTTCCCAGTTTTCGGGACACGTTTATGCCTCTCTACTTCTCTGTCTGCCATGGGGAAGCTGGAGCAAGGATGAAGTTCTCGGCTGTTGTTACCAGCCCTGTGTTCCACCTAGGCGTAGCTCATCTGAATGCAACACTTGGGCCAGTTTCCCAAATGCTTTATATACGTGCGTGAAGTGTTAGGAGTGGTCACGCTGAATCTGTGAGCTGTGCCGGCTCCTGTTAACATGACTGACAAATCTCTTTGCAGTGAGAACATGATCAGCCCAACAGCCAAAGCGAAGTATGTGTTTAAATCTTTCCAGGATCTGAGTCCTGGTAATTCTGTTTCCACCTCTTATTTCAATTATGGGTCTGATTTTTTATTCCAGTGTAAGTTCTTTGAGTTAGAACCAACATGGACAATAAGCCAAATGATGTTAATAATACTGTGACTTTTTGCCATTTGCCAATTTACAAAAACTTACCGAACACTCCTAAGATAGCTAGTGTTAATGCACAAAACCACATTTTCTCCTCCTGTCTTTGGATCTCTCCTTATTACACATATGGCCTGACCTTAAAAAAAAAAAAAAAAAAAAGAATGAGCAATTTTTTCTTGGAAAGGAAAATCTTTCTGCTTTGGGTTTAAACTGAAAATAGAACCAGGCTCAAAAAACCAGAAACTGAAATTCCTGATTGTTTCAAACGGGTGTGTATCGCAGAGTGCTACATGCCCCAGTAGTCCTTATTAGAAACCACCAATAAAAAAGAGAAATGTCAGTTAACCTTGAAGTAAATTAATTTGGGAACACAAACACATCCTTTTGTGACTCCGCTTAGTTAACGTGTGTACTATGAATAGAAAATGAACAAAATCAGGAGAATCTGATTACTATAAAGTAATCCCACTAGAGGGTGCAACAGAGTAAATTATTTCTCGCATGGCAATGTGTTAAATTTGCTGAGAATCAGAATGATTCCTTGTGACTGAGCCAGCTCCAGGAGTGACTGAAGCTCCAAATGTGAAGTACCGTCTGCCTGCTACTCCTCGGTCATCAAGGCTAAGGCAGCAAGGCAATTCTTCTAGTAACCAGGCACTACCTGAAGCAGAGAGCTTTATTCTGAATTGTTCACTTAAAGCCTTCCTAGAGCAGTCTCTTCCCATGCAAAAAAAAAAAAAAAAAAAAAAAAAGAAACACAGGATTATCCACCTTTGCTTTGGGATTTGATATGAATACAATTTTAATATGGAAATCTGATACGTGTTTTTCTCTGAAACAGACACAGCTCTTTCAGGCTTTTTTTTTTTTTTTTTTTTAATTTGGGGATGCAGTGAGTGGCAGACGTACCAAGTAAAAGCCATTTGATGTTTCAGTTTCTTCCTGTTCTGTTTTTACCATGCTTAATTTACATGCAATGCTTTGATACTATGCACCCATTTTTTCAGCTGTAAGCGCAGATTTCACATATTGTGTGTATTCCGACAGAGAAAGATTTACTGGTATCCCATGCAAAAAAAATATAAAAAATCCAAATATAATTATGCAGTGGCATTCTATTTTAATGAAAGTTACAGATGGATACAGCTTCTGCTATCCAATAACAGCTGATGTGCAGCCAAGGTGTGTATTGTACATATATGTTAACAGTGCTGAACCATTTCTGTAAGAATTAGGATGTTTCCTGCAGTAGTTATCTGAAAAATAAATCTCTCTGTTTTTCCTTTTGTTATTATTCTGTGTTTGGAGAAAGCCAGTCTCACAAGTACATCAGGGTTCATATACTGTTCTGCCAATATTTTCTGTACATTTGTTGAGCCGAGCTATTTGGAAAACTGTGCATTAAAAATGTAAAAAAAAAATCCTTCAAAAAGCCATTTGTGAGCAAAGTGACTTGCAATTGCTTGCTGGATTTACAAGATTATTGACTCTTCCTATGGGTGCAGCATCAGCCCCATCCAGGTGCCTTGCCCGCGTGTTTGCTGCCAGGATTCCTTGGTCACGGCTGCAAAGGGGTGCTGCGTGGGAAGGAGCTGTTCTGTAATCTTGCTGAAAACAGATAATGAGAGATTGTGCAGATAATTTTGCAATGCAGTAATTCATGGATGTGTGCATGTGCTCGTCTGGCTGTGTGTCCAAAGAGCAGTGTCAGAACCCCTAGTTTTGTGTGCTGTCAGAGAAAAGATGAGTTGGAATAACATAAGGGTCTGGCATAAATTGAAGAAATGTGGGAAATTCAGTTAAAGGCTGAAATGCCATGTTCAATTCACCCCTGCTGTACTTAGTTATTGCAGCACACGTGGTACAGGAGGTCAACCACTGCTCAGAGCTTTGGCTAAGAGAAGGCACAAGTATCTGTGGGGTGCAGGGACAAGGGCCTGAGTGAACGATGGCATTTTGACCCAACTTTGGAGTTTTCCTGGCTTTGCTCAATTTAAATGAGTCTTTTAATGTTTTTTTGGCATGTTTGTCCTTCAACTGAGTCTCCCTGTTGGATTTTTTTTTTTAAATAGACATTAGTTTACAAACTTTCCATTTTTTTAGTGTTTATTATATCTGTGTATTTATGAGCCTGAGTTATCAGGGTCACAGTGACGAGCAGCCCTAAGTGCTACAGAGGAGCTGTTCTTCCCCTGAAGTACTTTAATGAAGATACGGAATAATTATGGGCTGATGTTAAACATGCAGCTGGGGCTTCATCGTCATTTGAGCAGGTATTTAATAATTTTTAGAAGGATTCTTTAAACGCCCTGGGCTCGATCCATGCAACGTTAGCTTCTCTGGCGTTTGTCTCCATGGAGTCCACTCCGTTCAGCAGCAATAAAGCCAAGCGTGACGTAGTGCAGAGGGAGATCTTCTTTCATGCACAACTGCATCACGTCTTGTTGGGCCGAGGCTCTCTGGCAGCATTTTTTAAGAGTGTAGTTAATCAGTTAATGTTCTTGGAGGTCCTGGTTCCACCCCGCATCTTAACATGGGGACGTACAAATGCCTTCCTGGTTGTTTCAGAGGAGACTTTAAAGAACCTTTGTCCAACGATTCTGGAGGCTCTGTGTGATGGGCAGTTCTGCTTTAAAGGCCAGATGGGGGTGGCTGACCCTGTTGCCCTTAATCGATGAGAAAGGAAAGGCCAGTGGCTGGGATAAATGTCCTGCCCTTGCTCACAGCAGAAATCTGCAGAGCCAGGAGCAGCAGCAGAGAACCCAGCAGAAGCGCTTCATACATGCATACAGAACATCCGTGCTCAACACTGGGACTGTTAAATGATGTCTGCTTTATCATGTATCGATTTCACACAGGATAATTAGTTTATCTTTTCACTTCTGCTTTAAGAAAGGCCGGCCTCCCACCTTCCTGGCTGCCTTTGTTCGCTCCTGCCCTTCCCTGCCCTCTCCCCCATTACCGTCCTTCAGTCAGAGCGAGGTCAGGAGGCAGGTTTGGTGTGCCACATAACTGAGTAGCTAGCAGGCTGTAAGATCGGGAGTGGAATGGGAAGGCCCTAAAATAGATCTGCTGCCAATGAAACACAACCTTTTTTTCCTTACTCTGAATTTTCTTATTCTTTAAGCCTTGCTAGTTCAGCTGCATGTGGGCTGTGCAGAACAGGGACAGAAGCAAAAGAAACCCAAACAAATAATAAAATTAGCATTTTTCCATACTGGTCACAGGTTATGCTTACAACACAAAATTAACACCTCTGCTCTGTATTACAAATAGAGATCCAGTAGGCTTATTATTTCTTCATGTTGAGGTCGAGCCAAAGAGTGATTTCAGGGGAAGTCATAGAAATTTATGGTCTTGATTACTTGGTATTCTGGGTTTTCAGGCAACTAACTTCAGATGGCATATTGCTGTGCAACTATCATGGTCTGGGCTAAAAAAACAACACAAAACAGTTTGAAAGCGCGTCCAGCTTTTGGCACCTAAATCCTTTGGCATGTGGATTAATTTAGAATAAATTGACAGTCAGATCAGCAGACCCAATATGTGCTTCATTAAGTGTATGACAAAGACATCTCGGGCAGCAATCAGTGCATGAGACTATTGATGCTTTCTTAGTAGTGGTACAGTGTGGTACACAGTAGAGTGTTAGCTGGGCATCCCAAAATCTGACCCCAGAATATCCTGCTGTAAGTATTGGGGAGGCGGCTGCATTATCTCGGATGTGGCTGTGTGGTACCCAAAGGCATAAGCTTGCTTTTTAGCAGAGATCTTTGAAACAGCCTGGTGTGGCCTGGAGCCAGCACGTCGGATTTTCGCAGAACCATGTTCCTGTTATAATAGTGGTGCTCTGTGGTTAGGTAGAAGGTGAAAACTGAAGTATTGTGGTGCATATATCAAGTTACTTGGCATGACCATGACAGATTTTTTTCTTATCCAAATCGTGTTGAGGTCATCGGGAGCTTGTACGCATGCGGTCTGATTACACGCACCCTTGAGATTAGACCTTTCTACATCGATTGCTAGTGAAATGTGGGCACGTCCAGAGAGTATGGCAACCTCTCCTGGAACAGCTCGCTTCACAGTGGACATGCAGAAGGATTCTTTTAGTGGTAAGCAAATCCCTCCCTAGCCAGAGACATAAAGGTTATACTCCTTTGCCAGTAAAGAGTAGTTTCCAAATGCATTATGAAAATAATGTCTAGACAAGTACTTTTTCAGTAATTTTTTATGAAATAAAAAGATGGGATGAGACTGAATTTTGACGGTATGTGAGCTATAGGGGCTACATCATAGGTCTGCTGGAACACCATCCCTACACTATGTAGCAATGACCTCAGCTTTGGGGGACTCGTCCGTGACACTCAGACAGCGTCTCCACCTTGTACGAAAGGAAGTGGTGTTTAGTGAAGTTGTCTGTAAACACTCCAAACACATCTCAGTAAAGGGGGTGCATTGATTGCCCCTGCCTAGACATTGTCCTCTCTGCTCCATTTCTGTTCTGGAGCCGCACACGGCATCACTGAAGGACAGGGAAGGGATATTTACTAGACTTTCAGCCTCTAAACAGGAAAGCGTCGTGGTTTTGAGGTTCAGTGCCTCATACTGCCTATGATTTGTAGGACAAAGCCAAAGCACAGATGGAAGATAGAGTTGTAGAAAAATTTTGAGGATGGAGAAGCCAGCTTTGTCTTGAATAAACTATGTGAAATGCTGCTTCCTTTAAGATAAAGTCAGGGACTGAACAGCTATTTTGCACTTCTGAGAGCTCCGACATTGCAAAATTCTGCTATTTATTATCATTATTGTCATTATTAGATTTTTTTTTTTTTTAAAGAATCCTAGAAGACTTTTGTAGGTAAATATCTCAGCTGTAGTAATTGGCAGTGGAAGCTCTTAATTAATTAGCAGATTTTTTTTTTTTTTTTAATTCTTGTGTTCCTTAGTATCAATTTTCAGGGAACACATGGCAATCACTTGTATGTTGACATTTCCTAGAAAAATAATGTGGATATAGCGTAAAAGGAACATTATCTAATATACAGAAAATTATTTATGATTCTCTAAAATTTTAGCTCATTTTTCTACTGGCCAGTCTTTCATTCTGTCTTTTTTTTTTTTTTTTTTTCCCTTAAAGAAACACTATTCAAACTACCGTTACAGTGCAGTGCTTATGGGGTCTGTGGCAGCATACAATACAAATCCGTATTTCATTCAATACATTTTTTACAGTTCTTCCTAGGACAGTTACAGGTGATGTGTTTTTCCCCACTGTGCAAAGGTTTGGGATCAGGCAAGTGGCTGAGGTTCCTGACACGTGTAAGAAGTGAAGAGAATCTCCTGGCACACCTGTGTGCAAACAGTCGTGTGAAGAGATGCTCAATAGTGTCTAAATATCAGTTTGGTTTGCCAGAAGTGCAGCATGAATTGGCAGGTTGAGATAAGGAGAGAATGATTACATATCTGGATGGGAATGCACTGACTGGCTTAGGAAAGCTGGCTTGGCTCAGGGAAATAATTGGCAGGTGTTTTTTGCCCTGTTTGCTGACTTGAGTGGTGGAAGAAACGTTGCGATCTTGTGGGATACCTGTAGGAAATCTGTATGTCACAGAGTGCATGTCTGGTGCTTGGTTCAAAGAGAAATAAGAAAATGGCTTAGAAGAGCCTGCACAAGTTAAGGAGAGAAGTAGTTCACAATGGGAGGAAGAAACCGAAGAAGAAAACGCCAGGCTGTGCTCGAGTATACAAAGATAAAATCGGATGAGACACCACATGTGAACATTTGCAGGGTGACTGAAGGAAGCCCCGGCAGTCAGCAGTGGCAAGGAGGCTTTGTCGATGCCAAGCTCACTTCCTGAAAATTCATGCTGCGGGGAAATGAATATGAAGAGGTGAGGAGATGTTTTGGCTTCGTGGTGCCAAAACGCACATTGTAATTATTTGACAAATCCCCTGTAAATGAAGAATGGTGAAAGGGATAACGGCTCAGTTTCAGAAGCGATCTACCTCTGAAAATTAGGCCTTCGCACCCAGAAATAGAAATCTGAGGCAGGGCCCTCGGAAGCCAGTCACAGGCTGGCAGCCCTTCGCTCCATTTGGAACATGTTTGGGAAGTGGAGAATGGCGGTAGGGAAGCACTAAAGAGCTTGGTTATCTGCTGCCTCTCGCTTTGTCTTGTTGCCCACACAGATGCAGGGTGCCAGATCGGAGCTCTGCTGTTCCCATGGTGGTGGCTCGTGTGGGTGCACCCACTGCTCCCCTGCGCTCAGCACACCGTGGGGCAGGGGAGAATCAGGCCCATGGCTGCTTTTGGGGTGTGCTGTGCACAGAGGATGTCGCGTAGCAAAGAGGGATGTGTGTCAGCACCAGGCAGTGTCTGGCACTCTGTAGAGCTGGGCGTTGTAGCAGAGAAGACCTCGTCAAAGCAAGGATTTTGTTAAGCGAGAATGTTAAGTGAGCCAAAAGCTACAAGAACGTTGCTGTGGGCCCCATCTGGGAAAATGCCACAGATGAGATATTGTGGGAGTATGTAACAGGATAAGTGGTAGGAAAAATGATATCTCAACATATATAAATCCTCAAAAATACATGAGGGTATAAAGTCTTAATATTAATTTCAGCGATATTCAGAGAAATTTTTTAAAGTGGTACCTCTAGGGGCTGAAGTAAATAGTCCCCCTTAGAATAAACGTTTGATTGAATTCCCAGTGTGCCAAAGTCATTGGGTATCACTAGTAGTCTGGAGTTACACGAACTGAAATAATGATTAGTGTAATCGAATCCAACCCAGTGCTGCAAGGCACAAGCTGATCATTTGCGGAGATCAGGAAGGGAATCTTCCATCCCTGTGCAGGGTTGCCTAATGGGTGAGGTACCTCAGGGAACGGGGTTTGTTTTGTTTTTCCTTCCTTTCATAGATCACTCAGGCATGAGTACCATGCCATGGACTCATCTGTTGAGGGGAGTTATTACAAACCATCCTCAGGAGAACTTACTAACTAAAAATTAGTAGAAGAAGGTGAGGAAGATCCCACCTGCGTTAGTTCCCTTCAGACTATGCAGGGTACCTCGTAGCTCAGCCTGTAGGCTAGTCGAGGGAATAGGGATGCGCTAGAACCTCTCTTACACCTCTGCATGAAATAGCTGTACACCGAGACCTGAGCATTATAGGAACGTTCAGACCAACATAGAAGGCCATAAGCCTTGGAGGACTCGAGGCAACCTTGGCTGAAACTTCTCAGTTTGTGCTGTTGGAATGCAACCAGGGGCTTAACATGGGTATAGGCCAGCAATAAAGGGATATCCAGGGGAAAACAGGGAACTCTGAGGCACTGCATTTTGGCAGCAATTTTCAATTAATTCAGCACCCCTTGGTACACACCAGCGAGTGGTGAATCTGTGGTCCAACACTCGCTCTGTAGTAAATCTTGCTGCTCACGAAAGGCAGCTCACTGGTACCACTTGTGCACTCCTAGCAGCCACGCAGGGAAGCAGTACGCTGTGGGCCGCTAATGCACATTCACATCGTGCCTCCCTTCCTACTGATTTTCTCAGAGGGCAAAACCTTGGAAGCTAGTCTTGAAAACGCTGCAGACAGCTCAAAATGCTGACCCAGTGTGAGAGGTATTTCCTCAGGGTATCATAAAGCAAAAAATGAAACCCTCTCTGAAAGCCCTAGCAAAGAGAGGGAGAAGAGAAATGTATTTTGCATGGAGCCCCTAATCTTAATGCTGGAGTGCCATGTACGTAACCAGAAAGGACATCTCTTCTATCCAAAAGGGCTTCACATTGCTTGTTTTTAAAAGTCACATTCTTAGGTGGGTCATTTACATAACGTGTAGTCACAATAATATCAGTCATGGAAGCACACGATGTAAACATTGTTATGATTACTGATAAATGCCATAGCTACTTCCAGTAAGGAGATGTGTAAGTTAAGAGAAACAAAGTACATTGAACCACAAAACCCTTAAATCTGAAGAATTTTCCCCCACTTTTTTAAAACCAGAGGCACAGAATTCCTCAGGCACAGGTCTTCACTGGGAATTTTCCAGCCTAAGCCTCATTATATGGACCATTACTGCATTACTGTAAAACCTATTGATTTCAGCCATGGTGATATGCTGGGAAGAATACCCCCTTCAAGGTCTAAATCGCAGCTGCAGCCTCCAAGCCGACCAGAAAGGGACACAGAGCCAGTGAAGGAGAAGAACACAGACCGTTCACCTAAAGAGATGCCACCAGTGCACCGGACCAGGTGGGTCTCTTGGTCTCCATCCCGGAGCGCCCCGAGGCAGGAGAGGGGGGCTTGTGGTGTGTGCTCCTGAGCCAGCTGGTGAGCCGCGTTCCAGGGACCTGCAGTTTGCTCATGCAGGAGGATTGCTGTTCTGGCTGGTCTGAAATGAGTGTCAGAAAGTGTGTGAGTGCTGTGGATACATTTTAAAAAGCGACTTGTGCTCTTTCCTGAGCCTGTAATGAGAGCAATCAGAAAAGCAAGACGACTTGTCAGAAAATATGAACGGCTAGATGCTGAAGGAACAAATCTAAGTCTTGCATTTATTAATCTCAGTTACATGAGATATAGACTAATATACTAAATGCATTTTTCACTGACTTTGAAGATGATGGGAAGCTTTCCAAACCTCCTTTGTTTAAATGCACATTTAAACCAAAAATAACGTTTCAGAGAGTATGGAGTGACGGGCTGCGGACAGATGTGTCTTGGCGTATCATTTCTGAATATGCAGATGCTGAAGAATTTGTCAGCAGAGAAACCTATGGGATGGAGTGTAGAAAAGAGTACCCTCACCACTGGAACACACAGAGCGGAGAGGGATGGTGCCTCTGACTGGCTATGGACTCAGCTCTCAGCAAGTGCTTTTCTCAAGGAGTTTTGGTGCCTGGTTCACAGATTGCAGCTGTCATGGAGCACACATCACAAGGCCATGCATTATGAATGTGTCTGTCTTTTAACTCGAGGCACAGGAGAAGTACAAAGATAAATTAGGCCCTCCCTAAATGAAGGAATGGACGACTTTCTAAACTCATACAAGTCAAATCTTGGGCACGCAAAACACTGGCACAGCCTCTGGTGAAAGGCATGTGGCCATGCTCTCTGCACTGGCTCATCTGGACAACCTTGGAGTTGTATTGCAGCCCTTTCTGCAGTTCTGGCTGTGAAGATGATATATGGGGAAGAAGTGAGGATCTTGTAACACATTTGAGAAAGTTACATTGTCCCCCATTCCTGTGTTTCAAAAAATGTGAGAATAAAATGTAAGGTGTTTCCGATATCTATAGATAAAACACCCGGAGTGTGTGGATGCTCCCAAATGTGTCCAGAATCCAAGCCCCAGCTGCAAGCTGCCTTCTTCTAATGCAGCCGTATCATGAGTGCATGGATGATTGAAACTACCAGCCTGAGCAGATCCGGGAGCAAAGGTGTGAGGAGTACTAATATATTTGCAGAAAACAACACTTAATTAGCTGACTGTGGTTTTTGCAATTTCTGGTTGTTCTTAACCCGTAGCAGCCTTATGAGCCTTTGTCTTATTAAGGGGTGACAAGGCCACTGCCCTGGTAGGTATTTAGTTGCCTTGATTTCTGTGGCAGTTAGGTGGCTCAACACTTTTGAGGCTCTGAGTCATAGTTCAGTTAATGGATTTCAGCTGCAGAACTTCTAGTTGTGAATCAGGTGCTTGTGCTGGTATTGCTTTTAAATGAAACACCTCATCTGGGTCAAAATCAATGGTTTTCTTTGTGTGTAGTGTCTCTAAAGTCTACCTGTAGCTCGTTGCAGTCTTTTTATCTCTTCTGTACAGCAGGGCTTGTCACATGGAGAAACATCCCTGCCTCTATTAGTGGTGATGAGGAGTAATTAAGTATGTAGCACGGTGACACCATTTTCGTGGGATTTTCTCCTCAGCCTAGGAAAACAGTGAAATACTACCTCTGCTTTAGGCTCAGAACAGGATCTGGAAATTGGGTCCACACTCAAAATCACTTACCTTTGCTTAAATTCTAGATGTGATATCACTTTTAATAAGGTTCATACAGACCTAAAATGAAAGTAACATTACTGTGATTGCTGGCTTTTGTTTAAATCTCTATGGAATCACTCAAACGCTGAAACATTCCCTTAGTAAAGGACATGTCAGACATCATTTTGGTTTGGGAAAACCCGAAAGACTGGAACCCACATATTAACAAAGGTGAACCTGTCTAATCAGCTCCATTTTGAAGCCAGAGGACAAACAAAAAGAAGACACCTACTACATTAATATTTTATTTTTAACATCAGCATACTCTTTGTGACTGATCTGATGTAAAAATAAATGCATCACTTTGAACTGGAAATCCTCTTTGCTTTTCTGTGGCGGGTTCAGTATTTGTAGAACGGAGAGACTGTAAATTCTGAAATGGTTTTTGTTCTGTGCTTGTATGGCAAAAATACAGAGGAATGTTAGTCCATGATTAAAGCTGTTATGTATAATGATTGTATAAATAACAACATTCATATATTCCTCTTAGAGGAAAGTACACACAATGCAGTGGGTACCCCTACATGCTCTATCATGTTATTAAAAGTCAGAAAAAAAATTTTCATTCTCCAATTTTAGTGAAGCAGTCTTTAGAGCAGAAGTATACGCAGATGTAAGGTTTTCCTGGTAACCACAGGTTTTATTTATGCACCAGGAAACTTGTTGACGTTTAATATTTGTTCAAAAGCTTTCAGTGGTAATTTCTACCAGCCAAAACAACGCAATTGACAAGGAGCAAAACTGAACTCAGCCAACAGGCGATTTCTGACTTCATTCTGTGTTTCTGCTTTCTATGGGAAACAGTAAATGTCAGCGTGGGCACCTTCAGGAAACCCATCGCTTGACTCCAGAAAGAAGGGTGACTTGCCCCTTAATGGAAATCCTCTCTTTGCTGTGGAGAAGTGGTTCAAGAAGTCACAAGACTTCACTTTGGCATTTCCAACACATTTACTTTTGTTCAAACTGTTGGGAAGGAGAGAGGGGGCAATAGCTTTAAGTCCCCACAGCATGCCTTATCTCACTTGTTTGAAGGGAGTCGTGAAGTTTATTTCTGTGAGTAAGAATAAAATTCCCGTGGCAGCAGAGGAGATGAGGCTGGAGAGCCTTACGAACAGCTTGCCAGGGCACAAGGTAGGACCAAAATAAAGTGTCTTCAGGGGCTCTGCTTCAAGTGGCTTCAGGTGCAGACGTTGCTCTCCTAAAGTGAGACTGCCACTGATCGCTCCTGCTGCTTGCTGATGCTGCTTGGCCCCAGGCAAATAGTATATTCATAAAAGCATGTAAATCGGATCTCTCAGTATATGCAAGTGTTTAACTCACAGCCTGGATCGGTCAAAGTCCCAGGCTTCGGCAAGGACTGTTGGGGACCACTGCTCGAAAACACTTTCATGGAAAAACACCATAATAAGAGATTGCTCTTGCTGAGAACTGGAGTCTTGGCTACTTTTTTGGCTGACGTGGATCGATTCAGTGTCAGGAGTGGCCTTGCGCAGTGTCCCAGGGGCAAGGGATCCAGGCTGGAGTTAAGTTTTAAGCGAACTAGATAGTGTTCTTTGTGAAGAGAAGTTGTTTAAAGCTGTTTTAAGGCATTACAGGGAGTTCAAGGAAGGGTTAAGCTCTTTCCTGTCTCTAGCTATGTGTATGCAAAATGTACTCCTTGAATGACTGGTTTGATCAGCAAAGCTTTGCTCTTGTGCTCTTTTGCTTGGCTTTTCAGTGAACAGAACAAAATGCTTTATAAACATTTGCTTAATATTTCTTACAACATTTTGAGCTTAGCCTTCTTTTTGTATTTAAACTTAAAAACTTAGTGCACTGAATTACCATTTGGTTATAAACTTCACTGTATCACTTCCCTACTATGAGAAAATACTCCCCGCACATGAATACCAATTAGTCCACAGTTGTTTATAAAGTGCATAATGGCTGGAGTAGGTTAATACATTTAACAAACAAATGAACCACAAGGCAACCTGGCAAATATAGGATAAAGAAAATATGACAGCTTAAATTCTTTATATATAGGCATAAACCCCAACTCCCACCAAGATAATCATAAATAATAAACTTCTCATTTTAATAAAAATGTGTTTTTGGAGAGATAAGAAAAATATATGATTTTATGTAAATACTGCCTGTAGCAGACGTCACTGCGAAGATTAAGAAAGTGTAGCTTATATTTTAATCACAGTTGTAATTTATATTCACAACATATTTTTTTCTGTATGGTCAATTAGAAGGGCAAAGATTTTACTTTATTTTTTCTAAATAAATAGCTGAAATGAAATGTGTTTGTAAATTGCTCTGCTGTTGATCTTCCTCTAGGAAGTTTTACCATTTTCAGGTAATTTGCAGATTCTTGTCTGGAATGGTTATTTAGACACTGACATTTCTCCTGTGTCTGGCCATGCCTGCCTTGATATCAGGGGAATATTTTAGATTATGACTATCCAGGTGCTGTGCTGCAAGGCAGTGCCTCTCACTCAAACCTCTCCTTCTAAAAGAACATTGCTGCTTCATGAAGGGAGGGAGGGAGATGGTGAAAACCTCATAAAACCTGGTCTCTGAATCTTCACTGCATCCGCACAGAAATTTTTCTTGGCAGGCAGTTTCTTGGCATTGACTGGCTGTCAGCAGGAGCAGCATATCTCCTGAAAATGTGAGAGTCCAGTTTCTCACACTGAGTGGAGGAGGCTGCACCGAGACTTCTTGCATGACATTTTCTACAAATAGTTATGAATTCATTCTAAACCTGTTTTTAGTCAAAACATGCTTAGCATTGTAATGGGATGAACACAAAGTTCCAATCCAACCAAGTATGGAGCAGTTGTAAATTCATTTAGTCCTTGCTGGTCAAATACTTGATGCTTGCAAGTAAGTCTTAGTGAAGTTGGTTACTGGTCCTCCCCTCAGAAGATGGGAGCCTGTGCTCTCTTTAGTTTCCTGCTTATGATTCTAGAATCTTATTTTTATTTTTACTTAAAAAAGATAACTACCAATCTACTGTTTTCTGTATACCATATCTTTGTTTGTTTGTTTGTTTTTTTGCTTGCTTTATCTTCTCCTGCAATGTTTCTGACCCACTAAAACACACTAACTAGCCAAGAAATACAAAATGTTAAACTGCAAACAGGAATATGTCTGCTAAATTTTTGGGTTGTAAAGTTCACGCCATTTAAGCATGTGCTTAAGTTAGGCATGTGCTTAACTTTGCTCAATTCTGACTTAATTACTACATGATTCAATATTTTAAATCATTCTTATAAACAGATACTTTAATCCCTATACTGTAGGACAATTCCCTGCCCAGGCCAAAAAATGGATCATTATTTGGCCTTGTTCTATTTAAATGTCCCCTCAATTGGTGCGTAGGTTATTAAGAGGTAGGAGATATGGTTATCTAGTTGCTCTTTTAAAGAAAAGAGGAGTCTTCTTTCTGGATTTTTAATGAAAAAAATTGAATTTATAAGGCTACTCTGACAATTCCTTCTATAGGCCTTGGTGTCCCCTGGTGAACCAGGCAGAGGCGTGCGTCTTTGGAAACAGCAGTATGTCTGGGGTAGGTAGGAAAGAGATTGTTCTTAGGGTTTCGAGAAACAGATTTAGTTGTTGAGGACAATAACTTGCTGAAATAGATCCCAAAAAGGGACTAAGGTTCTTGATGCTTGGTGTTGCATTCTTAGCTCTAGGAATAGAGCTCACAAGCCAAAGGTGGGTGCTTGAGTTTTCTGTATGTTAACTAAAGAAAATTAAAACCACAATCATAGTGATGGGAGGGAACTTAAAGTGGACAATGTGCAGTGCCAGTGGAAGCATCCAAACCTCTGTCTTTTGTATTTAAGGGGTTCTTTGAGGCCTTGCAGTCAGCGATCTCTACGAACAGCAATACAAAGATCATAATCCCTCCTGCATTTAAAATGTACAAGGGGCAAGGGAGGGAACAGGACAAAGCAGCAAAATGCTTGTGATGAGAATGTTCTTCTCAGAAAGAAGGAATTTAGGTTAAATTTTGCTCCAGCTGAGGAGATTCAAACACTCACCTCCAACCTTCAATAAAAATATTCTTCCAATCAGCAAATTGGCTATTTTACAGTGGTAGCAAGGGATACCTTCTATATCTCCAATTGAAACTGGGCCAATGTACAACCAATTATGCAAGAGTCATGGGGACAGAGATAGAGCAAGCAAGAGGAAGTCTATAATTTAATGGTTAGAACTGAAAAACAGGGGTGTAAGGATAACATTAGCATTTGAAAGGGGGGCCACAGACACACACCTCATTTGCTACTTGTCACGCAGATGCCTAAAGCTTTGCATTGATATAGTCAAATAAAATTGAAAAGTATCAAGGTATGAGGATGCAATAAATGAAGTCATCCAGGCATAGTAGAGTTATATTATTATAGTGATTAGTTTTCTGGACATCAGAAGAGACAGCAGTGGAGCACAACCAAGGGGACTTTATTAACACAAATCTGCAAACATCTCCATAGGAGGACTATGCTCCAGAGTTCTCAACAACCCTGAATATGTATCAGGTAAGTCAAACCTACGCTTTCTGTGTGCCAGGGGAAGTCCAAAAGTTCCTGACCTCATTGCTGGAAGCAAGAACAAATAGGCACTGATTAGACTCAAGTTAAGTATATTTCACCTGAGGGCTCATTAACTATAAGAGAAAGGGAATTGGGATGCCTTTTGAATGTAATAAAACACAGTGCTTGTACTGTAAAAAAATACTGCCTTGATGGCAAAAAATATATATAATGAGTTTTCTGCTAAAATTATAAAGATACAGCTTAAGAAACAATTTTCCAACAAATAACAAGTAATAACTGCAAGAGTGAATGCTAAGAAAGTTTACAGTTACTAATATGAATATCAGAAAATACAGTACAGAGCAAAAAAGGTAGCATAGTCCCAGTGTACGGTTTAAAGTTATGCTATAATTGGGTATGATGCTGAATATAACCACAAGAAGGCTGATAAGGAAATTTGGAAATGTTAAAAAAAAAAAAAAAGGAAACAATAAGGATAAGGGGGAGATACTCCTAAATGAAGATAACGCTTAGTATTGATATTATGTATAGGGGGAACAATAGTAAAAAAGGCATATCAGATTTTAACTATAGAGCAAAAGCAAGCTAATAAAATATATGTTTTATTGAAAAAAAAACACACTACCAACAAAACAATAAAAAAAGGAAGTGTGGCTAGTAATTCATCAGGAAATTTGTCTAAAGGAAAAAAAAAATTAATGACATCAAAAGGCCATTGGGAACTCTCTACAGGAGGAGTGCTCTGCTCCTATTAAAAATTATGTGTTTATTAATGTCTGCACAAGTACTGCAGGACTGTAAAAGGATCAAAACAGATCCAGAAGGAAGATGACTTTGTCAGAGATGTTTATTCATTTAAAATTACTACTGAAATGAGGAGGACCTCATCATTTTTAGTGTTTGGTTAGTGGTTGCAACAGCTCTGGATTCACAGATAATAGCGGCCTCATCAGCCCAATTTAGGGTACATAAACAAGTAGCACAGAAGCTTTACTGTTAAAGCTTAAAGGTTGGAATCAGTTTATAAAACAAAGAGGTGATGAACATTTGAAGATTCCTACCTACTTTATAGGGAATACACTTTATTTATTTCTCTGAATCTCTCAAAACACGTATCCCAGATGGTTTAACTTAGATTTAATTGAAATCCTCAATGTTAGAATTAGAGCAATAGTGTCTCTGCCTATGTACTGGTCTTCATAAAAATAAAGTCCATGTCAGAAGAAAAGGTGGAGATTAAGTAGCACTAAATAATAGACTTTGTGAGTAAAACTGAAAATCACATAATAATTACATGATGGGCAATGCCTTATTGAACTTATCTAGAGAATGCTGGGAGAGAGGCCTTTAAAAAATTATAAAGGGACATATATTAGTTTGTATGGTGGTTTTAGGAAAAAAATGATGTAAGCATGAGTATGTAGACTTGGAACAACAAGCTTGCACTGTTTAGGAGAAATATAATGAGATGGAATTCCATCTATCTAGATAAGGATATTATCTTATAAGGATATAATCCTATAAGGATAAGATAGTATCCTTATAGGATATATATAGGATCCTTATTCTATAAGGATATTATCTAGGGAGGATAAATGTGAAAAGTCCCTTCTCTGCTAGAACTGCTACTGACAAAAACAAGAGCCCAAAACCAAAACTGGGTTTGCAAACCCAAATTTGTATTTGCAAACAAGTGACCTTTGCAATTTTTTTCTTTCCAATGGGAAAGAAATTAGGCACATTAGCAGTCAGACATTTTTAAAAGATTATCTGAGATAGCCATGAGATAGTGGACGCTCCTCTGAAAGGTGTGGAACCCAAGTGTCTTTAGGAGGGCTCAATTTCTTAACAGTCATCTTTCCGTAGTTAAATATTTTTGAAACTCAGTCCAAATAAGGATGTACCAAATCAACCTCCCTCTTGAGTTAATAGAAAGCAATATTTTCTGCTAAGTCCTGGCAGAGCTACCGACAAGAAAGCTTAAACTGATGCAAACCAAACTGTGTTTTAGAAAAATAAGTTCCTTAGGTTAAGTACAAGAATATTCCTCTGTGACATTTAGTACATCACAGAGTCTAAAAAGAGGCTTATTCTCAGTGTGGGGGCACAGAGAAAGTGTTTTCCTTGGTAAAATTTCTGTGCTTTTCTGTGGAGAAATATGAAAAATGCTATCAGAACTGAGTCAGCATGGGAAACTTCTTTCCTCTTGCATTGGGTTCAAGTGCTTCAAAAACAAGGAACAAGACAAGTCTGTTCATTACAATTTGTTTAATTATTGAACTATAAGTGCCAAAGATTAGGGACACTGAAGAAGTTTAGTAAACAAATGTACTGGGAATAGACATTATATGCTGATTACTTCATGCTAGCTATACAAAATTTCAATTTAATGAAATGGAAGCTTTCATTTGGGAACCAGTTTACAGACAATGCCTAAGTTTCAAAAGAGGATAACTGCCTACTGAAAGCAATGTCAAAAGGGTTAGATATGTGGGTATAAATACCAGAATAAAATAGCTGTATACTTTATCATATTAGGTTTATGTTATAAAATTATCATTAGTGACATAAACAGATGGATGTTACCATCGACAGAATCTATGCGTTCTGCCTGAAGACCTGCATCCTTTTTCAGGGATTTCTTTTATAATCCTCCAGCTTTATTCTCCCCAGAAAATTAAGATGTTAATAAATATTTTATTCTGTGGTCAGCATGAAAAACAATAGGGACAGCAGAATTGCATAGATTGTTCCTTTGTGAAGTGACAGATCAGTCTGGAGCTAGAATATATTCTTACTGGAGAGAATCTATTATGGACTAAAGCAGAGACAGGCATGTATGTCATGACTGAATGATGTATCAGACCATATTTCAAAATTATGGTCCCAAGAAAGTGCATTTATTAATTAGGCCTTAGTGAGGTATAAAGAAAAGAAATTCCTGGGATGAAAAAAGAACATTTATACTACTAAAATAAATACAAAGATCTCTTCTGGGATGCATGACACTGAAAAGAAGGTATACTACATTAAAATGCATACACAATAAGTTAATACAGATTACTTGCTTTATTGAAACACTTCTGGAAGAAAATAGCAACTGTAACTGCATAAAAGCATTTCAGAAATAGGATAGCATTTTGGTAATTAAGATTATGTCTAGACCATCTAGTTATGACTGTTTTTTCAGAGGTAAACTACATTAAGCTATTTAGTTATGAAGTGCAAATTGTAAATATGAAACATCAGGGAAAGAATGAAATATAAAGAATGAAATGAGCAGAAGTAGGTGATAAATATTGGCTTTGCTACTAATCAGGTAGTGTTAGTTCTGTGCTGCCTGGTTCACAGAATATTTTTCTCTCTGTATAATAAAGTACATTTTGTTGTGTTGGATGTCTGTCTAAAATGCCAAACAAACTGTCTTTCAGAAAAATTATATGGCACTGTTACATTTCAATGTGTACTGGAAATCTGACAGGAATAAAAAAAACAACCTCAGACAGGGAACTCAGCTAGGTCTTAAAGGTATGCAGTGGGAATTGGTGTGCTAACAAGATTTCAGTTGCCCTTTGTCTATAACCTCTTCTAAGCCTGAACCTGTGCCCTTTATTAATATTTTTTTTACAAACCACATAGAATATATAGTAGAATATCTAAGAAGAGAGACTTCCTATAGTTAGGGTATTAAAAAGAAGAGTAAAGGTAGTAATATACCTCGCCTAGGAAAAAAGGCATCAACAAAACATGAAATGAAGCAGATGCTGTTGTCTAATACTTAGATGAAAAAATAGTAGAACAAAATGCACTTGTAAAGGAAGATCACATAAATGTTCTTCCTTAAGTGTCCATAGTTGTCCTGTCCCAAATGTCCTGCTCTCTGCCTTGCTGAAAGTGCTCAGCTTCTCCTTGAAATCTAAATTTTTATGTTAAAGATGAAAGATTAACTGTAAAATTAAGCTGTATTTTTTAATTTATAAAAAAGTTAGGGGTTTTCTCTGACAGTGTAAGATCAATATATATTTTTCTGTAGAAGTCCCAGTCATAGGAGGCTACACAATAGTTTCTGCCAAAGAGACAATGTGGGGACACTTCATATAAACTTGCCAATGTAGGGAAAGGATCAACATTGACAGCACAGGGTAAAAAAAACTTCCATGCAAACAAGTGTTCATCCAGACCACGTGCATACTAATTCTGGAGAGGTCAAAATTTGACTTCTGCCTACCTTGGCAGTATTGTTTTAATAGCCAGCTGCGAGTGTCTTTTCGGCACTAAAATTATTTTTAATGTAATGTTTCCTATCCTGGATGAAAATACTTTTTATAATCTAAAGTGGGAGTTGAGCCCAGTATCCCAATATATAAAGCCATTACATTAACCAGCTGAGATGCTCCGTCATAAAAAGATAACTACCTTTACATAAATAACTCCTGACAATGCAAGCAGAGCTTGTCTTTGAAGGTGAGAGAGAACACTGTAGTTTATTGTATTATGTGAATGATAAAAATGATATTTATAGACCAGACTAAAATGACCCTAGTGATGAGCACTGAGAGATTTACACTTTAAGGGGAAAAAAACTTTTTAAGAACTGACATCATCATCAAACAATTTGTGTTTCTCAGTGAATCTACAAGCTAAGCCTGGTGTTTTAATGACTAGAAATCATGAATATTAAACTAGAGAAAAGTTGACAGTATTTAAATGAGCATCATTAAGAGACACATAAATTAACAGGATTTTTAGTTCTTGTGGAACCGCCGTTTCAATGTTAATTAAACAACTGGAGTGCTCTTGTGCATTCCCAGCAAACTGTCCCTAATGTGTTCTGCTGAATATCATTATGGGTGGCTGCCTTGCTGTTTAATTATTTTCAAGCTGATTTTTTTTTTCCCGTTGCTGCAGTGGTTTTGTGCTTGTCTTGCATTCAGAAGGTGATAGGGCTTAATCCCAAAGGAGTCTGTCAGTTTGATCTACATGTGGTGCCTATACTGAAATACCCATTTTTGTAACTAATAAAACATGCACATATAGTGTTGCTGCCTAACCCTGCTGAAAAAGCCCCACTATTGACTGCATTATCTTTGTACGTAACAGCCATTTGATGACTTACTGGGATTTTAGCGGTAGTTCTCTATCACAGTGGTAATCATTATTTATTCCATTCTGCACACGCAGGTGGTAGAGAATATGAATTTAGATATAGAGAAGGGAAGCAAAATAAGCATGAGCTCTAGTTATTTTATAAATGTGAAGAGCAATCCTGCACAAAGCTCTGTTTGCTCTATCTGTTTAGCAAATTCACTGTTCCTTTACTTCTACCTGCACTAGGTATGTGTAAATCAGGAATTAAAAGTGTTTCTTTTCAATCACAGACATTCACCTCAGTACCATGCTGGTAGGGAGCACAGATTTTTTTTTGATTTTCCTTTAACAGACCTTGCCTTACCAATCTCCTGTGGGTGGCTCTGCATCCTTCCCTTCCCATGGCAGCAGGCACTCCGCCTGCCTCACAGGGGTCCCCACACCATGTTGGAAAGAGACATGCCCTCAGACTTTCACATTTGAAGGCCAGGTTGGATGGGGCTTTGGGCAACTTGGGCTGGTGGGAGGTGTCCCTGCCCATGGCAGGGGAGACGGAAATGGATGATCTCTAAGGTCCTTTCCAACCCAAACCATTCTGTGGTTCTGTGATTTATCCAGACTCCATGTTAGACTGCCTGCTCACCCAGAGGCCTGCCACGAGGCTCTGTGGACTCTTGGAACTGAAGACCGCCTCTGCTTTTTAGGTTTTCACCAATGTTACCTCCTCTCTTGCCAGGTGGTTGCTCATACTATCTGCCTTGAACCTCATGTCTGACCATCAGGAAGCACTGCCTGGACGTGGGTCTGGGCAACCTGCTCTAGGTGGTCTTGCTTGGGCAATAGGGTTGGACCAGATGGTTGGTCCCTTCCAACCTCAGCCATTCTGTGCTTCTGTTCCCTCCTGAAGCCAAGGAAGATTTCCAGATCAAGCACATAGAGGTGAACATCCTAGCTAAGCTACCCATAGGCAGGTGTTGCACTCTACAAGTGATGCAAACGCAGTGCCAAGCACCTGCATAGGCTCCACATAGAGGGGCCACTGGGGCCTGGGCCAGCTCTAGCTTATGCAAAGAAGAGGATGTGGCTATTTTCTGCCCCTTCTGCACTGCCTAAGCACAACAGAGAAAAGGCTCTAAATACTGAGTTAATATCCATTAAGTCATATGCAATTGCCCTGCTTCCTTCCCTGCTGCCCTGCAGCGTCATTAGGAGCAGAGAACGCTGCCTCCAAATTATGGCTGCATATTACTGAAACCCATCAGATCTAAATCTTTAGGGCTTTGAACACATTCCTAATCCGTTTAACCTCAACTGACCGACAGCCTGGCCTTCAGAATAAAAACGTGGGTGGCAACATGACAAATTGCTGGCTGGCCTGAGTTTGAGAAAAGGTCTTTTTAAATTTGTGAGGCAAGAAAAAAATATTCTTGTTTTCTGCCCAGGAGAAGGCAGACTTGGATGTGTCAGCTGGTGATGTTTCCCTACTCTGTACTATTACTCTGTATCTAAGTAAAGCCAGAGTGCAGGTGTTAAAAAAGCTCTACCATCCTACACATTTGTAATGCCGATAACTGCATAAATACACTAGGAGCAGCAATGGCTTCTCCGTGGAGTACAGCAATCTGTAGAGATAATATACTTAGTGGTGCTGTGCTGAAGTTTTGAGGAAAAAAGTAGATGGAAATTAGAAGTCTGATAAAATCCTCAGTTTTAGGATTTATGTTTCTTTTTTTTTTTTCCTTTTTTTTTTTTTTTTTTTTGCCAATTTGGTGAGAAACATGACTGAACATTTGTTGATGGGGGAAAAGTATTTTGCATCCAGACCTCAATTTAATTAACTAAAAGTTGTTTCTGAATGTTTTTCTTCCTACCTACCTACTCACAGTTGCCTGTATTAATAGAAACAGTTGATAGATGTCTTCAGGGGAACTTCCTATCTAATTAGTAGATTTTTTCATACTGCATCTTGCCAATAAAAACAAAATTAAAATAACCAAACAAAGCTAATTATGTGGTGCTTTGAAATACCTGTCACATAGTTGAATATACATTTCCTCCTCCCCTTATTGTACGTTACATCAGTTAATAGGTATTTATACATGACACATTTCACTTTCTGACGGAATGCCGTGGTGACATGTTTGTTGAGGATGTGATACCCAGGTCCTTTCTGAATGGTTCCTGACTGGAGCAGCAAGAAATGAGGTAGCTGGATTTAACACAGTAAGCAGTCGCATCAGGCAAACAAGTTCTTGATTTTATTTGTTTAGCCTCATATCCTTGGAGATCCTCCCACCCCTCTTCCCCACCAAATCTCTAAGTAGTTGGTGATAGAAGATGTGGATATTGAATGTAGAGCTGGAGCAGCACAGCATTCGGAGTGTCTGGATGTGAGACCTAACCTGGGTTAGATTTGGTACCTGATTTAGCCTTGGTTTGGTTTGAGACAGTGCAAAAGGATGCTGTTCACCTGCCATCTCTTAGAAGGTGTAAATAGTCCTTGGCTTAGTACTCCAGTACTGATTCAATAAAATTTATTCCATATATTCTCTCCAGATTTATTTTAGACTTAATCATAATATAAGGAAGCATGATATTGTCTCAGTTTGGCTCAAGTGAAAAATGGAGTTTACTTGGAGGTAGACCAGCTCTTCTCTGAGTCATCAATTTGCCGAATTTTTACCAACTTTGACCATTCACTCAGGGTTTCCTGACCTCAGGGAGGGGGTGAGAGGCAGAAGTATGTGCAGTTAGATTCTCTGTTGCGTAGGGTAATGTTCAACTCACTGAATGCACACTGGATATTGCTTCCAGAGCTGGCAATTTCATGTAAGTCGTCTGCATGGTTTCAGATTGCATGCTACAAGCAGCTGGCAGAGTTGTAGACAGCTCTGTTTTATTACATATAAAAGACCTGTCTTAGGAGGCGTGTGTGTCAGTTCCTATGGATATTTAGACCAGTAGGAAGTTGTAAATGCCAGCAGCAAAAGCAGGTTGCATGGTGCTGCTAGTGCAGAGGCAAACAGAACTGTATTGGATAAAAATCTTGGCTACAGGTTTCAGGAGGGAGAACAACAAACCTAACCCAGAGTAAAACTCCCATCAGGTTAGCCAGCCAGCAACACCCATGGTAATTCAGCAATCAAGGTAGGAGGCAGGCTTTCCGTTGCACTGAAATTTGCTGGAGGAAAAATTTAAGGTCCATAAGCTGAAAACAGTGCTTCAAGGGTCATGCCAAATGCATACTCCTAGCACTGCTGAAGGCTGCATCTTCCTTATGTTGAAGGGCAACGATCTTCCTCATTTACATTTATTACAGTGGCCACGCTGATATGATTCTGATTCATTAGACCAACTTTTACCTTTCACTCATTTGAATTTCTTGGAAATATCTAGTACAGTCTATAAATTCTTGTATTTCTTTTGTAAGGAAGAGGAAGTATGAACCTCCAAAAATGCAATTTATACTGAAGACAACTGTGCCATCTTATTACTTATTCCTCCTCACCAACTCCCTTGTGTTTAACTTCCACAGTAAGTGCCACAGAGCACAAACTGTTATTCCTGAACACAAGGCTGTATTCAAAACAGTTATTTAATTTTGCTGGGCCTGTAGCGTAGGATCAAGCGCTGTTGTTTAGGTGCTAAGTGTTTTATAGTGATTTTCAGAGTGTTTCTGTGTCATTTAAGTATTGCAAATTGCAACCAGTGTCTTGTCAATAAGGCATTATACAGGTGAATGTCTTTGTGAAAATAATCAGAGTAATGAAAACATTTACATGCCCACGACTCCCTGTTTTGGATTTTCTTCTTTGCTGGCTTTGAAGCTTTAATTTATCTGAAGGTTGTTCTGAAGTTGCCTGCAGGTTTTCCAATAGAATCCCATATCCTAATTCGTGCCTCTTCAAAGCTAAGCCCACGTGTGTTTTTGCTCCTTTCCCTTCAGTCGATGATATCATTGCCATCTGTAATCTTTAGGTATTAAAAGGTATGGATAGATTTTAAATATATCTTCATGTAGATAGATACTTCCATTACTTATCTCTCTGGCTCTATGACTAAAATAGAGATGTAATGAATCCTCTGGTCAACATCCTTAGGCCTATTGCATGCAGGGACCTGGGGATTTGTTTAGCACGTGAATCCTTCTCCGCCCAGCTCTGAATACTGGTCTACCTGCTCGAACCAGCTGCTGACACAGGTTTTGGTTACCGAACAGGAATAAAGTCAGGGCTAGATTGCCAGCCCTGAAGTGTGTGTTTTTATTTATACCTATACAAATTCTGATTCTGTGTCCTATTTGACACTCTGCACAGGTGTCAGTGATGTAACAAGGTGTTGGCAACCTGGCCTAAACTCACCATCTCTCTCTCTTTCTTCCTTCCCCAGCAGACTTTAACAAGCTAATGAAATTGGGCTTTGGCACCCTTGTTCTGAAGGGGTCTGGGGTAGTGCACGAGAGGTGAACTGGTTCCTGGACATCAGCAGTTGCTGCTCTGCGCAGGTTATGATGCCAAGGTGCAAGCTATGCATGCTCGCTGTCTCTGCCGTGCGTGGCAAGCTGGGTCAAGTTTTCCTCAGTGTGTAGGAGGAAAGGAGAAAGTTGCAATTTCATTATTTCAAAAGTTGTTACAAGCCTATAGTGCAGTGAGATGGGAAGCAGGGAATGCATGAAAGAGAAAAACCAGCAAACAATAAAAGGGTTTGAAGACAGCCTAAGGACTAGCGAGTGTTCGAGGGGCAGGAAACCAGAGACACCAGCAAGAGCTGAACACTTGCTGTAGCACCTGGTTTTGCTGGTTTTACTTTTCTCTGGACACAGAAACACTGGAAATAAATGGAAGCTGTTAACGTGCCCAGATCGAGCCAGTCTGAGGCCTTTTCCTCTGATGTCTCACCTCTGATCCTGCACTGACACGCCAAGCACCCACTCGTGGGGCTGTGCAAGGCAGGGGCGCTCCTGCCGGAGCTCCACAACCCAGCCTGCAGTCCGCAGGGTTGTGCTGGGTACCCGTATCCCTGCGAGCTCTGGTTGTTTGCAGGAGGTTTGTAATTACAGTGTTTTGAGACAAAAGGTTCTGAGCAGGAGTGTTTAGCTGGCTCTCTATCAATTGAAATGCAGGTTTTCAAGCAGCAGTAATCTGATACTCTTTGCTTCTGCGATTCCGAGCTGCTCCTGCGTGCACATCAGAGCTGTACACACAAAATCAGATATAAAACAGCTTTTCAGAAATCTTTCTTTGTTCTGGGCTTTTAATGTTTATTTTTCTTGTACACAATGATGATTCTAGTTAAAATAACATTGCATCATTTGGCTCAGGTTACTAGATAATTGGGGAGTCTTTAAAGCGGATTTTCAAGTTGAGAGTAGTAGAGACAATTTATAGTAGAACAGATGGTTGGCCTTCATTTGCCTGTTGACAGGTAGCGTGTTGTCAGCACTTCAGGTTGTTATCATACAGAGAACAGCAGTTCAGAATCTTAATTGGGACCCAAAAGGATATACTCTACAGCATTTCCTGGGCATTTACAGGCACGGGAAGATGTACAAAACAGAATGGGGGGAGGAAAGAAAGCCGAGGTATAAACATGATTCAAATGCAAAAATGTTGGGTTTGTGCGTGATGATTTCAGTGTACAAATCTCTTAATGAGAAGAATACAAGAACTGAGAAGATGAAAGAACAGGTCAAAAGAGCGCTTCAGCCCATGCATGGGGTGCAGCTGGGGTCTTCGCGTCCTCACACAAGAGCATCCTGTTGTAGCAACAACAAACAGTTTGCTCCAGCAGCAGAATAAACTGTGCAAGCAGCCATGCAGGGAACCTGGAAGACCGTTAGGAAAATTGAGGGATTTCTAATTGATTTTTTTTTCTCCACTGTGATTCATACACTCACTATATCACGCAGGAGGCAGCTGAAATCATTCTTTGAGGCAGCAACGTTGTCATTACCTGTAATGTACCTGTCCGAGCAGGAAGAATGTAACATAAAAATCTAGAACACTTTTTAAATAGGAAGGTTTGCACTAAGTATTACAAATCAATTGCTAGCTTTGTTACCCTTGTAGTTTATTTTACTATATTTAATTACTTTATTTGGTGTGCTAACTCCTCCGGGGAGGCTGTGTTTTCAGAAAGTCAATGGTTCCAAAGGGTCTGAAGAAGAAATGCTTGTTTGGATAACTGCTGGGAAACTAAAGTATGTGCTAGCAGCAAGAAAGCTGGCGGTGTGGTCCACGGGGGACAAATTCCTCTCTCATACTTGCTGCTTAGAGAGAATCCCCTGAAATAATGCCATTACCCCCAAGTATATTGTCAACCTTTGCTCTTCAAATATTCTTTACCTCACACATCCAGTTATGAACTCCTTTCACAACTCATTATTATTATTGAGGGCTAACAGTGCGCTTGGCCCAAGTCAGTAGCACATAATTCCTGCCTACAGGGCTAACAAGCTGCGGTGGGCTGCACTCTTTCAGAAATGAAATCAGAGTCTAGAAGCAGGTCACATCCCAGCTGTGATATTTTCCCAAGGAAAGCAGCTCGGTTAAGCATACAGCTAAAGCATGATCTCCATCTGAGAGGCACATGATGCTGTATTATTTAGGATTGGATTATTTGAAAAAAACCAAAATCAATCTCAAGCAAGCTGCCTTTTCAAGCCTTGCAACGAAAAGGAAAGGAAGCAAACACCTCTAGCACAACTTTGTTTTAAACAGTAATGAGACATCAGCAGAGACCATTATAAAATTCTTTGGGACTCCATACAGCAATACAACAGACACCTATTGCCACTGAAATTTCAGGAACACGTGGAAAATGCACACAAGCTGGATTAGAAACAGAATGTCCTCTAGCAAGCTTCATTTTTTTTTCCAGCAAGCCACAAATGCTACTTTCATGCTCAAAAACAAAAGGGGGAGAGAATTTTACATTGGCTGAGGAGTGTGAGAAATTCACACCGCTGTGCCTTGCCTTGCGGATAAAAAGCTGACCTCTTCTTTCAGCAAGCCCTGCTTCCTCAGCTGGCCAAAATGATTGGACCTTATTCATTTTAGAGCAAGGTTTGGATGTTCACTGTTTCACCCCTGTGAAAGATTATTTTGGCCAAATCATGATTAAAAGGATATTTTTAACTGGCTTCCACAGACAAAATGTCAGAGGATTTCTTTCTGAGTCAGAGATTTAACTTCCGTTTAGGGAGCATTTCTGGAGCACTTCTGAGTTCCTGCAGTACTCCAGTGCAGTGTGCTGAGTTTATTGTTCTGTGCAAAATCGAGTGGGTGCTAACTATTGGACTGAGAGCCATAGTGGCCGTGCATGGGATCATCGATGCTCGGCTTTAGATGGATGAGATGTACCATGAAATTAGTGGGCTTACTCATGCTGAAAGCCATGCATGCTTTGCTGCTTTGTGAGACTGGAACCAAAGTTGTCTTTTGATGCATGGTACAGGTGTAATACCGGTAACAACATTAACAGCTGGTCTGCTCCTCCCCGCTGCTGCATCCTTGTGTGCACCTGAAAAGTCATGAATAGCATAAAAGCCCTGTTTATTTACTGTCTTTGCTCATTTAGATCTTGGAGACTCTGCTGAACCTGAGCTAGCAAAATTAGCTGAGCTCAGGTGAAACACACATGTTCTTGCCAGTAAGCAAACGAAGGCCTCCTGCCCATGTCTGTGAAAAACTGCGTAGGGATGAATTTCAAAAGTGCTGTTGAATATAGGGGCATTATCAGCCAGTGTGCCATCACTGCTCTCGTTGGGTCTGCCTGATAGTATTTACCTCCTACACAGTGCTCCCCGTCTGACAGAAAACTGCCTACCTGGCAATCTTTGCCAAAAACTTGTTCAATCTTAGGCATCTCTGACAACTACAGGCACAATACGATGAGATGAACAGCTGTAGAAGTGAGATGTAAGGAAAAAAGATTAATTTATCTCTTATGGCCAAGAATGGGATTAAGAATCCATGCTAATTGTAGGCAGTTATACTAAACCTCTGTCTGTTTTGGCTATTCTTAAGCATTTCCTCTCTATCTGGTGTTTTATCTGTTAAATTAACCTGCCACAGCTGCAGAGGTATGAGCAGATGTTGGAAGACTACCTTGCTGAGCGGGATCCAAGCACGGAGATGGTGACATTTGACAGATATTTCACAGTTAGCTGGGCAAGAGCGTACCATTTTCATTTGCTGCCAACCCCTAGGGAGAACATGGAACTCACCGGTGTGCCAGGACCACTCGTTTTGTCTGGGCTAGGAGCGTAGCCCCCTGTCTGCAACCTGCCAGCCCCTCGCAGACAGCGCACCAGGGCCCTGGCTCCTGGCTTCCCTGGGGAGCAGCATGCAGCATCTGCTGGGGCTTTGTGGGGTCAGAGAGCCCAGGGCAATGCTCTGTATGCCCTTGGTTCCTGTCCTGTGCTCCAGGCGAGCCAGGCACATTCGGTCCCTAATTATCCCCAATTAATAATTAAGTGGGTTTGTTTGTTTCTTTGTTTTTAAAGGCTTCTCTTTCCCTTCCATTTTCTTTCCTTACTGTAACATTTTCTTGTGATACTGGAAAGCATTTCTTCATTGTTTGGACTAATTTCCAAACAGATTAAAAACTGTTGTAGCAGTCAAGCTTCAGTTCCTTCGTTTATTAGATTCAGAAGACAGCAAATTCCTTAAAACACAGATATAAACAATTATGGTAATGCATTCTGATTTTATAATTAGTTTTCATCGCATGAAACATATATAAGTTTGAGCATCAGGTTTTTTTTCCTGCCCTCCTCTTCTCCCAGCTCCGAGTTTGGAGTTCATGCATTTCCATTCCCAGACGTGCTCACAGTCCTCGGTGGGCTACATAGTAAGGGATGCAGACTTACTCCTCAGAGACACCAAAATATGAGAGAGAAGGCCACAAATGCTGGAATGGGGAATATCTTACTGTAAAATAGATTAACTGTGGCATATCTTGTCATTTTTTTTTTTTTCATTATGAAAAAGATAAGGAAATTGCATAAGCCTTGGGATGCCTTCTGAAAATTTTCATTCCCATCTTACAGTGAGATCAGGAACCCGGGAACTCAAAAGCATTCAGCATCCAGGTGAAATAAGGCACAAATGGTGCTAATCTCTGGAGTAGGGCAAAGTGGCTCTTTTCACAGTGAGTGCTAGAGGGGAGTTTTTTGCCTACGGATATAAATACAAAGCTCTCAAGTACTTCATGGCGAGCCTGACCTCGCCCTGCTACACTCAGTGAGATATTTTCCAGTGACTTTTTTGGGCACAGAATCAAGCTGTTGGGACTTTGCTGAGAGCTGAATTTGGGCCCTTGTTGTTATTACGTCCAAAGAGCTTCTTAATTTTTGTTTTAATTACTTTTGTCTTACACATCCAGAAGGATAGGAAATGAGTTCTATTAATACATTGAGAATGCAGTGATCATTAAAGAATAAAGAAAGGATTATAGTAGTCTGGTGCAGTCCTCCCACATGGAACCCCGAAACCTAATTGTAGCCCTTGAGGGTTTGAGCATTGCCCTGCTTAATGATAATTTGTGTCACTGCTCCAAAAAGGAAGTGGCTGTTAGGGCAGGAAAAAAGCTCTGATGAACAGCAGGAGAGATTAAATTAACATGAATGGGAAGAAGCCCCATATGTGATCCCGGGATCCATTAAGAGAGGTATTTCCAGGAGAAAGAGGGAAGTATTAATACCATTGTACAAAACGCTGATGAGTTTTGAACAATCTCATCTGTATAATTCTCATCACTTACCTTCAAGGAAAACAAAGTCAAGCTGAAGCAGGTGCTGGAAAGGACAGCAGGGTGATGGGGGCGGACGACTGGAGAGCCTGCCTGACAAGTGGGGACATCTCTATTCTGTGTATTGAAGTACGGCAAAGAAAGCCTTGAGCTAGCACCTGCCCAAGCTAGTACATCCAGATGGTGCACTCAAATGTGGAAATAGCAGCATCAGTGTGGCCCTGAACCTCAACTGAAGTACCCTGCAATGCAGCAGTGCTTGTTTGCTCAGGTGAAATGCTGTGCTGAAGCACCTTTACAGCTTTCTTCAACTCAGGCTGGCTTCTGTGGAGGCCAGCTTGTACAGCTTTTTTCCTTGGGTTGTGGCACATCCTAAAAGATCTTGCTGAACCTACTCGAGTCAAGACTGAATGGATATAATTTCTCTCTTTCTGAGGAAAGAAGCGCATACTGAACTGTGTGCACACAGGTTATGGGAAGGGTAAGTGAAGGAGGGAGAGTGGGAAGGAGCTAGTTAAATCTGGGGCAAGGATAAATGTACTTTAAGTGGTCGTGAACACAGAAGGAGCCCTAACTGGCAAACGAGCAGTTCTGCAGCGGCTTTATATTAAAAGTATCGAACCTGGTTCTTAGCTGATGTTTGTTACCTGTCACATTTCCTGGGTAAGTCCATGTCCCCTGTAAGTGCCAGAGTGCTCAGTAAATCTCCTGAGGCCAAGAATTCACAGAGTCTTCTGGGCTGGATAGTGAGGTCTAACTCACATCCATTCATTTTGTCACCTAAACACAAATATCATTTAACTCTTTTTTAAACATGTTTTATAAGTAGACCTCAATGCAGCCTAGAAAGAATATTGGAATCTCAGAGGTAAGGGAAATATTTTCACCAGGAGGCACGGAGAAGTGAAATGACAGAGCTGTGGTTGCACAGTAGACTGGGGACAAAAAGAATCCAAATTTCTCATGTTTCAGTTACAAGGGGTCAGTTGAAACCAGTGACTGATTTACACTGACTGGCATCTGAGAGGGTGAATAAGGCCCCCCCCTTGGGTTCCTTTTAAAGACGTCTTTACCCAGTACAGATGTGCAGCCACTTCTGGGTGAGAACTCAGAGGTGACAACTAACTTACAACCTCCTGCAAAGCCTAGACATTGGAAGTAAAGATTTGGCTAGAATGACAGGATGTTTTGTAGACCAAGATCCAATCACCAGATTGTGTTTCTTTGATAGGAAGTTTGCTCTGGTGTTTCTGGAAAAAAGTCCTGTGTGAAATTCCTTAAGCTTCACTGACTGTACCAATACTTGATGTTGCCTTGGCTGATGTCTGCTGATGCGCTGAGATCTGTGCTGGAGCACTGGTTCGGTATGAACTAAATATCTCCTCTTTGAGTAGGAACTGGACTCCTGTCTCCCAAGTTCTCACTAGTTCTGCATCTGATCTTAATTCATTTGTCATGGGTCTCAACAAGAGCACTACACGTATGGAATATGGTAGCTCCTTAGCTGTGGCAGGAGCTACCCCTGCACAAAGGGCCTTTAGTACAACGTGGCAAAGAACTGAAGCTCAACTACAAAGATCTTTGTATGTATGTGTAGGGCAAGGCCCACAAGGTGAGCCAGCCACTGTTGTGCTGATGTGCACAGGGCAATGATCAGTCTTTGGGGGGCAGGACCCTTCTGAGGTCGGTGTGAAGGTACGCTGAATTTATGCACTGTATGCTTAAGCACGATGCCAAAGGCAGCCTCTGTGCATCTGTTTGTTTCACTCTTCAAGGCAATTTATACGGACTAGAAGAGACAGAGACACTGGAGGTTAAATATTCAGGATGGGGATTTAGCTGCGTGGATCCTTTCAAGGTTAATGGAAGTTGTACCACTAAGTCCCTTCATGTCACTCTGAATAGTCAGTAACCCTTGTACTGTATGCCTTGACAGGAATTTTGTCATAAACAGGAGCAGCACCAGAAATAAAAATTGTCTGATGAGCCAAATGAACTGGTCATTTGAAGGACAGCAAGTTCTGTTGAAGTTGCTATCATGTTCAGAAACTGAGACATACAAAGAGTTAAGGAAGAGATTCGGATTTTGTAAGAAGTGACTTCTGTTTTCCTATTTGAAATCCTTTTGAGCCTTATGATGCATCGGTTTTCAGTATCATCCCCATGAAGACGTCATCAAATTCTCATCCTGTTATGTTCCAAATATCTCCTGAGAAATTTGAGCCACCTTATCTACACTGAGAGCTAAGCACGTTGAGCACTTGGCACAAACTGGGCTGTAGAGAAAAGGAAGCCAAGCTATGGCTTTAACCCAGAGGTAGTACTCTGAGGTCCTGGACATGATATGTCTCTGTAATATCTGGGTGTAAACTATTCTGAAACAAGTAATGTTGCACACTGGGCTGTTAGGTTTCTTTCTGGTGTACCACAGCAGAAAACTGCAGGCAGGGAAAACCCGCCTTTCATGCAATACCTAGTATCTCACAGGGATGCAGTGAAGTTGCAGAGACCCTCTCCTGGGCAGACGTGAATCCTCCAACAGCAGAGCAGCTATAACCTCCAGGAAATGCTTCACATCATAAAACTCTCACCATTTCAAAAGTGGCGTTTGAAGTCACTTTTTCTAGCAAGTCCGGTCATCTGTGACAAGATAAGGGTTAAAAAGCCTTTCTACCACTAGGAGAAAACAGTAGATTATCAGCCTTTATCCTTCTCAGAAACACCCAGGACACAGGTCAGCTGAACCTTTATGTGAGTCAGGACTCATTTTCTCTAATATAATCATATGTTAGGTGATGGATTCAAAGAAAATTGCCCAGTACTTGCAGGGTTAAATCACTAATAATGATGTTAGTAGTGATCCGGCTGGTGAAGTATAATTCCCCTGAGATCACTTTCTCCAAGAAAGGCAGCTGTGTGCTGTGGTGCTTTTTGTGAGGAAGGCATTATACCCCGGTTTCATGTGGATTAGGTGATCACTTTCACATCTAACCCTTTTTCGACACTTAAAGTTCATATCAGTGAGGTGATAGGAGAGTGACATTCACTGATGTGTGGCCATCTTTTGTCTTTATTTGTCTTCATTACCAGGTTTTGGTAACCTTGGAGAAACAAGTTACAGCAACCATCAGCCCAGGCGACAAATTTGCAAGCAGGCCAGGGTGCAGGCGGGAGGATCTGATCTGAGGTGAGTCCCTGTTCCTCCCGAGTAATGCACCTTCACAGACTTCACTCTTCAGGATGATTTGGTGTAGCAAAAAGGTGTGAAACAGGGAAATCCAGACCCAGGTAATTCAGCTCACGTTTAAAAGGAGGTTTTGCTTGTTGATTAGGTAATCCTTCTCTAGGAAATGCACGGCACCAACTGCTTTTCATGCTAGATTAGTGCTCCTGTGGTCAATTTGCTTTTACTAATGTCAGGGCCCCACGGAGCAGGTTCATCTGTCGCATAGCAACTGCTTCAGCAGCAGTGGAGGTAGCCATGCATAAAAGATTACACATGATGGCAGGGCACAAGTGTGAAGATTTTCAAAATTAGATACAATCTCAGCATGAATATGAACTGCAGAATTGACATGGAAGGATTTTTTTCAAGTCATCAAGTTTCCATATTTATCAGAAAAAGTGGTTTAACTGCAGTGCATGTAAAACCAAGGAAATGCAGAGGGCAGTAATTTAGAGAAAGCAGCAAACAAGCCAGCGTCTGTATACAAATAAATGTAAACAGAAAGCCCCACACAGCTTCTGCCAACTGTGAGGCCGCCTTTAGTTTCATGCTACAGATGCCCTCAGGAGCGGAGACTATCTACAGTATTTTATGTACATTTCAAAAGGTCACCCTCTAAAATGTCCCACAGTCACTGGTAAGAGTGGGTGAGATAACTCGCGTGGCTTCATTTACAGCGGACTTCAGAGCGACCCGTAAAGCTCCCACACCCTGCTCCACCCACGCTGGGACTCTGCCTCCCTTCCTGCCTTGTTCAGAGAGCACGGACATTTCCAGCTTTTTTCTGTCTGCTTTAGGTCTGGCTTCTGCTTTGTCTCACAGTCCAGCTTTCTTGGACACTTCTTTTCAAACTACATGCAATCTTTTCTCTTAATAGATGGACATAGAGAGAGAGAGAGAGATTGATCGATTAGTTATTTTAGAAGCGGTATGTCAAGGACTGTGTTTTGTTGCTAACAGAGGTTTTTCTTCTGTCTCTAAAGTAGAGCAAAAGTGAGAATTTGAAGATCTTTGTATTTGAAGTGCCCTGCTAATTTGACAGACCACTTTTGCAGGGAAGGTTTGTTTTTGTTTTGTACTCTTCTGTATTCCCTCTTACAGAGAGGACAAAAGACTCGGCTCACGCTGCAGAGCGCTGTGGCTGATCCTTTTGTATGCAAGACCAGCAGACTTGCCTGAAACAGGAACCTTGGAGGTAAATCAGGCTAATGAAGCAGCTCAGAGAGGCAATGTGCATTATTTTGTATCCCACAATGATTTTAAAGTCAACACACATGCAGTACAGAGTATTTTGAAGCCTAAGATACCTGTAGGAGATCCAAGAGAAGGCGGTTCATCTAGTCTCCTCAGTGCTTTCATTTAACTGATAGCAATTAGCTCTCTTTTCATAGTGAGAAATACAGGAACCATTTCACTCTCTGGATAAATTTTATCTAGGCAAGAAATTATGTTATGACAGTTGCTATCCGTGATGCTAAAATGCTTTTATTAGGACAATTACAGCTCTTTTTACTCTAGGCTGAAAGAGAAAGTGAAAAGCTAGCTTTGCTAGAGAGAAGGCACTTTGTTAGGATGGCCTTTTGCTGCAAAAAGATCAGAGTTTTCTGGATTAATCTTTGGATTATATAGATTTTCCAAGGATAAGACAGCTAAGTCATCCTCCGTCTCTAAGGAAGACAGCATTGTAGCTGCTTTGGCTAATCTAAGACAACAGCTTTTCCCTTGGAGGGTGTCAGTAATCCAAAAGATTGGTAGATAAAATAATTGAAGTTCTCAGGGGTTAAGTTTAGAGACTGCAGCCATTTTTGCAAGAGCAGCAGCTTATTAAACTGACAAAGCCAGACTTCAGTACCCACTGGCCCTCGCTTAGCTGCCATCACAGTGTTATCTCCTCAGCTTGTGTTTGGGGCATTTTGAGGGGAAGGGAAGAGAGGAGGAAAAAAAATTAGGGCATCATATCAGCCAAAATTCTTCCTTGCCATGAGTAAGGCTCATAATACTGTACAGTTCTGCTGTATTTACCAACCTGAGATGTCAAAGCACACTCTAGGCTGTAATGGTGATGGTTATCCTGCTCTACACAATGGGAATGCTTTACTAACCCTCTTTGTAAGCAGGAAACTGAGGCACAGAGTGTTTAGCTGATGTTTCTCATCATGCTATATATTTGTGGCACAGGAAGGAGTAGAGTCCCAAAACCTCATTTCCCATTTTATACTTTAATGAGCAACCTCATGTTCTCTTGGGCCCAATGCAGGACCTCAGAGTCCAGTAGTTGGTACCATGCCTTAGCTTGTGCCTGAAGCCTGGCACACCACATAAAGCACACACAGCCCACAGAGCCAAGGGCTCTCCATCCCTCCCTGCATCAGAAGCTTTCTGAGTGAACATGCTCAGCCTTGTGAGCCACAGCAACGTCTCACGTTATGTCTCCAGTTCTGAAAACTCCCCTTGTGTGCTTCTCCAGAAGGCATGGAGCAATTGGGCTGGGGAATAGAAAACTGTTATTAAATCAATGCTTTATTCAGGTTTGGTCCTGTGAAAGATGAAAGAGGGAGGCTCTCCCAGGGGCCTCCCAACCAAGAGTCTTTTTGTGTTTGAAGAGCCCCATCATTAGCCTCCACTGTTTGCAGATATCTGACATATTCAGGCAACGTTTCTGATAAAACACATAGAATAATTTTCAGCCTCTCCTTACATGATATTGCCAAGGGCTCATTTTCTATCTTGCACTTAGCCTGCCAGCTTTATAAGACCAGCCCTAGCTTTACTCAGAGCACGTTTGGCAACTCCTATTTTTCAAGCAGTCAAGTTCATCCCTGTCAGAGTGTGAGCAGAAACATGCTGCCATTTTTCTGGAGCTATTAATAGGAGACAAATCATCTTCCTTCTCTCATAGGAAAGCTAAAGTAAGGATAGCAGTCATGTCTTTCTGTCTAGATGTATTGAAGGTCATAATAATTATGTTTCCACAATAAAAAACAATTGCTTATCAAATGTATATGCATTTTACAAACCCCCACATATGTACAAGTTTAGTACTTATAGTATGGATGGATTCTTTTGTTCCTTTTTAAACTGTCCTTTATTATTTTTTAAAAAACACACACAAAGAAGAAAAATAAGAACAGTTTGACTAATACATGGATTTATGCTGTCCAGCCCTGCCTCTAACAACAATCAATGCCGGTTCCTGCGGGAGAAGGTGCAGTTCTAGAGCTGTGGCATAGTGGTGCCAGTCATACTTTCTTAATAGACTTGGTAGGAGAAGCTTGGTGCAGGTTCTGAAGAAAGGTATTTCAAAACGTTTTTTTTTTTTAAATTAAAAAATATATATTTACTGCTATCACCTTGCATATGCTATCTACTGCAGTACATTTTCAGAGCCTTTTGTCCTTAATGGAGCACAAGCATATTCACAAAGAGCTGAGTAGGACTAAGCTGCTTTTTACATTTTCTTTTTTCATAAACACTTCTTTTTTTTAATGTAAACAGTCCTGATATCTGCAATTTCTTTACCCCTTCAACTTATGTTTCCACTCAGGAAAACCAAACCATTTTATGTTAAATTAAATAAAAATAAAAAATCAATAGATTGGGTATGGCATAGAGAATAATGTTAATGTTTTTTCCAGTATTTGTGGCTACTCCTGAATATCAGTGATTTTATACTTCAGCAAAACTGTATGCAACTACTAGATTCTTTAGCTGAAATCTGGATGGCTCCAATGGAGTTAATTTTGATTTTAATATCCTCATCTGTTCTTAAATATCTACTGGTATACCATAATCTCTTTTCTGTCTAATACATATTTTTATATTTTTACATTTTGTTCTACATTTTTTAAAAGTCTGACTCTAGTAAGAGCAATACATGAAGCTACAGCCTTTTCCTTACAAATATTTCAGATCTGATAATATGATCACTGAATTCAAATTGTGCAGCAAATTGTGCTTTACTGATCATCCTGGTTCATTTTTTTGAAACAAAGTCCGTGAGAATTATGACCCTGTTGATTCATTCATACAGGTAGTAAGTATATAAAGCCACTAGGTTCTGAAAGAGACCGAACTAATTAGAAAGTACATTTTCACTATTGATCTTTTCCCCAATTAATGCTAAAGTAATGCTAAAGGTATAAAACTTGGTCATTCTATTTGATACATCTATTGTCTGGATATGTATTTACATGTTTATCTTCTGCTCTGGACATCTAATTATACACCTAAGTCTCTTTCTTGTTCTTTCCTCCACTGTTCTCCTTCCCCTTTTCCATCCTATTTACATCACTGCTGTGGAATCCATCACTTTTTTTCCAGCTTTTTTTGCTATATAGCTGAATTTCAATGATTTACACAAGTCTATATTATTTTGGAAAATAAATATCATTCTTTTTTAGGTTTCTTAATGCAAAAAATATAATTCAGACTTACACTGTATAAAATTTATGTCAGTACAGAGAAAAATAGTCTCCACATTATTTTTTAATTGATAATAACGTTTTATTGCTGGAAGGAACAATCAGCCTTTCCATTTTCTCTTACTTTGTTTTCCTCATTATACCTTTGCAGATTAATAGTATTTTGCTATCACATACTTTCACCTGAGATTTGATGCTCCCATTCCACTGTATATCCAGTCCGACAATTAGCATTTGCTAATTAAAAACATCATATTTCACTGTTAATAGCCACTGTATCCTCTTCCTTTCTTTGTGCAGGTACAGTTTATTTTTCTTAGTCTGCATTGTTTAAGTACCATGTCAGGACTGTCTCAATGCAGATTCACAGCCTTCATCCATCAGTGACAACCTGAACTGTTTGTTCATCGAAAATTTTTGCTTAACTCCCAGATTCCTGAATGACTATAAGTGAGCTTGAACTCTTTACCTTTCCTCATCATCTCTCTCACTTCACCCTGGGGACTTAAATCTTGTCTTCAATGTCATCTACCTTGTCTAAAGACTGGCCCCCTCTCCTCTGTAGTTTGTGTTCCTTCTCTGTGTTCATGAAATCCAGTATTCATTTTATAATTGAGAAGCATCGTGGTAATGGTTGCCAAAAAGCTACCTAGCACTGGGATTCAAGCCTAGTTAGATGTGAGGCTGCCAGTAGAGACAATGGAAAGAGAAATGCATCTCTAGAGAGCAATTAATTTTACCTGTCTCAGGCACATGACTTAGCATAGGCACAAACCGCTGCTTTGGCAGTATCTTTTCCTCTCTCTGGTGACTGCAGTGGGAGCTGAAGTGACTACCTTAAAGTCAGTGCCCTGCCTCACCTTGGCCAGCTAAAGCTAAATGAGATGAATCCCACCCTCAGGTTCAGGACAAGGCATCCAAAGATGATGCTGAACATGTTACCTCATAAATTGGCAAGAAACTAGGTGCTCCATTTGGGAACCAGATATTTAGCCATTATGTAGGTACAACAAGATGCAGGCAGCCCCATTTCTGACTGGAGATGATCTGGACAGAGCAATTTCTACTCATCCAGAAGATTTTTGCTAGTGAGGGAGTTTGCTGCTGATGCTGTAGATAGTCAAGCCTTCAGCTCCCACCAGTTACATCAGGTTATTCAAAGTCTGTACCTACATGTTGGCTCACACATCTGTACTCCAGTTTCCACATGCTGGCAACTCCTGCAGCTACCTTGTGTACCACAGTGACCTGTGAGAATAGTGTATGGAATCTTGCATCCCCTATTTCTGGTCTGTCAGGAAACTTCAAATTGATCTTCAAGCTTAATTTTATAATAACCCATAGGTAGTTTAAATATTTCAGTCAGTTCACCTCCTAATCACCTTTCCTTGAGGCTAAATAATTCCCATTTCATCATTCTCTCAGCTACTATGTTAGCTTCTCCAGTACATTAATCATTTTGGTTGCCCTCTGCTGTGCTTTCTCCATTTTATCTACATCTGTCTTCCACTCTTATGACCAAAATTGGACATTATATTCCAAATTTGGTCTATCACCACAGGGTCTTATAAAGCAAAAATGTAATTTTATTGGCTCTGTTACAGATATACCTCTTTCTTAATGTATACTAGCATATTACAAACCTTCACTACTGCTGCCTGTCGAAGTGAGAGTGGTTGAGTTGGATCAGTCAATTACACCCAGGGCATTTTCATCTCTCATGTTAACTACCTCATTACCAACTTACTTATTTTAGTCTTAGTGCATCTCTGTTAATATCAGCATTATTTACTATGTGGATACTAGTATTGTGTGAACAGGAGAGAACAGGAAGACATTACAAAATGAAGTGAGGATACCAGCACTAATCGGTGAAATTTTTCTTGAAAACTTGGATGGTTACATTGGGAGTTGTATTTTCTCTTCTGCTTATTATATTACATTTCCTTTATACCCGTCATCTATCTATTAGTGCC
This sequence comes from Anser cygnoides, assembly GCF_040182565.1. Taxonomy (NCBI): domain Eukaryota; kingdom Metazoa; phylum Chordata; class Aves; order Anseriformes; family Anatidae; genus Anser; species Anser cygnoides. Next base: position 26,584,934 of record NC_089880.1, on the reverse strand, counting down.
AGCAAAGCTATTCTATAAACAGCTATATCCTTCAGAGTTCCAATGATCAGCCCTACTTTAGTGTCATTTGTATTATTTGTAAATACAGAGAAAAACCCTAAAAGGGACAGTCTGAGGATTGCACAATACAGTGAATGCTGCAAAAACTGACTAAATTGCTGTGATACTCTGATTTTCTCAGAGACACAGCCTCATCTTTTTCCTAAAAAAAACAAAACAAAACAAAAAACACACAAAAAAACAACAAACCAAACCAAAAATAACGAAAGCAAAATACTCCCAAAACAAACAAGCAAAACCAACAACCACCTTCCCTCTCCTCCCCCCCCAAATCAAGGAATAATCCAAAATTAAATAATAAAATTCTGTTCAGGAAAAAAATATGTATGATCCTATTTTCTGGGCAAAGCTAGGATTTTTTTTTCTCCAATAATTTGTCCTATAATCTTCCTAGGATTTCATGCAACCTTATATTTAGAAAGATTTAGAATTATGAGCCTTATCATAAATCAAGAAAAAGCCTCCTTTGGATCAGTGTCTTGTGCATTTTTAGTAACAGAATAAAGCAAGAGAATCATGCTATAATAATATAGAGGAGGATGGGTATAGCATACCATTTTCTTTTAAATTTTTTATTATTTCAGTGACAGATGGTTCCAGTAGTTAGAGTATCAGTTTGGGACATAGGAAATTTGAGTTCAATTTCAGTTCGATTGAGGTCAGTCTCAGGGCAAGTCATGTAATTTGTCTTTGCCTCAGTTTCTCACTGATGAGCAATTCTCTGTAAATGCTGGATGCACTGGATACTGTGGTCATAGAGACTATATATAAAGGTCTCAAGAGAAGCAGCAAAACATCTTAACCCCATTTTACTGGAAGCAAAGACAATGCCTTTATGCAGCACCTAGACTTAGAGAAAAGGTAGAGGACTTGGTCATTAGCCCTGGTGGGTTTCTGATTGGTTTTGAATGTGCTGGGGGGAAGTACAGAGGTGTGGAACAGCCACACATTGGTCAATTAGTTTGCCTTCTGCAGTTAATGTTAAGGAAAATGTGACATCCAGATTTCTCAGGAATCTTTGGAAACAATTATGGCCAGAATATATAGCCCAGATTTAAAAGGGCTAAAAATGTGGGCCAGAATTCACAGAATATCTGAAGAAATATCCCCTGTGCACTGAGAACAAAACTACTACTAAGATTACTGGAAAAAATATGGCTTTCATCTTGAAATGTTGCAGGTTGTTTGGATAATTTGGTTACTTAAAGAAGTTGGGAAAATTCATGAGAAAAAATATCCTGGAACATTTAAGATTTTGTACTGTCCATCCAAGGCCTTCTTCTGCCCCCTTATGCTGTTCAAACTGCAAATACTACTTTTATTTTGAAACAGGTACCAACATGGTGTCACTATGAACTGTTTTTAATGCATGGTATTAAAGTTATGGACCAATTGATGCAATATGGTGCTTAACCACATTCACTTTAGAAGATACCTGATGATTCCTGAAATTCTTTCTGACCAGAATATTAGCTAATATTTCAATAGATGTGAACTCAAAAAATGGATGCAACTGATTAGACCTCTGAACAAGAAATGGCCATTTACTCCAGATGATGACTAGACTCCAGTGTGTAGACTGAATACCTATGTTGGTATATATTTTTTTGACCAGAAGGCAATCAGAGGTAGGATTTTCAAACAGAACTTGTACTGGCATAATCTATTTAGCTGGGATTTAAGGATTAAAAAAAAAGAGTAAGAGAATGACTTGGATGACTATGATGTAAATAAGATTAGATAATGAATCATTTCCTAATGCGTTGAGAAAATAAGATTAGTCTGTTCCTGGTCATGTGAACAGCTTTTCATTGATGACCAAATCCCAGCCACTGAAAATAAGCCTTTGCCTGTCCTCATCTCTTACATTGTATCAGGAATATGTCCTTAGAGATGATAATTTTAGGCATCAAGGGTGAATACTGTAGTTTTGTGTGATTGCAGGATATAAGATGACAAAGAACTGGTGATCCACAGCTTACTGCAATTTCTGTTGCTCAATATGTTTCATTAAGGTTAGTTTATGAAGGTTAGAAGCAAGCTGAGACCATAAAAATAATGGAGTTCTGCTACCAGTTTCAATGCAGCCAGAATTTACTTGGGAGATTTCATGTTGTGTCTGTCCACCATAAGAGGAGCTGGACATGAACTATTTGTTATGTGATAACAAATAATGGTCCTGGAAAACAGCACTGATGTTAGTCATCAACTAAACCTGGAGAGCAGAAACAGCAAATGCTTTATTCATTGAACCTCCATTTTTTATCCTTTTCTGGTTTCAGCTGTCATTAAACCTTTTCTACCAAAGTAGTTTTAAATTACCACATTAATTTCAAAATCAAGCTAAGTTCCTTAGTAAGTGAACCATTTTCATCAGTATCTGAAAGAATTCATTATTAAGTTGATTCACTAAGAGCTCTCAACTTACTACATCAAAAGAACAGCACACTTTTCACAATTCAATATGTTCTTAGTGAGGAGGTTCAAAATAGTTGTTGAGCTGCTATTGAGGATTCATGTAAAACATTGTAAAAGCATTGCTTTTTTTTTTTTTTTCCCGGTAGTAATTTTTCTTCCCAAATATAGATATGGGACTAATATGCCATGGGAGATGCATCTCCAACTGCCGTAAACCAGTATAGCTCCATTGACCTCATCCAAGCTACTCTAAGTCATAGAGATCTGACCTATTAAAAATCTTTATTTCTGCTTCTGCATTTTTATATCCTAGTCAATCTTCAGTGATGGGAAAGGCTGAGATGAAGGAGTGGATCAATGTGAGAACAACTGTTAAAATTTTAACTGTTTTCATTGGTAGAAATAATGTGTAAATGCAAGGTGTATAAAACATAACACAGTGGGGTCTGTTTACAAGATGAGCTTTTATGTACTACCATGACAAAAATAATACACTCACTTTTCCCATCTAGCAGCAACAGGGAATAAAGATGTAAAAATAATTGTCCAGGGGAGAAAGAAAAGAGAAAGAGTTCAGGCAATCGTTCACCCAAATCCCTGAAGGCTAAGGTGACATGTTTGCATCAACCATCTTTTGTTGATTACTTTATTACTTTTATTTGTAATGGAGTTTTGGTTGTACTTTGAATAAACTGTATTTGGCAAAACCAAAAGTATATTCTACTGTGAAAACAGGCAAACCTTAATGTTGTCTTGTTGGGTAAGTGAAATGAAGCAATTCCTTCCAAGGTGGTTGGTGTTACCCACAGCTTTATTCATTGACTGTCTTGTTTACTTTAACCAAAAGATAGAAAATTGTGCTCAGATTTAGTTTTCAGGGAGATGTGATTTTATGTTTGACATGGCAAAGTGATTTCACCAAAATAAAATCATCGTCCTGCCTGCCTCACCTGTACTCTAATAGAGCTTTACTATTTGCACATGGGAATAGTGGTCCTGGAGATATCCTAGAGGCTAAGGGCTGTAAAAATATTGGTTTAGACCTTCGTATATCCTTTTTCATACTGTTTTTAGTGAGGAACTACTGCTTGTTCCAGTCTTTATTGGTACCATGTTCCATATGAATCATTCCTTTGCTTCTGAAAAATACAGCTTAGGGGAAGTTCGTAAGAGAAGAGTTTTGGAGTTTTTCACTCCTACAGAAATTCCTCTCCTGAACATTTTCATGGAAAGCGATGTTTGGGTTCAGCAACTCCAAAAGCAGATCAATATCTACAAAAGCAATAAAACACCTCAACAGAAGAACAGCAAGTGCAAAAGTGCAATTCAAGAGTGATTTGCCCCTGACAGGAGAGCCTAGAGCAATAGAAATCTTGCTGAGGCACAGTGAATCACAATGGCACAATATCGCACACCCGACACTGACAGAGCACAAAGGACCAGAGAATCGTAGATAAGAATCATGGAATTGCTGAATTGGAAGGGACTCACAAGGATCGAGTCCAAATCGTGGCTCCACACAGGACCACCCCAAAACCAACCCATCTGTCTGAGAGCAGTGTCCAAACGCTTCTTGAGCTCTGACAGGCTCAGTGCTGTGACCACTGCCCTGGGGAGCCTGTCCCAGTGCCCAACCATCCTCTGGGTGAAGAACCTTTTCCTAACACCCAGCCTGACCCTCCCCTGTCCCAGCTCCATGCCGTTCCCTCGGGTCCTGTCGCTGTCCCCAGAGAGCAGAGCTCAGCGCCTGCCCTCTGCTCCCCCTGTGAGGGAGCTGCAGGCCGCCATGAGGCCTCCCCTCATGAGGGAGCTGCGGGCCACCATGAGGCCTCCCCTCAGCCTGCTCTGCTCAGGGCTGAACAAACCAAGAGACCTCAGCCACTCCTGGTACGTCTTGCCCTTCACCATCTTTGTAGCCCTCATTTGGACACCGTCTAATAGTTTTATGCCCTTTTTTATACTGTGGTGCCCAAAACTGCACAGACCACTTGAAGTGAGGCCGTACCAGTGCAGAGCAGAGTGGGACAATCATTTCCCTTGACCAGCTAGCAGTGCTGTGCCTCATGCACCCCAGGATATGTTTGGTCCTTTTGGCTTCCAGGGCACACTGTTGACTCATATTCAGCCTGATGTCTACTAAAACCTCCAAATCTCTTTCTACAGGGCTGTTCTTCAGCCTCTAGTCCCCCAGTCTGTCCCCAGAGAATAGGGTACAGAGTATGATAAAAGGCCTGATTTGCAAAGAGGAGCCAGTTCTAGAGCTATAAATACCTTGCCAAAAGAAGTGTTAAGATCAAATGAATCACATACATTGTATGTTTTCTTTAGGGTAATCATTACTCACATTCACCAGAGCAGCATTGCACACTGACAAAAGGGAGGCAGTGAAGGCAAGTGTCATGGAAAGAGATGATACTTCACCTAGCTGACCCCTGGATCACCAGCATAACTAAGAATGTATTTTACTTTCTAGAAGAACAAATTGTTGTAACTGTCCTAATTGTCTTCAACGTTATACAACAAAAACTTCTAGCTGGTATCTAGTTCTCCCTGACATCAGCAGTACACAGGAGTCTCAATGTTGAAAACTTTTCCAGTGACATAATAATTCACTTTCAGATAGGATATCTATATGCAAGCAGTGTATCAATGTGTTAATACTCTGTGGAAGAGAACACTCTGGGGAATATGTTTAACTACTTGATGCCTCTGGGTGCATCACATATCATTTGGGTGTCTTGTGTGTTCTGGCAGTGGGATATAAACTTATAAAACATTTCATCTGCGAAAGCACTTTGCTACTTAGCCTCCGTGATTCACTGAAGGGAAATGTGCTAAGGATGCTACAAGCAGTGGTGTCTGAGTCCCCTTGTAAAGAAGCTACCAAAGAACTTGGGTTGTTCAGGCTGTAAAGGTGAGTTGTTCTTCACAGCACTTCCTTGGGGAGAAGTCACATTGTGCAGCAGGTACACAGATATTGCTACAATATATATTTGTGATTATCCAGAGTTAGATTGGTGTGGCTGATTTAGGGATTCATCAAAATGAGCTTGTACCTTCCATAAAGGTTAACTTTGACTTGTACAAAGTGCATTAAAGATGAACAGTGTTCAGTATTATGCTCTTCAGAATTTTACAGTGAATGAGCTACATGTCATTGATTATTTACAGAGCACTCTACACCATAATAATTCCAGAGTAATATCAAGATATATGTATTCTGAAGCTTGTTGGAATGGAAAAAATGTTGCCAGTGATATTTTGTAAAATAAGTATAGTATAAAGGTCATTGTGAGGAGGTGTACAATTACAGGATATCTTGGCCATGAAATTCAGTTGAAATAAGTTCAGAAATTATTAATCTGTCCTTAGAGTGAAATGATGCATTGGCAAATCTGCTGTGAACTGATTTTCACTTAGGTTTTTGTTTTAAGTGGAAAACTGAAGGGAAGAGAAACCCCAGCTGCACAAAGATTTTCGATTTCACCATGTTCCCACAGAAGAACTGCAGTTTTGACAGGGCTTCAGCTTCAACTGGCAGCACGTCCCATAAGAGATTTTTTCCTCTCCTTTCTTATACAAAGACAGTGTTTAGTATTGTATCTCTGTGTGTTTGCCTGGAGCAATCTAAGGTACTATGGCTTTTCTAATAGCAATTCACATTTGATTTTCATATTATGGCTGTTCAAGGTTTCCAGTAGTGTTTTAGTTTTAATTTGACAGAAATTAATAAGTATAAGGAGAAAGATATCATACATCAGCACGGTACAGCATATTGTCACACTTCCTAATTCGTTAGACAATAAGAATAATCTACCACTTCCAATTTAGACTCAGTAAAATAAACACATGTATATTAATGATTTAAAAATATTTCTGTTCAGTCAAGCATGTCTTCTTTATGCAGAATAGCATCAGATCAATAATTAGTTTCCATGCATTTTAATAACAAGAGTTTTTGCTTAAGATTGTTTTTCATAATTTTGCATTTATGTTTGACAAGTTCAGGAACTTGTCTTATTTGAAAGAGAAAATATTAATGCAGAAATTACGTCTCATTGTATTATTGCTTGCCAAATCTAATATGTAAATACCCAGTAGAACTCATGCTTATGTTAATGGGGAGAGGATCATAGAAATCTTGTAGACAGAGTCTATTTGTCCCACTTTGTTCCACACATTAGTATTCTCTATGGTACTTAATTATTCAGCGTTTTAATTTTAAATTAAAAATAAATACTGTACATGAATGATAATTTGAGTGAAATGATAGGAAAACATTGTCACAATGAAATATAAGTTCCTTTATGGTCTGTTTCTAGTCAAAAAAAGTTTCACAAAGAACTACTCCTTCTATTTCCTAAATTTGTGCTATCATTACAGATCTAAAGAATACGTATCAGTGACTGGTTATAATGTGGAAAAGAAAGCCAGCTGAAATTGTTGTATAGCCAAAGGCATAGTGAACTTATTATTTAATGCTGGATTTATTACTTCTGTGCACCTTTAGTGGAGTATGAGGATTGTCACCTTTAGTTAGAAAATTCATGCCTGGCATAAGAAATAGTTTTTATATATGGATTTTCTTTTGTCCTAGTGGATTCTCAAAATAATTCATTAATAACAATTGTATAGATGACAATTTTGCTAAGATTTGGCTCACTGACTGCTTTGACTGTACTTGTTGGGCATTGTGGAGTACTGTAATACCACTCTGAAATGAGAGGAAGCTTGTATCTCCCACACAGAAATGCAGAAACGGCTGCAGAAGTGACCTTCCTCTCTCTCTCTATATATTTTTTTCCATTTTCACTAAACACAGTAGTTGACAACAGAAATAATTTTCTATGAAAAACAAAATGTTGTTGATATGTGGAAGACCTAAAAGAGTGGCTCCTTTAATTTGGTAGCAGGATGGAGAAGCTTGTGCATGTGAATAAGGAGCCAGAAGCAGCTTCCTTCTAATGTACTTCTGACGTGTTGGCTTGATCCAGTGGGAACTGATGCTGCTCACTACCATAAGGTTGTTGCACCAATACAACCCTCCTAATTATCCCATTTTTGCAATTTCATTGACTGAAATACAACATGATCTCAGTCACAAACTCCTTCTCATTTTCCATACCTATACAACGAGAGAAGCAGAGCCTTTTCCATCTCTGTTTAAAAGAATCTCATTGTAGAAATAAGCCTAGAACTGGGAGGGACTTTCTGGGTCACTGTCATTATTTCAAAAAGTTCAGCTGTAACTTTAGAAGATAAACACAGGTGCTGGTTCATTTTCAGAGTTATTACATGCTTATTCTAGAAAGCCACACTCATGCTTAGGTGACAGTAGTTACATAGCCACCACACAGAGCTACAAGTAATGATCTGTAGATTAAGCCTCTTGTTTCTTTCCTTCCTCAGACTGCTAACCTAGACTCATTTGTAAGGACTAATAGCAAGCCCTATTTCACAGCTCCGTTATTTCCCTTTCTCACTCCCAGGTACCTGATGTCACTAGCAGGCTCCACCTGCTAGTGCTTCATGACCAAGGACTTCTGTCTTTCTCAGCCCAGTACTGTGGTAGTTATGCTGAAAAGCTCTCTGCCTTCCTTTTGATTATGTGTGAAGATAGTTTTCTTTGCTCTCTTTAAATTAGGAGCCATCTCTTCCTCTCCATGAGAGCATTTTACTTTGCAGTAGTTGGTGCTTCTTGCTTTCCCCCCAAGCTTGGACCTGCCGTAACTTGGACCTCGACTGAGCTGTTGTTGAGTTGCTTTCCACCTCATTCCGCTTAACATGTTTCACTTTTACCACATTTTAAAACTCACCAGCTTGTTAGCAGCTTTTGTGTTCATTGCACTTATTTTGTGGAGTTTGGAAGAGGCCTTCAGCTCTAGCAATACATAAACCATGTAAAATTACACATTGTTATTGATAACAGAGTTCAAGTAAAAGTCTGATTGTTGCTTTGTTAATTCACAATGGAAACAGGCAGGAAGTTCAATCCCCTGTTGTTACTGGTGCTCAAATCATATAATCCTGTACATTTATATTAAGCTCCATTTTACAAGCAGTTGGATTTTATTTCCCCACTACTCTTACTGGAAGGTTGTTCTGGAACGTCTCTGCTCTTCTGATTAGAAACCTTCTAATATCTAGCCTAAATTTATCCCATTTATACTTTTTGCTTTAGTGGCAACATTGACCTGCAGCACAGAATTTTGTTCTTTCTAAGGTGTTTCTAATGTTAAACTGTTCATTGCCTGCAGTCAGTTCCCCTCTCTTCCTCGATTTCCCCCCTCATCCCTCCTGTCCCTGTAGTTCTTTGCACCTGTTTGAGTTTTTCATTCTTGAATCAGAGGAGCAGAATTATTCATAATATTTGTGAGGAGGTGATCTGAGTTCCTTGTGCCATGGTGTTAGTTCTTTGCATTTGGAAATACCTTCCTGGATATATCCCGAAGCTGCAATTGTCTTGTTGACAAGTGCATTGCAATGACACCTCACAGTATCCACAGTCATGGGGGAGCATGGGCTGGTAAATTCAGCAGCTACTCTGAGTAAGCTGGGCAGATGCTGGTTACGTGTGAAGGGTAGGGATGTGAATATTTTTTGTAATAAATCAACACTTATCTTTTCACTTTGAAAAAGTATCTGTCAGTTCTAATTGGTAAATTTTAATAGTTTGTAGGCTATAATTTAATAATGAAGGGCTGGGAATTCTAAATGAAACAGAAGATGAGAATCAAAGCAAAATCCATGACAGAAGAAAAAAGTTATTGCTGAAACTTGCATTATCCAAGCAGTATTTTGTAGTTTAAAAACATTCTGTTCATTATACATGGCCTTCTGGTTATCTGAATAAAGGTTCCACTTTCTGAGCCAATGAACAAAACAAACAGGTTTATTTGAAATGTCGAGGCAGGGGATAATGTATTATTTTTTGCCATCTTGCTAATAGAAACAAGATATTTATCAGTATAGGAAAGCCACATTTCTTCACCTAGAGAATACTTCAATAAAGAAAGGGATAAGTCACTTACCTTAGTAACATATTCCTGTTAACTGGAGCAGCAAATCAATACCACAGGACCAGGGATACAGGACATTAATAATCTTTTCTACGTGTTAAGACAGGAATAGCCTTTTAGTGGTACCAAAGCAGGGATATTGCTGTGTACTACTTGTAAGATACTTAAAATTATGATTGGAGCTTTATTTAATATGTTAATTAATATCTACTGTGCAGATAATCTACAATCTAAATTTCCAAGGGGGTAGGACTTCGGTTAAAGTTTTTAAATGAGTTAAATACATCATATTGACATCAGTTGACCACACGCATGAGGCTGGAAGGGTGAACTTGGTTTTGACTTGGCAGCTATATCTTGATTACATCATGAAATAAATCTTTTATCCCATAAGTTTGAATTCCTGTATAAGAAACATGGGTATGATGCTTATCTTCCAATAGGTACTAACAGTTATAGTCAGACATCATCTGTGTGTATGAAATTGAATTACACAGGTATTCCAGTATACGATATAAATATGAAAATGCTACACCAAGATAATATAGCTAAAGGTGACTTTATTGTGACACCAATACTCATATAGAAACTAGTGGAGGAGATAATTGTGAATAGCTGTTCCATATAGTCTGTGACACTACAGAGCACAACAGCCACAGTCCTACTTTTTACATAGAATTTGGAGTTTAGACCCTGATTTGTCACAGCATTTAATCCTCAATTTAACATGTGAGTTCAGTGGTGGATTTGCATTTAAGTAGAAGCTTAAGTCAAGTGCTTTTCCCTCTAGTACAGGTGCAATAGGATGCTTTTTTCATATATAGTCCAGAAAAGTGAGTGGCAAATGATATGTTACCTCAGAGCATATCTAATATATACCCAATATCAGGAATAGAATGAATTAGTCTTATGAATAGCTATATTGGAAATACATTAGTTTTCATATGAAACGAGATCTGTACTGCAATTAAGACCACTTGAAAGTTTTTAGGTCTAGCCTTTTTTGCGATACAAATAAACTGGGAATTCATGGGATCTGAAAACCTGTAAAGCTCCAGAACTTTGCACCTTTCTGAGGATGACTGGAAAAAGGGCTTTGCAAATGCGCAGCCTCATGGTTTAACTTGAATCTTTGACAAGTGGATATTTTAAAGTGTTGTTTTTCCTTCAGTCAACCCCATAATATACTTTTATGTTCAAAGCCTTACAAAATCAAAATTGCTATGGAGAAGGGGATGGATTGCCATATCCCTTCTGCAGTTTCAATTAAAAGGCCTGATCATCAAATGAACTCACTCTTCGGGCTTTGCAGCAGGTCCTGAATTGTCATTCACTTGCTAATTATACAGTCTGTGGTGCTGGTGATTAGGGAGAAGAAAATAAAGGCTGAGTTTGACTGCAGATCTGAAAGTGAGCTTTCAAAGGTGACAATTAGAGAAACCCTCTTTTGACTTGCAAAGTTGATACAGAGTCAGAGAAAGATTAAATCTGGATCCAGTAGCTTTGTTTTGATTGAGGGACATTTCCAGCTGCAGCTACACTTTGCATGGTTACATTTTTGCCCAATCAATATGCATAGCGGGTGGGCCATGCAGAATCCGCGATATCAACTGCTTACAGGGTTAGAAGTTAGCTTTCCAATCAGACATGCATGTTAGGCTTCAGTAAATCTACTGTACTGAATCTGTGAAGCAACACTTTCAAATATAAGGCACTATTGAAGTCAGTAAGTATAAAGAAATTGCGTTATACCGTATAATGGGTAATAACAAATTTTGGCAATGCTTTAGAATAAATATTCTTCTGATATTGCTCCATTGCAGGTATTTCTACTGAAAGAAAATTCTGAAATTTCAAAATGGCAGAGTCTTCAAGAAGTGGAAATACATTGGTCGAGAGGAAGCGTAAGATCCCAAACTGCAGAGGTAAAATGAGAATCGATGCCAGCTTAGAACTTGCAAAAGAAGTTGAAGCAAACAGTAGGGTTTTTTAGACATCAGAACTAGATGAGAGCGAGGAAAGTCACTGTGTCATTGGCTAGAGGGAGGATGAGTTTAAGGATAGCATAAATGCTTTCAAAAAATTAGATGATTTTGTGCCTCAGTGTTCAATTTGGACAATGACTCTGAACTTGGATGGGAGAAAATTGGCTTTATGGAAGTGAATTTGGAAGGATGGAAATGATGCCTTTAGAGGTAGAAGTAAAAATCAAAATCAAGGAGTGCTGTTTCAGGGGATCTGCGTCACTGTAGTCTGAAGGAATTGGCATTTGAAACTGCATTTCTACTTGAAGGATATTTAGGAATATGTTAAAGTGGGAGTGGTATGCGAAATTTCAGACATGATTCCTATATTTAAGATAGGAGAAAACTGTCATCTAGTTAAGCATAGGCATATTAGCGTGACATCAGTAGCATGCAAGGCATTGCAGTGATTTTGGAAAGAAGAGCAATAGAAAACACAGCAAATGGAAGACGTGGGATAACACACAGTATCGGTTTACCAAAAGCAGATTTACTGGATTATCTTGATAATCTTTCTTTAGATTATCCTGATCTTTTTAGACAAATAAAATGGCAATAGATGTGATGTATATACACTGCTAGAGAAGCATCTGACACAGAGCTACACGGAGAATCATTTGACTGGAAAAGATGAAGATTAGGCCTAGAATTGTAAAATGGGTTGGAACTGGCTAAAGCAGATAACAGATGATGCTGAAAGAAGAAATACCAAGTTAGAGGGAGATAAAAATGGAGTTTCTGAAGGCACAGTCTGGGGACCTATATCCGTTAATATTTTCATTAATCAACTAGGCACAAAAAGAATAAAAACCTGCTAGAGAAATGTGCTGATGGCTGAAGTTGGGAGGGATTGTCAATAGCAAGGAGGCTCAGAGCATACAGAAAAATAGAATATCCTAAAGGACTGGGGAAATATAAATGGGATTACATTCAATGGTTCAAGTAGCAAGGTCACGTAGCTTGGGACTAATGACAATTTCTAATATAAGGTAAGGCTTGTCAGTTGGAACAATACAGGAGAATTGGGCATATATTTTGGCACTATTTCAAAAGAAGGATTTCTAGTTGAGATAGGGAAGAATTAATGACCTGAAGAAAGCTTTGGTAAGACTTCTGCAGGAATATGGTGACTAACTGTGACCACCTGTGTTTGAAAGAAATTCATCCTAGAAAGGTGAATAGTTTGATTTGTTCATGGATTGTGCCTTAGCGTCCTGAAGGCCTCAAAGAAACATCCATAAACATCACAGGAGTGAAGAGGAACATTTTAAGCTTTGACAATATTGTTACATAAACAAATAAGTGCAAACTGCTCGTTAGTAATTTACCCTGTATTTTAGAAGGGTTACTAATGAAAGATATGAGTTTCTGGAAGAGCCTTCAACAGGAGCAGTGGCGAGAACCCCTCTGACTAATTCAGTGGTGGAAATGGGTTTGTCCGAGGGATTCAGCAGCATGTCTGCATGCGGTAGCTGCAGACTGGGCTTCGTGGCTCAGTGGGCTGTTCCCGTTCATTCTGATTCCACATTAATACAAAACCATTTCATTTTTTAACCCCATACAAACCTCTGATCGAGAGCAGGATTATGACACTTCTGCAGCTTTAGCAAGCAGACTGGGGTGGCAAGGAGATCCTCCAGCCCTAGCAAATTTGGGATCTGGGGGGGGGGGGGGAATGTTTTACCTATTCCCTTAGCACTGAGAAGCAAAGGGAAGCAATCAACTGTACTCCATAATGAGCTGAAATGGAGCTGCTCATAAATAAGAAGTGGGTTTCCCCAGGTGTTCGGTTGACTAGTCGTTATTTTAATCCAAAATGTTTAGCTGAAAATATTGGCTTCTCATTGACAAATTGAATGCCTTCCCTTCCCCCAGCCATTATGTTTTCTGTGTTTCTGCTCATATTTCTTCCATTTCCCTTATTCAATTTGTCTAGCAGAATGAAATAAAAACATGCTGACATTTTCAAGGAAATCAGATACTTCCCATGAAAGTTTTGATGGAAAATTTTCAGAGAGCCCTGAGGCTCAGGGGCTGGTTGCGTCGGGGTGTGGCCAGCTAAATCTGCTGCCTGAATCAGTGGGGGCAATGCCTTAGCATCCGTTAGACCTTTCAGGTGATTTACTTCTGAGAGGGAAACATCTTTCTTGGGGAGCCCCGTGCTGTGGGTGGCACCAACTGCTCTCGCAGCAGCTCTGGCTGACCTTGCTGCGAGTGGTGCAGAAGGCTGAGCCCTGGCTGCCTCCACCCTCCCCTCCCTCCCCCTCGCACTGCGGAGGCACATGAGAACTGACCACAGCGTAGCCCTAAATGTTTTATTTTTAACTTTTGCCAGACAACACGTGTATCCAAGGCCAAACAAAAAAAGCCGGAGAATGGGGTATAAGTGCTTGTCAATGTCAGACCTGATCATTGTCAAACAGGGGCTGGATTCTGCAGCTACGCTGCATGCAGCGCTCCTGTTTCCTTCAGTGGTGCTCCCAAGCCACAGCGATGAATGCCTAGAGAGATGGATAAAGGCAGGCAGACATAGATACAGACTGACAGAATCAACCCCCAGATGGAGGTTGCTTGAATTTACCAGAAATTAAGATGCTGTACTGCTTAAGAAAGAGTTCCATGATCTCATTAAGTCTCTTTTGTGTCTCTCTTTTCATTTTGTCCTCCACTTTTCTACAAAAAAAGAAAAAGAAAAAAACCCACATACACACACAAAAAAAATCCCAACAACTTTGTGTCATTTTCAGATTGAATTAGAGGAAAATTGCCTATGGACTAAATAAAATGTTTGTGTACTTTTCTACTAGCAAAGTCCTACACTGACGGCTTGTGTTTTTTAAAGGAGACGAAAATGCAGCATGTCACAATAATGGCATATAGTCTAACTTTCTCTTGCAAATCAGGACTTCTTAATATTTTCCTTTTAAATAAAAATGCCATTTATCATTATCAAATGAAGTGTTAATGGAATCAGCTCATACACAAACTCATGCATATATATCTATAAATAAATATAATATATACATAAAAAATCCTTACAGCAGAGAATGATCAAGCACCTTGTCAGCAATCCATATTATATTCGTTAATTTGATTCCTGCCAAAAAATCACTTAAGTGAGACCTTCTGATTTCTTTCTTTAACGCTTGAGGCTCCTTTCATCCAGGCAGTGTTTATTAACCTATTTCTGGAAATCAGCATAAGCACAAGCTATATTTAATCTGTTCTTTTCATGTTTTTTTTTTCCTTTTCTTTTTCTTCTTTTTATTTTTATTTCTCTTTTGTGTGCGTGTTTGCGTTTGTTTTGTTTTTAATTCCAGTGTAAGAATTAGATACTGAGCATTGGCCACTATTAAAAAACCACAACTTCGAATAGTGAGAACTGAAATAATAAATACTAAGGTTCATTGTGCGTGTTTATATTTTTTGGGGGGGTTCTGATTCCAGTTTAGTTCCTGGACTAACGGTAATGGCAGCGGGAAAAGTATACTCACATGAAGAGTAATACTGGGACCTGATGGCTGAGCTTTGGGGTACAGCTTCAAAGCTCTGCACTCTTCTCCCAGTTTTGCTGGTAGCCCAGTTATTTTCAATGGCAGATCTCTCACCTGTATGCCTCTGGGCATCCCCCATCTGAAAAGTGGGTGTAAAATATTAAACTCCTTACTGAATTTGAAGTCTGGGATGACTTGTTGAATGTTAGAGACTGACTCAACCCTGAATTCTTTGACAGAACCCAAAACAAATATGGTTTGCTCGAGCCACTCGGTTCAAGCACATTCCTGAAAGATGTTGTACCTCACAAGAATCACTCGGATTTGTGTATGTTGGTAAATAGAGTGGGTAATAAATCTTTGTAGAATTTATTGCTCCGCCAATATCCGTCTTGGCAATATTAAAAGATATGCATGTATGCTTATGAATTTTATTTCTCTTCAAAGGTGCTAGCTCCTTGCACTAACAATCACAGCTATGACTTGATAGACTCCTCTTTACCTGTCATGCCTGTAGAAATCTCCAGAGAATTAGAATTCTCATTAAGTGCTCTGGAAAGCAGAATTTAATCAAATGTATGCCAAAGCTCACAGTTAAAAAATATGCAACTATAAATTGCATTTCTGTAAAGTTGCTGCAGTCCTACAGTGACCACTGAAGTCTTTTTTATTTATCGTACCATGAATACAGAATAGATAAAATTAAATCCTCCATAATCAATGGCTCCAATTTACATGCTTTACTTGTCAAAGTGACTTTCTCCAGTCCCCACAAAATGCTATATAATGTGACATCTCACAAGTCTTCAGGAACACCCTAAGATGAATCTGAAAGATAAATATTGCAGTTGTGAGTCTTTCTGTCATGACTCAAATAATTTTAAAATTGCTAAGATGTATTCCTCTAACAATGTTAAAATTGTTCTAATGCAGGATAAAATGGTAGTTTTAGTCTCTGTAATTTTTATAGCAGCTTGTAATTTCCTTGCACTCGTTACATTTCTCAGCTCAGGAAAGATTACAGGAGAAAACATTTTCACTGGAAAGTCTGACTCTGTTGCTCATCTTCCCTGTGAAGAATATACCCAATATTTAGAATCTAAGAAGGCTTTTACAAGTTGTTTGGTGCTGTAAGTGTCAAAGTTAGACCATTTGATTTGGAATAGTGTCATTTCTGGAGTCCGTTAAAGGGATAAATACGAGCCCACCTCCTGGTTTCTCCCCAAAACAGCCTTTTATGAACACTGATGCACTCATTTGGCTCTATTCTGTTTGGGGCCACTCACCAGCAGGCTGGGAGATTTTTGAGAAGTGTGAAATATCAGAGTGAAATATTCGTGTTCTGGGTTTCTGCTTTGAATCAGTTTTAAGTCCCCAAATTAGAAGAGCTATGATTGCCGCAGAAGGGTTTTTTAGAAGTGCTTGAACAGTAAAAACCCTCAAAATGCAGGTACCTTATGTGTACTGAGATCTGACAGAGTGCTGTTGACATATGTCACTATCGTTAAATACATGGCACTGAAACTTGAGCTTATTTGTAGCTGTGTAACACAGTTATCCTTTCAGGCTGTCTTTGGGTTAGGGTGCTGTTTTGACTGTAGCTGTGGTGACATGACAGAGGGGAAGAACAGATATTTTCTAGATAAGCTGATAAAGGAGGAGAAGCAGAGTCGTCCTTCAGGCTCATGGAGAGATTGGAAGAGGAGGAGGACGAAGTGGTGTTCAGAGAGACAAGGATGGAATTGTTGCACCAAGTCACACTGAGTCTGGGTCACAAAAAAGCGTCTACAGATGATGATGCTCTGTCAGGCTGCACACCTACAGCCGCTGTACCAACACTGCGTTTTTCCTGTGGTTGAGCTGGTGAGGATGCATTTCAGAGATGGGTACCTGCATGGGTTTAGGTGTGTCATTCTGGCAGGCACAAAGGACTGTGCACAACTGTATTGCTCCAGGGTGAATCCATGGAAGACTGCGCAGACCGTGAAGGAGGATGCTCTATGGAGACCTGCCAGTATGCAGGGGAACATTTTGGCTTTATATCCAAGGGGACAAACAGGCAAACTCTCTGATTTCATGGGACCTGATTTCATGGGGCCTGCTGACTGCCCCGTGCCTCTCACTGTCCCTTTGGGAACCACCTGGTTTTCCTGGACAGTGAAGGATCAGTTATGCTTCATGTCAGCGGTTGGTGGAGAATTCCCTGCACCCCTCTCCCATCTTATCTATCCCCAAAACATTCAGGACAATAACCTGTGCAGTCACTGACCTTTTCTCATTCTCTGGCTGCCAGGACTGGCTCTGAGACACAGGGCCTAAATCACAAACGTAGAGAAGAACAAATCTGGCCTAAAGCTGCCTGTGCCTTTGTACCCTCAGCTTTCTTGGAGGTAGAGCCCAGACACACACCTTTGTTTTTCAAAGGCATATTGCTGGTGCACCAGTTCTGCAGTACCCTAGAGGCCAGCCGGACGGAGAGCTCAGAGCTAAAGTCAGCCTCTTTGTTTGAAACCATGTCTTTTTAGCTCATATTCCCCATTCTTAGTGTCTGAAATTCTATAATTAAAAATTAAGACAAGTGGATAACACAAACTTTTGAGCTAGAAACTGAGAGCTAGGCCTCCCTCCCTGCCCACTTAAAAATGCCGTATATATTTTGTTCTTGTAAAGAGCTGTGGGATACAGCATCACCTCAATTGTAACGAAACAGCAAAGAAATTCCACATTGGGAAAGGTTTTCTGAGGGTATATTCTCAGTTACTGCTGAAGATTAAAAATAACCTTCTCAAGCAATAAATTGGTTGAGACAGTAACAGGACCAAAATCATAGTGAAATCTAGTAATGAAATATTAATGCTACCATGTTAAGCTGGGAAAATCATAAAAATTCATTTTGCAGAGCTGCGTAGATCCTATTTCTGGTGTCCTGAGCTGGCTGGATTTTAGCGTGCAGCGCTTTCTACTTGTGTCTCGTTCCTCTACAAAGTTCCTATTAGCAGAAAAGATGACCAAACTCTTAAGCCATGTAACTGCTTCAGGAAAGCAAAGAAACCCTGTTGGAGAACATGCCAGCAGCTCTCTAGAATTGGAAGGCATGTTGTGAGTGACACAAAGAGAGCTGTCACGTACCTGGCACTTTGCTTTACCGTGCCACTAAATGGCCATTGTAGAGCCGTGGCAGACGTATGAGGGGATTTCATTTCTAGGGCAACACTGTTTTGCGTGAAACTGAAATTAGATAAAAACTAGGTGTAAAGGTATGTTTGAATTTCAGTTCGTGCTTGATCTTTGTGTGCCGAAAGGACCTCCCTCGGATACTCAGTCTAGCTGCAGGCTTTCTTTCAGGCCCTGGAACCTGCAGCTTTCAGAAGTCAGGCCAATTTAAATTGTGTAGATTTTGCTGCTTTACATAACCTGTTTGAATTCTGTAGGTTTAAAAACCTGCAAGGTAAATAGCTACATTCTGCATATGCCTGTCCTACTGACTCGGGCCGGAGCTTTCATGTCACACAGTTAAACAGGGTGGAGGGAGGAAGACTTGCAAGGTGCAGCCACGTGCCACTGACCGTGCGTGGGGCTTTCCAGAGCAGGGGTGGCTCATTCACTTTGCAACCAAGGTAACTGCTTTATTGGTGTCCTTTGTCCTCCAGCTTGTGTCAGCTACTGTCCCTTTCTGAGACACTGCCGAGCAGCCATGCATTATTAGCAGTGGCCATAGCTCAGCTAGAGGTGGCTGCTTTGAGCTCATAAATGTGAGGGGGACTGCATACTTATTTTGTGACACTGGCTGGAGAGAGGGGTATGAACCTTGCAGTCAGACTGGCATCATGTGCCCAAGAAAAATCATGCCTGGAGTCACACTTGGGCATGCTGAGGCACCAAATGGAGGAGCCCAGGCAGCTTCCCTTGGAGAGAGAGGTGCGCCCTCGGGAGTCTGGATCTGAGCAAGACAAGCTGGAGAAGCAGACCTCACCACAGCATCCACACCTGATGCATCTGGTGGAGAGACAGAGGCGTGGTACCTCCAGAAAACCAAACCTGGATGAAGCTGAACCTGAGATAGAGTCTTCAAAGGGGTACCCAAACCCACAGGGCTGGCCTCGTGCCCAGGACAGACATGGAGGCCTGGAACTGAGCTGCTCTAAAGGGACGGGCTGCATACACCAGCAGCTTGTTCCAGTGACCAACATCCCCCTTCCACCCCTCGCCCCAGGCCTGGACCTTTCCTGGTGCCTGACAGCTACTGAGTTTCAAGGCTGAATTACCTCCAGGACATCAATATGGTGTGTTTATTTTTTATTTTATTTTATTTTTCTCTACTGAATCCAAGGGTTTGCTCCCCTTGAAGTCTCAGAGGAGGACTCATTCAAATCAAATACAGAGCTGCTTTGCTGCCTGCGTGCCAAGGATAAGAAAGCTAAAAAAATAAAAATCCCAGCAGCGTCCAGAACTATGCCCGTGAGCATCACCTCGTAGCCCTGGTCCCTGGGCGCACGCAGACCTCGCTGGCCTGGATTTTGCCATTTACTGCAGGCGCGAGCCTTGCGGAGCTGCCGAGGGGACACTGCAGGGTGGCTTTGCTGGGCGCGTGTGCCCCAGGGCAGTGCCTCAGCATGCCGATACTCTCATGTGAGTACTGAAAGGCAGCAGAGAGCATAATCTGTTTTAATGGCTCCTTCTGCTGCTGCCGAATAGCTCCCTAGTTTGGATTACTTCTGCTGCAGGCACGATTAGTCAGCAGTTGACAGGGCAGGGGGTCTCAGTGGGGAGTCCATCGCTGGCTAAGAATAGGAGCCAGATAAACATTATTTTCTGGCTTATTGGGAGAAAAGCTTGCAGAGAGCAGAAAGTTTGTCCCTCGCTGTTTTCCTGGGTAGGGGTGCAGTCTTGAAGGCGATGAGACAAACACTTGAGGATGGCTGATAGCACTGGAGTGCAGAATAAACAAGGAAATGATACTGGATCCCAAGGCATGGGAAAAAAAAAAAAAAAAAAAAAAAAAAAAAGGCCTGCTAAAGAGAGCTCAATATCAGATACATTTTGGAAGAAAAGCTTCCTGAAAATATGCGAAGTCACTAAAACAAGGTCTGAAAGGATGCACAAATGGTTCTCACCTCCTTCCACCGGAAAGAACCGGGCATGTTGAGGGAATGCTTGTTCGATGTTTGCCTTTGAATAATGAAACAAAATATAATGGTCAGTGAAGTTAAGCCATTAAGGGAAAATCAGCTCTGTTTCCACCGGAAGGCAGCCTGGATTACCCTGCAACACCGAAGCCATCTGTAGTTCCCACATCGATTTTCTTCTCCACGGCACCGAACATACAAAATCAGCAGGCGCCTTTGAGTGCTCTCTCAGCTGCATGGAGAAAATAGATAAAAGCCCTCTGGGCCTCCTGTATGTCCGTGTGCAGCCTCACCTGCGTGACACCTGGCTGTGCCCAGCACAGAAAGAAGCACAGGCAAGCTGGGAAGCCTGCTGAATCGGCATATTTGCCGTGGAGGAGGAAAGACTGCCAGGAAGCAGTGACCTGACTCTTTCTGCAATGCACCGGCGTGTAGCCTCCCAACAGGAGCAGCTTTGTTTTGTGCCAGCATCTCGGAGACGGAGGAGACTGTGCCCAATTCAGTGGAAATAAAAGGCAACCTCCTCTTTTTGTTATTTGCTGCTCTAGTGGAAACTCTGCTTCCCCTGATCCACTGCAAAATACTGTTTTCGCTTTCCAGGCAGCTACAGTTTGGGCCTTTGCAAGAGAAAATACCTGTTTAAGTGCCTTGGAAGGCACAGCAGCTTCTTCGCCGCACCTGATGTTTCATTGCATCTGACCTTGCCCTGACCAGGCGATGGCAGCAGCTCCGGTTACACCAGAGGCAGCCCACGGCACTTCCAGATGCTGGAAAGCTCCATTTTTATCAGTCAAGCAAAGGCTGAGCAGCACACGGCGGTGCCTGTGTCCCTCCTTTAATTAGACACTCCAAGAAGTGAGAATAGCATCAAATAAGGTGAGGTCCCGCTATTAATAACTAGCAATTTATATAGATGCTTAAAAAAAAGATCCAAATAAAAACCTGCCAGCTTCAGATCAGAGACAAAAAGAGCCTTTTATGTTTCTGAGCTCTCAAGGCAGGGAGTAAGTCCACCTCACAAAGCCACGACCGAGCTCTCGCCAGCCTTTGCATTCAGCATTGCTGCGACTGGTCACGTAGCAGAGGGTGAGGCTGCCACGACCTGCCCGTCCCACACAGCACCCACGGCCCCTAGAAAAGCCACTGCTTTTACGAGGAGGCAGCGAACCCATCGGGACCCCCTGCCCGGGAGAGAAGCCCACGGGAGACTGCGTGTCCCCTTTGCCCTTGGTGCTGGGAAGAAAGGCAGTGTGCTGCCCGGATGGCAGCGGCCACCCCATCCTGCAGAAAGCCACAAATGTCAGAGGGTGATGATGAAGTGTGAATTCAAAGGTTAGTCCCTTTTTCCCCATAGCTGTAAAGGAGGGAATCGCTACCTTCTGAGATGGATAGCACCATTCCTCAGACAATGAGAGCTCAGTCCCTTGTACGGTGCCAAATCATCTGGACTTTTATCTCCCTGTCCCTGTGCAGGAGACAAATCCAGGCCTGCTGGTGCTTGGGAAGGGGGATGGGGAAGAAGTTATTAGGAGGAAATTTTTGAAGCATAAACAAAATTTCAGCAAAAGGTTGTTCCTGCCATGACATGATTATAAATGAGATGATCAGCCACAAAGAACATTATTTTTCATGGCTTTAGGAAAACGACGCTTCTGGTCTGGTGGTAGAAGTAAAAAATTTAAAGGGAAAGGGAGGGGGTTCCTTTAAAAATTCCAGATATTTTAATTAATGCCAATAGCATTAAAATATTATGGCTTGAGATGCTTATGAAAAGTCTCTTTTATTCATTAAATTTCCCAGACCCAACATAATTAGAATTCTTAACATTCGTGATCTCTCGGCGTTGGCTTCCAAAATTAATGGTCTGAGTAATTTCTTACAGCAGAAGAACTGAGTTTCAAAATAAATGTATTGTGGTAGTAAACATCAGCTTTTTGTAAAGGCAGGGTGCATCATCTAACAACAACTTTGGAGAAGAAGAACACCCTCCATTTTCCCTCGCCCAGATTTCCATATTCAAAGGACATATTAAAAGACCGGAATTTCCCATATGCAAAATTCAGGAACTCCCTGAACAGAAGCTGCTTGCACCACTGGTGCACGCAGATCCCGTTGCAGTTTTAGTGTCACAGGTTCTTACTGCAGGTTGCAGCTTCATGTGTCGGGGAAGTTGAGGGGGCTGTGAGGATGCAGCAGGCATGGGAAGGGTCCTGGTTCAGACGGCTGACTGGTGCCCTGCAGAACTGGCTGCCGCCCAAAGCCTGCGCTGTAAGCCTGGGAAGGTTGCTTAACCCAGACGTTTTGCATGGCGGTGCTAAATGTGTGCTGTTCTTTTTGGCATCTGATTTCCAGGACGTGGAGCACTCCCAGCTGCAGCTCCTGCTGCTGGGATGTGAACCCAGAAGAGCCACACGGTGATGGGGGCTGGAGAAGCTGCTGCTGCCTGCTGAGCAGGGCAGGATCGCACTGATCTTCTGGCAGCCTCCTGACGGTGACACTCAGGATGCAGGAGCCCATTCCCGGTCCTGGAAAGCCAGCAGGGATGATGGGTGCAAATCACTCTGCCTTCTCTGCATCTCATCCTTGTTCCAGATTTCCGTCTTTGCCTGGCTGATGCCAATCCCCACCATTTAGGTTCATTTCCCAAGGCTCAGTCCCCTTCTCTGTTCAGCACCAGGCTTCCCACCCCTGCATTATTGCTTGGTCCCCCTCTCTTTGCACAGCCCATCAGTTAATGTATCCCTGATAACCCACGGTGGCAGGTGCGTGAGCCTGGGCTGCAGGCAGTGCTGCAAGGGGATGAGCAGCTCACATTGGGGCTGGAAGGGGCTCCCCCGTTCTGGATGAGCTGAAGGGCAAGATGAGCACAGCAGGACAGCATCTGCACAGTTTTTAGAGTTCCCATGGCAGAAAGTCTTTACTGAAGAAGTCAGGTTGATTTTTTTTTTTTGTTTTTCAAATGCTCTCACTTGGCCACACTTGCTTGGACTTCCACAGCAGTAACGAAAGGCTCATCCTTAATACAAAGGTCACAAGTTGACTAAATTTCTGCTCCCCTATCCAAAGCGTGAGGAGACGTGGTGCATCTTAAAGAAGCGGATGTCAGTTCTTTTTCTCTTTTACCATTACAAAACAGTGCATTGTTCCCTGGCCTTGCCCTTGGGAATAGTTATATTGTTTTGGCTGAAGCTTTCCAAAAAAATTCAGCCTGAGGCAGATGCCCAGGATGGAAAATGACAAGTTACTGGTCAAAATATGACAGTTATAAGCAGCTGAAAGTAGGGGCTTGTAATTGGAAATGTCAGATGGTCTTGACAATAGGCAGTGCTACCAGCCCACCAACCTCAGGAAGTTTGCTCAGGATTTCATGTGTAGGGAGAGGCAATGTGTGCTCCTCCTCGTCGTCTCGGTAATTTCATACATCACAAAAAGGAGCAGCTGTCTTTCCTGGGTGTTAAAGCACAGCAGGCGCTGCACTTCTGCTGCCACCACCGTTGTCCCCTGTTCCCTGCCCCACAGCCCCGTCAGCATCGCTGATGCTCTCAGCACCCCCCCCCAGCTGCAAGTCCCTTGCGTTTCTGTTCCCTGGTACCTGTGGGCTGGCACCTTGCAGCTCTCCGCCAGCTTTATCACCTGTCCCTTTGGCTTGAGAGGAGCACTTCTGAAGGCTCCAGGCACTGCTCGCCCCGACCCAGCCGGTCCCTCCCCGCCGCTGAGCCACCTCCCGGGGGCAGATTCCCTCTCCCTGGCTCGGGGACAGCCACCCTGCGCTGCAGGCTGTCGCTGCACTTTCATTAAGTTTATATTTAACTTCCCCCCAGCAGCTGGGACCAGGAGGAGTACGTCAGTGTCTCAGAGCTGGAGCACGACATTGAATTACCTTGTTGGTTTACCTGGCCATAACAGCAAAGGAGATCCCAGCGCTATAGTTAAGAGTTTGTCAGCATTTCCATTACAAACCTCCTCTTCTCAAGAGGTTTTAAGTTAGCTGTAAAAATCTGTTCCAATGCACAAACTTAGTTTATAACTTGGTGTAGAACTATATTTTATCTTTTAATATTGGAAAATACACACAGTTAGTTCAGAGTGAAGTACAGACGTATGTACCAAAGAGGTACTGGTCTTAGGCGGAGAGCAACCTGTTCAGCATCTTCTCTTCTTTTTAATTTAGCTGACAAATATTATTACTCTGGCCATTTTCATAGATAAGATATTGCAGTCTGACATTCTCTTTCATTACAGGCACACGAACTCCTCTAATATATGTTAATGTGATCATTCACAAGTGCAGCCCAGTCAGTGTGGAGGAAACCTAAGAGGCCTGGCACAAAGGCTGCTTGCCCTTCATTTCCCTTTATTCCACGCACTGATTCAAGGACACTTCACTCATGCTCTGAAGAAGCAAAGTCTTCGACCAGCTGCCTGGCAGGGAGGACTTGGCAGCTGTGTCGTCACGGGTCTCTCTGCCCTGGCCTGCAGGGCAAGCAGGCACCAGAGGCACAGCCTCCTTCGGGTGCCCTCTCCTGCCTGACCCGGTCCCCAGGGCCTCTCCTTCCCTCCTCGTCCTCGGCCTGCCAGGTGCCGTGGGCAGGGGGAGAAGGGTGGTGGAGAAAGAGCTGGCTCTCAGCTCCCACCGGGGTCCAGCTGACGATTTGTGGTTTCTCTAACCAAATGTCCCTTGCTGTCCTGGTGCAAAGAGGCTGGGTCAGTGCCCGTCGGAGGAGCAGCGGTATTTCAGGTCACCTAAAGAGCCGACCCAGGGATTACATCTTCGGCTGGCGGAGGGGGGGGGGGTTGAACTCAATACCAAAAAGCACCATTCCCACATGGTTGGCATGGGAAGGAAGCCCCTTGTCCCAGAGCCTCCATCCTCCTGAGGCAAGGTGGGGACTGGGGTGAGTAGGATATGCCATGCAGGGAGCCTCCACACTCAGTGTCAAATAAATGTTTTCCCTAGAAATTTTCTCTCTCTCTCTCTCTATTTTTTTTTTTTGTTTGTTTTCAGACAAATTACTCTCTAAGTGTTAAGGAAAAGTATTTTTTTCCAGCCTTTCTGGCTTTAGAAAACTCGTGGCAAGGCAGTCCAGGCCCTGGAGGCCCAGAAGTGCTCCCATTTTCTTGTCGTGGCTGCACTGCTGCTGCTGAAGTGACTCTGAGAAAGCAACTTTTTGTTAGCTAGGCTGCCTGGTTGCTTTTGCTTCCCCTCCCAGCCATTCCGTGTTCCCCTTTTCTTGCTGCCCTCTCCTTGGTACTACTGCTGAACACCAGTCATGGTTTGCTCAGGGTGGGATCTGCTTTCAGCCGCTGCTCAGCCCGGGGCCTCCGGCTGCCCTTGCTGCAGGTGCCTTCCAAGTGAGTCAGGATTCTCTTGCTCACAGCTTTCCCTCCTCTTCTTCTCAGATCTGCTTCCTTTTGATGCTTACCTTTGGATTCCCTTCCCGTACACACACTTCCACCCCTGTGACAAGGCTCATTTTTCAGGACAGAGGTTCTATTTCTCATCAAAATGCTGGCAAAGATAAGGGCCATATAGGTCTGGGGACCAGCTGATGGAAATTCATCTAAATCCCTGTTTCCTGTCGATAGCCAAGGCTATGCAGGCATGGCTGCAAGCCCATGATTCAGCAACTTTAACTGATTAATCAAGTCACTTCATTTTTTATGCATGCAAGTTTGCCCAAGGCAGCTGTGTTCCGTCGGCTTCTCGTCAGCGTGTTAGCAGTGCTGAGGATGTCAAAGGGTTTGTGATACTGATATAAATATATATATATATGCGTAGGTTTCTGATTAGGTTGTGATTTTGAATGCTCTTCAGTGGTATGCGTTCAGTTGATAGAATCCTTTCTGCACATTTACATGCACGTTGTACCTCTGATGCTGCGTTTCTTAATTACTGATGTACTTTATCTGAGTAAAACACATAACAGGCCCCTTAGCATAAATTACACCCGGTGTGTGTGCACTGAGAGTCCTCCCCAGGTGTGTGAGGGGATAAAGACGTGTTACGAAGCACATGCGTCTCAGAAAAGGTTCAGGAAATCTCACTTCCCCCCCCAAAAACAAAACCAACCTCCCAGCTAAACCTCCTAAGAACAGCAACCCAGAGCAATTTTGGGCTGGAGCAGAGGAAAGAGGAAAATCTTGTATTTCTTACCTAACATCATGACACCAGGGGGGTGCATGTAGACTGCAGCTGATGAGGGGCTTGGTAGCATCACATCCTATTTAAAGGGGAAAAAAAAGGAAAAAAAAAAAAAGGAAAAAAAAGGAAAAAAGGAAAAAAAAAAACAACAAAAAAGGAAGGGATTCTGTATTTTGGGTATCACTGCTCATTGCAGCAATCATCACAATGCTGCAAAAGACGACTTTTTTGAGGCTTACAGCTGCTGAGAGTGTGGGGAGCGGGTGCTGGGCTCACAGCCCATGGCTCCCTGCGAGCACTCGGCCGTCTTGGCTGCCGGGGCCGATTTGCTGAGCGCTGCTTTCAGGCTGCTCTAGCCTTCTTGTACCTAACCGTGCAGCACCCCAGCACCTACTAGGTCCAGAGAATTCATCGCCTTTCTTGGCTACGAGTGGAGATTCACCTTTGTGTTACAGCCCAGACGCTGCATCAAGGCGCTCGCCGCAGCCCAGCAGTTCAGGGTACGGGACTTGGGATCGTGTGGCTCTACCAGGTGTAAAATTAAGAGCACAATTTAAGTTGGTATGTTAAAAAAGGAGGAGGGAAAATTAGAAAATGAATGCTTGGCTTCAATGAAGTCAAAGGGATACAGATAGTTGTGTTTGTTAGATTTTTTTTTCATGGCAGCAGTAGTTGTTGATGTTTATTTTCCCTCACTTCAGTAGAACAGTGTTTGTTAATAATTCTAATAATAAAACATCCACAACAATGGTGAGATTTGCCAAATTTTCAAAATTGTGGCTAAATTCAATTAATAAAAAAGGGATTTTTCTTTTTTCTTTTTTCCCCTAAACTTAGAATACCTGGTGTAAAGTGGTGGTGCCCGCTGTGAGTGCCTCCATGAGCGGCTCTGGCCAGGAGAAGAATTCAAGTACACCTCATAGACTTTGCATTGTCGGTTGCAACAATTATTGCAACTATACCGACATCAAAACAAAACAAAAACCCAACCCTGCTAGAACTGACTCGCAGATGGACAAATTTGTTATTGTTTTCATGATCTTTAGCAATGTGTTTGCAGGTTTCCACAGCCTTGTTTAAATTCAAGCAAGGACCTTTTTGCACCAACTTTGCAGGATTTCATTTGTGAGTTGTACATTTAATTCTCCACAGCAGATGGTGATGTGTGGGTGTACTGCTGTATATTTGCAACAGATTCCTTATCCTACAAAATTAATTAAGTGTCTCATGTGCTGATTTAAAATCAGAATTGTATTGTTCGTAAAAAGCTAATTCTTGCATATCATTTTGCTGGGACCTGTGCAATCCAAGCAAAATGTAAGGGACAAAAAGTCTAAGTGCTTCCTTAAAGCAAATGGATGGTGGCAGCACCCGGTAGCCCTGATGCGGGCTGCTGAGCTCGTGATCTTGTGTGTTTAAAAGTCACTTAAAGAAAAATGAGGATTTTGGGCCTCGGTGCCAGTGTCCCAGATGTTGCTATGACAAAGGCTGCCGGGGCGGGCACCCAGGGCTCACGAACACCCTGCACAGACACGGCTGCTGAGTTACGCCCCTTTTCCTTTGGCGTGTTCCTTTCCTAGGCGGGGATTTATTTGAAAATGATTGCTCCTTTGCTGGCGCTGCCTACAGTCACTCGCAAAGTTGAGGGGCTTTTCAGTGTTTTGCTTCCTCCCAGTCTGACCAAGTCGCGTGTCTTTATGAACGCTTTCCCTGGGGACCGCGACTGCTCGGTGGCCTGTGCTTTGGGGTCTCAGAGGAGAAAGAAGCCGAGAGGGTAGATGGAGACATCGGGCAGCGGGAGGCTGCCTCGGCAGGCCTGCGGAAAATGGGGCTTCCTGCACCATGGGGCCTCTGTCGGCAGCCTCCAGGAGGAAGCCCAGTGCCTTGGAGGCTGTGGTGCTGAGCAGGGGCGTGGCTGGCAGGGAGGAGCACCCAGCACCGGGCTGGACAGGAGCCGTCTATGCAGCTGCTGTGGCAGGTGAGTGGGGTGGTTGTGTGGGGCACGCGGTCACACGAGGGTCTCCAGGACTGGCGGCTGAAGCCTTTGGGGACAAGACGTGCTTTGGTGACAAAGCACACCAGGACCGTCCCTCATGCCTGCCCCCAAGCAATGTGCAATGTCAGTGGCTTCTGGCGGACAAGCCCTGCCCTTAGCACGTTGGTGTGCTTTAGCCCTAGGGGAAAAGAAAAGAACCGGCCTTGGGTTGTGTTTGCCCGTGGGTGAGCGAGTGGCTGCAGCTGGGGCAGGGTTGCTGGCAGCTACAGACCCCAGTGGTCTGAGGTGAGAATGGAGGTTTTCTGTGGAGCGGAGCAGGTAAAAGATTCAGGGTATTATTTTTTATGCTACTGCACAAGAATAAATTTGCAGCCCCTGAACATTTAAAATTGAAGAAAATTGAATACAAAATATTGTAGGCCCTTTAAAGTGTGCTGGCTCCGTGTTTACAAACATTACAGGCTTGTGGATGACAAAATTTCAAACTTCGTCTGAAAAGCAACTGTTTACTTGTACATAGTGTACACGTGTGTCCACGTCGATGTCTTCCCAGTTTTTCTACTGAAAGGTTATTTCAGAAACTTGCTAATGTGATAGTCAGAACGAACCGGTCTGCCTTCTTGCCTTCGAATTTGGATGAATTAAATTAAATTGACTTTGTGTGACCTGTCCTTGTGGTTGCTTTCCTTCATACAGCCCTTTTGAATGCTTGTCCCTGGTAGATTTACAGAGAACAGGCTTTCCTAAATGCAGTTTTTGGGTTTGTGAGTATAGAAACGATATAAGCTTGGTGACTCTTTTAGTAGTTTTCATTCTCCCAGCATTTGGTTTCTGGTGAAGGCCTCAGACGTGCCTGCACAACAGCCTTCATGTTCTCCTGACTGCTACAACTACCAATACACCTGGGACAACGGCATTTTTTTTAGCACGGGGCTGGGAGTGTGCTTCTGGGTTTTGCTTTTTGTTTCTTTCCTGCAGTTGTTGTTGTTTTGCTCCTTCGTGATCTACTGAAGCTCACCCGTATTGGCTCCATCACCTCTGGGATTCAGAAGTCAGTTATTTTTAGACAAGAGATACTGGATTAGTCTGAGATGTCAGAGATTTTGTGAAGTTATGCTGGATTTGACCTTTCATTTTGCTCCGTACGTACAATGAATTACTGCTGTGCCGTGAGCTCGAGCTGTGAGGTATATAGGGCAGGGAGCAAATCTTTTTCTGTCCCCACAGGCTGACCTGGCTTTACCTCAGCTACCTGTGGCCACTGAAGTGGGATATGCAAGGTGTAACAGCCTCACCTGCTACAGGAGATGGCAAAGGTGGTTCCGGGGGCACCTTCCATGTGTGCCTCTCGCCCGTCCTCATCCTAAGGCTGATCCCACACTCAGGTAACACCAGGGCTAGGTAAGGAGCATGCAGCCACGCTCCAGTGGTACCAATGGAAACCACTAACAGT
The DNA here is from genome assembly GCF_040182565.1 of Anser cygnoides. Classification (NCBI taxonomy): domain Eukaryota; kingdom Metazoa; phylum Chordata; class Aves; order Anseriformes; family Anatidae; genus Anser; species Anser cygnoides. The sequence continues at coordinate 26,555,202 of NC_089880.1, read as the reverse complement.
GTCAGAGCGTTTGGCTCTGTGTGATTGTTAAAAAGCGTCATCACTGTGTGAGCTGTTCCCAATGTGACAATCCAAAGTCGCCCGCTGCCCTCATGAGCCCCCCACCAGCCAGTGCCTGCCCCAGACCCCCCACGCTCCCACTGCGGCACCCAGGCTGAAGTGGGAAACTTCAGCACTCTTCAACCGCCCTCCCCCAGGTGATTTTCCATTTGTGCAGCAGGCTCGCTAATTGCAGAAAGAGTGATTACCCTTTCATGAAAGAAATATAAAACTTGATTACTTTGAGTGAGTGCTAGCAAGATACGGCTCTGATCCCAGCTGGGCAGAATTGGTGTTTCAGTAAGAATTTTTAGAAACACTCAGGCAGGATGGGTACAGGGAGCAAAGGAACTGTCTGTGACCACTTTTATCTGGCACACAGTTGTGGTGCTCTCCTAAGCAGGTCAGAACTTTACGTACCAGATCCTCAATACTGGTAGAAGCTTTTTGCCTTTGTTATATGTGCACGTGAGCTTTCACACAGCTCACATAAGCTCACTTATGGGAGCTGTATGGAATGGAGAAATAGACACCTTACATTAATGAGATGTTGAAGAACAGCAGCTGAGCTTGGATTAAGTGGAAGGACAGAAATTCTCTGGATCAAAGTTCTGGCCCCTCCACAGTCAACAAGAAGAGGGCCTTGTGTACAGACATGGCTCTGTCTGAAGAGCAGCTGCAGTGTCCAGCAACTTCCACCTCAGTCCTGTTCTGACTGTGTATGGGACATAAAAGAAAGGAAAGGGGGGGAAACAATAGATGAAGCTAACAGATGGCGTAGCAGACCTAGTGGTATTTTATTACAGGCACTATTTCCTGAGCCCTCCCCCCTCCCCCCTCCTTTTTATAAACAGATAGGTTTTTTTTTTTAGTTTTAATTAAACTCATTGGTGCATGTTATACTATTTCCTAAAGTGTGTGTTTATATGTATATATGGATGGAAGACACTTTTCAGAGCCGTCTTTAAACCAAGCAATTGACTTCTGTATTTTACTATGGAAGGGTCAGATTGATATAAGGATCGATTAAAGCAAGCCATAAATTTAAGAACGAACTCATTTTGTGGCCAGAAATTATTATAACCACCATGGTAACTTAATCTCACAAAAACACAAGTTTATTAATAGGTGAAAGAGCTGAAGAACTGCACAGCCCATCCAGCCCACTGATATATTTTTCCTAATCTGTTGAGATTCAATGCTGCAGTTTTACAAGGTACACATTCTCAATTAGTGAGTGTTACAGAACATAAACATGAAGTGAATATTTGTATTCATGGGATTCAAACAAGTCAACTGAAAGAAATATCAACTCTAGTTATAACACATGGTGAAAAGAATCAAACTGGGAATGTGGTCAAATATACTGTTGTACAGCAGGTATGTACACTTTTATATCGCGTGACATTCATAGCATGTTCATAGAAAAGTCAACCTAAATGACTTAAACTGTATTACTGTTGAAATTTTCTTATTACTTTTGTTTAATGTTGGTATCAACTGAGTTAATATTTTCATTGTGTAAGAACACCGTATATGGTAGAAATCCTTCAGTATCTTCCACGTTCAAATAAAGGTATTTTACTCACAGTTACAATTTGGTATTTGGTGTCTTAAATTGTACCTTAAATGGCAGATTCTTTCTATCCTTCAGAAAGAAAAACCACAAATAATGAACATGCTTAGTCTGGTCTGACTAAGACATTTGTCTCCGAGACCTTGCTTCTGAAATCAGACTAACATCTCCCTCCTTTGAGGTGTGGCTGGGATCACTAAGACAGCTGAACACAGTTAAAAAGGTGGAAAGTCCATAGCCATTCTACACACTTTCATTTATTGTCTGGACAATTAAAGTACAAATAATTCAAACACAACAAGGTTATGAAAAAAACATTTACAATACTTTCCCTCAGAAATGATCTAAACTAGCAAGGTTATAACATGAAGTCATTCATTATAACTAAAGTATACAACTGCCTGGTCCTAAGAAAGATTTTTTAAATTATTATTATTATTCAGATAGTAAAACACATCGTAGAGAAAAGATTCTGACATGCCTTCCCCACTAATGCTTAGCAAATGCATCAAAACTTTCCCAGCAAACTGCGCTCATTCATAGCAGATGATGTATAAAGGTTTCCCTGAACATTGAATGAGTGTTCCTTTAAACTAAAATCTAACATTGTTAAAGTAAAAAACTGATAAAATTATGATGCAGCCTTTGCTTTAGTTATTTGTCTACTACAAAAGTTTGCCTCTTCAGTGTGAAAAAACAATACTTAGTCTACATGCAGTTAGTGGGTATAGCATGGAAAAAATGCACAAAATAAGCACAAGTTATAAATAACCATAACGTTTTATTACCATTAAGACTAAACTTGTATTGAAAAGATTTTATATAACAAGACAAGAAAAGCAATAGCAAATTTAACTATCAACTAGATTATGCATAGCGAGTAACTGTTTCTAGTACTCAGGGAAGAGCATGACCCTTTTTTGTTTTAAATATATAACCGTACAAAGCACAAACATACTAAAATGATCAGTGCACTGGACATGGGAGAGCACCCCCCTCAGTCATTTTGTTCCCTTAGCTCTGTTTTCCCCAATCTGAATTACATTAAAATAAAGACCCAGTTGTTTTCTTTTCTACTGTGCAGTAAGAAAAAATATTCACAACAAACATGACAATATATCAAACAATATTTCTACACAAGTTACCTTGATACCTCTGTCACTTAAGTATCATAAGAAAACATTTTAAGACATATACAAACAAAACTAGCAAAGTGTTACAACTTATAATAAATTAACCAAAAGAAAAAATAACTTTATATATATATATATTTATATTATATATACACATACACACACAACAAAATGACACAATAATATGCTTCTTCCCATAGTTTAAGTAAACAAATAAGTAGACTAGCCAAACTAGCTATATTTGATTTTGGCCATATGCATCACATCGGCAATTAAATAAATAAGTGTTTCAAGCAACATAAACAGTGTTCCAAATGTGCCAACACAGCCCAATTATATTAGCATGGGCTATAAAGTGAATTTGAAAATTCTTAACAAATTTAAAGCAAATGTATTTTTTCTAAACACATTACATTTAACTATGATACTAAGATATGTAAATAATTTCGTAGCACCTACTGCTCAAACCAAGGAAGTTTTTGATCAAAAATTAATTTTTTTTTTTAAACTTTTGTTCTGCTGATATCCCATACTGATGACTTAAAGAAAAACCGTCTTGCAACTCATCTCCTTGCTTTTGGGTTTTGACTGTGGGTAACTGCGTGCCTGGGAAGAACACTCTCCCGTACTGTATTTAATATTTTTTATTACATGCTATGAAAAGATACGAAGATCATCTGTTTGTAGCCCATCCTTCAAAAAACAATCTACTAATCCAGTTTAAAACACACATCTTGATCTCTAAAAAGTTACCAGTGCAGTATGAACATGACAAAGTTGTCAATTTCCCCTAAATTAGCCAGTCAAAATATTTTTTCTCAAATCCAGATTCTCTTGTAAAAATTCTTTATATTTTATAAAAATAGATTTTTCTTGAAACCCATTTTCAGCAAAGAGACCACCTCTTTGGCAACATTGTTAATGTTATTTAAATTGTTATGTCATCAGGTATCCCCCTTTACCCCATTCCCTTAACAGAAGACTGTTTAGTTCACATGATATAAAAGAAAAAAGGAAAAATAAAAAAAGTTGCAAAATTATGTTCTTTTTTGCAATTTTTATTGTTCCTCTTTAATTTATGTGGGGGGTTTACCAATCTGATTGGATCAATGTTTTGAAAAGAAGAAAAGAAAAGAAAAATTTTTTCTCGCTTTTAATCCCATTAGCTTGTAAAAATTGTTTTTTGTTTTCTTATTTTTTCAAATGAGTGAATGGTCATCTTAAAAAGACCCACCTTCAAGGAAGGTAGTAAAACTAGCTGGCCGGGTAAAAATCCCTGCACATTGTTATCTATGTATATTATATTCAACAACGACAGCTATGAAAGAACATTCAATGCATCAAAGGTTTTTTTTTTTTTCTAAGCATTATAAAATCCTTTCCTGTTCCTCACAGGATATCCAATGTTTTAATACTTAGGCAACACTGGCTTATAAAGTCCATGGTTGAATATAAGCCTTGAAGAGTTTTTTTTGTTTTGTTTTGTTCGTATATATATTTATATATATATATTTTAGTAAGTAAGGATATGAAATTCAGGATTTGTGGGTTTTATTGGTTTTAAAGGAAACTTGCAATACTCTGTCTCCTAAACGGTATCCATTAAGGCTGGCAATCGCCATGGCAGCTTCGTCGTAGTTGGTCATGGTGACAAAGCCAAATCCCTTGCACTTGTTGGTGTTGAAGTCGCGGATCACCTTGACATTATTGACCGCTCCGAAGGGACCGAACAGCTGCCACAGCACACTCTCATCTGAGTCGGGAGACAAGTTGTAGACGAAGATGCACCATCCAGTCCCAGTGTGACCAGGGATATTCATTCCGACAAGGCTCGTCATACCATCAATTGTGATCGGAGAAAACCTACCAAGTAAAAAGAGGGGTCTATTCTAAATATATCTCTTGGCACAAACTACATGGAACCAAGACTTCAAAATAATCAAGCCAGTGTTAATTTAGGTTCTCAGTCCTACCCCTGGAAGATGACTACACAGCCACCTTGGTCTCCAACTCTTACTTGAGTGGAGGGGAGCTGTACTACATATAGAAGACCAAACCCGTGCATAAATGCATGTCCCTTCAAGGATAAGCCCTATTTAAATGCAAACAAAGATCTAACAGATTGTCCTTTAGCATTTCTTTTAAGTTCAAAAAGGGCCTGTGTTTATGGCAGCATACACACGTTTGTTAAGAAAAGACCTATAGGAATTTGCCATGTAGTTCCATTACAAAAAATGTTGTTTCAGAGCAATGGAAAACTAATGCTTTACTTTTCAAAAGTTTGCTGTGAAAAAAGAGACCCTTCAAAATTTATTTTAAAGATTAGTATGAAATGCCATTGGCAGGATTCAGGTGCAAAAGTAGCCTCTTTTAGCTGAAGACACTACCAGAGAGCTCTAAGTGGTAGGTTTTAATTCTCCTCCTAACAGTCCTTAATTGACATACAGTGAGAAAAAAATCTAGTTAATAAAAAAGTCCTAAAGCCAGCCAAATATATTAAAGATTTATGCAGCAGTCGTAGAGTAAATAAAACAGTGCATAAATATAATTAGCGAGCATATGTCAACTAATACCTTCATGCTGCAAGACTCCATGTCCATGACAGGATCTTAAGCTCTTCAGATAGTGAACGTAGTAGAGAGATAAGCTCCTAGAAATCTGACACAGAACCCTAACTTCTCCCCCAGCATCTTTTGGGGCCTGTTTTGTTTATTTGAATGTCTGAATTAGAAAGCTGAAGCCAGGTAGCATGTTTATAAGCACGGAATAGCGTTGGCTGGGCAGGACCTATGGAGGTCATCTAGTCGAGCTCCTGCTCAAAGCGAGGCTAACTGAAGTGAGATTGGCTGCTCAGGGCCTGGCACAGGAAAGTTTTTGAAGTTTCCACAGATGGGACTCCACTCCTGGGGCCTCCTGCTCCAGGGTTTGACCATCCTCACTGTCAGTGACTTTTCCCTTATATTCAGCTGAGTTTCCCCCGCTGCAGCCTGTTACTGTTGACTCTTGTCCTTTTGCAGTTGACCTCTGAGAACAGCTTGGCTTCATCTTCTTCTAACACCCTTGTAGGTAGTTGAAGACAGCAGTCAGTGGCTAAACTCTACATTTACCCTTCCTGAATTTTGCCAGGTTCTCTTCCAGCTTGTCAAGGTCACCCCAAAGGCAGCCACGGCCAACAGCATGCTGATCGCCCCTACTCCCCCACATCAGTGTCATCCATTAACGCAAGGAGGGCGCACTGCAGCCCGTGACTCAGGTTATTAATGAAGATGTTAAGCAGTATCAGCCCTCAGGATCAACATAATTTTCCTTTCATCAGTTTGAAAAAAATATGACATGATTTCTGAAGCTACACTTTGGGATATGTTTTAAAATAACAACTGCGCAGAGGAAAAGTCTTAATAAAAATCCAGTTTCACATGTACCTTCAGTATGATGAGTTTTAATACCAGAATTGAATAATAATTCCTCAGGATCTTCTGAGTGATGACTGAGGGAATAGAGGGGGGAATCCACAGTGTAGCTAAGGGAAGACAGCTCTTATGCATTCCATAACTTCTCCTTTTATACTTCTTGTGTTTCCACAGTTAGCATTCTGCGCAATATTATGTAGTGTATATTAAATAACCATAAAAGAAACTACACACTTGATGGCTGCTTCTTTGGACTCCTTTCCTCAAATATACGTATAAAGTGCTATCAAAAGATACTTGGAACATTCATCTTCAGCTAAGAAATATCACTGGAGTGTAGCTACACTATAAACAAGCAGTTTGTAAATGCTAACAGCATTGGATCCTCAGACATATACAGAGGTTTGCAAAAAGATCTTAAAGAGTATATGATCATCTTCCTACTGAAGTTCACTTTTACAAATCCTACACTCAAGATTCTTTAATTCCTAGTATGTGGGAGAAAATCATAATTGTTCAGCATTGCTCTGCTAACCTAGGACATTTCTGCAGCTCTGAAAACAGAGGTGGCTGGACAGGGCCGATTTATTCTGCTCCTTCCACCACACGCCAGCATGGAACTGTAAATAGGGCAGCCAGGACTGAGAGCTTGTACAAGCCAACAGTTTCACATTCCTTTGAAATTTGGAAGAGGGGACTTCAAGCCCATTGCTGCCAAGTGCCAACTGTGCTAGTAACATATGTAAGCCAGCAAACACTCATTTTCTGAAATGTTTAAACTTAACATGAAGTATAGCACTAATACATACATTTCCTGTAAGTGGTATTACTAAAATCTGTACAATGCTCAAAGCCGTGCATATCAAACAGTATTTTATAGCTTTGTTTTTCAAGAAATGCTGCACTGATACAAAGGGTTAAAGTTTCATACAGTTCATTGGAGAGCAGCTTTTCCCTGGAAATCTTTTGGAGATATGCAGCTTTCAACTACCTACATACCATGAGCACAGGAACTACTATAAATGCAAGAAAATATGCATGAAACTAGTACAAGTTTACTAACAAATACAACACAAGCTACAGCTAAGCAGCAGCACTGAATTATGCACATGATCTGAAGTTACTGATCAATAAAACCTTTCTCCCACACCTGCACAGCTCATTTTCTATCTGTATTTCCCCACATACTTAACATGAGGAAGCAAGAGAACTGACCGCCAAACCCAGAAACAACACTACAGATGTTTTAGAGGCAGCTCCTGAAGTTTTGATCAATACAGTATTTTTCTGGTGACCCTATGCCTGTAATTACAGAGTTTACTATCACAGTTTAAGATTTGCTGGGAGGAGAGGAGTAAAAAGCTAATTTAAGATGCCTAAACAATAACTGTTCAAAAAAACCACAAGCTGTTGTGATTTAAGACTAACACTGCAGAATTAAAACATTAAGGCAGACATAGCCTAAAAAGGCAGGTAACTCATTTTCTTTCCATCTGCAGCTGATAGAAAATCTGAACTCAAAACTCTTGACAGTTAGGACCAAACACTGTCCTACACAACATGCCAGTACAACTCTGGGGAAGAAATTAATAGCCAGGGACAACTCCCTGAACACCACCACCTTTGAGAGTTTCTTACACCCAACAGATACTCAAAGCTAAGTTTTGCAGTGTTCTTGGCATATATCAAGAAACAAGTTGGGGGGGAGAATGCAGGAAAAGCAGAACGCAATAAATTCAGGTGGTGATACAGTGACTCAGAAATTACCATCACCACTAAGTATATTGCAAATGAAACAAACATACTAACAAACACAAGGAGTGCTTTAGAGAACGTATGCCACCTCTGCCTTCAGTTTTGTAAGTAGTCTTAAGATCTGCAATTTATTTGTATGACAGCTACCATGGCAGTAGTTAAAATGTACGTTACAGTTCACTACTGGCTGAAGATATACTTACCGCACCATTTACAGGATGAGCTTTGTTAAAGCAAAAAACAATTTTCAACTGTGGTGAGTAGACCATTTCAGAAGACTAAGTGTTTTCTCATCTTTAATTGGGGGGATGGCTGGACATCTTACGTCAGGAGTAAGATTGCCTTTATTGTGCTGTAAGGTTCGCTTACGTTGATGTGTGCCATCAGAAGAAACACTAACAATTCGTCAACTCATTTTAGCTATCAAACATTGAACATACTGATGAAACAGCATAAATGTTTATAAATCAGCTGAACTTTCACACATACAAGTACATACACAAACACACATCGCTATTTCAAACAAAAAATAAATCCCAAGCACCAAGAAAATTTCAACAAAGCATTAAACCTGTAACAAAAGAAACTTAGGGCTGATTAAGGTGCACACAGCTATATTTTAAAGTCAAACTTGTGAAGCCAGATGTAACAGAATGAAGGTCTTAACAGCTGAAAATAGAATTAGGCTGCTGATGTCCAGATCTCAGTTAAGTTTTTAACTAATAGCTGATCTAATAACATATAACTTAATAGTTCTGTTTCTGGACAAAGTGCCATGTGGCACAACAACTGGAGTTTGAATGCTTGTAGCTGTTGCACCTAAACCATTTGAGAGCCCCACCTGTAAATAAAAAAAAGTTGAAAAACCCACAGAATGTGTGTGTGGCCTTTAAAGTAATAAAACCAACTGAAGTCCAAACTTAAAAAGAATCTGACATGCTGGTGGAAGAAAAGAAGGAATTAAAAAAAATAAAGTTAGTGAATTAAAAAAAAATGTAGCACCAATCTGTGCCAACACAGACATCTGGCAATCTGTGGAATTCTAATTACCTCTTTACGCCATAGGCCATATTAAGCAAATTGTCCAGCCTGAAAAGAGAAGGAGGGTCTTTGGGTTAATGTCTCACAGATGGCAAGATCGCTCAATGGAACTATTATTAATAGCGTTCCATTTTCAAAGAAGAAATGTTCAACAAGTTTCCCACACATCTAAGGAGCCTAACAACTCGTGGCCCGCTTTGTTAAGCTTGAGATTGTGCTTAAATTTCCACCACAGCATTTGAAGTAATTTTACCTCATCTAAAGTCTTAAAGAAAACCTTAATTTTCATGGTTTGATTTGGCATTTTAAAAGATTCGCTTTTGGTTCATCTTTTTTTAAGACAGTATCATGAAATTTTTGCAAATAATTCAGCTGTTCACCTTATACTTACAGTTAGCTTTGAAATAAAATGTTACAGTCCAAAACTGATGGAACTAGAAAAATTCCAGATTTTTTTAACTACTTTAACTTAATATATTCTCACTACTAGGATACATTCAATAATTATCCTCAACAATACATCAATCTAAATGACCACCGAGTTTTGCAAAATGACTAATCATCTGCTTTCCATGGCAGTACACTAAGTAAGTCCTTTTATTGATGGACTGATAAAAATGATAGCCTCAAAGGACGCAGCTGCATGCCAAAGATGTACTAAATTTGTATTTGCTTTTATATCAGTCAGATGATTTTTTGCTATCATCTTATTTACTTCATTAGCACTTTGTCACCAAAAAACTAGAATCACTTTTTAATAATTCTGTAAAGCCAGTATGCAACTCAGTTATGAAAATATACACTTTTTAAAAAGAGACCTTTAATTGAATGCTAGGTTGCCTGAAAGTTATTATAAAACTAACAAGGACACAATGTATTGCAAACACTGGCTTATGGATCAGATGGAAATGGTATATTCAGAATGTGTAACATAGAACATCTCCCAAAAGCATCTGAGGAATCACACCAAACACTAATACAAGGTCTCTTTATAGTAAGAGCAGGCTAATAAATTTAATGATACTGCTGCTGACTGGAACAGACTCAGCTTTTTTCCTGCTACGAATCCACTGTCATTAACATCAAAGTCTAGGCTGCATCAAAACTGTAATAACATAGCAGAAAATAAAAGCATTACCAAAAAAATTGGGAAGAACAGGGTAGTCACTGCTCATTTGATTATCAGTGTAACTCTGTTCTGTCCTCCCTTTTTCTATGATGCTTCAAGAGATCCGACTGTACAGTACTTCAGCTGTTTTAGTAAATACAACATGACTACTGCTGTCAGCAGATTTTCCTCCTCATTCTCCAGGAAAGAATATTTAATTTTACAAAGAAAAACCAGGTCAGCCTACACAACTAAAGAGTATTTTCCTGTGCAGCACCTGCCCCACATCGTCATCACTGGTAGAACTTCAGTTCTTTTCCAGGTAATTACCTGAATCTCTGAGCCTGGTGGTGAAGTGGTCCAGGGTAGCGTCTGTTGGGAGACTGATACAGCTGTGAAAGGAGTGCCTGGCTTGTTTTCTGGCTGGGATTATTGGCAAACTTCACAGTAATTGGTTCTGTAGCACCACTAGGCTTCTGGCCATTTAGTCCCTTTATGGCTTCTTCTGCCTCTATTCTCTTATCAAAACGGATAAATCCCACACCTCGAGAAACACCTGGGAAGTAAACACATGTGAACAAATGAATATATGTAGGAACAGCTTCATCTATGTAACGATGAAACAATGTTGGTTTGACTTAACAGAACACACAGCTTGCAAATTCAGACAAGTCCTACAATAAAGAAAAGTGCCATTCCCCAGCTGTGTTCTCTGCAATCAGACCCTACTATATACACAATCATTTTAAGGAAGTGACATTCTGCATTTTGCAATCCCTCATTAAAAAAAGAAGCAGGTACAACCCCAAGCAGTTATACCTATAGAGAACTGGGCATGCATTTTACATTAAAAAAATCACTATCTTAAAACCCAACTGCCAGCAAGCATTTATAATTCTGCTATTTCCAGAAAAACATGCAAGCATCTAGGAAAGATTTATTTTAACCTGTGACTTGATCAACCAGAATCCGTGAGGTGATGATGCGTCCATATTGTGAGAATAACTGCTCTAATTCTTTCTGGGTCATTGTTTTCGGAAGGCCGCTGACATACAAGTTTGCATCTCTGATTGATGCTGAACTTGGACGGGCATATGACACCTATGGATTTAAGAAAAGGAAATGCATATTAGTAAGCAGAGCCGCTCTTTACATTTTAAATGGACAGATTGTTTTCTTTTTCAACAAGCAAGAAACCTTAGAGTTCAGTTGCTTGAATAACCCTGGAGTTCAGATACTACCTGTTCGGCAAAACCAACAGAATCAGGAAAAGTTAGAAGAACAAAGGAAGAGCAAGAGAGACCTTGAAAACAAATGCAAGGGTTCTTTAAGTGCAGGCACAAAATAACTATTGTTCAGAGGTAGATTAATGTGTGACTTCCCACGCACGGCTTTGTAAATTTACCCCTATGGGTTGTGGGTGTATGGATGATTTACTGTATCTAACATGTAATAACCTTAGAATATACGTAGCATTCTGAAGTTCCAGGATGCTTTTCTTCAAGAGTCTGAAACAGATCAGATTATTTGCAGAGTGATCTTTTGTGCCATCTCTGTGTTTTCATCCTGAGCTGGCAAGATCTGTTCTGGATGAACAGCAAAGCACTGGTGAAATTACACTAAATGAACATCTGCTCAGGGAACTGTATACTGACACTCATTGTCGTATCTGCAATTTATCACAAGAAGTTCCCTTGCACTGTAAGCCCAAAACCAGACCATAAAACATTATGACCAAATAAACAAGAAAAGCAAGCTGAGGCATTGCATGCATGCTGTCAAAAAATTAAATCTTTAACTGCTCTTCTACCTATGAAAATATAAACCCAGACCTGAAAGAAAAATCAGATCTATAATTACAATATGTGCATAAAAAGCCTTCTGCACTATTAATATATTCGCTTAGAATAACACAAATTTAACTAAAATACTTCCCAGATAAGGCCTAATTGCAAGTATTCAGCACAGATCACGAAGAATTACTTCTCAGCACATCTGAAATAGCATCAGATCTAAACCTGAATATTTTGCACTTCATCCTGATTTATTTAAATATAAACAGATCGGTATGTTACTGTATCATGTCTTAAAATGCCTTTTGGAAGAAATAGGGGGGGTCTTGTCACGGAAATAACATGTTCAGCAATTGTCTTCCCCTCTTCCCCAGCCTTAGCCCAAACACAAATGATGTCAAATGGATGTCTTTGTGTTTTATGTGTCAAAGAGTTGTCTTTATGTGCTCCACACCTAAAAATAGATGTTGACTCAACACAGAAAATGATGTGAATGACTAATATTTGCTTCTACAATCTTCCGCGCACAATAGCAGACAAACTCTAAAGATTTTAGATTTTAAAGCTTTTGGCAACTTCTTTTTAACTTACATGTTTGTACATAACCTTTTAAAACTAACATTTCAAGAGAAAGCTAAAGAGAGGAGGTGGGAAGATTTAGGGGAAGAAATGTGAAAAAGGAGGTTAGCTAAAACATTTGCATCAACTGAGGCAAGCTCAGGCAAAGCACACAGGCACAGACAGGCCTAACAAGCAGGGAAGCGTCCAGCTGCAGATGAGCAATGAAAGGGAAGCGGATGGATGTTGGTGTGGAACTGTCCCGTGCCCCAGCAACTTGGGGCCACACAGCCCACGAGCTCCAGCATCCATGGCACTCAGTCACAGGTCCCAAGTGTCCCTCTGAGGCACCAGGACCAGAGCTCAGGTGGCACCACTTGGCTGCTAGCTAATGAACTGAGACAGGTGCTTGGGGACACAAAACCAGGGGTAACTACACCATGCTTTCATCTATAGATACCATGCCTAACATCACTGCATTACCGTGCTTGGTTTGGTGGCCTCTCGCTTATACCTCAAGCAGGCACTGTTGAAGTTACGTGATTTTGAGCAGGCTCTGGAAGACCAGCAAGTCCAGCTCAAGTTACCCAGAAGTGAGAAACATGGCCGCCGAGTGTGAGGGCTCGGTGCGGCCTGGGCAGTTCGGGCATCACCTCACAGCACTGGCCAGGCCCAGTACAATCACAATCAGCCCCATATCAAGAGCACATCAGAGCCCAGGACTGAATCCCATCTCCTGAGGCCAGGGAGGTGCCACCCACTCACCCACTTCACACAGCCAAAACCACCCTGGAGTGTGTGGAAAAGCACAATGTCCCCACACTCTGCAAGTGCCTTACACTGAGAGGGCGCTACCAGGGTTCAGACACCTACAGCTTAACCTATTTCAGAAATAACAGTTTAAAAAACACTTAAGAGCCTCTCTGGAGTGAGGGTAGGGACCTTACCTATTCCTCAAAACTGAGAGCTGCAAAATTAATAAAGTTCCTGGGAAAACAGCCAGGGGTTTCCTTTGGGTTTTCTCACTCTGGCACATTCATTAACCAAATGCCACATTACAGGGAAGATGAAAAGTACTGGGATATGCAAAAAACACCACTTCCCAGAGCACTGAGTGCCTGACATTTTATATATATATATATATATACACACACACACACACACACTTCTACGCAAGAAAGTAAAAGAGCCCTGCTCTGTTCTTGTGGGCCATGCGGATACAAAGCAGAAGGAGCCTGCATGGTCTCAAATTCATCTACTCACAGCACATGTAAACATGCATCACCACTCAGATCTAATTTTTATTTCCTCCTGCAATCAAACATTCAGGTTGCAGGGGAGCCGAGGCCGAAGAAAAAGCTGCCAAAAGCAACTCAGCTGTCTTTAATATCAAGGAGAAAAGGTTGTGAGCTGAATGGACACAAGGCTAGTGTTGTCAATTATTTATCTCCTTTTGAATCTTTTTCATCTTCTCTCACAGGTCAGCCAATGACAAATCGATTGGTTAGACCATGCCATCCTGCTTCCTAGCTATTATTCAGTTAGTACAGAGGACGGGATGTCTTCCCATGTATTAACTATCAAAGGAAGAAAACATCCATCCTGACCCTCCACCTGACCAGAAGCAACTTGCACCGTGAAAGTTAAAATGGGAGCCAACACCAGCTCCCATTTTATCACTGAACTACGAAGCACTGCATTAATTCTTTATATTCACAGTTAAGAACAATTTTTTTGCTCATGGCAATGTTAGTGCCGTATAATGACACGGCTTGTTGAAAAACAAAAAATAAGGAAATCCCAGCCACTGGAAGAAATTCGAATATATGAGCTGGAGTACGCCAAGCTGTCATTCGACCTACGCATTTTTCAGCACTGAAGTGTTTGTCCACTTGCATGCCTGTTGGAGGTCTAACAATATTTCATTTCACTTAATAAGCTTAGTCCTTCACAAGGAAGATATTAATATTTTCTAATTCATTTCATGAATTATTTTTTATTAAATAATTTATTATGGCTTACTGTATATATATATTTATAGAAACTAACATTAGAGGTCAGTAATTGGGGAAAACATGCTAGCAAGGATATTTCTCATCTGACATTGAACAGTCTGTGTAAGCACTTCTCCCCAATATGAGCAGCCCTCCCTCAAGAGGCTGCACTGCCACTGCATTCGCCAAACACTACCGGAGAGATGTAGGGTCCAGAGTTTCATATCTTCCATGGCAATGAACAATTATTCTTGTTCACGAACACAGAAGAATCACCCAGTTAAAGCAATTATCTTCCCTATTGATTTCCTACTCATTTTTCCAATGCAGAAAACTTTTTGAAAAATTTTTAACCTCGAGACTTTTCAGAACATAAATTGATGCAGTCTGGTCTTTCCAAGTCAGAGAGCCCACAAAGGCACCTAGAGGCATGAACGCATCCCATTTGTCTTACAAGACAAGGCTCTGGACATTATCGGCCACCATTTCAATACTGACACTCTTAACCATTTCACTGCTGCTCAAAGATGCCTTCAGCTCACACGTTAGTCCTGGACTTCTCGGATGTTAAGCCCATATTCAGGGGGAGTCTTCTAGAAACAGGTTTTTGTTAAGTGAGCCTTTTAAGCGAGCCAGAACAACGTCTCAGTTGCTGCCTGCTCCAGAGAGGTCAGGCATCATCCTTGCCTGGAGCAATGCCTCTGTGAGCAGAGCCACCCTGCCCTGGCCAAAACATCTCCTGACAAGACACCTAACAGCTTAGCTTGTGTCTTTCTAAAAACTTTTCCAAAATGATATACGCCTCTCACTCAGCACCTAGCATTAGCTCACCTGGGGAGTGCAAGACTAGACAGGAGCCTTTAATCGGAGTGCAGCACAGCAGCACGGGCATCCCCAGCCATGGGGCCGGCGGCTGACAGTTCCTGCAGTCCCCAGGACGTGTCACCAGCTGCCACCACATGAGGTGCAGTTGCTGTTAAGCAATGCCCTGGGCATCTTTCAGAAAATCTTTGTGTAACATGCTCCAAAATACTAAGCTTCACTGTGACCTTAAAAGTAATTTTGAAAGACTTTGCTTTGTCTGCGTGATAAGCTCTCAGATGTAGGATTGCTTGCGTGATTTTGGGTGAGTCACTTCACTGTTTTTTCTGTCCGCGGTCCAAACACGCAAAATGGGGACACAACTGACCTGCGCCAGCTGCCTCTTACTTATTCACTGGTACACACTGCAAGTGCTTTAGCACAGCTGGGCAAAGAGCTTCACATGTGTAAGCAAGCACCATCTCACTTTTCCCCACATACAAGATCAGTAAAAACGCACTACAGCCAGAAGAGGCAGTTTCCTCAGAGCCTCTTCCAGACCCTCATCTATGCCCTAATTCTATGTAAGAATTCAGAAACCCTACCTTAAAAAGCCACATACTCCGTCAAAACAAACATACACAAAACACTGTGGTCCACATGATGAAAACCAAGATCTACAATGCCTTCACATCCCCAAGGGCACTACATTCTTCTCCTCCCAGCCCAGGGCTGGGGACAGTAGGGGAGTAACAATGCGCTTTAAAGCAGCATTGAATCTCTCCATGGTACTGGGACTAATTATGATTGCAGGTAAGATACAACAGTCTGTCCCATTGTTTTAGGGGAGACATCCATAGATAACCTAGAAGCCCCCTGGCTGTAGCAAGAGCCGGGCTAAGAAATAGTTGCTCTGGCTCTGTAGAATGAGAAGGAAGCTCATTGGCAAGCGTGAAGCAGTTAAAAAAGACATTTCGATTAAGAGCAGATGCACAAAACTAACAGGTAAAGACACTCTGGTGCCTGCTGAAAGCAGCAGAACCAAATTTGAACCTTCAAATGCTCTACTGAAAGGTCCTGTGAGCCACATCATCACTACAGGCAAAGGGATTTGTTAACCAGCACCGAAGTCCAAGCAGGTATGCAGACAGAGGCTCTTGAAGAGCACTGAAGAGCAAAAAGTCAGTTAACTTAAGGGTTTCCAGATCTGTGGCATCTTTAAAGCCTCCTCTCCAAGGCTTTACCTCAGGGTGCCACAGTCGCAGCAGACACCCATTTATGAGGGATCCTGAGCTACCATGCGATAGAACAAGCCATTACCTTGATGACAGGAGCTTCTGAACAACCACATCCCAAACCTGCAGCTCAAACATACCTGCAATGTGAGTTTTCACAGGAGGAAGGAGTGAAGCAGGAGCTGCCCCCTGGAACTGCAGATGTGGGTAACTCCACAACACAGACCAACCCCACTGGTCCCTACGCTCAGCTCCTCCTGACAACCCCCCCCGCCCCCATCACAAAGTACCCGTGCCTGCTCTGTGCCTCCTCTGCCTTTTGTTCGCCCCATCTCCCCGTGTCAGAGCATCCCCAGACCTCTCCACCCAGCCCAGCACAAAACCCTGTTTCCCTGTTGGGAGAAGCCGCTGCAGGCAGGCTTGGGAGAACATGGGTGAAAAACTCAGCAAATTAGGTCTTGGGCAGAACATCACACTGAGGCTGTACAACACTCCAACTCTGCTGCTGTCAATACCAGCACGCCACCCTTTTCTGGCTAGAATCTGGATTGTTGGGCTTGTGTTTTTCCCCAGCAAGTCCTGAGCTCTTTGGGACTGAGTGCAGCTCCTCTTCTCAGAGTGTGCTGCTGCAGCCTTCCTCCTCTTCTCCCTCCTCCCGCTTTGTGCTTCAGCATCCTCATCTCATTGCGACTCAGAGGCGAGCTTTTGAGAAATGGCTTTGTAGGACAGAGGAAGTCTGCAGCGGCTGTTACCTGGCTATCCTATAGTGACAGGATGGGCTGTAGCTTCACAGACAAATCACAAAAGCTGGCGTGGACAGATTTAGAGCCTGAATTTTGTAGAAATACTTGGCCTTTAGAAAAATACCAGAGCAACCACAATAGCAAGAGAAAGTAGTAACGCTGCTACTTCATCTCCAGAAAATAAAGGAGTGTTTTCTCCCAAAGAACCATTCACTGTATTTTAAACTAGTGCCATCCAGTCCTATTGATCAGAAAAGATAAGAATAGAGTACAAGTAAACATTTGAAGTAACAATTGAAAAATAGTAGTAGTTATATTCCACAGCAGTTATTCATTTAACTGAAAATTAGAAATAACCCAAGATGCAGAAGCAGCCTCTGACCGTAGAGGAATGATCCTATTTGTTACTAAATCCGTCAAACCTGTGAGATGATAAAAACTAGGAGGGAATCAAGGGCTCACAGAACCCAGATTCCTTCTCCCCTCACTTAGAGACTTTTCTGCTCTAGTGGCTGTCACAGCATGCTACCTGCTCCTGCAAGAGAAGAAAGGAACCAACCTACTTCTCAGGCAACAGAAAAAAAGGAGAGGGGAACACAAGACCACACTTCAGGTGGTCATTTGCTGTTATTTGATTTCAAACTTGCTTTTAAAATTCTGTTATCTCCTTGTTTCAGTGTCCCCCAATGTGAAGCCAGGTCACCCGAATCAACATGGAAATTGCAGAACACTTCCCTTCCATCTTTTCAGATGCTGGGCATTTTTTTCAGGGCAGAGCAGAAGAGTTTAAGCAGTCTGTGCCCCATGCATCACACATCTTGTTTTCTTTCAGATACTTGATGCAACTGAATTACTAGGCAATCTTCAACAGCAGCAGTGACCTTTCATATGCTTTTATGGATGGGCAAATTTAATTTCTAAAAATAGATTCAATTTCTGGAATATATATTTATTTCAACACATGCTGTATCATCTCTCATTCTAGACTATTTTGTGGAATTATGTCAAGCTTTAGCTGTAAAAATAAAGTGAAGCCCTTTCTGCTTCACAAGATGAGGATGCCACAAAATGGCATAAATAAAATATGCACTATGATCAGCTGAGGAGGAACATAACATGTATAACCTATTACCACCAAACACATAACACTTCCTTCAGTGCTTTCCCCAAACAGATATTCTGTAGTCACCTCTCGACTTTGACTTGAAAGGGCATCATTGACTTAAATAAAATGCACATAAATATTTTAGCTGCTTCAGTGGAAAGGGATTATTCATTGTAACAATGAAATAACAAAAAGAACATTTCTTCAGTTATTTTAGTCTGCACATTTGAGAGCAGACTGTGCCTAGCTGTTTTGCTGATCCTGCTATAAACCAGTTCCTCTGGTGCCTGCATGGCTGCTTCGCAAGGCATCGGGTGCGGGAGGGAACATTCGGCTGCCACGAGATGTTACAGAAGCGAAAAGGACAGGATTTGGGGACACATGCAGAACCCGGAGCTATTTAAAATCTTTTTTTTTTCCATAGACATGAATTAAACTTTATGGGTCAAAAAAATCAAGTGCAGATATGAGCCCCTGGAGCCAGCTCATGTCCAGCCGAGGAGCAGGGGCCCACAACAGCTGGAGCAAGGAGATGGGAGGGAGCCAGCTAGCAGGACCAAGGTGACCTTGGGGTGTGGAAGCAATCTGTGCCTGTAAAAGGCCTCAAAAAACTTTTTTGTGAGCTTTCTATCCCAACAGCTCCCAAACAAAACACAGCCAAGGAAATGCTACTGCAGGGCTGTGGCTACCCAGCACCCGCAGACAGGCAGAGGCCAAAAGGTTCAATCTATCCATCAACATGGCATTAGATTCATTCTGCGCACAAAACCAAGCCATGCTCATAAAGAAAAGAGCATAAAGTAATGCTCGGTACTTTTCCAGTTCAGTGTTATTTTAGCATTTAATTAAATAATTTTTTTAGCCTACAAAACTATATGCCACCAAATCCCTTTCTATACATTCTTTGTGAAGCTTTTTTAATGCAATGGAAGTGCATTTTTAATAACTGTAAAGGGCATCTAGCTAGACTAAAGTAATCAGCTCTAATAATTAAATATAGTAATTCCAGGAATTAGGATGCTTCAGAACGGGGTAATGAATCACAGCGAGCTGCTGGTAAGGGCTGCGTGGGGGCACCAGACAAGCTCAGGGAAGGCGGCGGCGCCGAGCACAGCTCTGCAGCAGTTTGGGAACCAGGGATGTCTCCTCCGGCAACAAGGACGCTGCTGGGAATGGTGAAAACATGATTCACTGCTTGGTTTGTGTGAACACGGGGAAAGCCTCCTTCCCTACCACACAGTACCAGGGAAGCAGACCCAATTTTCGAAGGTTCCCCCCCCCCCCTTTTTTTTTTTTTTAAAAAAAGACCAATGATAAAATTTATAAACCAAAAACCCAACTGGGTAAAGGTGAGAGAGTTGCATGCAATTCTGGAATTAAAAATTGAGTTAGAAATTGCTGATTTGATCTTGCTGTGTTCAAAGCTTGGCTATTTGAAGAGAAGGCTCCTTTAGGCGTGGTTTTAGGTGACTCTCAATACTTACTTGAAAACACTTAAAGTCTACACAGTTCTTCCCAATCACTGAGGAAATTATGCAGCTCCTGTGCATGTAGGTTAGGTTAATCTCTTCACTTATTATTAAATTTTAGCACCTTTCAAGAGCCCAACAAAATGTCATATGTTCTATAAAAGTCTAGTAGCTATTAACAATTATGAAATACACCCTAACCTAATAAACTAGGAGTATTCATAACATTTGAAGTGAATAAAAAAATTCTGCATGAAATGCTTTGCATGGTAAGTTCCTGCATAAAACAAAAATCTCACTACAAAAGGTAAAAAGGGAAGGCATAATAATTTTTCTTTCTACACTGAATTAAATGGCAATGTAAAATAATGGGGGGAGGTTTTGGAGGATTTTTGATTTTTTTTTTTTAAAGCTTACGTAGTTCCTGTAATCCCAGTGTCACAAAACAATAACGTTGTTGTGACTCAAAAAAACCAAGAAAACAGGTGTGGAACAACACAGGTACTTATTCAGGACAACAGCTGTACTATACTTTTGCTAATGCTGAATATTACTCACAGTACAGATCAGTTTTTAATGCAACACCTGAAGTTAAAGTTCTACAGAATTTTTAAAAAAGAATTTAAGAGAGGCAAGTAATTTCCAAATACTGTATTTTTTTTCCTGACAAAATAAAAATACTTTGGAGAGCAACTTAATGCTCAACTTTTAACTGTAAGCAGAAACCGCGGAGCCCAAGCGGTGTATTTCCAGCTGCAGCGACAGATAAGACAATAGATTCTACTGCTTTTGCCATACATGTTCCTATGAATTTCTGTTTACCCATACAAAATCATACTGTGAGGATTTTGATGCATGGCCCAAATACGTATCTGTGGGATGGACCCGTTTGGCATAAGGAACGCTTGGAAGGAGCAGTCTCCACATGGTCCTTGCAACTGCTCCACTCCTAACCCTCAGCTCAGACCCTCAGCTCCCTGCCTCGTCAGGCCAGGAAAAACTTGCTTGAAATGATCCTTAGAGATGCGAAATAATTCAACAAATACTTTTACCTTAAGGCAAAAAAAACGCCACAGTCTTTAATAATAAAAAGGTAAGTACAACTAAGAGTACTGATGACACAGTATCTTCGACAAGACACAAGTGTCAAGTTTTATACAGATGCTTTCAAAAGCAAAAATTCTATTTTTATATTCTGTAACATTTTTTGCTTTGAAATACAAAAAGCACAGAAAATTAAGAAAAATAGTACAAATCAAAGGCCAGCAATCTTAAATAATTGAAGCCATTTCAGATAAATTGAGTCAGATTTGCTGTTTGTTCCCCTTTAGTTTTTCTATTTACATTCCTTAAGCTGTACTATTTTCTAGAATTCAGAATGTAGAAACCTTCTATAAGCTTTTTTAAAAAAGCTTCATCAGCCATGCAGCAACAAACGTGACTGTAGGAATTTGCTTCTCTTGTGAGACCACTAAAAAAGGTCGTTGAATAACTAATGGTCTATTACAACAATGAAATGAGAGACTTCAGTGGGATCTCTAATCCCTCCAGTTTTTAAAAGAATAAATCAAACTAAGGATGGGGAAATTGAGTGTTTTTTTAAATATTTTAACTTGCGAAGTGTACTTTCAATACCTGATCCTGATAATGACATGAGTATCACTGAAGAATGATTCCTCATCAAGGTACTTCCCATTAAAACACAGGAAAACATGTAATTTATTTATGAATATACGGTCCTGTATTTTACATCTGTTTATGAATAACTATCACTGGCTTTTTTATTCTACATTTAAGTCCTACTGCAACATTTTAAGGAGCTTCCTGTTACCCCCTTAACAGTTGTTTTAATTTTAGAGAAGGAGAGATTTTGTCTCCTGCATGTCCTTCCACTGTTTCAAGGAGATTGTAGCTGAACGCCCTTTGCAATAGCAGATTGAAGTAGTGATGAAACTGCCAGAAACTGTTTCAACCACTTTTTCCTCTTCCAAATTGAGCAAAAGGCTTTCTGTATTGTCTTACCTTTATGGTTTTGGTCTGGAGTCTGAGTCCATTTAAAGTGTTAATGGCTTTCTCTGCATCCTTTGGATCAATGTAGTTAACAAATCCATATCCTAAACTCTGCCCTGTTGAAACAAAAAAACAAAGAAAAAAGGACTCAGTATTTTTTGTAAACACTTACAAGAACAGGATCAACACTTTTTTACTGTTCCTTTCATCACTGCTTTCCCCTATGGTCTTTATGCCATTCTTCACCATTTCATTATCTTAATTTTTACATTGGCTCCCCACTATTAGAACTGTTTTTCTGAAGATCCTACTTTAAAAACAAAATGAAGCAAGCCTCCATGCTTCTCCAAGACTTTACTGAAAAGCGTACAAGGCTTGACATCAGCAGAATTACATAATAGTTTTGTGCCGAGTTCCCAATAAATATAACTGGTTGACTTGCCAGAACAGGAAGGAGGTCACCACTTAGAAATAAACACAGTCTTGCCACTGTTTATAAACAAATCCATAGGTGTTTAAAATGCAAAAAGTTAGGGAACAATGTTTGAACATGAACCTTAAAAGTAGCTGACTGAGAAAAACAGCCACCTTTCCATCTCGTTTTATTGCTCGGTGAGCAGCCAGGAAATAGGAGGAGAAAGGACAGCTCAAATTGCACTAGGATAGGAGATTGCATTAAAGCTTTCCTCAGTGTATTAGAGATGACGGCAAAAGCAAAACAGCACAACTACTGCTGTGCACAGGATGGCAGGAGCCCACTTCAGCAGCCAAAACCATTTCAACAGCTTCTGGTTTACGAAGAAGATCTGTGTTTGCAGTAGAAAGAAGAGACCTGGTTAATAACTAGTAATAACACGGCACTAGCAGCACCACAACACTTCATTCACACAGAGCAGGGACAAAGCTGCACGTTTGCAAATGCACCAAGAAAGCCTATACTGAAAAGGCAGGTTTTCCCAAATCATAAGTACCAATTTTGCAGCACTGGTTCTATGAATGCTATGTGAGAGACCACAGCTTTCCCCCTCCCTCCCCTTGCACCTCCTCCTGAATTGATTTTGCACATTTGGAAAGAAACAGAATCCCTATGTTCCCCCCCTCCCCTTTAGGGCACACATACACAGAAGAAGTGCATAAACAGATATCTCACTCCAAAAGGAAGCGGGCAGACAGTGTCTCCTGCACATCGGCCACGCTGCTGCTTGTGCCCCTCCAGGCACGGATGTGCAGGGGATGCGAGTGATCCTACAAGCAGGCAGCGATCAGAAAATGTGAAAAATCCCTCCCGAGGAGGATGGCAGCACTTGTGAACATGGCCTGCCAGGAGATTTCTATCCATGGCAGCAATGAACAACGACCCAGCTCCTTCTCACCAGGAGAAAGCCGAGGCTGTGAAAGCAGCTGCACATGAAGTGCCTTGATGTACCCCGTAGGCACGGATCCTGCCTCCCTCCCCACCACAAAGCTTTGTTTCTTTGTCTCCTGGACTACAAAAAAGCATCTGTCTTTCTCAGACACCACCAAAAATACAGTGTTTGCAGTAACACAAATACAGGGAGTGCTTCTGTCTTACAAAATCAGATCAAAGCACTAAAAGCTGCTAACTATGCTATGGAATACCTTAAAAATCCATGGAAACACGGCAGTTCATTCCTAAAATGCCCACATGCAGGCGTTTGGGTACGAAATGGCTGTTTTAAACTACAATATATCGAGGGAGCAATTCCATCCAATCAATTTAACTTCAGACCGAAGTATAAAAACATACCCAGTCCTCCTGGAGAGCTGAATTAACCCCAGCAAAGCTATTCTTACCCGAGTTACGCGACATTAACCGAGAAAGAACTAGAGTCTGACTGAGCAGAAATCGGGTAAAGATGCTTCTCCTGCTATGCCTTCCCCCTCCTCCACCTAGGATACTTCATACAGCCCCACTCCTGTGCATCTGAACTTAACCATATCCTTCACGTATTTTTCTTCAGAACAGTCCTAGGGAGAAGGGAGCCATTCCATTCTCTAGGAGACTAACCCCGTTTGGTAGGAGACAAAGGGAGGCAGATGCAAGGATCAGGGCCTGGATACCCTGACCTCCTGCGTCCACTGTTCTCATCAGCTGCGTATTGACCTTCAGAGGTATGCAGCTAATACAAGTAGCAACGAGGCACTGGGACTTACGTCAACCTGTCTGAACACAGGCTTCAACATCCTGACACTGCTATTCCCGAGATGCAGGGACTGACCAACCTCTAAAATAGAAGGATTCTTAATTGCAGGAAAATAGAGGAAAAAAATTTACTCCTTCTCTTGGACTTCTCCAGTTACATTGTTCAGGTTATTCAGCTATCACCATCTCCAATTCTCCCTACCAAGGGCAAATTTTTCTCTCCAAGGTGGAGGATAAGGAGTACCAACACTAACAAAACTGTTTGCAAGCTAAGCTTTACAGGCATACATAAAGAAAACAATTCCATTGTCAAAGTTTTGCCTAGAGTAACAGGTACATAGAGATGACTTTATAGTATATACTCACAAACACTGAAATAATCTAACACTTGACAGAGCTGAAAGTTTGTAACCCAGAAGGTATCAGTTGTGATTTTGTATCAAATACATTAATTGCAATAACGGCTGTATTACATTCTCAAACAAAACCACGATGAGTCTATTCAGCAGTCTGAACACTGAACTTCTGTTAATTAAAAAAAGCTTACAATAAAAAAATCCAAACCCAACACCCTTTGCAACCTACTGAAGTCTTGGTGCCATTGCTTCAATTAGCAAATTCCTGTTGCTGCGTGTTGCCATATGCTTCACTTTGTACTGGTGAAGCTGAAGGGAGAAAGATCTTTCTGTTAAGAGCGTGTCACTTCAGAAAGATCTTTTGCTTGGTTTACTTTGTGTTCTCAGGTACTTAATATGCAGTGCATCTCCCCTAAATGCCAATGTTTAATGAAGACAGGTGTTGTTTCCCCCCACCCCCAACCTCGAAAATTGAAAAGAAAATAAACCCAGAACAAAAATCATTTTGTGAAAAAACTTTATGACTGCTGGCAGACATCGTAAAGTTATAGTGTGCTAAACATTTACAGCTAAGCAGCAACAAAAAAGATATATCCAGCTAAAAATATTATTTTCAAATTACTCTCAAGAGCAACACACCTTATGTCAGACAAAACACAGACTCTAGATGTGAAAGAACTAAAAATTGTTACTGGTAGAGAAAGAAAAGGATTTGTTCCAGAATATGGTGAAGAAATGGGAACTTTCAGTGCATCCCCCTCACTCATGTACTCTTATTGCATGCACTAGAAAAGGGTAACATTTCTTTGGACGCAATCTGGCAACACGAAGCAAGCAGCTGGACCTCTCAGTGGGATGCCACACAGACACTGAAGTTCATTCCCATGCTACACTTCCCAGGAACAGCACCGTAAATAGTAAATATTTTCTTTTATTTGGAATCTAATAGGTCATCACACGCTGTGATTCAGTAGGGTAGGCAAGAGATATTTCTAGATGATCTTAAAACACCACCTTTTTGTAGCACTAATACCATTGCTCTTTCAGAATGTTCTGTGTAACTTGCAGAAAATTTGCAGGAGACCTACTATGATTTGGTAAAGAATACGTCTATAAGTTAGTGATAACAGGACAAAAATGAACAGGTTTTGACCTATTTAGAACAGACAGACAAAAACCCCAAACACACAAAGAAAAGTCCAAGCTTGTAATGTATGAATTTCGTATTTTAGAAGGCTCCATTTCACAGAGCTGAAAACCACAAGATTAAAGAGAACCAAGATAAGAAATGCAGAAAAACACATCACGTTTACAACATTTAACCACACACCCAAAAACATGCAACTATAAAATAGGCTGTGCCAGTTCAAGTCCTGTACCTGCCTTACTCTATAAGCCAGCCTGCTTGAGCCCTTTCCACATTTAAATTAAAAGAGACGAAGAGGAAACAGATGGCAATATGAACAGAAAAATCCTCCGAAAATGAAAGAAACGAACCCAGAGAAGTCTGACTAGCAAAGTTCAGAATATTCAGAATAGAATATTCAGAAGAGCAAAAGCCTTTTTTCTTCCTTTTTTAAAAAAAAAAGGATACAGGGGAAAATATGCCTTCACACTCACTCACCAGTGGATAGTAAGACTAATACAGCAGAGAGCAGATGCGTAGTGTATACCTAAAGAAAATGCATGAAGTACTAACTAGTAACTCAGGTGGACATTAAGCAATAGCTGCTAGCATTGTACATTTTTAAATGAGATGATCTAGACTACTTGCACAGAATAACCCTCAAAAGTAAAGGGCAAACAGCTCCCTTGTGATTTTTAGTAATTCTTAAAGCACCGAGCAAATTCCAGGGGCTTGAAGGAAAGAATTTTTGCACTGAAATTCAAGAAGAGAGGACTAGATAACCCAAGTAATTACAGGTCTGTCAGCCTCATGCTGAGCAAGACAAAATTACAGAACATTCGATACTGGACTCTAATAATAAAGAATTAGAGACGGGTAATATAATCAATGTCAATCAAATTAGCTCTATGGAAAATAGATTCTGTCAAGCTAAACTGACATCCTTCTTGATGAGATTACAAGTTTGAAGTATAAATTTTAAGAATGTCGATGTAATAGCATTGATAGACTTGGTCTTCCATAAAGCACTTGATTTGGTGCTGCTTATTAATTGACTAAAAATTAACATGGTACACATTAAATGGATTAAAAAATCAGCTGACAAATCTCAGACTGGGAATTGTGAATAGGAAATCACCAGAAGATGCGAATATTGCAGACAGCAGAAGGACGGGATGACAGGAAATGAACTAAGAGGACAAAGCACAGGTACAAAACAATCTAAGCTCCTCAAACTGCTCCAAGAAACCACATCACTTTAGATGGCACACACCCAAAATCACATCCCTACAAACCAAGAACCTCAGCATATTTTCCAAACAGGGACTTATATTGCAAGTGAAGGACTCAAATATAGGGTGACAGATAATCAACCACATCAAGCTTATAATGCTGCCAAAAGGATTAAAAGTGATCCTTCATGGCTTAAAAAACATGCTTTTGAATGGAGGAAAAAACAACAAAAGTCACTGCATCTGAATTAGCTGCATACTTAGCTGCTGTACACCAGGCCTGGGCACGGAGCTTCGTGTTTCATGAACACCGATGCCTTGGAGATGAAGAGAAGAGCCATGGGAATGACTAGGGAGTGAAACTCTCAACTGAAAGATGATGGGCATCAGTCTGCCTGATCAGAAAAGGTCAAGATGAACCTTAATAGCACTACAACAGTATTCAACTGAAGTACTTTTTTAAAAAAAAATAATGTCTATACTACAGATTGCAAAGTCACATTAAAACTATGGTCCCCACTACAAAGAGTTACTCATGAGAATGGGCAGTAACAATAGTAACTCAAACTGTGGTCTTGTTGTCTTTTGCCCAAATGTAAAACCTAATTAAAGCTGCCTGTCTGACAGCCATAACACGACCGCCACCAAGTGCTGATGCTTTTCTTTGTGACATGATACCTTCCTCCAGAACTAGGCCAAGTCTGACAGCTCATCTCGTATTAGCCAGGCAGAAGCCGTCAGACTGCAATGGCCTTCAGTCACTCCGGGTTTGGGACCAAAGGATAAAACATTCACCACGAATTCTCCAAGGCTCCCAGCTCCAATTCTTGCCCATTTAAACCCCAACCAACATTTAGGGAAGAAACTGCTGCCAGCATGAACATGTCAATTGAAACAGTTGAGCTCAGCCTACATGCTACTTCATGCATGCACATCTGTGTGCTCTTGAACCTTCTCCCATGATTCTTATTAATTAGGGACGTTCCTAAAAATATTATCTACGGAAATATAGCAAGAGAAACAATCAAGTGAGAGGGCACAATGGAAAGAATGACAGATTTTTCATCTTCTAAAGAAGAGTATAAGATGAGACTCAACGACATTCAAGGCAAGTCCCACTCCAGCTGGTAGCCGTTTCAAAGCACAACCTTGGAAGCCTCCAAACCATTTCAGAAGTGTTTTAAACACATTCCTGGAAGGACAAAGAATGACTGCAACTCATATGAAAAGCTCTATGAAGCAGGGGCTTTCGGAGAAGGTTACATAAATACCACTGAGAAGATGCATTTAAAATGTACAAAGAAGGTCAAGTGAATTGGCTCTTTTTTTTTTTAAGTTTCTATGACAGTTACCAATAAATAAAGCTGTTTACCTAAAAAAGGAGGTAAACTAAGTAGAAAAAATTCAGACTAACAGAAAATGCAATCTAATCAAAAGACTGATGCTTTTCTCTAACAATACCACCAGACTTACTCATTCCCCATCACTTTATGAAGGAGAAAGACTTGCTGTCACCCCAGCAATGCACGCTGCAGTCACAGAAGCAAAACGGGGGGGGAAGTAACTTCAGCACACAACCCTGCTCAGACCAAATGGTCAAACTAAGGCCACTGGCAGCTTGCTATAATCCACTTATGAAAGTAACTTGTCCTGTGCTCAGTGCAGATCTATCATAGCATCCACCTAGTCTACAGTTTTAGAACTAATACAGATGCTTTCTTTGTGCAGACTAGGATTTATTCAAGAAATGTTGTCTATGAAGAGTAAGAAAGCATCTCTGCCCCCGATCACAATACAACTATCACTTTTGTAAGAATTAAGGGAAAAAATATGAAGTCTTTCTTAAAGCACAAATGAGTTACTTCAAAAAAGATGCTCCTCTAGATTAGGAGGTTAGCTGCATTTAAATACAATTTAGCCTAGAACCTCATATGTGCCTTGATGCTACAGTGCACCTACAGTCAAGTAACCCTATTTATTCTTAGTTAAACAGTTATGAACAAAATTCAAGTAGCAGTAGAAGATCCTTCTTCTAAAGATAGAGAGGAAAGGCAGGTTCTATACTCACAGGGGAAAAACCCTTGCAATGGATAGCCCAAAATACGACATTTGGAGTTTTTGAAATGAATAAACAAGCAAAATTAAACCCAAGCCCTCATGGAAAATCCCTGTCTGCTACAGAGGCTGAAGCCTAAACCTAGCTAAAACACCTGTGAACACATGTATGCTGCCCTGCTCAGAAAGAAGATCCCTCAGGAAACGATTCCCCTAAGGCCTCAAAGCCCTGATCCCCAAATAGCAAAGGCAGGCCCTCCCTACAGATCTGTAGGGAGAAAATTTCTGTCACTGCCTTAATCCTGGCAATGCCAAAGAGACCCAGATGAAAGCTCGTTTGTGCTGGTGACAAGTCTTCTTGGGGGGTGATGGGTTGAGTCAAGAGTCACACAAACACTCCTGGGAGCTCTGCGCACTGAGGGCTTCACAGGCCCAGCCCCAGAGGAAGGGGCTTCCTCTGCACCAGGCTTTCTCCAACCAGCACGCTGCTACACGACTGAAATCCCCCAAAGGAAGCCTATGCAAACGGTGTGCTACATCCCACGTAAAACTCTCCCTCGGGGAGAAGATAAGAGTGAAAATGAACCAGACGTACAGACACCACTCACTCAATTTTAATATCTGAATGGGAAGTGCCAGATACCATGACAACAGGACTCGAAGAATAAAAGGGAAAGGAAAAAAGTGGTGCCCCAAATGTGAAAACAATCCTATAAATACACTAATTGTTTGACTGCTTTAACTACTACTGTACCTACCCAAGCCTTGTCTCCATTTGGGAGATAACTACTGAGTGACCTCAAAAATGAAACAGAGCCCCCACAACCCAGAAAAAAACTGCAAACTCCCCAAAACAGAAAACAAGGTCATTCAGCTAACACCCTGCCAAGTTAGAACACTTGATTTCACCAGGCAGTGCCAGAGAAGATGAAAACAGCATCAGTTTTGTCCTCTGTAGTTTTGACAAATCCCTAAATAACATCGTCTCGCATTAAATGTCTTGATTTTCAGACGTGCTCAAGCAGTAGTTCTTACGGAAGTTAAATACCAATTGACAATTTAGTCAATTCCTCAAAGTTAGACATCAGAATTGTATATTGGTATCAAAATGGTTTTCGTTTTGAGGTATGAGGTACATTTTCATTCTGAGGTAGCCCTACATGCCCATCCAGAAAATACAAAATGGAGCATGCTTTGACAGGGCCTGCTACTGTCTAGGCACCACTAGTAGATCCTTTCAAAAACCCTGCTCCCACTGAAGTTTCAGGAGGGCTTTCACAAAAACACACAATTACTCTATTTTAAACTTGACTGCAACAGTGATATAAAACATGCCTACTCTTGCAAATAGTGCCCTCAAGTATTTTTAAAGGCTCCTATCCTTTCAGATATTCTACATCTCATCTGAAAGACAACCTTGCTCTTACCTGCTCCTATGCAGATTTCTAACAAAGTCAGCTGTGTAATTACTGTACTTGAGGACTTGGACTAATCTGCATGCAAAGCTTAAGTGTCAGTTTGAGACAGATGCTGCTGACTTGACTGGAGTCCTCTGTGGTTCCCATTACAGTAGCATGGAAGCATTTTTATCTCTATAATGCACCTTTCCAACACAAACACCACTTTCAGGAAAATACTTTTATTCCTATTTTGGAGAATAGAAACTGAAAGACATCAAGATCTTCACAGAGAACTTGGACCATGGATGGACTAGCATTTAGCAGAACAGGAAACTAAAGCTGTATTCCCCCCGCTTCCAAGACAGTAACCTTATTATTGGACCTCAGTGCTTTTGTGTGTTGTGCTGGCCTCGAGATATCTTGTAAACAACGCGCACATTTCATGCTGCAGAATATATTAGCCTCCTTTCTTTTTTTGTTTTCCTGCTTTTATCAAGTTTCTTTAAATGTAAAAACGGATTTTAAGCACGGGTGCATTCATAGTACTGCAAGCAGCTGATTAAGTGTGTTTTCAGAAGTCACTGCTCCTGACGCACAGGACAACCGGAGTTCGATTTCTGAACAAATATTTGGATTTTCTCCCCCCGAGTTGACATCTACTGCTTCCCTTTTTTCCATCTTCTCCTCCGCCTTCCTTTAAGGAGCACACAGCCTCTGAATTAGCAGCTGTTCTGAGAAGAGCAAGGCTGCACTCCTCCCCGCTTTGTCCCCGAACAGAACAGGGACTGTACTATACAAATCCACTGTTCTGGAGACAGGCATGAATGGACAAGCAGCAGCCATGACTTATCTATCCCAAACAGTACATTCAATGCTGAAGAAGGGACGAATT
The DNA here is from genome assembly GCF_040182565.1 of Anser cygnoides. NCBI lineage: Eukaryota > Metazoa > Chordata > Aves > Anseriformes > Anatidae > Anser > Anser cygnoides. The sequence goes on along the minus strand of NC_089880.1, from coordinate 26,524,207 downwards.
GAACACAAGAATACAGAAACGTACAGGCTAAATTATAACAATATTCAGTAAGAACAGAAAACAGACAAGAAAAAAGTGAAAAACAAAGTTCAGTACAAAAAAGGGGGAGCACCAGTGTGGAAAACAGTTTACAACAGCAATTCAAGGAGTCGTTGAATTAGATGATACGTGTCATTTGTGGTAGGAAGCCTTCCACATCCAAAATAGGCTGTTGTGACATCATGGAGAGAGCCTATGACACTGCCGGACCAGCGGCACACTAAAAGAAGTAGATGTAGCTACACTCAACTGCAATCACAAGTGTATTGGAGGTGAGAGACAAAGCAACAAACTGAAGACAAGAGTCAGTGACCAGTAGGTATTTAGATCAAGAATGACTTAAGGCTGGAGAACAACTTAAGATGCAAGATTAGAGGTGTCCAACATTAAAACAAGTAAATGCTATCCCTTGGTTCAACAGTGACTAAAAAAATGCAAAAGCCTACAGATGTTTCAAGTGTGTAAAGGTTATGTCTGGAAAGGAAATATTAGAAGCGTGTTACTTAATTTCTCTTACACACAACACTAAGGAAGTATGTTTTATGGTCCAAAACCTAAGATAAAGTGTACTCCAGTAGGAGGAACCAGCCATAGAATGGTACATGCTTCATAACAGCAAATGCATCTTCCCCTCCCGCATTCCATTCCAGAAGCTGTTATCTCTGAATTTTAGAACATAGTGGATGGCAACTCCAAAACTTCCTACTGAGCAAGGTGGCAGGAACTGGAAGCAGAACTGACTGACTTTTCACTGGTCTGGTCTCAAGCAAAGGTACAGTCTCCAGAGTATCAAGATCCTACCACATCGTGCACGTGCACAAAATGGTGATGTCTGGCATTCAGAGGCCAAGTCTAGGTGAGAACCTGCTGCAGTAAAAGGCAACGGCAGCGAGTGGTGGGATGGTGGGGAGAGGAAAGACAGTAGAGAATCACGACACAGACCAGTCACTGAACAAGTTTCCAACTTTTGTGACAATCAGAACAGCACGAAGTACATCCTGCCTAAACAAGGCAGAACTCAGTTTACAGGAGAGATTTTTGTTAGAAGGCAAGAACATGCTCTCCCATAGCCATAGAGGAACTATGTAACCAGAGGAATCAGGAAAGACAGCTGAAATATAAGAATGCAGTGAATCTTCCAGCTTGGGAGCATTTTGAGCGGAAATAACAGCCCTAACACCTTCAGTCTAAAGGAAGTGACAGAGGCACATAAAACTGAAGGGAAAAGAATGTTTTGCCAAACAGGAATATTATGTAGGACATAAAATGCAGCAGCAATACATGAAACCTGGTTGACTGCAAGTTCCAAACGCCTTGATAATTTTGTCATTAAGTGATTTAATTCACCAACGTTTAGGGTTTTGTACCTAAACAGACTGTCAAACAACAAAAAACAAAAGCCACCACAACACTAAGGAATCTCACAGTAATTCGGAACAATGACTCAGAATACCTATTCTGTCTCAAACAGCCCACTAATTAAACTCTTTAAGCTCTACTAACCAGTTTTTCCAATGCACAGAGGAAAGTCATTTATTACAGACCGGAATACAAAATTTAATATTAACAACACAACCTGTGTCTGCAGCATTTTTAATCTGATCAGCGAAAACAAATAAAAGCTGCAACCTGACATCTAAAAAGGTTAATCTATAATAGTTAGATTTACGTAGATTACTTCACATAGCATCTGGAAAGATGCTGAGAAAAGTAAAGCTACTTCATCATGTTCCAAAATGCACTATCTATAAAATTTTGCTATCCATAAGTACTTGGACTGTAGCAAGCCTACTTAAATTTGCTTCAGCTTTAAAACAGAACTTTCAAGAACTTTAAAACGTAAGGATTTTTTTTTTTTTTTTTTTTTTAGGTGTTTCAAGTGTTTATAGTATTCTATATAGATACTTGCAGGTAATGGAAGTAATGAAAAGCAAACTGCTTAAAGCAGAAAACGTTATGACTTCGTTGTGTGCATATACCTACTCTACTAGTTCTATCTGTTAAATTTATTGATAATTTCATTGAAAAGGCAGCCAGTTCCCATTAATTGCCTTTTTGGTCTAAAATGCAGGTTTCAACATACTGTTCTCAAGAATAATAGAATTATATTAGAATAAACACATTCATCACTTAATTTTCCCCAGACTGAAAAGCAAACCTTTTCCTTTAGAGGTGGCATGCTGTCTGTATCAGTCAATATCTTCTTCTATGCAATATCTGTATACATGGCACTAGACATACCAGGTGTGGATATCAGAACAGACTACAAGCTGTTCTTGCTGGCTGACCACCACAGAATATGGTACAGATTTCAATACGTAACTTTGTTAAGGAGACATTACTTTTAACAATGTTAAGCATGTAGGTGGGTAAGCATGAGGGATACAAGCATTTTTTTCCTTCCTTTTGTTTTCAGTTTTGCAAAGTACTTCACCTGGAGCAAGTACGTACGATAATCCTACAGATAACATCCAGATAACAAGTCAGCTATTCCAATGTAGAAAATCACCAGGGCAAATGCTCTATCCATCTACCTCCCAAGCTGTTCACATTAGGGGCTGGGGTTGTTTGATTTAAGACAAACTTCCAGAGCAGAAAAAAATGAAGTAGAGAAATGGGGAAGAGAGATGCATGGGTAAATAGGAATGACACAGATACAGTATGTAGGAGAACAGAGGAATCTAAAAAAGGAACTGCTGGAGAATACTTCCTTGTTATATGTCCTGTCTTACCCTGCCCTACCTACCATCCTCCTAACAGGGAAATTAAAACCACCCCCTACATCTAACCAACAGCACCCTAAGGAAGAGGAAGGCAGCCTCATTTTGTGGTTCCTAGGATGCCATAGCAAGAAGCCTGCTGATAGCTAATTTCAGGTGCTTTAAAGTGTGTACAAGCACGGACTATCTGTACAGGACAGCAGGGACACTACACCTTCTACTGCAGAAACAGCAGCCCCTCCAGAACAGCAACAATTAATCATACTGGGGATGCTGCCATTTGTTTGCTTGCAGGTGAGCATGATGCAGCTTTTCATCCATCTGCTTTTGCAACACCCCTTAAAAACCATCTAATTGAATAAATTTTCTGGGCTCTTGTGAATAAAAATAATGAGAGTTCAGGTTTTTTCTTCAAGCTGATATATTCCACTGATTAAACAGATGCTGTGAGAGCCATAAGAACTGCAGTACTGGGTCAGAGCAGAGGTCTGCCTACTCCAATATCCTGCCTTCAGCAGCACCTGCAGATCAGTAACTTGTGCTGAAATTCCTAGGGGGGAACATAAGCAGAAACACCTGCAAAGTCAGTGACAAATCCTGCTCAAGGTGAACAGGTCCAACAAACCAAAGTAGTGAGTCAGCCAAAACAGAGCTGGTAAGCAGAGGCAAAGGAATAGCATCATGTCACAGAAGTCAGTCTTTCTTCTGCTTTCTCTACATTTTTTCTTCTTAAACTCAAAGTCTCACAGTGAAAAGAAGAGCCCCAGACCATGGAACCACAGAAACATGAAACACTGCATCTGGGCAAAACCTGAAATAGCAGGCAGATATACGGAAGGGCCTGAACAAGACTTGGGCTTTACCATCTGCAGAAGTCAGAGGCTGCAATACCCTTATCAAGGACTGCTCCAGGAGAGAACAGGACATGAATCAGGAGTCTAGCGAAACCCAAAGATATGCTTGGCTTTTGTCAGCTGACAAGCATCAGAGCAACTTCCAATAGACAATGGATTACTGAGAGAGTTATTGACGCTGACTACAATCACAAGACTGATGTTGAGCTGCACACAAGTTGCTGGACACCCGATTCAGCTAGCAAGAGAAACCATCCTTTAAGAATGAGAAAAGATGGTTTTGCACCATTAAGGATGCACAGGTGTAGAAAACAGCAGTAAATCCTCCTCTCCAATGTATTATTGCAGATAATGACATAACTTGATTAGAAATTAACCCCTCTTAGCTGTAAGTCAAATTAAGATGATATCCTAAGTTTCAAAGCACTGAGTTTGAACCTCTGAAGTTTTCTGCAAGCAAAAGAGAAGGAAAGGATGTAAGGCCTGGCAAGGCCTCCATTGAGCAGATATCCCAAAAGGAATGCTACCTTCCGCAGAGGGTCCCTCACTTGAGAAGCATGTGGTAAACAGGTTAGCTTGATCACATAAACAGGTCCTCACTCAAGTCAGACACAGGGTACTCCAAAAGCAGAGAAGATCTGAGTGGATGAAGTCTGAAGAGGCAGTTTGCTTCATCTTTCACTTTTTACATGTAAACTGGGCTAGCAGAAGATACAAAGAAGACGATGAGAATGCTGAAGATGTAGACTCCCATGGGCAGAAGATCCCAATCTGGATTGGAAGGTCTCAGGGTGACTATTTCCAGAAGCTAAGGTGAAGGAGATCTTGCAGAGCTCTTCTGGCTGTGGGAAAAAAGCACCTGCACTCTAGGAAGTCAAATCATGATGATCAAATGATGAATCAGCTCTGCAACAGAAGGGGGCAAGTACTTCCTGCTCACCAAGTCTGAGAAAAAGCTACTGCAGGCAGGTCAAATAATCCTGGTCACAAATGTATAAAACACCATCTTATAGCCAAGAAGAGACTCCTACCAGTGTTAGTAAAAAGCAGTCTTGGGAAAAGAGAGAGCAGGAGCTAAGCCAATTTCAAAGCCATTTAGAGTGGTTTTGCACAGGTCACTTTTGTTCTTGGACAAGTTGTCTAGCAAGAAAACTGGGGAGATGGGCAGGGGTAACAGCTGCAGCACAGTACTGTTGAAGGGCAGAAGGTCTTGAGCAGAAGGGAACAGATGAAATGCTGGTAAAGTCAACCTTAGTGCCCTGAAAGTTGAGTTATCTCCTCATGTGCTGTCTACTGCTGCCACAAAAGGCCCTGCCTCTGCATTGTTAGTAGAAACTGCTGCCAATCTCCCAGTGCTTTCCTGGAACTTTCCTTTCCTCCCCTTTGTCTGTCCTCCTTGGGCTAAAACGAAAGAAAAGAAAAAGGGTTAGGGACAAGAAAAGCTGGGCTCGGTGCTTCTAGATAGAAGGGCACAATGGGTTAGAAAAGGGGCAAAACACTGGGGGCAAGGATGGACTGTCAACAAACACAGGGCTCCACCAACAGATCTATTTCAGCTGGCTCTTTCATGGTAGATGGACTACCTTCACACAGACACACAGGGCTGAAAACACCTCAGACTATAGTGTCATCAGATGTACTGAAAAGCCTCATAAGTAGCCATCTATCTGGAGGTCAGTTTCAGACTTGCAGGTGTGCTTGTGCTGTTGAAAAAAACATACCTATAAACCTTCCTCATTAAACTTGATGGGAAGGTAATGTTACTTACTCAAAACAAGTAGTTAAACTGAAGGATAAACTAAATATGCATTAAAAGCATTTACTGCTCTCCAGAACAGGTCTCAGGATTGAAACTGCTAAAAAGTTAATTCGAAAGATTTTTCTCAGCACAAGGGTCATGCCTTCTTGCTTTCTGCCTGTTTGCCCCAAAACTCATTTCAATTGCTTTTTTCCAAATAATCAAGAAATCCGAATTCTTTTGTTCGCCTATGCAGAAAATGCACTAGACAACTGCAGAGAGGCGATAAAGAAAATGACGGATGCAAATTCGATCGTTTTCCTCTGTGTTTAGAAGAGACAAATCATACCAAACATTTTAGAAATCCACCAAGGCACTCATTACTATTCCTATGTTCCTTCTCCCACGGTGCTAATGAATTTAGTTCAGGTACTTAATCCAAACACTGATTTAGATGATCAATATTTGGAGATCATCTTCAATCTGCAGCCCTTACAAAAGGATACGTAACACTGAAATTAGGTTCTCTCTGCTCAAGAAGAGAATATACTTTAGGAAGTAAGAAGCTATAAAAATAAAATAGCTAGGCCACCAAATTAAGATCAACTTACCCAGTCTTTAATGGCATTCAGAACTACATATTCAGACTTGAAAAATAATTCCAGATTTTAGATTTAAAAAGACTGACACATCTTTTTTTACCATTTGTTTTTTTAAATCTTTCACACACAATTGGAATTACCAAACAAAAGGATTATAATCAAATTAAAGCATGCTCTGTATTCCATCTGATTCATGGAAAGACTTTTCCTTTTTCAGTACTAGAACACATTATTGCAAGACCTCTGGTTTTCTGGGCACTTGATTTTCAGCTGCAGTTACACTACTCTATCTGACCACTCCTTCCTCATTGCATTTTGACTGTGGACTCAACTCAATATACCACTCATACAAGTCTCCTTTATTTACTGAAGTACAGTGATACCAATCTGCAAGTCAATTCCTGAACAACCTAAGGTAAGTCACTGAATTTGGCATTTTCCGGCTAAAAGAACTCGTGTGTATACACACCCACCCCATATACACATGCAGAGCCAGCACTATTTATTTTTCTCTCTGTATTTCAGGAAACATTAAGTCTGTGCTTTCAAGGAAGTGAAATACAGGAAAATTAAAATACTTACAGGCATTTCATATCCAGCCACACTTTGTGTGCATGTGCTACTAAATCTAGCCTTTAAATGCAAATTGAATCAAACACCAGAATTGTATTCACTTGGTAAACGGTGAATACCACAGTACCTATGTGTTTCTCTACTCTGAAGGATTCTGTTAGTTCTCATCTACCACTGGAGCAAAGCAATTGCTTTTGATGCTCAGACTAGCCTAACAAGATCTGTACCAAATAAGTGATCAGAGATCAGTGACTAGTTATCACTGCCTCAGAGAATTAATAAAAAACCCTTCCAAGTCAGCAAGGGAATAAACTACCTCTACAAGGTATTTCTCTCGTAAACCCTGATATTAGGCAGGCTTATGCCATGAGGCATGAGTTTACATACTTTCTAAACATTTTAGAAATCTTATCTAACATAATCCCTACATTCTATAATCCTGTTTAATGTAATTTTGAGTGGGCAAAACTGCTGGAACCAGTAATATCTCAAAATGGAAGGAGCTTTCAGAGCACCACCAGTGAACAGGCCATCAAGTGTAAAAGTAGTTTATATCCAGATTAGAGTTAGTCACTTAGGATCAGGTAACTTAATGCTGGGTTTCACAGTGAGCTATACTTATCTGCGTATGGGTCATAAACCTATTTTTTCTTCCCAACAGGAAACATTTTTGGTATGCCCTTTTACTGAATCCTTAGAAGAAACTTACATAAAACACTGACGGTCTTTGTACATGAAGTTTTCAGTGAATAAATGTTCTATTTGCAGTTTCTGAACATAAATAACTGAACTATTTCTTTTGAATGAAAAAATAGATATTCCCCCCAATGATAAAGAAACAATTTTACTAATAACTCAGCAATTTTCAGCTTGGGGCTTTCAAATATAGACTTCACCATCTGTTACCTATTGTAATGAACTGTATTACCTCAAGGTCTCTTTCATAGAGTTAAATTTAACCATTAATCCTGATTTTGCTTTGCAACTTTTCATTATGATTTTGCTTTTGGAGCTTTCAGAGCTCCCTCTTGATCCGAAGACAGGCACTGTAACCTCTCTCCCATCTGCACTATTAGACAACAAAGTCTCACATTGAAATAAAGATTAGCTGTTGCCTGCTGCAAGCAGTGGGCCAATACTAGAAGAGGTTGGTTTACTAAGTTTAAGTAGCATTTTCTTGCTACTGCACACTTTGTCAGACTCAAAAGCTTCCCTCCTGGAGAGCCTTACTGTTAGGCAACATGATTATACCTGGCTTTCTTCCCTCCTGCCTCCTAGGGTCACTGCCACAGTTTGCAGTGCCAATTAATGGCTTCTCCTGAGGATACAGACCTCCTCCAGGCAAGGCTCTCAGAAACAGTCACTGATTCTGGATGCTGAAATTAAGACTGCTTAAGCAGGTCCCAGATTTCAGAAGGGACCAGATATTCAACCTCTGAACAGAACACTCCAGACAGAACCACCAGTTCAGCACCATTCACCGCCTACGCTTGGTTAAATAAATATCTGTGCCATGATTTTTACAGCAGTACCTCTTAGTGCATGTTGGTAAGCCACTTGTTATGCATGGAGCTAGGAAGAAATAATTTTTAATACAGAAGGACAGAAGATACCAGCTTCACCCTTCATGGATGTATTTCTGGAACAGAATGGGTGCACGCTCAGCTTGGTGGGAGCAGAGGCAGAGCATCCACCACTGCAGGCTAGGAATTGACTGGTGCCTGCAGAAGCACACAATGAACACTGCTCACATGGAGAACTCCTCCTGCACTCATAATGCTGCACTTTTTCTCATTCCGACATTTTGTTGGCTTTTGGTTCTTGGATGATGTGGTTCAACACCCAGAGAGTAAGGTATGGACAATCCATTACTTCTAGACAGGACTACAGGCAGTCAGTACTTTTTCTCTTCCATCACATGCTAACACAGATGCTACTGCTTTAAGCTCATTGTTTGTCTTTTCTGCCTTTTCACCGGGATCATCAATATTTATATTACATTTACAATGCCACCATTATTTCTGAACTACAATCTTAATCTAAGTCTATATCAGTCCTGTCATAATTACTTGAAATGAAAATGAAAGATGTAAATCTTTGTGTATAATCATAAAGGAATTCAAAAGGAACAATTTAGAACAGTTGCTTTTTGGGGAGAAGAGCAATGAAGTTCCTGATTATGCATGCAAAGAACATCAAATTGCACCACACAGCAGGAATATGCAAACTCTGTCATATGTTAAGTGATGCACAGAAATCCTGTATCAATAAGTACTCTGCTTTACAGTGTGCCTGGATCATTGTAAGGTATGAAAGATTTGAGAACCAAAAATTTTAGATGCTGCTCATTTGAGAATCAGGGGCTACAAGTTTCTGTGTAAGCTATAGAAACAAAAGTATAATTCAAAAGAGCTCAGATCAGGTCACCAAATCAATTAAGCTTATAACATGCATCCTCTTTCCCCACCTGCAAATTTAGTCAATGACAACGCACTTGGCCAGCAGCGATCGCAATGCTTCTGATGGACACTATGCTGACTATATCTTTTGTTCTATCTTTTGACAACAGAAGCTCAGCATTTCTTCTCTGAAAATTTTCTAACAAATTCAAGCTGTTCCCTTCCTCAGCTTAAGTCAGTGAGATTTATTACTAGCTTTCTTTGGGCAAAAGAAGAAATGGAGTGCATCTGCAGTGCTATACAGTTTAACGTCACTTGTAAGAACTGAGCCTCGCATCCATCTGAAGACATAGTCCTCCTCCGTAAAGTCATCTCCTTTCATCTAAAACTGTTCTAAAATGTTTGTGTCATTTAGTTTTTTCTAAAACTCAAATTCCTTCTTCTCATTTTTTGAGAGCAGCTGATTAAACCTGAACAACTGGGTTGTTGGACGAAATATGCTGTAGCTATGAAATGGTACAGCAGGGACCAGTTTCACTGTTAATTTAAAATGCTAGAATTAATTAGGTAGTGTAAATGAAGAATTTAATAAGCACACTTTACAACCACAAGTTCTGCTTTTATTAAACACCCCTGCCAAATGAAGGCAACTATCTTCAGTCTCTGTTTTTCCTTGTCTCATTACCTTAAAATCTCTGCAGTGAAAAAAACATTTTTCTATTGCAGCCCCTCCCCCACAATTAAAATGTATGCCTGACTTCTATCTCCTCTTTCAAGTCATTAGCATCTTTTAAAAATGCTACTGTATATCCTGCCTGTTCTGAGAAGGTACCAAACAAAACCGAAGTTTACAATTTTGGTTTTGAATACCAAATTAAAGGCTGTCTTAGAAGCTGTCATTCCTATTCAACTCAGTACAGTGTACTACCAAATTAGCATATTTTTTTTAGTAAAGGAATATGCTTGTTTAAACATGTGTCTCTCCAAAGCGAGGGGTAACATCACGAATCAATTTTCTTAAAAAACCCTGCTACTGTTCTAAAAGACCTGTAAAGAGACTTGGATCAAGTGATTACTGCCGACATATAGTGTTTAATCCATTTGAAAAATAAAACAGTTCAGATCATAAATTCTCTCAAAGGGATCCTATATATTTAACAGACTTTGTTTAGCTTTGAACTCCTTGAAAAGAAGTATTTTGAGAGCCTAAACATTATTTCACAAGATCTGCGCACTTGCTTAGCAGTACAGGGAATACAGAATTTAACTGGTTCACGCAAAGGATTCAGTCCAGCCTCCGAAATACATTCAAGATTTTTCTAATGTGGCTTTGCCAGGCTAGCTATTTAACATGATGATTTGGTCTGTGACCTTTTCTATGCCTCTAAACAGATGCTGAAGCATTTGTTTAGCAGCACAAAATAGCACACACTTAGCTGTGATTTATTAGAAGAATTTCTGAACAAACAATGAAAAATTCAAAAGCAGACAAAACCAAACTAATTGTTTCAGACCTCCACCATTTCAGCTCAAATAGCTTAAGAACGCTATTTTTTCTACAACACGTCACTGTTAAATAAATCTGCAGTGATTTTTGATAAGGAAAAGAAGCAAAGAACCCTGTAAAGGTAGTCATTCCTGTAACAGCCTGCTACCATGCTTTGCCAGCCCCAACCCCCCAAAACACAGAAAACAACAAACATGAAATCCAATAAGCCTCACTTACATTATGACCCTGAAAGATGAGTTGGGTATGACCTCAGTACATTTCCATTTTATTACTCCTGATGTTCTAAGAACATCGGAAGATTATTAACTGCTTCTGGCTGACAACTCCATTCAATTTAGTAACTCCAATTTAGTGTGAGGAACACACACCCTAAAATGTAGTAATGTTGCACAATACCTTGATAACAGGCCTGAAGCTTTAGCAGATTAAGTTCTGTTTGCAAAAATAAATGGCACAGAGACTTTGGAGGACAATCATTGTTTTTTTCCTCCTTCCCCAACTTGGTTTGGTTCTTATCTGCTTGCATCACTTCTTAAAACATGCAGGCTCCGAAATCATTTAGGTGTGGTGACCTCAAAGCACTTTTTATTTTAAAAGAATAGTTATGAAATATTTTACTGATCATAACCATTTTTATGCACTTGGTATGGAAACAAGAAATATAGGCAGAAGCTACCCAAGAATACATCCATAAGATCATATAGCCTATTTCTCACGTCTTCGAATACAGAGACAAAAGCCCGGAGATAAAATGGAACAAGAAGAACACTGTTCCTAGCAGATGAAGTAATGGTTCCACTTACAAAGGCTGCCAATTCTACATGAGAACAACACAGAATATATAAAACCTTGGTGTTTTATTTCAAGTAAAACCCCATGAATTTAAGGCGTATGGGAAGAAAAAAGCTACTGAAATGTAGGACCTGCCATGATCAAAATTCAGGCTAGGCACACTAGACTTTTGCAGACAAGGGTTAGTCGTTCACTTCCACCTGAAATAACTGAAGTAACCTACGGTTTGATTTTTAAGATCATACTCAAACTGAAAAGAAAAAAACACATGGACCTAAACTAGTCTGGTAGCAGGTATCAAGGGTGGTATGTCATACTGAGATATTGAGTCAGCTAGGTTTGTAAGAATGAAGAGCTTCAGCTCTTCACATGGAAATTTTTGGAGAGGAAGACTAAGTGATTTTTTCTTTTAAGAAAAAAAAAGTAAAGAATAAATAAAAAGTCAAGTCAATTTTTCAATCTGTTTTTTTCCATACCCCTGAAGCTGCATCCCAATCAGAAGATATATTGAAATAGATACATCATGGTCAACATGCAAGAAGAAAGCTCTGCTGGACTACACTTCTGAGGACTTGAGCTGCCCTGGGGCTACTGCCATTTATTATGTGCCTCGTGTTGAACAAGAACATTGCTATATGTCAGGAAGTAAATAAAAAAGAAACATTGCATGTTTAAAAGCACTAAGCAGATCTTCCTAATGCTGCCAATAAAACAGCTGCCAGGCTGTTAGAGGTAGGTATGAAGACTTGTCTTTCAAATTCCTTATCTTTGCTCAGCACCCCTTTCCCACAGAATGCATGCCCAAGCTGCCTAGAGTGCATCCTTAAGAGATGGCTCTTGTTCTGGAACCCTTTGCTTCCCAAGGCTGCTGCTTTTCTTTGTGCTAAACATAACACTGGTGATGCACTGAACAGCAGTGAAATTTCAGCTGTTCCCCACCTACAGCGTGAGTAGACACACAGCCTATAAAACTAACCTATAAAGCAAGCTATAAAAAGTCATTGCTCATCCTGCTGTTGTCTCGTGCATCAGTGAATTCCTGGTTGTGGCAGCAAAGATACAGAGCAGGTTAGGCGCACTGGCACCTGTCCACACCTTTAGTGACGGTGCAGACACCTCTCTCCTCTGAGAGAAGATCTGTAATGGGAAACTTCTCTCATTCTGAAGACACCTACAAACGGGTGCCATGTCATGCAGGAAGGGGTCATCACAAATTAAGGTGTCTTCAGGGAACAAATCTAAGTTCATTAACCAATATCCACAAACGTCCAAAAAATTGAGAGCAGTGGCCCCCAACTACAGACCACTGCTGCTCCAGAAAAGCATGGTAAGTGGGCTGTGAGGGACACAAAGAACCATCATGACTTTGAAGTGTTGCTAACAGGCAAAAATTTGATGAAGGATGGCAAGGTTCAAAAGAAATAATCGAAATTATGAACTGTCAGTTCGCTCAAGCAATTTAGACTATATTCCTATAACTGAGTCAATGCTAAATACAAAATAAGTAACGATAAGTGTTATTTATTCAGGGGGGTTCGACTAGAACTTCAGAGGTCCCTTCCAACCTCAGCCATCCTGTGATGGATCAGGAAGGCAGTATCGTTGTCTGAGCTTCGCTGCAAGAAGCTGCATAGGAAGCGTTATATGCACGCACACTGGTAATGTTTGTTCCTCCCCTCATTTCTGTGCACAGGTTAGAAATATAAGGCTTCTTCTACAGTTGTTCTAGAACCAACGTATATCACTGAAAACTAAAGGCCTACCACATGAAGAAGTTTACCGTGATATTTGCAGTAAGTCCCACACTAAACACTTGTAACATGAGCACTGGGGTTTCACTGACCCTGATGTATGTGAAGGTGAACGATGCTCGAGCGCTTACCTGTGATTTTGTCTCTCACGAGCTTGCAGGATTCTATTTCACCGATGCTCCCAAAGAGACTCCTGAACTCCTCCTGGGTCATGTTCTGGGGTAAATAGTTGACTATGAGGTTGGTTTTGCTGTCATCTGTGGCAGCCCCTGTCTGCATGGGGGAAGGGCAGTTTCTACTGTTGCTGGAGGGTCCATTGGTTGTATTGGAAGTAGGGCCATTCGACACCTGAGGCTCCATGGTGCTAATTATCTAAATCAAAATAAGAGGAAAAGAGAAAGAAGCCTTAAGTTTCATAGATACAATTGCTATTTTTAAAGATACTTACAAACGAATGAGTAGGTAGCATTCATGGCCAATTTAGATACTTCAACAAAAAACCCTGCTTGATTCCTCTGTTATTGTTGCAAAGTAGGTCATGCTAGTCTTTGGCTGTGAGCATATACTAAGATGCAGTTTAAAAAACCCTTCTTTTTTGTTAATGCGAAGCTGATTTCTGCTTTCATCACACAGCCATTTTCACAAATGTATATTTAAACCACATAAATTTAATTATAATTTAAGGTAATAATCATAATTAAAATTATAGTTCCATTAAATCAGATTAAGTAAGTGTATGGCTCTATATGAAAAGGTAAAATATTTTACCTATTTAATAACGGTATCACAGAGTGCAATGACAACAACATTAACCAGGCACAGTCAATCTGCAAAGTGTCGTCATTTGGACTGCCTTCGGTTAATAAACTCAGTGTCCCAAGACATAACACTTACTGGTTCCAGTGATGACCTATATTCTCCAGTTATTTTTTTCACTAACGAACTGACACCTCTTTAAATAATAAAGCCCTGGATTTGCAATCTTCGGAGATACAAAGGTCGTTAGGTATTTACTGGAACCAGAAAGGTTTAATCAGAATGAGCTTATCAGGCACAGACTGGAATTTTAACAAGCAGTTCTATCTTGAAACACGGAACTCTGATTTTCAACAATACTCAGATTTATACTCAGATTTTTCCAAAACATCACGCAAGAACCCATCCCAGCAAAGCAGATGCATGCCAGTGGCCCCATTATCACCAGTGCACCTGGCCACGTGGGTGCAGATGTCTGCAGGGTATGGACCAGAGAACCAAAGTCTACAGCACAAAGCTGCAGAGATATGGACGAAGAACGCCAAAAGCCTGGGCACTGCCCAGGTATCTGCCCCAACCGCAGTGCCCAGCCTGTCTGCGGCTGCCCACAGAAGGACACAGTCGCAGATGTGAATGAACCGAAGCAATGCAAATGGCAGCTTTCACTGTCTGCTGTAAGATTGGCACTAGTGCAGCTGCACTGGCATCTGTCAAAGCCCATCCCTAGGACAGGACGGACAGACAACAATGGACAGACAGACAACGGTACAGGCTGGAGCCACAGGAAGGTGCACTGCAGGGATGGGCACAGAGGAGAACAACCGACACTGAGCCTCGCACTCATCTCATCCTGTAATTATTGTAATTACTCATGACTTAATTAGCTTTCTTTTTTAAAGCCAGGGAGGTACATATTGCAACAAATTAGGCTTGTAGTTTGGGGGGGATGACACCGAAACAGGGGAGTCTCTTCTAAAATTAGCTGCATCACAGCGGTTACATTTCTAAATAGCTTATATGGTCAGTGGTGGTTTTCTTTTTTTTTAAAGCAACACCAAAGCACTTCAACTTAAAGCTTCATTTATAGAATAACCCTCCTTTTTAATCAATGGAAACAAGTTTTGAATTACTATTATTTTTATTGGGCCCAGGATTACCTACTTGGTATAGCAATTTCCAAATCAAAAATAAACCCTGCCATATTGTGTAGCAACAGAAAGGCCTTCAGCCACAAAGCCAAATCATTTTGAATATGAATTCCCCAGGAACAGTAACCTCCTGGAAGCAGTCAGCACGCCTGAGTCAGAAGCCCACTGCCGATTTGGCCAGCCACGCACCACCGCCGACACCTTCCGTGAGGCAGCATCGACCCCGTGTGCTTGGTGTTCAGGGCCTTCCGTCTCACCCGCTATTAGCCACATTCCCTCTTCCAATCCGATTTCATACATGTATTTACTCACACATAGTAAGTACTTTGGATGCTACTAAATCTGTTTAGCTCAGGAGTCCATCTGGAAGATAATCTTTTGATCTCTGCATCCCTAGCCTTACAGCGGACACTAACTCCAATCCTAAGCTCGCTAATAACCTGCTGCCCGGGTGTGTTCTCCTCACACTAAGGGTAACGCTCACCCTGTGAGGCACTGCTCAGTGTGCTCATACACACCGTATCAGTTTAATTAAAACAAAAGAAATCCAGTCCAGGTTTTCCCTGAGCACCATCCTTGTGCTGATGAAGCCTGGCGTCCCTCCCTTGAGGGAAGCAGAAGATGGAGGCCGCCACCACACAGGACCAGGCCTGCTACAGCACTATGGCTTGTCCTGCACTGCTGACCACCACCACCACGCTGTCATTGCCTTTTGGCTGAAGGTGATTATTTCATATGCTGTAGCAAATTTTCACCCGTTCTCCATTTCATATAGTAGCTTCCACGCTAGACGCTCCACCAGGACAGTGCATATTTTCCCCTCGAGTCTGTGTTCAAACCCCATTCTCTTAGCCAGTGAAAGCCTCGCAATTAACAAGGTACAGTCAGAAGGTGACAGTAAGACAGCTGATGTGGTTAACTGCAGCTGTGTATTTAAGTCATCTGACTAGATCATTTCTATTATGAAAGCAACACAACAAACTGCAATTTTGGGGACTGGTCCTGCACCTAAAGCAAACAAAATACTGTACCTGGTTTCAGTTACAGCAGAAGCAGGACTTCAGCACAATTCAATGAGAAAGGTACATCACCTATTATTAGCAACAGGAACAAAATCTATGTACAGTTTCCCACAATAAACAAAACCCCACGATCTTTTAAAAAAGTCTATTAAAGCAAACAAAATTCAAAGCTGGCTGGTGTCCTACTTACGTGTTTTGCAAACTTTTTAGTTGCATTTTAAGCATGGTTACCTTCCACTCCATGCAAATAAATACAATTTAACTAAGATATTTAACAAATACTGAATATTAGAGGTAAGCTGCTCAAGAGAAATCTGTTCTTGAACAAATAGATTCTAGTATAATACTTCTGAGTACCTTGGCATAAACCTGTGTTGCACCAGGCACCAGGTTTTCTTCCTAGTTACTCTTACTCAGCTCCAATTAGGTTTTCCTGAATAGATTTTTCAATAGTAGAAAGGAAAAAAACAATTATTTGACCTTCAAATTATTACAAAATTGTAGGTTACTAAAATTGATTTGCTATGTAAGAAAAAATATTGGATAGAGAAAAATTGTAAGATTTATTAGAAGTGTTTATTTTTTTACTGAATAATTTTCCAGTCTGTGCATAGTGATTTCTGCGTAAGAACTGGTAAGTACCAGAGCATGAATTCTTGTGGCCTCAGAAGAGTAATACTTATTTCAGCAGTACATACTGATTTATATTACTAAAGACTTAATGGTAACAAAAAGGTTAAGTCCCGGTCCCCTTTTCAAGCACAGTCTTCTCCCCTACACATCTACCTCAAACTGTTCGGAGTTCAACATGCATTCACAAGGACACTGATGGTTGATAAGCGTTAATATTAAGATGTTGTTAATCCCACATCAGTCAGCACATTACTTAAGAACAACTATATTATTTATTCAGGGAGTAGATTTTAACATGCCGTTCACTTTTTTCTGATTTATAACACTAAGATTTAGATCGTTAATTCAATATTTGTATCACAATATGGACATTTCTGAAATTGATACTGGAGTTTCCAGGAGCTCACTCTCATTATGCTTTAATTACTGGTAATAACGTTATTTTATTGTTTTATAAAAAGAATACTGCGCTGCAATTAAATTCCAAAAAAGTATAAAAAGGAGCCTATAAATCTACTTTCAGCTCATCAAGAGCTTTATAAATCTACCTTTAGCTCATCAAGAGCTTATATGGATACTAACAGAACAAATATGGAAACTGAACAGTAATTTAACACAAAAATATATACTTTTCAAGTATAAAAATACACTATCCCTTGTAGATTAGTATTACACCTCTACATATGCTATATAAAATTGGCAGTGTTTTCATTATTTTGTAGCCCTTCTCAAACCTAATTTAGGTAGCTACTACTGGTCTTGAAATACTGCAGAACGAATGTATACTGATGTGTATTTGCTACTGTTATAGTATCACAGGTTTTCTTTTCCTTCATTTTTTGCCTGACTTACAATGCTGCAACATTATTTTCTATATACAGGTTAACAGTATCTTTGAAGAAAAATAAATTAGTTGCTGTTTTTAGACACTGATAATTTAAGCACCAATATTTGAATATTCTATCTTCATAATGTTATTACTATTATTACTTTTAATCTGTGACTTAGACAGAATTTCAAGACTGATTTTGTCAGTTAAACAAAGACAACCCGTATCTCAAATTGTGGATATGTTTCATCACACTGCTGCTTATAAAAATCGCTTCTTGGTGTACTACTTTTCTCTGTATGGTAATGCAGCCGCCAAGTAGAATGTATTTTGGTTTGACAGATTTCACAAAGAAAAGCTTTGCTGCTCAGGAAGACAGCATAAGCTTTGCCAGTGTTTTGCAAAACACTGCTTACCAAAAGGCTTCGTATAACCCCTCCTACAAAATATCAGCAACAAATACCCATTATAGCAACTCCTACGTTCCAAATAATGTTTCAGAAATACTTCTGCCATATCTTCATATACATTTTTTCCAATTAATTCAATTAATTTCAATTTATTCCTGCTCAAGTATTAGCTCCAACAATAATGCAAATACCTGTATGTATAAACAAAACTATTACAATGCTTAAACAAGCCACAATAACTGACATTAATCTTCAGTTGCTATTACAGTAAATGTGTGACATCCATCTACCATTACAAAGCACAGTTAATGAATCATTTAGAAAACTACCCACAGACTGATTAAGACAGTCTTATCTTCCTATTGCATGCATAAGCAATAGCCAATGGCTCCATAAATGTAAATATATGTGTTGTATATTTACAAGATTTGTTCTCAGTAGTCTAAAAGAAGATCTGCACGTTGGACTGAAAAACTGTCACATACATACACTGTGAGAAGCCTGCATTCAGCAAATAATTTAACACCCTTTCTTGTTATCTGAGTTACATATGCTCTGCTGCCCATTTTCCACAATGAAGAGAAATGAATCTGAGAGGGGGAAGAAAATCCAGTAGCAATTAGGAATCTTAAAAATAAGTACATGTATAGGCACCAAAGAGACGTATCTGAAACGGTCTTCCTAAAAAACACAACAAAATGAATAAAATTCTTAAGTCTATGAAGGATTCAGGAGTCCTTAAAATGGAGCTGTCCACATAAGTCAGAAATGTTATCTATGAATAATAAACTGTTCACAGCACCTAAATGCCAAGAAAAATGATCATAGTAAATTACGCCTCATGAACAATTCATGAGGTCTAATTTTATATTATTTCTAAGTGTTCATTAATGAACAAACTCAGAACATTCTCCCATAAAAAAGAATTTAGATAAATAATGCAAAGCTCTTACTTTATCTAAAAAAGCTCTTTAATTAGCATTGCAAGTTGTTTGCTTTTACATGGGAAAACAAATGGTGCCATGGCAGAGGTCCCATAGCCATCTCCTGAATAAGGATGACAAAAGGAAAAACAAACAAAACCTCTCCAACAAAATAAACACCAGTGTGTTTTTTTTTTTAAAGGCTCAGCATCTCTTCTTCTGAGCACAAGGAAGTCAGGATGGTGCAGAAATCTGGGTCCCACATCTTTTCTGCAGGTGGGAAAGGCCCAATTGTAGGAGCTGCCCTAGAAATCCAGCCACAGGCCTCCCATCTGCTCCCACACTTGTCTTTGACACAGCTATTCCCATAAGGCTGACCCATAGGTATTGTGTGGAACAAAGACCTGCAAGATCAGGCCCCTCGACCCAGGACCAGCAGCTGTATGCCCCTGCCCCAGTTTAATGCTGCCACTTCTCACTTCAGTGGGATTAAGCCCATCTCCTGTGTTTTTGCTGATTTTTGCTGGATGGTAAGATCTTCAGGACAGATCATGTCTTCCCACTGGAGTGTTTAAAAACAGTGATTTTTAACTATTCATGGGTTGAAAGCCTCAACTCCACCAGGAGCAAGCAATTGGTGCACCTGAACCTTGCAGGCACGTTAAGTGCTTCCGTCAAAACTGACCTTCAGAGAGGCAGATGATGCTCTGTGTGCAGCTCCAGTACAGATTCTTCTAACATAACTGTCAAATTTCACTGTCAATTACGTTTTTATTAAAGCTTATGTACCACACAACTAGGCTTTGCTATTATTTACCTAATAAATACATCATGAACATGAAATACAGAAGGAAAACGAAGCTTTTGAGCAAAGCTGCCTGAAGGCAAATCCAATATCCCAGAAATGAATCATTATCAAACCCTCCATATTTTGACATACTCCCCACTCATATACACTTTTACATGCTGTATCTTTCCCTCCTTTCCAGGGGAAGTCATTAAATATCTTAAATATAGATATAGCTGAAAGTCTCAGCTCAAAATGAGCAGTCACCAGCTCTGGCACCAAGGCTAGAGCCTTACAAAAATCTGTTTCAGAGTGCACTACACTCAAGTTGAAATAATGGTGTTCAAATGTTTTCAGTAAGTTCACATTTCTTGGGTGCCCCGATAATTGTACAGAGCACGCAAGTGATCCAAATGGAGAACAACAAATGCATTCATTTTAAGAAACTATTTTCAGTTCAAATAAATGAGAAAATTATTTTCTTTAATAGCTCGACTTATCTTGATCTAGTCCATTATATGCTTTTGCATGAATATGCTGAAACAAAATATTTTGTCCCCAATTTGCAGCACAATGAATGTAAAGTTTATTGGCAATATTACTTATTATCACAGCAATGCCTGAAGGATAGAACTGATACTAGCATCAAGTCACGCTGGATGCCACAGAAATGGGTAGGCAGGGCAGGGACTTTCACTGCAGCAGCACAAGAACTAGAAAGACAAACCCTGTTATTTTTATTTCAGGTTTTGCAGAAGGTAAAAACAAAAGGACGACAAACCAGAGGAAAGCAGACCACTGAAGTCATATCACAAGCTGTGACAGCTCTAGGAGGGTAACAGCCTATACACAAACCTGACCTAGTCATAGGGTCACCTTTCTTCACAACTTTGGAAAAAGCAAAACAGTATTATCATGCACTAAATCACATTTATCTGAAACTCCAAAAAGTTTTCTGTTCCAATGAAGTACGGGATCAACAGTTGTAGACTTGACTTCAATGACAGAAGGGACTAGGTTAAAGAAAAAAGGTAAAGTAACTCAAACATTTCATCAATAGCTAAGGTGCAACTAGAGTAAGCCATGCTCAGAACTCCACGTCCAATAACCACTAAGATAGTAAACAAACATCACATACTTTGTACAGTCTCTTGCTACAGGTATTCTGGGGCTAAGAAATGGAGAAGGGAGCACTACAGTTAGGGTACTGCAGTTCAGTCCTCCCCAAGCCTGCAGAAAACACATGGAAATGGAGAGCAGTGTACGGGTAAGCAGTTCATGTGCAGTGATTTCTGGGAAGCACAATAAAATACATGTTTGTAAGGACATACATGTTATTCCAGCAGCGGAATATTGTTACAGATTTACCATATGTATTACCTCAACTCACAGTATTTGTTGTTCTTTATGAACTGCTACCAGGCTTCACTGCTGTTTCCAGCTTCTTTGCTCGTTGAGATGACTACGAAGAAGCCATGCATCCCATAAACCTCAGCACTGTCTGGCTCTATTCTTCAGTGTTCTCCAAACATCTAGGGAAGTCTACACCAAGTGTGCTCAACAGCCCTAAAGCGATCAGGCAGTTGGACTTCATCTTTGTAGGTCCCTTCCAACTGAAGGAATCCGTTCTACCAGCACTAAGGGAAGGTAAAATGGAAAAACTAACTAGTAACAGGCAGTGGTCACAGAAGTTGCCTCCTACCCCTGCACCAAACTAAGTCCTTTCAACTAAGGCAAACCAACTTCTTGTAAGCCTGTCACTTAAAGCTTCTTTATTTAGACTGGTTTCACTGGAATTTGCCTGTAATCATTTCTGTCATTAAACTTGATTTACATATGAAAATATAGGAGAATGCAGCCTTGATTTCACAGTACTCAGCCGCAGCTCTGGCATGCGGCTTTGGAGAAAGGAGTCACAGACAACACCCAGAGAGGAAAATGGACACGTCCCCGGCCTACTCAACGGGCCTCACCATCAGCTCAGGTCAAAGCCCCTTGTGATTCCTTGTCCCCCCACACCATGGACCTGAACAAAGGTGGTGGCAGGGGGCTGTCCTACTTCTGTGCCAGGACAAGGCCACCAATGGCTCCTGCCCACTCATGTCCCTAGGGTGGCCTCTGCTCAAAGGCCTGTACGTTTCCGAAACCAGAACAAAGGCAATGCAGTCCAGCACTACCTTCTGAAGAAGTGTTTATTTCTTCAGTCATCTTATTTCTGCCAAATTTGTGTCAGACCACTCACACCAAAAGTTTCACAAGGGTCTATTTTATTTATTTTATCATTCTGTATCGTTCCTTATTCCCTCCTAGCTTTTTTTTAAACCTAAGTCAGGAGCTACTATTTATTCTTCCAAGATGCATACAAAGGCCAAAGGGATTTGAAGAAAAACAGAAACAATCTCAACAGTAAGATGAGATATTTCTTTGATTGATGCTACAAGCCAAAGTCTGATGAAAGCATCTTTTTCCACCATGGACAGCATTTTATCAGACAGATGCCACAAAGGCAAGAGGTCTCCACCTGACTGCCTAGTCATCTCTTTTTCAAGAGGGACAAACAAAAACTGTATTTAAATGTCTGTGTTAGCCGGGTGATAAGAAAGCCAAAAACATTCAGTATTTGAGACAAACCCTGAAAGATTGGAGAGGTTCTCAAAAACCTCAGTACTACATAATAGTAATAATACAAGAGCATGCCAGAGACAAACACCTGAAACAGCTTTTCAGTGTGAAGGAGATAAAACCTAAAAATACACTGAAGCAAAAGGAATGTAAATTAAGAATATCTTTCTATAGTTTTTCTTGCTTTCTAGATTTTATTTCAGCTTGCAGTTTTGTTTCCTAATCACCACCTACTTGTTTAGTTTACTGACCATATTACCGAGTTGCATGTTGCTAATCTATATCTGAACTATATTACCAACCTGGGAATACGTGTGTCATATTGTGTACTCATGCACAGATTCCCACGGGTACGTATATGTAAGTGCAATAAGCAGACAGCTGCAAGTCTTCAGCTGCTGTAGACCTGTCACAATTCCACTTTGTTTTTCCCTTTAAGAAAATACTCTAGAATCATTTGCAACCTGAAAGTTTAGACAGTGAAAACTGTATTACAAGCCATACTGTATAACCATGCTACCAGATCAAGATTAACTACAGAAGTCTACTTACCAGAAGCCAAGGCAAAGCAGGCCAGAGCAGGCTCTCCATGAAACCCAGGAACATCCAACCCCCCACTGCTGTTATTACTAGCAAAGTTCTAGAAACAAAAGCTATAATTTTCAAAAGCCCTCAAGTAATTTAAGAATCATTAATGTTCACTGCAGTAGGATTTCAGCTTCTAAGCCATATATACACATGCTTTTTTTTTTTTTTTTTTTAAGTGTTGCCCATACATTTTTCATGCAAAAAGAAGTGCTTATATTATGCAGAAATTCATAGCTTCGCAAGACACACACCACAACCAAGGTATTTTAGGCTCTGTCCTCAACAGGACCTTAATGAAGACACACTGGTAAATGCAATTAGGAAACACTAATCAACATGTGTACATCTCAACTGCTGGCAACAACATCTCTATGGATACTGCTGCTCGCAGGTCTAAGAGACAGACCCCAAAATAGGATTTAGCGAAACCCAGGAATTTCCATCCCCTTCATCAGAGTTACTAGCTTACTGCGAAGTAACCTATTCTCACCTTCTCTTAAACTGAACTGGACTAGCAATAAAGATGAAATTTACAGCTTTTCTGCAATTCACCTGCAAGTCTACAGCCCTGCACCACACTGATGTTGCTTACAGGAATAACATTTTTGTGAAAAATAGGGATTCTTCTTTCTGTAACATACTCTGGTAGACAAAGTTACAATGAATTACTCCGAAGTAATATGTCCATCCCTATCTTAAGGGTCATGAACAGAAAATTTAAGTTGAGAATTTGAGAAATTTCTGCAAGAGGAGTGATAAGAAATGACCTTCTAATATACAGAGGTAGACATTTACTTGGATGGTATCACAAAGTATTTACACAATGGCTTAAACAAAATAAGTTAATGTATGGAAGGGACAAATATCAATAATATTTACTTGAATTAGATCTCATGCAGAAAAGTACCTACGCTGAGATCAAAGACCATTACCCACAGTTTAATAATGCATTATTCATCAATAAAGGACAAAATATGAAGGACATACTCATCTGTCACAGGTCAGGCTAAAGGACCCTTCCTAATGGTTTATCCTAGACAGAAACAGTGTTTGAAATAAGACAGAGACACACCCCAGGCCAAACCAAATAAATTCATATTCAAGTTCACCAAATCCTTACTCCAACAAACAAGTATACCCTAGACACCAACACATCAAAAAAGTCTTTCAGAAATCCTCTTAAAATAAAGGAATGGGCCCACGGTTAGCAGTCCTGGTTATGATGTGATTAGGTTAACACCCCCTGCCAGCAGCCCTGCCAGCCTTAGCCCCTGCTCATGGGCAGGGCAGGTCCCAGGTCACTACAAAATAGTAACTCAAACCCCATATGCTACATTTTGCTCAGAGGGGAAGAGGCAACCATTAAAAAATGGCAGCAGCGTTAAGATTATTAGGCAGAAGCATCTTAATATCCCAAACACAGAACATCTTACTCAACTGCTTCAAAATACAGAAAAAAAAATCAAAATAACTACGCTAATGCCATTTCCATTGTTTAATTTTCCCTTCCAATATTCACCAGTCAGACTTAAAGCTTCTTTAGAGCTGGATCCAGTCCAGTGTTTCGCCTCAAAGAAGGAAAGCTCACGACAATAACAGAAGACATGACCTTGTGTCATTATTAAAGCAAAAAAAATAAAGACAAAAATCACCTAAGCATCTCTGGTTGCTGGGGCATTCAGCCTAGGTGCCACAGTCGGCTCTGGGGTGGGAGCCTCTGAAGGGAAGGGAACACACTGGCTCCTGCCAAAATGGCTGTAAAGCTTCTTGATAACCAAATACCATCACACAAATAATGTTCGATTTTTGCATATAGCAAAGACTAATCATGGAAATTAAACTCAATTTCTATCCCAGTGAGCATCTACATTTATGAACATTTCTTTCAGTAGTTGGGTAATGACAAGCAGAGACAATAGAAAAGGATTCTAAAAATACACTACTCTTTTTCCTGGATTAGTGTGTCTACAGTTAAATATAAACTGTACTCTATAAATTATCAAACACAATGTCAAATTCTGAAGTGCACTCCGGAATCTCTCACAGAGCACACGAAATAGAGAAAATCGTAATTTAGTCCTGGCCCAGTTAGGCTAAAGAACAATACGCTACCGTGCTGGATCATGGCGCTACCTTCCATCGGTGGCCACACTAAAAATGGCCACAACCACCACAGCAGTTGCGCACTGCATTTTTCAGGACCCTCTGCATCAAGCAAAGAGATTAATTCCCTGAACAGCTGCTCTTACAGGAAGGAAATCAACAGCAATATTGCTACAGAATAGCTGGCACACGCACATTAGGAAGAATTTCCAGCTTTCACGCTTTCTGCTAAAAATCAACTTCCCCCTACTCATCTACTGCCAGTAACTTCATTTGGAGCAAAGATATACAGGGAGCGGTATTAGAACTATTTTTATTTAAGGAGTGTTTGTTTACATGCATTATTACTTCCACGGCATCGTGACTGCGCCTTCTGCTCTGCAGAAATAAAAGGGGCGAGTCTGTGCCCACCAGCTCTTCTGCACGCCGTAGAGCAAAGAGCCACTGACCGCCACCTCAAGCTCCAGGTATACCAGCAGGAGAAGGTGAATACAAGGACAGCAGATAACCACATTTGCAAACCCTTCTATCGAGTGAGGAACTACATATCCCCAAATCTCTGTTCCCAAATGCAGAATGCGTTAACAGTTCACCACGGTGTAGGAGCTTAAACATGGGTTAACCCTGTATGGTGGTGAATTCTGTATGACCAAGCACGGAATTGCTGAAGTCTATGGAGCCCACACCACATCAGCTCCAAAGGACAGAGAACAGGCACAGCCTCCTCCCCACAATTCAGTGTTCAACTCAAAGAAGCCTATTAGTATTTTGCCTGCGTGGTTTTTACCATGAACCTCTCAAACCTGAGCTGCTATGAATAGGTTCACTTCCTACCCGCTGTAAGCACATAGCACACATCTAGAGTTTAAATTAATCTGTTTATTAAACAAAAAAAATCCCCAATGTGAAATCTTCCAAGAAACTTTAGCCTAATGATAACTCCGAGTCAAATACCAGTTTTGCTTTTAATAGCCGTAGAAAAATGTGGACTTCTGGTAACTGTACTCATCTGCACCGCAAGAGATAACGTGACAGTCGGCTCCTGGAATTCCACGTTCTCATTGGGCAGCCGCACACAACACTACGGGATGAGTCAGATCCAGCTTAAATTATGAATTGTGAGTATTGTTGTCTTTGCCAGTTTTCAAGTACGCAATTATGAAAGATTCATAAGGGAAGGAAAAATAAAAGAGGACAAGCTTCCTTCATCCCTCATGTACCTACAAAAGCTTTTAAGGAGCACTCAACCTGGGAGCAAATACAGAAGAGTCATCAGCTCCTCCAACCGAGCACGCACGCAATCACAAGCTAGCGCACGGGGCCCAGGCGCAGTGCGGTGACCTTCCCATCTTTTTCGGTCTCTACATGGGACAATGTCCTCACCAAGTGTCCCTGAGGACATGAGACCCAGAGGGAGCCATTGGTTTCCCTTCCACAGCTCAGCCAGTGCACCGAGGCGCATGGTGGAGCAGTGGGGTAGGAAGGACTGGCACTACTGGAAGGGTTCCAGTAGCACCAGTGCTTTCTGCCAACACCAAAAGGCACCGACGTGGGCAGAAACCTGTTACGCAGAGAACCTTCCTGAAGCACTGGATTACAGAGCAACTTCCAGTACTCATTCGCATCTGCTCTGAAACAAACATATCACGTTGCCTTTACCTCCAGGACTTCTGGATGCTCAGAAGTGGAACACTCTACAGCCCCCATCTTAAAAAATGCTGGCACACGATCCCCGCGTTGGGAAAAACACCAACTGTAACATATGAGAGATTTCATAGCAATAAAAATGAATTTAGTATTAAGAAAATAAATGAACCTAAGGAAAAGTATTTTTTAGAATTCAAGGACGCATAATTTCCCATCACAACAGCACTGCTGACGCAATTGCGTGTGCCTTAGCAACAAAGGCGTACTACAGCATCTTATATACATCACGACTCTAAATATTGTCAACGCCAGGCTTGCATTTTATCATGCAACTAACCCATTTCCGGAAAGGACACACAAAGGTTTAACCATTTTTTTCCCCTTAAGTGTTTTTTCTTAATATTCTGTTTTTACTTCCCATTTAATTAAGGATTTGTTGATGGTTCACAGCATTTCCTGACTTTTACAGATTTTCTTCATTGAAGGAGAAAGTCCTCACGTAAGACACAATCAAGGGTAGAACAATAGATAAGAAAGATGCTCAGCTTCCTCCTCTCAACTTTATGGGGCCCTGAAGCAGCGATAATGCATTAGGAGACCCAAAACTGTTAGGAAAAACGTGGATTACCATTACCAAAAATAAAGATGAACCTAACACCAGTGCTCTTGAGCTAATTCTTAATGAATACATGCAAGCAATGTAACTGCTACCAATGAGATAGCGTTAGGTAGTTGCAAAAATTAATTGCATTCTTATTATAATCTCATCTGAAAGTATTTGATTTCTTACAGTGATGTTCCAACGCTATTGCAAATTGTCTGAATACTCAAATAAGTAAACAACAAACAAAAAGGTCTCATCTTCAGTGCCCCAAGCTATCATCCAAAACTGGTTATAATTAAAGGTGTGAACAACAAAGTAAGTAACAAACCTGCGAAGTCAAGGTTCTGAGAAATTAATGGGCATCACACCACTGCACCAGTTCAGATTTATCACTCATTATCTCCCTGACTAGCACAGTGCAGTTTCACGTATTTGTGCCTCATTCTTTCCTCCAAGCATTCCCTTCCTTTTCTAGATGGCTAATTTTAGACAATTACTGCCTCTGACACATTGAGACCTTTTCTCCCTCCTTTCTTCTTGCTGTAAAGCTAGTGACCTACAAAAGCCCCCTGTACCTAAAATATTCCAGTATTTTAACAAGTAAAGATGGATCATTTGAGGGAAAGAAAAAGAGCAAGCAAATAGGATCTGAATGGCCATTTCTCCATCATCTTCACTCTACATCATCTCAAATGGTTAAATGTACTTAAATGCAAAGGCTAAGTCCGCATTAGATACCGATTTTATTACGGTTAAATCTATTTTACTTGTTGAATTGACACGTTACCCTACTCTTCGTAAAATTCTCTAGAAAAGGAAAAATGTGTCCTGCTGTCTGAGTTACTCTGAAGTCCTACGCTTTCGGTAACCGGACATTTACACACACAATTCAAGAGTATTACCTTACGGTAGTGCCCTTTCCATTCTCATCCCAATCCCAGTATTTTCTTTAGCATCCGCTCAGATGCGAGGGGAAGATGCACATGCATGAACACACACACAAGATCCATGCACACTCATCTCTTCCTCCATCCTGCTCGGAAAGAAGAGAAAGAACGAGGGAGAGGAGTGCAATGGGGGAGGGGTGACTTCCCACCACAGATTAGCAAATTTTGCAGAATCTGGCCCATCGGTTACAAAGGTGCCATGCTTTTTATCATTGTCTCACTTGCAAAAAGACTGTTTGTGCCCACTTCTCCCCCAAAACCCCAATGACATTGAAAAAAATACTGCAATGCAGTATTTGCCAGTGCATCCAAGTGTATCCAGTCAGCTGTCCCACAGACAAACAAATGTACATTTTAATGTGTCCAGGCATGTAAATTAGTTGTCTAGTGGACGCAGATTGCCGAAACAGACAAGTGGATTTGTCAAGTTATCAGCATCTCTCTCCCTCTCTGCTCTAATATCCTCCCTGCCACTGCCCATTTCTTGCCTGGGGTTCTTGCTGAAATATTTTAAAAGTGCAAGTTCCCAAAGAAAACAACCAATTCCCCTGCCAGAACATGGGATGCGAGCAGACTATTTCTTTTGAAAAAGCCTTGGGGTGTAGAGTGGCTCTAGGTTATGTACCAACAGTATGACAATTGCACACAAAAATAACCTGCATTTAATTAATACATTCGCGGCACACCACATAGAAAGGTTGATGAAAAATAATTAAAGAAAAAATCACTAATGTAGAAGATATTTCAAAAACAATGCATTAAATATATGTAAGGTTGATCCATTTGGATTTTCTTTCAATAGAGTCAAAATATTTAACAGGACCAAATAAAGATGAGGAAGACTATTCCAAACCCATTCAAATGGGATTTTTAAATATACCCCTTCTAATTCAGTGTAACCATCCTTTGTCACAACAGCTCGGGCTCACTTTCAGAGAGCTCAAAAAGGCAAAATTATTAAAGAAGAAAGCAAAGGAGGCAACCAAGCCAGTCAACAGTGGAGAGGCATCTCTGTATCTAACATGGGAACTTGATTAGCAAAGTACATGGAGACAGGATTTTAAACTGAGGGCTGGGATTCACATTGCATCGATATCTAATTGTAAATTTCATCCTGACTAGTTGTTCACCAAGACAACAATATTTAAAATATACTGTGTCTAAAGACAGCTACACTTCCTCTACCTTTTTATCTAAAAAGAAAGGCTTTATGTTTTAATCTTTCTTCGGTATTCTAAGCTATCTAGCTATTAATTTCACCAACTTAATGTCTATTTTTTTCTATAGGAGGCTCTACAATGCAATCTCTTACATGCAAGAAGAGAATGTCACCATGTACAGGCAGGCTGTATTCATTAATATCTTCTTAAAACAAAGAAAAGAGGAAGATTGGGGCAGGAACACGTGCGCCATAAAACAAGGATTACATTATTTTTAAATCTTTGTAAAAATACCAAATTGAACAGAAAATGAAAATATAACTACTAGCTGATGACTCTTAAGGCAAACAATGCAGCTGTGTATAATAAAAGGCACCCTTATTTATTGTCATGACTAAGTTAATAGATTTAGAACACAGTACCTCTGTTTCGAATGGAAGAAAATCATTTGTACTCTCACGTACAACTGTTATACATATCAGAATGTATCTGTGCACATGCACAGACTATAAAGCACACAATTTCACACTTGCACACACACCCTGAAGATTTTTCTCCCCTTTACATTGTCAAGCAGTGCAGTTTTCAGAGGGCCATTCAGCTACTTCTTTACAGGCAGGATTGCAGCAGAAGCTATACATAAAACAAAGCAAATTAGAAGGGGGATTTGTTTTCTTTTCATTCCTATTTAAACCAAGCACTAACATCCCTGCTCCGATTTGCATTTGGAGCAATCATGCATGAGAGAAATGAAAAAAGTAAAAAAATATCTGGAAACGTGAAGACAGAAAGAAAGGCGTGTTCTGTATTCTTGCTTTGCTTCTCTCGTGCCTCCTGATGTGTGATAGATGAGCATTTTCTGGGCAACCACATTTTTATATCTTTTACGCTACCGTCTATCACTTACTAGTCTACTACGCTTTTTAACACTTCAGCACCAATAGCCTCCCTGAAAGATGCACTTCTGCTATTTCACATTGTTCGCCACCACAATGCGAGACCAGCACAATTAGCTACATATTCAGCTGCAGTTTAAGAAGTAAAGTTGCCACAAGGAGCCTGCCATTGAAAGTGGGTATTGCTACAGCAGATGGAGAATAGACATTGGTGGCTAAAGGTGGGGCTGGAGACGAAGAGGAAAATAATCTCGTTATTTTCGTAAATTCCGCTCAGTGCGTAAACCGTAGGATATGGTGAACTCCCCTGAACTGATTATTCTGCCATATAACCATCTGATTTTGTAAAAATACCAATATCACTTAACACAAAATCACTGCTTAGGGTAAATTCATTCTACCTACTGTTCTCATAGGGACATTTGCTGGAAAATTCTAAGAAATGATTTGCAGAAGCTATCAGCTGTGGGAGTTCACTATTATACCTCTGTCAACTTCATTCAATATAATTTACATTTTTTTTTATACTGCCTCACAGGATTCCTTGCCATTTTTTGCACGTACAATTTCACAGCAGGGAAGAGGGAAAAAAAGGGGGAAAAAAAGATACCCCTCTTTTGCAGAGAAAGAACAGATGCTTAAAAACAGATTTCTAGAAATCGCTGTAAGCCTGAGCCAGAAATGTAATTAACACCTATTTATAAAGAATAATTAAAGTTGTGACTGCCACAAAGAACAGCAAAGATAATCGAGGTAGCCCCTGCTTTTTTTTTTTTAGGATTTTTTTTTTTTTACACTGTTTGCAGTATTCCCACATGATTGCCACCTGCTCCCCCACTCAGCTTCCCCTATGCTCGTTTCCCCGGCAACCTTTCATTGGCTTTTCCTCCCAGCTATCGCTTTCAGTTCGGCTGCTCAGTCTAATCTTATTTGTTTTACACCCATCACAACAAGCAGCTAGACAAAGACAATCCTGTAAGAATGGGAGAAGGCCGCCGCTTTGTTCCCCGCTCACACCGGGTACCCGGGGCGGGGGGGACGGGGGGGGACCGGAGGGGACCGGGGAGGGGTGGGGGGGGCATCGTGCGGGCGGTGCCCCCCACCCCCCCCCCCACCCCCGAGCGGTGCTGCCCCTGCCCCTGCCCCCGCCGCTGCCCCTGCCCTGCCCGTGCCCATTTTGCGCGCACGCTCCGCGGGGGGAAGCCGAGCACAAAAGAGCGAAGCGAGCGGGTCGGAGCGGTCTAAAAATAGAAATACTATTTTCACAGAAATGCCTCCGGGCTCCTTCCCGGCATACTGAGGAAAAAAAAAAAATCACGAAAAAAAATACACAACAACAAAAAAAAGCCCCCCCATCCTCCTTGCCCCCCCCCCCCCCAAAGCCCCCGCGCTACCTGCGCCTCACCGCGGGGTCCGCGCCCGCCGCCGGCCGGGGCCCCGCAGGAGCGGTGGTGGCGGTGGCAGCGGTGATGGTGGCGGTGGCGGAGGGGCCCGGCCGGTGCCATCGCGCCGGGGCTCGCTCCCTCCCTGCCTCCTCGCTCCGCGGCCGCGCACCTCCCGCGGGCGGCGAGCGCAGCGCGGCGGGGCCGGGGCGGTTCGAGCCCCACCGCCGCCGCCGCCACCCCGGACAAAGGAGCCCCCGAGCCGGCCGGCCGCGCTCACTTACCATCTTCAAGCCATTCCACTCCATCTGTGCTCACCAAGATGGACCCTCACAGCCCCTCACCGAGTCGGAAGCAAAGAGAGCGTTATGTAAAAGCTGACATTCCTTCTTACAGCGCGGCTGCCCAGCGATGCAACAAAATCGACATATACTAGGCGCTGCAACACACACAAGCCTCCTCCTCTTTTTATGAGGTCATGACAGGAAACTCTTTGAAATACAATATGCAGCATTTACTGAAGCTCATATAAATCACTCGCTTTTAAAATTACCATACCTATTGCGCAGTCCACCAAAAGAAAATTACCAATCTTGAGGCTTCCCCCCCCTTTCTTCTCCTCCCCCCCCTCCCAAGGATTTTGCTCCGCATTTGTATCTCCAAAATGTCAATGTGGAAATTAACTCCCCCCCCGCCCCTTATAAAAAAAAGCCTCTTCTTCCTTCTGCATCTCGGTTAGCCACATACCAGCCTCGCATCAGAAACGAGCTTTTCTCTTTATTCTGGGAGAAGCCACAATTACCTTAAAACGACCGAGTACATCCTTTATTAAAGGACACGCACACATTAAATATGAAAGGGAGGGAGGGGGAGAGAGGAGAGGAGAGAGAGAGAGGGGGGGGAAAAAAGGGAGAGATCATGTACAAACACAGCAGCAGCAAGCCAAACCCATGTGAAAACACAGACGGAGAATGATGCAGATTTGGGGAAATCTGTATGTTAGCCTCTACAGCTACCTCTAGAGCAAACCGCTACGATCGAGCTTAAATCTACCAATACCTACCATAACCATTCTTAATGGCAAATATTGGGTCTTGAAAGGCTTCAACTCTTCTACAGACTGGCTAAGGTTTCAGGGAACTGATTTTTATTGGTGTTTGTTAGAGATCCACCACGCACAGCGCGTGTGCGGCGCGAGGACGCGAGCGGAGCCGGAGCGCGGGGGCGCGGAGCGGGCGCGGGTGCGGAGCGGAGCGGGCGGGCGGGCAGGGACGGCCAGGGCCGCGCTCCCGCTGCTGGCGCTGCCTGCCGGCGGCCCCGCGCCGCGCCCCTTTATGGCACCATCTGTCAGCGGCGCCCGCGCGCTCATTGGCCGCCGCCGCGCGGGGAGGCGCCGCAACATCAGGTGCTATTGAAAGCGGCCGCCGCCAGATTGACGGCGCCCATGGTTTCCCTGACCCCCCGCGCCTCAGCCGCTCCGGGCCCGCATGAAGGGAGCCGAGCGCCGGCCCTCGGTCCCCGCCGCCTCGCGGTCCGGCCCGCCCCGCCCGGGCACCGCGTGCCCCCCCCCCGCCCCCCGGAGCGGGTGGGCGCTGCCCGCGGCGCGGAGCGGCCCGGCAGCCTCGGCCCCTCAGCCCGGGGCGCCCCAACGGTGCCTTCTCGCCCGGCCCCCCCCCCCACCCCCTCCCGGCACCGCGCCCCCGGGCTGAGGGGAAGGCTCCCGGCCGAACAATGCGGGCTCGCCCTCGGCCGGCTGCCGCTGACAAAAGTGCAACTTGGGCCCCCGGCTGCGATCCCGCAGCCCTGCCCGGGCTCATCGCCGATCCCGCACACCGCGACCCGCTCGTTTCTTCCCCCCGCCCGACCCGGAGTTGTTCTCCTCAGGCACCCGCTGGCCGAACTAACCGGCATGGCACCCTCTCGTCACAACTAACCGTGCCTTTACGTTCACCTCCACTACAGCCGCCGGTACCGCGCTACCAGTGCGTAGGAAACATTTAATTTCATCGCTCAGGCGGCCGTCTCCACAGCTAGACATGGTTCTTAAAAATTCAGTATTACTGCAAGCGTTTTTTTAAGCCCAGGAGCTAGAAGCTGAGGAAGCTAGGATGGGCCATGTTACAATCCCACCGAGCTCTCTTTCCTAGAGAAAGAAAACCCACTTACAAACACACTTGCAAAAATATGTGATCAGATAATCTCTGTTCTAGAAGTTTTATTTTTTTTAATGTACAAATATGCCCTCAGAACCGTTCGGCTCAGAACCGACATTCTGTACATTTTAAATTTCTTTCAACCACAGACACGCTCAAACACACACACAGACTAAACACACCAATAAAACATGAAATATAGTAAGATTAGAAAATCCAGCTACAAACAGACCAAGCCAGGAAAAAATCGCATTTAAAAGACATCATACAACCTATTTGTGGAACGAGCACTGAATTCAATTAAAATATGAACAATGTAAAAAGGCTGCAGAGAATCTCTTACCATACATCTTTTTGAGCACATTTGTAGCTTAGCAAAAACTAGCAAAGATTAAACTAGTTTGGAAGACAGATTTCCTAACTCAAATATTTAAGTGACCTATTAGGCTGAACACACTGGCATCAAAACACTACAGAGCTAGTATATTACCATTCATTCGCGTGCAAATATACATCGAATATTCAAGTTAAATTTGTAATGCAAATTTTTTAAAACTCTGTCTCTTTCTGGGTTAAGAACATCGAAGAAGGAACCCAGAAATTATTTTTAAGTCTTTCCAACTTCAGCCTACTTTGTTGCTATAAATTTGTTACGCATATCAAAAGATTCAGCCATTTTTCTGAAACAATAATTGCACGCTGCTCTCCTCAAAACCCAGCTATTTCATCGCTCTATAAATCCAGGTACTCTGCACACTGACCACTTTTCCAAAAAGCACCCCACACACGCAGGCTTTCCGAGGAACGCTAAAACAAACGCTCAAACGTCCTCAGAGGCCTCCCTCTGTAAAGACAAAGGCAGAATCCTATTGTTGAACAAGTCAACCTTATTCTCGTGTTTCCAATAGTACCATTTATCTTTCAGGGTAAGTGCCTGACCACAGCATCACAGTTGTGACACATTTGTAAAGCATCAAATTCTCAATACAGCCTCTCCAGAATCAGCCAGCAAGCCCCTCAGCAAAGCATATTTTTAAACGCAATCTTCCATCCCCACAAAAAAAAGAAACTTGTCTTAAACAGCTAATCCAATATCAAAATGAAATGCCAGGGTTGTTTCCCAGCCCCCCCTCCCTCTCCTTACCATAAATGAGCAGTTTCTTGACTCATTAATGACAGTTTTCCTTAAAAGAAGTGATCTCATATCACTGAGCCCCTCTCCACCACGCATACATCCCAAAGGTTGCGGGTATCTTAGCATCAGTAGCCGCTAGCAAGCTCTCTCATACAGAGCCCAGATGGACTATACCAGAAGCCAATTCAGCGTTAATAACTACCTACTCTGTGCAGTTTAGAAGCCTTACGTGGCATAATGTCCTAGGCAACAGCAGCCGATTGAAACCGCAAATAAAAGACAACCCAATTCTCCAAAAGCATCAAAAGGAAAAGAAAGATGATAAATTGAAGAATGATTTTTTTTTAATCTCTTACTTTCAGAAGATTAAACTGAATCCTTCATAAACATATGAAAAAGGAGAAAAACAGATGCTGCCCAGAAAAAGTGACAAAATATTACCTCATTATTTAACAAAGCAGCATTAAGCGTCCTGCTGATTTCAAACATCTTGCCACAGATTTTGGTTAAGAGAAACAGAAAGAATCCTTTGCAAGCCCTCTGTCTGCAAAGGGTTCTTCAATTTTCTTGCGCACAACAGAATAGTCAATATGTTATTTCCCTAGAGTTCGCACATTAAAACATCTAGTCAGTGAGCTGAATTTTCCCCTTATCACACAGTAGACTCCTGTTATATGTACTGCTCTTTGCAAGATTAGCCTGCCCCAAACATGGCTGTTGTTTAAACTATTCTTTAAAGTAACAGTTCACTCCATAACCACCAGGTGGGCAGTGTACACAGATTCAAGTAACCATCTTAAAGATTTTTCTTGGAATAGCTTAAGGTTGCGATATACAGCGTAATCCACCCCCCCCCACATGCTTATCAAGCAGGGGAAAAAAATACATGTGTTTTGCACTGTTCTGTGGTCTTTCTTCCCTAGAAAGAATCCCAAATAAAAATAGAAACTAAGAGCACCTCAACTTTTACCACTGATTTTTTTTTTTTAAAAGGGACCTTAACATTTATGCAGGAGCATTTCATTCAGGAAAATGAGCTAAATGGTAAAATCCAATCAGTTCCGAGAACAAAATGAAATTAAAAGGGAAAGCACACCCGTTGGAATGGTCTGTACTGCAGAAGAAACAAAATTAGCATCAAGTTCAGCGTGACAGTGTTGTTTCACGAAAACACAAAATTCAGCGTACAAATAATTCACATGTGGGGAGAGTCTGTTAGAAAAATATGAACTATACCTTCAAGCAAATTTGAAGACAACTTGATAAGATACTGCTATGACGTATTTTGGCTTAAATTCACTTATGAAATCACTGTTGCACGCATCAAAGCACAAGACAAATACAAGGGAAGGATACACTTTTCAACAGTGCATAAGCCTCCTGATTTATCTAACTCCCCCCTGTTCCCACATCTGCAAGTGCTTTTTTTTCCCCCTCCTCCCCTCTTTAAGGCCAAATACCTCAAGGAATACTTCTATTACTATAAAATATTCATATATAAACTCACCCAATGCTCTACAGCAACACCCGGAGGCTTGAATGAGATTGGGATCCTTTGCCCTAGGTGCTGTACAAACTTTTAAAGACTTATTTCGTATTGAAGGATTTAGAAACAACACTTACGAGATTAGAGCATAAACCAGAGGTGTGAGAAGCAACAATGAGCTAAGATAATCAGGCGTCTTCATGAGCCAGGATAGCTCACTATGAGAATTACAAGATCTCTGGCAACTACCTGTGCTAAGGCTGAACCCAAGAGGTTATTTACTGAGGTTAAAGAATAAAAGCATGATACAGACAAGGGCTTCTTTGGATTTTTCCCCTACAAAGTACCATCAAGCTAATTCTTTCATATATAGCAATCCTTGCTGAGTAAGTATATGCAGAGTAGTGATTTTCTTTGTTGGCCTTTAACTAATATTAAAGTGATGCAGTAATGACTTAACCTTCTTGAATATGTATTGAGTTTCAAGTCATCCCTTTTTATACAAGGAGAAAGGTTATTTGCATCGATTTCTGTTTGCATGAAATAAGCTTATTTTCTCATTCACCATATGCCTTGAACACTAATTAAAAGTGTCACTTTCTTCTAATGTAAAAGAGTAATCATTTAGTAAATAAGTACTCTTGGCTTTCTGGTCTTTGTGATAATCTATTTAAGGACTTTTTATTTCCAGGTAACTTCAGTGCTTTGATTACCACATACTCCTCTGATTTTGAGAGAAGTGTTTTATAAATATACATTTTCCCCCCCTAAACAAGAAGAAAAAAAGCTAGAAGTGCATCTTTAATGCCCCACACTCCTCTTACCCCGAGGCAAATCCATCCAATCAATATGAAACCATTCACATGCCACCATCTGCCAAGCTGTAGAGCAATGTGGCTGGAACAGACCTCTTATAAAGCAGCAGTAGTCTCATTTTCAGTCTATTAGGAAAGCACCAGAGCTCTCATGTGCAAGGGCACAAAACTCCAACTCCGACTCTTTCACACCAGTTCCTCTGTGCACTGCTGCAGAACTCCTGTAATTTTTGCTGCTCGAGTTTCCGTGCTAATCATCAAAGCAAGAGGGAGGAGAAAATGATCACTAACAGTCCTATTTCACTGCAGTACAAAATAAAGAATTCAGTTTAATTCTATCCTAATATGATTATAGCAAACCATTTAAGTGCTGCTGCCTGCGAACTACAACCTGGCATTTTCCATCTTCTCATTTCCCACTCTTCCAGAGGGCTAAACATTTATGCCTAGAACTACATTTATTCTTTCCTCAAACATCTCTATCATAAAGTTAATATTTTATTCTGATCAAAGAATATTTTGTTGTTCGATAGATGGTAGGGCGCAGGTAGATGAGGAACAAAGGAGAAGCATGCAAGAATAGGAGGTGGATTTGAGCTATCAAGTGATTTAATAGAAAACAACGGGCTAGGAAAGGACATTACACGATCCAAGCACTAGGGTTTGCCCTATGCAGTAATTCAAGAACCTCTGCAGAAACAGTCTCCAGTTCAAGATATCACATCAACACTATCTTTAACAACACTGAGCTTACACGTAGCATTTTCATCAGCAGATCTCATAGTAATTTAAAGTCTCATCCACCATGTACACCAATGGAAACCTCACTGCATGAATCTAGCTAAAAAAGAGCAACAGAACACAGAGGGAGTTTATCAGGGTGCAAACCCCTTACCAACATACAGAGAAACTATTCTGAAACCCTCCACAAAAAATCACAGGGAAATGTGAAGCTAAGCATGCAATTCAGGGATGCTGGAAGCTTTTCTACCCAACTTAGGGCTTTGGTAAGATGCAACGGACAATTTGGCCCAGAGACAGACTTCAGAACATGAAAAAAAATTAGTCCAACCCAGCAGACTGTCATTCTCTATGCATGTGTACAGGAGGCTGGATGGACCGG
Organism: Anser cygnoides; assembly: GCF_040182565.1. NCBI lineage: Eukaryota > Metazoa > Chordata > Aves > Anseriformes > Anatidae > Anser > Anser cygnoides. Next base: position 26,486,060 of record NC_089880.1, on the reverse strand, counting down.
GGGTAGAGGAACTCTGATCACTGAGCAGTGTACTCACACATACACTGACATTCACCCCCCTCCTTACTTGAACAGCTTACTATCTGCTGTATAAACAAAATCAGCTTATTTAGCTACTGAACAGTTTAAAGAACCACCACCGAAATAAGACACCTTACCAGCTGCCCCGTGGAAATGAAGCAGGAGTGTGTGATCAAGACCAACGTTGCATGACACTGCAATTTTCTCTGGGCAACTGCTCTCTGAGGTTAGTGAATTCTCGTATTTGAGGAAAAGAGTTAAAAATTTAAGGTTTCACTACGACAAACATAAAGTGGTAGTCATAATCAAACACTACCCACAAAAAGTTTAGAGATCCACAGTTGAAATAGTGCACGTTTTTGAGGCGACAGACGAAACAAAGGATGACCGATGTGGTTTGGAGCTTACTTATTCCTGTCATTTGAAGATCCTCTGGGGATTGCAGGAACCCATCCCTGCCTCCCATTCTGCCTGTCACGGACCCACCGACAAGCTGCACAAGCCCTGGGCTGATGCAATGTAGTACCAGCTGTGCTGGGATTCCTCCTGATGCTGTGGAGATTAAATACAACATGAATCTACCTCACAAGCCTGTCACCTTTTTGATCTGTGTCCAGAAAGAAAAATCCAGGAGTAGTTGAGATCTAGCTCCTCAAAATAGCCAGGAGTAAAAAGACAAGCTGAAAAAAAACCCAACGAAAAAGACTCTCCTACATACCTGTAAGACTAACTAAATGAGGAATTCTGATACATGAAACTTGGGCAAGCAGTTCCAGTTCCCACAGAAGTCACAATTCAGCTGCTTTTGTACAAATATACTATTTAACATTGCTTGCCCACTTTTTTTCATGCCTTATGACATGTGTCATTTGAATGCTGCATAGCTGCTCTAAGTATCATGCACCAATTTTCCAAAGATGTGTGTATTTGCAAATCCCACTGTGGATACTTATGTTCGAATGCTGGGAGACTGGAATAAAGCTCTCAAGGGCACAGCAGAGCACAGAGGTAACCAAATGAGTAGATGTAAATAGCTCTGATCAGGAGAGAAGTCTCATCGATATGAGACATCTCACATTCAAAGCTGGGACCTGGGCACCCACACCGATACGGACATGCATACATGGCAGTGAATAAGCACACATGCATCTAGGAAGTCGGTGACAGCCTGGAAAAGCTCCTCATGTGGTTATACAAGAAAGCGGAGATGCTGTTAGCAAGCCCTCCCAGCCCCACTCACTCCTGACATGTAAAATCCAACAGGGAAGAATGATGAGGGGTCAGCAAGGGGAACAGTGCAGGCAATGCTGAGGAAGGGGACAATGAACAGGAGCTGGAGAATTTGCAGAAATATTTGGCCTACCTAGTAAGAAGAGGAGAAAGGCAAGAGGAAAATGAGAGTCTACTCCTCACGTAAAAGCATCTGCCATCCCAGCAAAGCCTTCCCGTGAGGGTGAGCACCTGGACCACCTGAAGAGGTGGCCAGCCCCCCACGGCCAGCCCCACACTCTGCTCCAGCTCCCGACTAACACACTGCATCCCTTGGTCACATCGCTCATCTTCTCTGGCCAAACTTCAATACATTTTAAAGAACCACAGTCAGCGCTGCAAAGCTGGAAAGCGAGAGGCAGCCTATATGCTAGGTTCATGCAGCACCGAGAGATGCGCCTAATTCTTCTCCCCCCAGTCCCTGGTTACTTCACTTTTGCCTCAGGAATACACATTTCAATGCTTTCAGTCCCCTGATTTTGTTTTCTTCCTTTTAAATTTAGAGATATTAAGACTTGGATTCAATAGCAGACATCATAAATTCTGCAGCTTGCTTTGCCATTGCTATAAGCAGGATTCAACCCTACCTACAGAGAGAGTTAAAACATTTCTACGTGCTGCCAATTTTGCGTAATACAGTTAGCAAAGTTTCTACCGAGCACAAATGAAGAAGTTTTCAAAGATTTATGACTGCATTTTTAAAATGTATTTACTTGTAAATAATGAAAGGACCTAGACACTGTAGAAGTCTAGACTTACCACGGAGATTTACATGAGTTCAGCCATTTTTAATGCATCTGTGTGAGCACAAAAACCCTCATAAAAATGTGAATAAGGTCCTTCAGCCAGTATTGCCTAATTTTAGAAAAGTTGATGGATCTAGTTTAAACTCATCTGTAATGGTGCTCTATATGGCTTGCACTCAGGCCAAATAATAATATCAATAATAAGAACAAAGCTAAGAAGCTGAAAGGGGGATTAATGAGGTGATGTTTCCAAGCTTTGAGACTGCGATCAGAAGGAGATCTGGGGAAGAACGCAAGGTGGCTGGTAGGAGAACAGATCAGAGAAGAGGTGCAGCAGGAATCAAAGGAGCCTGACAAGCAGCATACAGAAGGGTTACGTCTCCTGCAACTTGCAATTACACAGGAAGGATGCAGAGCCAGGGAAGATACAAAGAGAATAAAGACAATAAAAAGTGTCAAGAGCTATTAATTGTCCCAATTACTTCTCGTTAGAACAGCTGGCACTTACACAGAGTATTTTAATAACAGTAGGCAGAATGTAAACAAGCCTTACAACTTCACATTTAAAGATCTCAGTCTCACCTGGGTCAGACCCATCATGTACCTCGCAGTAATCACCATACTACCCAAACCCTAGGTGCTTAAAAGGAGAAAAAAGTTTTAAGTGTCCTGGCTACATAAATCAAGCTTGCCTCACATCCCAGAGCTTACTCTTGTACTTGCAAGCATCTCTGCAGGAAGCTTCTCAACTACATCCATTTTATTCTACCCCTTTCATTTTACAGATAAAAAGTTAAGGGTTAAATAAATTGCTTCAAGTGCACCCCAAAACCAAAACTCAGGAATAAATAGCTCCCTGATGAACATGACTCATCTTTTTATTGTATAATCTGGATTCCAGAAGTGACAGTTTTATAACAGTAACAAGAACTAAGACAATGAAGTACAGAGGGGAAAAGGTGGAAAAAACAAAGCAGGTACAGAACTGCAGAAAGGACCAAGGATGACTCCGAACTCCCTACACTGACATACAAACAGGAAGGGGCCAGAGGAAGGCACCTACAAGAAAAATCATGCTGGGCTCTTCTTGCTCTCCACAGTTTATGGAGCTCACATCCTGGGATCCAGATGACTCTCACCAGTCCAAAAGCCTTAAGTCTTTCCTATCCAATCCCTACAAGTTTCCAAGTGCATTTATGACCTTCATTACACTACTTTTTGTAATGTCAGATGTATTTTAGAAGGTCATTTTCAACTTTCTTTAAACTAATACAGATGAACAATGGGTATTTTTAACAACATATACTTAAAAGAAATCTATTTGAAATTCATTTATGGCTATAAAATCTTGTCTAAAGGCTTAATTTCCTAATAAAAAGTCTTGGGTCACAATTCCCACGTAATCCATAGCGTGCTTGGATTTCCAGGGATCCATGGGGCTGAGCTGCAGAAGCTGGCAGGTTAGCACGAGGGCAGGTTTATGCTCTGATCAGCATACATGCTTCACTGCTTCAGGCCGACTTTTAATTCGATAGCCAGGTAAAAGAGGTGAAGCAGGAGCTAGGATGTTTTCTTTCCCCTCTCTACCTTTTTATTTTTTTTTTTGTCCGCAACAAAATCTGTCCACAAGGATACGAACTCCAGCGGCCCCAGGGTAGTGCAGGACTGACCTCACCTGACAGTGCAGGACCCCAGCTCGGCTCTTCTCTCCAAACCTCCTCGTACAAGCAGTTATGAGAAATGGTCTCACTTTCAAGGCACAATTCACCCACCCTCTTCTAGACATCCTTTAGGGTATCACGCTCTTGACCTCGCCAGCAATGCATCAAGCCAATCTCCAGTGACTGCCAGGGGAGCCTGGCTCAGCCAGAGCCTCCCTCTGGTCACACCAATGCCACCACAGGCTGGCCAATGGGTTCCTGCTGTCCTGTCCAGTCTCCTAGACACAAGGTTATCTCAGCTTTGGCCTCCTTGGGGTCTCTGACCATTACCATACAGTATCTGGTGCAATTCCCCAGAGCAGTTAAGTTCAAGCAGCAATTAACGTGAAGCAAGTTTCAGACAGCCCAGGGAACCAGACAAGGGATTACGAAACACCTGCATTAACAGCACCTGTACCAGCTGAGCAAAGCCAACCGTGCAAGGATCTGTTGGTCTGCACTTGTAAAAGCCCATCTCTGGAAGCACACAAGCACCTCAGCAAAATAAGAGAGCCCAACACTTAGCAATCTTCACTGAGGTTTGTTTCATGAACTCCAAACTAGATGCTTCCTAATTAGTAAGAAAAGCTTTGACTCCGGACCATGACTGAAAGCCAATTCCAGTACTCCAAGCAGCAGAAGCCCAACAAGTTCCAGCACATCCAATTTATAACTGTTGAGAAAAGCAACAATCACATCAAAACAGCTACTCAAAATCTATCCAGCTACAGGCCATCACCCCGCAGTTTAAGAGTATTTCATTCTATTTCTTGAACACATTCTTCCAGGCAGTTTTCCTGATGTTTTATAAGGATTCCCCAATGCAACAACAAACAATCTTCCTTTTAATAGTATCACTGGATGTGTTGTAACCTGCATCTAGGGACACCCTGATCTGCTCAGATAAAACTTAATTGTTCTTCTGACATCAAACAATGAAGGAACTTTAAACTCACCCAATAAACTAACAGACCACTATTTTTACCATTTTCCATAGCCCAGCACCAACAGAAGTATATATCAAGTGAAAAAAAATCATTTAAAAATATTTAAAAAGAGCGTGAGTGACCAACATATACCTAGTGAGCAAAGAACATACTTCGTTAAAAAAACTGCGTCAATTAAGAGATCGGATTTTTCTGCTGTTGCAGAGGTCTTTTCTGTAAATACAGGCAACACTGACAAATGCAGTGATGCTGCGTAAGATTTTAAAGTTTCAACTGTTGAGTCCTTAAAAAAATTTCTTATAGCATGCAACTATTTTCTCTTTCCCTTGATTCTTTCCTTCCGTTTCTATTGTCTGGATGATCTTTTGCTTTCTGTTAAAATATCAGATAGCAAATCCATATGCCCATCATAAAATGGTATGGTTTGTTAGTAGAGATTTCAGCTTCTGACCTTTCAGGTTAACAGCACTATTTAAATTTAAGGCACAATGAAACTATTAACCAGTAACTCCCACTGACATTGCTGATGACCAGAGGTGCTCAACATTGAAAACGAGGCCAATTACTTAGGTGCTGTCATCTGTGCAGGAAGCCACCCACTTCAGCTGGTGAGCAGAGCATCCCAGGCTGGTGAATGATGACATGGCTTTATTTATTCCTGCCTTTGTCACTTTTCATCTACCATATGCTAGTGCACAAAGACTTCAATGCCACCGGTGCAGAACATGGCAGCGTCTCCTCAGCACCCAGATTACATTAAGCACACCAAGCCTTTCTTTTGCCCTTCCCACTGGCATCAGTTCGTGACTTCAGACACTTCACATGCACAGCCTGTGCCCGTGACACCAGGGGCTACAAGAAGACCTACGACAAGACTGCACTTCTGCACATGTTGCTGACAGATGCAGAATTTCCTGAAGCAAGGAATGCCCTGAATCCCATCACTCACTGCTCCATGTGGAAAGCAGGGCCAACTTTTCCATTATATCATAAAATCATAACAGTAATTTATTAAAAAATCTGTCAAAACTAGACACTATGTTTCCTATGCATTAAGTAATGAATGAAGGAAAGACATCTGACATACAGTCACATCAACTATGCAAACCAAAATAAGAATAGATACTAAAAATGAACACTGGGGAAAAAACACATGAAAGTGAACAGTAATACCTTGCTCCAAATGCTTCCTCAAAACTGAGGGAAATAGTTTTAAAAACCCCAACATCAAACTTAGTGAAGGCTTTACTTTAGTCAGCTATTTTAAAACCCAGGAAAACTTCAGTTTCTACACAAGAGATTGCTTGTAAGGTTCGTATTAAGATGGACAGGCCAGATGCTCTGGTGTATGTAATTTGTACATCAGCACTTCCCTCTCACGTCTGTAAACTCAGCTTAACCATTCTGCTAGTGTGGCCGCTGAGCGGCAGGGCTGACGGGTTAACGGAGAGGAGAAACAAGCACGTCAGCCGATGACAGTCCCGTACCACAGAGGATCCCAAAAGCATTGTTTGATGCTAAATACGCAACACAGCCTGGCCAAGTTTCAAACAGGTTTCCAGGAGAATAGCCTGCAGGGCACAGCATTAGGTTCAGAGACAAGCAAGCAGGGAAGCCTCAGATTGTGCTGCTGCTGGGGAGCTCCTTGGCCTCACCTGCCCCAACAGGCCTCACCTGCAGCCTCCACCTGCACCAGGAGCTTTTAAGCTCTGGGCCAGGGCAGGAAGGGCAAATCCCCACCTCTCAGTCTGTGAAGAGACTGCTCTGTTTGAGAGAATGGATGGAAAGGACAAACCCACGCAACTCCCATCATACTGAGAGCACACCTTCCAGGAGGACAGGGCGGGCTTTGACATCCCCGTAAACATCTGTAGGGTAAGATCAGCAAGAGGCAGACAGGCACACAGATCCAAGAAGTGCCTGTGCTGCACACAGCATCCTGGTATTACAGGGATTTCTTTCAGCTATGTGGTTCCATAAAGGGTAGCTAGTTCTGGGTGCTAATAACCCTGATTCAGAACTCTACTCAGCAGTGTACTCTCATTAGCTAGACCATCTGTGTAAAGGGAACAACCTACGCTGTCACAGCACACAGAGCCTGGGGCTGACCTTAATATCTTCCCCCACATACCAGCAGAGGACAAGAGGAGAGAAGTCTGGCACCAATTTCTTTCCTTCCTCCGCCAGAGGAAGATGTCTGGGCTAGCAAGAAAGTTTCGCACCCCTCCAGTCTCACTGCCAGCTGTGGGGAATGTGGAGCAGCAGCAGCTTCTCTTCCTCTAAGGTCCCACTGGTAAGGTGGGAAATTTGGCTGTCCTGTGAGTGTGAAGGCATCACAAGGCTGACTTACTGGGGAAAAAGTAGAGAGGCTTCACAGATCATGTGCAATAAGCCTCCTGACATTCACAGCCAGTGTAAGTTAGCTGATGGACTGGAAAGCACCCAGCATGTCATAGAATCGCATGACAAATAAACAGCACTTGCTGCTTTTGATCTTCTTGCTCCTTCCTCTGTACCACACACCTGTCAGCTTGAACAAGCCACTGCAAACCGCACAGTGGGCTTTCCTGCAGGTTCTCCCTTCTTACATCCAAGTCCTACTCAGGACTCAGACCCCTCACACAACTACTGCAGGAGTAACCTTTCCAGCAAGTGTACGTAGATCCCAGGGACTACAGAACAGCAAGGACACATCCCAGCAGCACATGAAACACGGTCATGTCCCAAGACTTCTTTCTGCAAGTTCATTTTTAGTCCTCCCTTTTTCATTAAAAATCAGTCCTCTGCAACTGCAACAGCCAGCCACTCATCATATCCCTTAACAAGTTGAAGCAGATTAACTGCAGCTGTTAATACTTCAACAGAACAGGAGGCATGAGGAGGCAAGTAAGTGTTCTGTAACCTACAGCTCAGCCTGCAGCAGTGGTGGGCTTTAGGATCCTGCAGCTGGTAGGAGAACCCTCCCAGGAGGGCAAGGCTTTAAAATCTTAGTGGGCAATATGCACTGAGATGGGCAAGTCTTCCTTGCCCCCAGGGTGCCAGGCCATCTCTTTTGACCTAGAAAGCCTCTCCAATGAAGGCGGTTCTACTAAGTGATAACCATTTTTATATACTATGGAGGATTGGAGTTCTGCTTAAGCAGTGAGCAACAGCTTAGTCAAACGTAGCTTCACATGGTTACTGCAACTAGAAGCTAGCAAGGATGGCAAAGTGCATGAATTGGGGTGTAAAAACACTCACTACAAGAATTTTGCAATTATGCCTTCTTAAGCAAAAGTAAATACAAAAAGGATACACCATGAACAGACTTGCTGGGAAGGTTAGAAAACCCACTACTTAAGTATTACCCATAAGAAAGCACCAGGTGTATTTTTGTTTTATAGCAAGCCAGTGTGCCCAACTGGAAGAAAGCTAAAAATAAAAGACAAACTTGAGCAACAAGATGCGAAGACTGTTTAGCTATACATTGCATGGAAATATGGAGCACAACGGTTCACATAAAGTCAACTGTGTTGGAAATAGTGCATGAAATCCCTGAAGTGACAAAACTACTAGCCAGTGAAGAAAATGAAAGGAACCAAGTGGAAGAAATCAATCATGAAGAAAAGATTTTTTCTTCTTTAAAAGGCAGGCAAGGGGCCAGAAAACATAGGTGGGACACACATGCAAAAAAAAAACACCATAGGGAAGCATAGGTTTAGCTAGCAGTACAGCAAGTGATATATTTGATAATAAACCAGGAAGCAGGGACAGATTTGCTCTAAACTAAGGAATGACAGCAAGCACTGACGGGTGCAAACAATTTTTCTTGCACTGGAGAAAAAATATTCTAATGCAAATGGATGAGCTGATTAACAAAGCTTGCAGAGACTGTTGTGAAAGATAGGTGAATGGAGAAAACCCGAGGGAGACACTAAGAGCATGTAAACCAAATCAGGGAGCAGCTGACTGCATTTAGAAGGAAGAGGCTATAGGAGCACTTAAAAACACAAGAACATGACCTAGGCACAGTAAACATACTAAAGTGGACAGGAATAGAAGGCATCTATTCAATGTATTCTTGAACTGGAAACATACAAGCAGTTTCACAAATAATACATTTGTTATTACTTTTGATAATCAGAAGTGGTTTGGGGGTACCAGTACAGTAATTTCTTACTGAATTCTTACAAAACCCATGTAGAATCTGTATTTTTTTCAGCACTAAAACCAACTGTTGAAAGGTGGGAAAAACCCTTAATTTATGGAAATCCCAAACTCACTCTCCCATGCATTAACTTTAAATCATTATGGGAACAAAGACTGCATATTTTCTCTATTGTGAGGACAAAAGTACATTTTTCTTTAAAAACAGTTTACTATGTCATTGAAATTGCAGATGCTTCTGTGCACTTTGGGGACTTCAAACACTGCATCAATTATCTGAATAAATAATGAAAAGACATCGTGAATAAAATGGTTCATCAAGCCTGGTTCACAAGTCAATTGCTTTCTGAATCCAGTAATATACTGTAATATTTGACATACTTTGTTTTGCAAGAGGTCAAGAGTTTTCTGTGCTTCTATGCTATACTTGCTACAAACAATTTGGGGGAAAAAAACAAATTGATAAAGTATAAAAAGCTACAGGAAGTATAACACACAGTTAGATCCTCCACTATAAGCCTCTTTCCACACACACACAAAAAAAAGAAAACCACCATAACCAGAACTCTAAATTCAACCAAAGGGGACACAAAAGTCTCACCAGCAGTTCAGGCCAGTGACCAGCACTTAATGCTTTAAAATTTAGTCTGACAAACCGTGCTAGGTCAAAGCAAAACACAAAATCCCTGTTTGTTGAGCTATCGTTTCCAGAGAGTCTCTTACTGGCACCTGGAAACAGCACAAGCATAAGGCCGATTATCATTTCCGTAACCCCAGAGGAAAACTATCATGCAAGATGTTTGAGTAAGAGCAACGCTGTTCGAAGGCGGCATTCATAAACAGAACAAAGACTAAACAAAAGGCTAAACAAGTACATCATAATTAACAACAACAACCAAACTTTTAATTAAGATATGCAAGAAAAATCAAGGAGAGCTAATTAAAAAAACACAAGCGTATATGCTTTCTTAGAAAAGTCTGAATTGGTACCATGAAGTAAACAGGCTAATTGTAAGTGATCACAATTATTCTGTCACCGTTACAGAGTTCAGTCATGATTTTTCTGCTTGCTGTTTAATCCCAGATCTTGTTTGTACTCCTTTGTTGTTTTGATGTACGATTCTTCCACCCAAATTTTCCAAAAAAAAAAAACCTGAAGCAAACACTACAGAAACTTAACTCTGCATGACAGGCATATTTTGTAATTAGTTTTGAAGCACTTTCTTTCCTGCCTAGGACAGTATAATTCTCACAAGGCCAGAATTATAATTACTGTACACTCCCCCCATTCACCCTGAACAAATCCACAGCTAACTGCAAATGGATCCCGATGCATTGCCACATCAGTAACGCCACACTCCGCCTGTTTTCCTTTTATCCAGGCAGCTAGACCAATATAAAAATATGATGTGATTTCACACAGATTTAACTGTTAGGTATGAACTTCCCCTAAGGCCAAAAAGCAGTTACAGATAATAGGAATCTAACTCACAGTATTAAGGTTTTACTTCTTTCCTCCTGTACTATCCTTCCATGGAAATACATCCGCTTGGATTACTTCTGCAATTCTTCAAAACTGTTACCAGGCTGATTTGAACACTAAGAGTTGGCTAATGCTGATAGAAACAAGTCGAGAAGAATGCTGACACGGCAGAGTTATTTAAGAACTTATTTGCCATGCATCTATTTCTAGAAAATAAAGTTTACTGACTTCAAGCCATAGTAACCCCAGGTACGCAGAGAAAAAATAAAAACAGGTAAAATAGGTGTTCCCACCCACAATGCCTGAATGCAAACACCCAACCAACCTGCAGTTAACAACTTCCATGTCTCCCCAAAACCTTGCCGACAAAACCCCACGCCCTGCCTAGGCAGGTGCTGACTGTTTCTGTGTAGCAAGCCTTTAACAGGAGCCATCCTTCAGAAAGTTATTTCTGCAGCTATGCTGCAAAACCAGAATTCTACATCTTAAAACATGCTCTTAAATTCAATAGAAATGGACAGGCTTTCCAGGACTGCCCTGTTGGGGCCTATCTCCATGCATCAGCCCAATGCAAGCCTTGAGCTGCCTGGGGAGAGCTGGCAGCCACAGGCAGCACACCCCGGGCCCCTCTGGAAGGTGGCAGGGGCACCCCGGGCTCTCAGGCCACAGATTGTCCCCTTCCCTCTGCCACGTGGCCTGGCCAGCCCAGAGCCTGGCAGCGGTCTTGACTCAACCAGAGCTACAGCACGTCTTAATGTCAGGCACATTAAGCTTCTGAATTCAAGGGATTTCCTTCTCAGCAGAGGACTAAATATAAGTACATAAAATCATATATATAAATTTATATATCTTTAATTTTGTATATAGTCCCTTCCGTATGAGGACAAGAGATGCTACCCACGTTTAGAAAAACCCTTTCAGGCAGAAGCACGCACGCTAGTGCCACACAACCAGAGCGGCCCTGAGCCATGGTTCAAGAGCCACCATCTCCTCAGCCCACCTCGAGCCGCCCCGCCACCGAAGCCAGGCACACACTTTTCCCCAGTCTGTGTTTTTCTGTTCAATAGGTGGAGTAAAACAAAAGGTTTATGTCTGTGTAAAGGGTTCTTCCTCTGCATAGCAATGAGCCTCACATCGTAATTGATTTTTTTTTAGAATGTCATGTAAATTATTTTGGTATGATTTATCTTTCCTTACTTTTTCCTAAAACATCTCAGAATATTAACAATGAAATAAACGTAATAATACTCTAACACCTTCAAACATTACCTAATTTAAAAATCTAATTTACTTTCCATCATTTAGGCTTCCTTACTATTTTGTATGTCACTCAGGGTGGATAGTAAAATTAGACTATCAGTTTCATGTCTGCTCTGAATACATCCCAGCTTCTGCTGCTCTGCCACTAGCACCGTGCTCTCATTTAAGGCTTCCTATATTCAGGAGGTTTTAAATAAATAAACGGGTATAGGTTTATATATATCAGGTGTATATATATATATATCAGGTGCTCTCCCCAGTTCTTTTTACAACAAAAGGCCAAGCGCTGGCACACTAAACCTCACTGTTAAATACAGCTACGTGGCCTTACACTAATATAAGGAGGCAACAGAAGCCTCAACCTTGCTTTTTTGCCCCATTTACACGCTATATTGAAATAAAGCGGTGCTGAGCTTGGAGTAAACCATTGCAGGAGCTAGCAGCTCTTTAATTACATCCCCCCCCCCCCCCCCCAACAGCCCCCCCTTGGCTCACCGCACACTGCACGCGCATCTTCCGCCGCGGGGTGCAGGAGGCGCGGGGGCGGCGGCCGAAGCAGCAGCACCAGCAGCAGTAGGAGCAGGAGCAGCACCAGGAGCAGCAGCAGCTGCAGCACCGCGCGCGACGGCAGCACGTGGCGGCGACGGGGTCTCCCGCTCTGCCGGGCGGGGCGGGACGCGGCACTACGCAGCGGCGTGAGGCGGCGCCGCCATCTTGGCAGCGGCAGCGCCCGGGCAGACGGGGCTGAGGGGAGCGGGGAAGGGCTTTTTATCTTCCTCAGGCGGCGTGGAAAATCAGCTGCGCGTTCGGCGGCGGCAGCCGGGGGAGCTCGAGGGGACAGCTGGGGTGGGGAAGGGGGGCGGTGTGAGATACATGCAGGGGGACCGTGGAGGGCGGGTGAGGGGAGGAGAGAAGCCAGCAGGGGTAACGTACCCAGCAGGTCTGTGGGCTCCGCTCCTTCCCGGGGCCGTCACGCACGCAGGTGCCTCGCAGTTGGGAACTGTCAGTAAATAAAACGCAGCCGGCAGGATACAGTGTGTGTGTACCCCCTGCTTGGAAGTGCTTCCCTTGTTTCTCCTCAGGTCCGTGACCCCCTCCAATAAAGATGTGCAGGGAAGAATTCTGAGTAGGTTAAAAAGCCTCTTTTTTTCAATCAATGCTCAAGGAAAGGATAAGATGATGTGACACAAATGTATGATCGTGTGCCACAAATAGAACATTGTGGGAAGCTTTCCCTTAAACATAAGCTTTGTCCTATATTTTTTCAAACAGTTTATTTCCTTGCAGTGTAGGTCATTCTTAACATTAGGCTAAATTTAGCTGAAGATGCACCAACGGCAGAGACAGACTGCCTCAGAAAACAGGCCCACAGTCTCATTGCATGGCCTGGTCAGGAGGCTGGATGCAAAACTATTTACATTTTTATTGGCTTTTTCTCAGGGAGCTTGATTAAAGGTAATAAAATCTCAGCCATTTAAATAAAATATCTTGTCTCTAGAAAATTAAAAGTTTACAGTGTGGTATTCTTGTGCTGCAAACCATATATCCAACCTGCATTAATTTCAAGGGTATTTCTACCACACAGTGAGGAAAGACTAGCCCTAACATCTCAGGCCGTTTGAAGATCTGTACCTGAAACTTCAAAACAGGGGTCTAATCTCTGCTTCCATGAAGGATGGCAGTATTTGTACTCGTTTATGCACTTTGATTTTCAGTTCTTTGTGTATAAATTTAGCTGTGGGTGGGGTATCCTGAGCCAGATTTTTCCCTATATGCTATACATACATACAGAAAGACATACACGATTCTGTGCTAGATTGACAATGAATTACATTTGCTAGCAAATACTGGATCAGATCCATCTGTTTCAGAAATTAGCATAGCATCAGTTTGTTTGTTTGGCTTCATCTGTCTATTAGTTTGGTCAAAATCCTCATTTTAGAGAAACTAGCACAGACAGAAAGGACCTGTGATACTGTCTGTGCGGGCCTAAAATACATAAATACTCTAAAAAGTGGAGATTCAAAATGCAATTATCAGAAAACCAGACAAACCTAAATTAAGATTTTATTTTTTTCTTCTGGAAACAAGTTTGACTTTTTCGGTACATTCTAACAATCTTAGTATATGAACAATCTTCTACCCCTTATCACTATACTGATAACAAAATACTTCTCTCTGAACCGGAGTTGAGTTGCTGTACTTGTAGGTGCACTGTGCCTTTTCTTTCTGTATATTTTGACAGAATTATGGAAGTCCTTCCTGACTATGCAGCTTTGTTTTCAAGGGGTATTGGTATTCTTACAACTCCAAAACAACAGCCAAACTACAGCTCCAAACAACAGCCAAGAAACGATCATCATCAATCGATTAAATGATAAGGCATCACCCCATTAGACAACAGCTTTTTCTATAATCAGTTCATTCTAAAGTCCTCTATACCTGTAGAAAATGACATCTCTTGGAAAATTTATTATTATTTGATGTATATTGGGTCTACACTATTCAGTATTTCAATTATTTCCCTTGATTTATTAGATCTCTGAAAAAATAAAAAATACTTAATACTCCAAAACCTTATATGTACCACTTAATAGTTCCTATTGGATCTGGTTACAGTGCAAATATTTCTCCACAAGCCTAGCAAAAGGTCTGTATTGTACAATTAATGATCCTTATATGGCATTTGCTTGATGATACAAGTTTAGATTCATATGATATTCCTCACTGCCTTTTAAAAATATAACAAAAAATAGTCATAGGAAAGTGTTCTGTACTCTTGAGAAGAGTACAGACTGATACTGCTATTCTGAAAAGAGAATTCTAAGTGGATGTGTTCAAATATGAAGAAAAGTGAATTGTAATCATGTTTCTTAACAACCGAATACTGCTAATGCATGATCTAGATATGTACAATGCCGAGTAAAAGATTTAGTTCATTTTATGTTACATCTCTTAGTTACATCTCAAAACCAACAACAAAAACACCTTCTAAAATAAGAACTTACGTTTCTCCTTCAGAAAAATGAGTCCTATGTTGTAGGCAATGAAAATGATGTGTAGTCTCAACTCAAAGGATGTGAGGGCTCATTCTACATGTGAATTAGAAAAGCACCTGTGTTGCTTTGTCTATGTGCATCTACCTGAGCATCTAATTCATATTACTCCTCCCACAATCCGCCCCATTTCTTTGTCTAATCTGAGCAACCAACAATAGGATCTACAGAAGTTTAGAAACCTGCGCTGAATGGACGGGGCGTGATTTGCTAATGACAAATGGCTTACCTAGTTCACTGCTGAAATCATTACACCAAATGCAGAATTTTGCTTGTATTACTTTTGTGATGAAAGAGAAAGACGGTGACAAAATCTAACAGCGTCTAAAGCTTATCTATATTTATAGATAATAAAGTTACCTATTTAAAACATAGCATTCTAAATCAATATATTGTTAATGGATACCACCATTTTTAGAATAAATGGCAAATGTTGTCAGAAGTAACTATGTATTTTAAGCAATGGAAAGAGAGTACAATTCCTTTTCAAGGTAAATGTAGAAACCCATTACAAAGCTTATCTTTGCAACTGACCTATAAAAGCTATAAACACATCAAAGGCATTGAGGACATCAGATACAAACTTTAATTCTTTACACCGTCAAAACTCCCATGAAGCTAGTGTCCCAAGATCACAACAGTGAGCATGATCTAAATGCTAATTAACTCCATGGCTACCTTCATTCAGAATTTTCTTTTAAATCATGTTACAATTTATTGAGTAGTAGTTTTTTTTTTTTTTAATGTTGAATGTAAGGCAACACAGATTTTTAGAATAGGATTTCTTGGAGGTTTTGTTAGTACAGAAGAGAAAACCTGTAAAAAATGTCACTGAAATGTATCCCTCTGCTTCAGGAGAGCAGCTTTTTGTTTACAGTAGGCAGGATAAGAGGTTATACTTGTGTCAGAAGCAAAGATGGCTGAAATTTCTTCCAGGTAAAGAAAGTAAAGATTCTAGACTTTCATACCAATTTGAGATATTAGAGGAAAACATTTGTTGTTATCTTTTTGTCCAGCTCTAGCCATTATGCTTTTAGTCAATCATAGCCCTATCAGTTTTAGTTAATGTTTTTTTTTTTTTTTGGATTGTTAAGAATACTTTACAAAGATGTGGCTCACTATAAATACTTAACGAGACATACGATTATCGTAAGCTACTGAATACAGAGGGGATGAAAATGCCAGTGGGTCCTGCTGAATGATTTAGCCTTAAGGTTCCTGCTGGTTTTACTCAGATTCGGAATGGTAGGAGTGGAGAGGAAGAGATAAATAAAACATTTTTTTCAGAAAGTAGGTGACTTTGTCAGGGCACTGATTTAAACCATGAAGACTCATCTCTGATCAGTCCTTTAGCTGATCAGAAGAATATTGTTATGAAGTGAGGCTGGTTAAGAACACTCAACACCGCCCCCCAAGTGGCATTTATCAGTAAATTTCTGCTTTTCTGTTAACTGTTATTGCACCTTCTCTGAAGTTCTGTACATAATTCAGTCAGCGACTCCCACTGATTTATCACAGTCACTCAGACATGTTTTTACACCATTCATTGAATATTTCGGTAGAGGTCTAATCTCATTTGGATTTATTACGATTTAGCTTGGATTAAGCATTTATCTGCTAAGGATTATGACCTATGCTATGAGGTACTGATGAAACATAGGAGTTCAGGAACTCCTAAGCACATTAGAATGAATCAGCAATGTTCTTTTTTAACACAGACTTCACACATTATCTTTTTTTTTCTTTTTTTTTTTTCAATCAACTTTGCAACATTCATACAGACACATTGAATAAGTATGTAATTTTCATTTAATACAGCCAGTAACCTGGAAAACTCTTAGCATCCCGTAGGAGCAAAGCCGCATTTAATTAGGAGCAGCTTAAAAGATCAGGCCTCAGAGCCACATGACTTCATATTCACTCTGCCTTCAACAGTCAGTATAACATTTTTTTTTTTTTTTTCATTTTTTATACCAATTTAAATGTGTTTCCTTTTTGAACTGTGTTTTGGTGAGTCTTCCACTCCTACCCCAAGTTTCTGCAATTTCTGATTTGCACAGACAGAAGCGGAAAACCAACAAAGACGAAGAACAAGGATAAATTCCTTATTTATTGCCTTTCTCGAGTTTAAAGATTTCTTTTTCTCATTTGAATAGGTCAAACTGCATCCTGTATTGATATGCATGGTACTACACCAGAGGAAGTTGAGTGTAGTAATCTTGTGTGATTAAAAGAAGTTGGTCTTTGGCTTTAGTTTGTGGCAAAGCCACCAACATATTCTATAGTTGCCCAACAATGGGCAATAGCTTCTAGGTATTTTCATGCTTAATTATTTTGTATATTTATCATATTTTAGAAATCACATTTTATGCCATTTTCACTGACAAGCTTTAGAGAATTCCAGTGGCCACTTTAATTTTGTATGCAAGTTTCTGTTATATCTTGAGTTTTTACTTCATGATCGTACAGCACAAAGAGTGTTTAAATACCTTGAAGCAGTCTTTGGTAATATTGGAAATCAGACCTCGGATATGAAACCGCACAATTTAACATGTTTACACACTCTTACTAAAGGAATTAGGAAGAAAATATATGATTCATTTCCAGTATATGTTTCTACAATTTGCTAAATACTGTCACATTTAGAATGTTCAATTATGTAACAAATGACTCTACTGTAGTATTATTGTTCATTTTGAGGACTCCTCTTGCTAACCAGGGAGTTTACAATATGAACGTAACTGTAATCTGATGAAACCTAAGGCTGTAAGAGGACACTAGCTCCTCTATGTCTGACTTCATGAAATGAAGTAATGTAAGTTGGTTTTGTTTTTCATGAGAACATTTCAAAATTCACATTTCTTTACAGTGCTGGGATATAGCATGTTTTGTTACCAATTTGCATCATAGTTTCTTATCCAATTAATGTTCAGGAACTGCAGATTTATGGACGCAGCAATGTACACAAGATCATAGCTTATATTTCAGTTTTGCAGGGGAAATACTCAGCTGATGGAAAAAATAGGTGAAACGGAAGACTGAGAAATAGATGGCATAGAAGAGAATCCATTTACCAAAAATAAAAATATTGAATAAGCTGTAAAGATAAATAAAGATAAAATTATTTTTCTGTAAAATATCAAATAGAAAACCATCTGGATTTCCAGAAGAGAAAGGTTCCATGGTGCAACTCTTTACTTGCTTTTACATGGGTACAAGTAGTACAAGTGTGAGGAAGCAAAAAGCGAGTAAAAGGTATATTCTGATAATGGGGCACATTTAAGTTGCAGTGGAATTTAGGATCAGAATGTACAGGGTATAGATCCTAAAGTTGCTTCTGAGGTAATGAGGATGATAGTATGTTAATTTACTGTCTTTTGTGTCTGAATTTGATGCCCTCTGCAAGCCTGACAAAATTGTGGTCTGTCTTCTCCTTCAGGCCACCGATGAAGACATTCAATGGCCTAGGCCTAAGGGTAGGCTCCCAAGGAACCTCCAGCCAGATGCTCACCCATCTAGCAGTCTGCCCATCTGCACTACAATGTTCCAACTTGGATACAAGTATGCAGCGGGAGAGTGTGCTGAAAGCCTTGCTGTAGTCAAGGTAGGTGTTGTCTACTGCTCTCCCTTTGCACATCTTGTCATTTTGTTGTGGAAGGCAATTGTGCTTGGTCAAGCATGGCAAACCTTGGTAAATCCGTGCTGACAGCTCTTTCTAGTCAACTTCTCTTCCTTCTCCTCCAGAAATTGCTTCTGAGGATGTGCACCATTATTTTCCCACAGTTGCAGATGCTGACTGGCCAATAGTTCTCTGGATCATTCTTGCCATCATTCTTGCCTTTCTTTAGCATTATGGGCTTTTGGGTGGATTTGAGTGTGAAATCTGACTTTCACGTCATAGTTAAGAGATTTGACATAGTTCGTAGTTACATGCTCCCTATAAACTGGGACTGAAAAGTCTATAAACAGTTATTGATCTCCACATGCTACTGGGGAAATTTTCCAAGATCAGTGACAGCTTGGAAAGCACTGGCATTTTAAAATTATAGATTGCTACTTCACTTTTTTGGCATTTACAGTCTTGCATTGTGGCAATGAACATGTTAGATGTGTGTATAAAAAACCAAAATGCTTTTAGCATTTTAGTATATTTTGTTTGAGCAATATGAAAGATGGAAATTTCCTGATACAATTCAAAATAATGGTTTTGTTTATTAAAGATCATCATGCATTAAGATGAAGATGGGATGAGAAAAATGCTTGTTTGTGTGAAAATAATATCTGCTTTTGCAACACAAGCATCTCCTGAGGTTTCTTTGATTCATACCTGATTATGTTAATGACTAAACCAAGTTTTTACTCCTGTTAACGCTGCAGAATGCCTACAGTTATACAAGAGTAAAAAGAAATTTAGACCCCCCTTTTCAGCCCCCAAGTCCTTTGGCAATACAACTCTCAGTTAATTTTTTATTCTAGAATTACTTACAATGAGGAGGATTGGTTTCAAGTTACTGTCTTGTGCAGAAATTGTCAAAGCCTTGGTGGTCAGCCACTGAACTTGCATTATCATTCACGATGTGCTGTGCATTTACCTACAAAAGGGCACATATTACATGACAATAAAGAGTGTGTTTGTAGTGTGTTAGTTAACATGTTACATGTTAGCATGTTAACACTTGCTAAAATCACCTCTGCTGTTGAAAATCCCAAGCTTGTCTCATGATGCCCAGGGCAGGAAGGACCTTGTGCTCTTCCCACAGTGATTCCTCCAGCTGATTATGGACCTGCTGTGATGTATTCTGAAGGATGTTACATATGCCTTGGTTGGAAAGGTGATGTTTTCTATCTATTGGCTGGAGACAGATGAGAAGGGGAAGTGGTGGGAGTGGTGCCTGGATGATCTCTAGAGAAAAAATAAGGCAAATATGAATTGAAGATGAGCTCCATATACTTCTAGGTATAAAACTAATTGGCAAACCCAGATTTCTAATTTCATAATTTACTGTATTAGATTCCTGCACCACAAAAAGACACATTTTAAAATAGGTTTAAGAACAGACTAATAAGATTAGCTGGCTAATAATGTTTTAGGGCAAAAAGTATGTCATAGAAAATACCGTTAAATTTGAATCTGGAAAGAGAAAGCAAGCATTGCAAACAATAGGCTGCTTTGAACTAAGAACTTTGAGTACAGGCTGAAATTGTTTAAGATACAACAGGTTTTACTTTATTTCTATGACAGCATCAGTCATCCACAGTCTCTCATGACATGGGATATGTGAAGGTATCTTTATTCTGCCTTCTCAGCTTCCTTTAGGGAATGATTTGTGATTACTTATCTAGAATTAGGAGTACAGACAGTGTTTCAAATGTCTCTTAAAATATGTGGTATTGCAAACAACGGATATAAAATGAGATTCACACACATAGCTTTGCTGGTGGCCAAGAACTGTGTTGCAATATGCCGGAAATCCAAACATCCTCCTACTCCCAGAGCCTTGCTGACAGATCTGCAACAACTTCTTTCTCTTGAAAAAGCTACATACAGAATAAGAATAAGAAATAGAGAAGCCTGCTTTTTCTGAGAAGCTAATTTAATTTATAAAATGGAAGGTTAAAGATTCCTCATCAGTATGAAAATCACATTTCTTCCTGAAAATTTTACAGTTTCAAGTAACACCTAGATTATCTAAAATCCCCCCCAAAAAAAACAGAAAGAGAAAACCTTGTCATCCTTGAAAAAGCAACAACAGCAATCCTTAGGATTAGTGTCATTGTTTTGTTATATAGCCATTTAGACCAACAAATCATTCGGCTTCTGCATAAGTACAGGGGTGTGCATTAATGGAACTTGATACAGAAATAGAGCCTTAGTTCAGCAGATACTTCTATGTTGAAAAACCAATTAAAAAGCAAACACAAGGGAATGGAAAAACAAGTAACTTTTATAGGAATGTATTTTTTAAACAGAGCATACTTTGCAAGAAGTGCTCTATTAGATGCTACATATTTTAATTAGCTGTTTATAAAATCAGGTTGACAGTGTCCTTTAATTAGTAGACATTGACTTATTCCACATGTATTATGGCATAGTGAATCTTATTAAGATAAATGTTTCTCTCTGAAGATATGAAAAAAAAATCCACTATCATTTGTTTGCCTACCAGATTGCTCACCATCAATATGTCTGTTATTTAAAATGATGAATTTTAGTCACATATTTAATTAGCTAATAGCTGATCTCACTGTAAGGTCTTGATCCTCCTTACATGTGTTCTTTCATCCTGAAAAAGTCTTTGGTTGTATCTTGTTTTTGAAGTTTTCTTTTGAAATCGTCCTTGCTACTTTCAAACTTAAAATGCAGCAAATTAAATTATTAAAAGTAAAAATTATTGTGAAAACATTTAAGGTTTTGAGTATAGTTTTATACATATTGTTCATATTACTAGAGGCTGTGGATTAAAAAAGCAATAAAAAATGTTAAAGTTAGTTTTTCCACTTGGGTTGCTGTAGATACTTGGTTTCTGAGAAAATGATGTGTGCTTTTAAAGGCTATTAACCTGTTTGAGGTTTCTGTGCCTTTGCATATGACTGCTCGGTATGTGGTCTTCTCACAGATTGAGGTTGTTTGATGGCAATAGTTGGAAAGTACTACAAATGTGCTTTAGCCTATACTGAGTCAAGAGAGCTAATAAGAAAAAATGATGTCTTAGTGTTTATATGAAATGGTAAAGCTCTCATGGACATCATTGGTTTGGAAGGGGACTTTTTGGGAGATAATTTGTTATTAGTTTTTCATGGTACTTCATGGTACTTCTCAATCCCCATGGGTTATATCAGTGCACAGAGTAACATTCAGGGGAAAATATCGCCCTCTCTTTACAGAAGAGTATATGCCTGGCCTCTAAGCCTCTTCTTTTCCCTACAATTTGCAGAGATATATCATGCCACCAGTACGAAGAAGATAAGCAAGGAGAAAGCTTCTTCGTTATGGAAGTTGCATTAGGATAGGTTATTGTGGCAGGTGTGGTGCTGCCAAGTAGAAACAGAGCCAGAGATGCTGCAGAAGCTTGAGGCTTTCCTATGAGTAACCTGGAGGCAATCTGTGGGGTATAGGTAAGCCCAGGGCTGCCATCAATTACAAAAGTTCTGAAGAAGCTCTGCGAGATGCATTTGTCAATGAACTTGCAGCCACATGGATGTGTATGCAACTGCCAATAAACTTGCATTAGCTTAACAAAATATCTGTTTATATAGAGACTTACAAGTATCTGCATTGTGAATGAACTTTCATTAAAAGGAAACTCTGTGATAATATGTGGTCACTGATATGAGTTCCTCAGAAACTACTATAGGCCAGATGGCTCAAAATCAGAAAATTTGCACTGTGAAAACAAAGGGCATGAGGGTGCCTAGTGCTTCACAGTGACAGACTAATAATGTACTTCAGAGTAGGGTGGAATATCCATCAAGCTGTTTTTGCTGCTTTCAGCTTCCTCACAAACACTGAACAGTAATCAAGCTTCAATCTCTATGGAAAACTGGCTATATTACTTAAAGAAAAAAGTATTCTCTGACCTCTGGAGCATGTTATTACTAAGAGAAGGGCATAATTGACTTTTTGGATAGACAATTATTTGTTCTTGCTATTGTCCCGTAACAGCATGGTTTATAAACCTTATATCCCAGTCATGCAGGCAAAACTCTGTTACCTTAGCTTGCTGTTTAATTAGCTTTTACAATTGGACATTGTTTATGTCCTAATAAATGTTGCCTGAGTATAGACTTCCCCTTAACCAATTATACCAGATGTTCTTCTGTGAAGGTCCTAATTAAATAGCATCTATTCTTGTGTTTGCTTTAAATCCTGCCTATTGTGTAAATCTCTGTAAGAGTGCAATGCTATACTGGGACATTTTACCAACATTTCTATCACTTTCTGGTTTGCTGACTGGTTGCAGTTGCTCCTTTAAAAGTTTTTGCTTACTGTAAATCTCAAGTTTACCCCACAAACATCAGAACTGTACATCAGGAAGGTCTTCATGTTTGTGGGGTGAGCTTGAGACTTGGGAAACCAAACCAATTCTTTGCTCTACAGTGGGCTTCTCAAATGATGCAAAGTCAGGTATGACCCCTGTCAGGATGGCATAATGGGGTGGCTGGTGTGGTTACCTGCTGTTCAGTCCTGCAGTTTTCAGCGCAGAATTTTAAGCAAAGATGGAATTGACTTGAAAACCCTCCTCTGTGGAGAATGTCACATTGCAGATACTGCATCTGGTTTATGAGCAACTCTGCCACCCATTCTGATTTTGGTACAGTTTCTGGAATGGTCAGCGTCAGTTGTCCCAACTAGTGCTGTCTCTACTCCTTAATCAGACCTTCAGTATACTTGGACTTCATCTGTCCTGTATAATGGAATCTTACTTTCTGACTTTTAGGTCAGATTTTCAGGTAGGATTTTAAGAGCTTTTATATTCCAGGTGCTGTTTCTTAAGAGCTGGTTCCTAAGTTGCCACTATTGTGTGTGCTCAAAATATGGAAAGGTGTAGAAGCCTCTGTTCTAGGTGAATCAATGAGTTCCCAAACATATTATCTCACTGCTGTGTAAAAAAGTAGAAGAGAGAGATGTATTTATGGGAACACTGTCTCAATGCCAATCCTTATGGGTCAGAAGATTAAGAAATACAATAGCCCATCTGCGCTTCACCAAATATCTTAATTTAGGAGATAAACTACTTTTTTTTTTTTTTTTTTATTGTGTGCTTCCTCCATCTAAACTTGAAGTCATTCTAATGTCATTATTAATGACTTCAATTTGAAAGTATCCTTTACTTTTAGATGCATTAGGTAGTAATTGCATGAAATAATAGCAACTTCTGATCATACATACATACCTGGTCATTTTCTTAAGATCTTATTTTAAGGATCTTTTTCTTTTATAGGGCCACTAAATCTTGCAGGGAGGAAGGGGTATAGAATCACAGAATATCCCAAATGGGAGGGGACCCACAAGGATCATGGAGTCCAACTCCTGGATCCACACAGGACCACCCCAAAACCAAACCATCTGTCTGAGAGCATTGTCCAAACACTTCTTGAACTCCAGCAGGCTCGGTGCCATGACCACTGCCCTGGGGAGCCTGTTCCAGTGCCTGACCACCCTCTTGGTGAACTGCAGAAGATATCACAGATGCAAACTTTAAAAAGTTTTTTTTTTTTTCCCCATACTCTATACTGAAGGCTGATAATAGAGTGTGATTATGTTTTACTGAATATCCACTTCTCAGCATTGTTGGTTATAACAAGGGAAACAACTCTGGTAATCAAAGTGTTCAGGAATACCTAGAATTTGATATTACCTGGAGAAAATACCAAGAAATTAAAGAAAAGATGCTGTATGATTTATATCTTGAAACACATAAAATAGTGATTTTAAAATGTTATTACAGACATGGTCTTGGTGTAATTGATTCTCCAATGACTCTGAAGCCAGACTTTTACCTATCTCGAGGTGGTCAGGCTGGAGTCTGCATAGGGGCACTAATCCCTGATTATCTTGCTAACCATCATCACTTACCACGTTGTCTTTAGAGGCATAAGGACCTTTTTCACTTGAATTCACATTCTTCTGCCATAGCAATAGTATTTAGGACTATATTAACCAGAGAACATTATATCCTGTACTCTTGAGGGAAGGTGGTTAGCTTTGATAGGCCCCATATTTTGCTTTATTTTGTACCCCGGATTCCAGAGGGAATGGCTCTGACTTGCTATTACCCTGTTTCTAAGCTGTTTAGAGTGCTGCTATGGACTTGAGTTTTCTTTATTGTACTGTTACTAAGGTCAACACCGATAATATTTTGCACTAAAAGGACTTCTTTAGGTGGCACTATATGACTTATGGAATAATTGGCAAACCAAAAATGTTCCTGCACAAGTACAGTACGAAAACAAAGCACAAGGTGAACTAGGACCTTGATGGCTGACAGCCTCGAAACTTAGTGCACTGATCTTAAGCCCATGCATGAACTTAACTACCAGAGGCAATCTACCTGAAGCCTTTGAATTCATTCCTTGGATTCATTTAAAATAAAAGTAATAATTAAAAATGACCATTGTTAGTCCACGTGACTTGCATTAGCATAGATCTACTTCACTACTATGTGAGTACTCATAGGCCTATATGACAGGAGAAAATGATAGTTCCTTGCCACTTAGCATGTCAAAAAAATCCTAGGGAAGACAAGTGCACATAGGATGTTTACCATGATCTGGTAGATTTCACAAATGTGAAAACTAAAAATGTACTGGGATTTTATTGTGTATTTGTTGCCATGAGCTAACATAAGGTTATTGTGGTCAAGTTAAGACTGTATCAGAATCATGTCAAACCTTTGAAAACATCGACAAAGTACCAGAATATACATTAGACTTAAGGTTTGCAAATTTCTGTCTTGATGCAAATGTTCAAATGCCAAGAGAACTGACTCAACCTTTCATCTTTCCCAAATAAAGTTCACTTTTTTGTGTATATGTATATACCTTTCCAATAGGAACTTAAAAATGAAGGTCCTTTCTTTCCTGAAAATAATATTAAAATATCGATCTTGCCATAATAAGGGTTTGCCCCTGTCCTTGGGTAACATTTCTTTTTCTGTTCTGCACCCAAGTGTCTGGCACTGGCCATTCCCTTGGATGTCTTTCCTTTTCTCATCAAATGCAGGGCATACATTCGCACAAACCCCTCAACATAGCTCCGCACCACTTAGAGGGACAGTGAAAGATTAAAAAGGTATGTTTGAGAAAGTGCTACATGTTGGTGGTACCCTGCTTTTATAAGCTCAAAAGTGCTTGTGGAAGAGTGGAAAAGAATCCCGGAGTCATGAGTTGCTCACTGTATGTACATGATAGGGTTGTAATTTACAGTGGGTCCCTTCAGGCAGACTGTTTCCCCGTGTAATTACACAATGCTGATGCACATCCTTGAGGACAATCATTAGGAATAAATAGTTCAAAATAGCCATAACATGTAAAATTAAAAAATATTTTCACGAGTGAAATGAGATGGTGCTTTGCCAGCACGGGCACAAATTGATCCAAGTTTTGTGATCATGATGTCTTATGTTTCACATCAGTTATCTCAGGGTAACTTCTTGATTATTTCTGAAGTCATGCATAGAATGAGGGGAGACACGCTCTGACCTATCCCAAACTAGCTGCGTTTTAATTTTTCCTATGCTTAGAAATACTACAGGAAAACGCAAGAGGTAATATTATTTTTGGATAGAACATCTCAAGATATACTAGGCATGCTCAGAATATATTAAAGATACTGTCCTGATACAAGAAATTACAGTCTGTTTTTTTTTTTTATTTATTACATAATAATGGGAGCAGTAAATGCTAGAGGAACAGGAAGAGTGGACTGAGTTTACAAATAATAAGATTACAGCACTTCTCCACCATATATGCATGTTTTAAAATTCACTTCAATTTTGTTGCCTCAATCTAGGTTTTGATTTTTCATTTTGGCTCGCTCTCTTTTTTTTTTTTTTTAAATCAGATTATCAGATTATACTTTCTGTTTGAATCCTGCAGACCATAACATCCTGGCTAAAAACTTGAACAGACTTTTTTTTTTTTCTTTTCTTTGATTTGGTCTGCATCTACTCTACTGTGCCTCCACAGCCAATGTTGATGGCCTGTTTCTAGCAGAAACATTGTTGAGGCCTTTTCTCTGACAGAAGTCAAAGTTGAAATACTATATGTACTCAAATGCATGCACTGCTTTATTCTACACTAGGAAAACAGTGTAAAAGAAGTGTTATATGACATAATTACACTTGGATTTTTAAATCCCTACTTTGAAGAACATTACCGTATCATACACCATACTATATCTGGGGTATGTGAAAAGCATGCAAAACTTGCGCATTAATACTTTAACTTTCTATTCTAATCCAGCCTTAGCAGTCACTTAAAAACAATTCATGAAAAATCCATAATGCAACTTAGTGGGCTTTTTGTTATGTATAAAAAGTTTTCTTTCTTTCCTTCTTTTTTATTTCCAAATTTTTTAAAAACTCTGAAATTATCAGGATTGTAAAATTGGATTTTTATTGATTTTCCTGGAAGATCTTTCAGGTTTCAACAGATATATATTGACAGCAGCCACCTCTAGTTGAATCGAAAGTATTGAATACATAATAAATCTATTGTCAACATAAATCTATTAAATAAATCTATTGTCAACATATTTGAATTATCTTCACGTTAAAAAAAAAAAAGTGATCAGATTTTTTTTTCCTGTCAGTCTTTGCTCTCATGGTATTATGTTTTCTTATGTTCTTATGGGCTGCAACAAAAGATAAACAAAACAATGGAATACCTAATATTTTAAATACAAGCAAGAATAAAAAAGTAAAATATGCTTCGCAAGTCCCTGGAGATTATAAATAAATAAAGATAGCACAAATCCATATTTAGAAAAATAATTTCTTTCTCAATATTTGTAATGGAGTTGTCAGTCATTAATTTTTATGTAAATTTGTCTAAGCTGATGAATCATAACTGAATAATTGCTTAATCTTCCCGGGTTTGGCCAGCATTTCCATTTGTATTTCCATTATCTCAATTTATTTTTATTTGTTTATATAATGGTTTTTAAGAGTCCACTCCAGAACCCATACCTAACACGGCGAAAAGAGGGGGCCTGCTTCAAGGCACTTTCAGTCCAGCACAAGATGTGGATGCAAGAGACAGACAGAGATCAGAATAAGACAACACTAGTCACCATGACAGACAGTAATCTTGGCACACAGCTGACTATTCATTATCATTCCTTCAGTAGACATCACAGCATAGGAGATTTTTAGGGAGGGATTTGAAGGAGGAAAATTAGGTGAGTGGGAGTGAGAAGCAGCAGTGAGGGAAAGCATGAAGGTGCTGGTTTGAAAATGTAACAAGTAGAGAGTTATTACTGAATGAAATGTGTGGGGGGAAGACGTTGATTTCTCTATAGGATATTAAAAGATGATAGGGTGGGAATAAGCTGTGAAGAGCCATAAAAGTGAAGCAGCTTTTGCTTGCTGAGATGTTGAAGGAGGAAGGATACATTGAAATAAGAAATATGGCTGAAACAATGAATGTGAAGATAACCAGGGCAGCAGTGTTTTGTAATGGTGTTCTGTTATACTCTGTTGTTTTGTGATGTCCAAAATTAGATTATTAGCTCTGGAAGGGCAGTGACCAAAGACATCTTTGTAATAAAGTGCACCCTAACATCTTTTCAGATGCTCTAAAAATGTGCAAATAAAAATTAGCACGTGCTTCTCCTGATCACTCTTTCCCTCATTCTTCAGTCCTTATTCTTTAAGTTACACCATTCAGGTATCCTTCTCTTTTCAGAAGAACTTGCTATATGAACTTTCCAGTTCTTTTCTCTAGTCAAATTAGCTTACTGTTTTTGGAAAGACTGCATATCATCTATATTTAACACCATTTCAGCTTGGTGAGGTGACTATAACATAGCATTAAACTCAGACTAAAAAAAACCTGACTGTGGCATTTCTAGGTTTTTCAAGTGTGTTAACTCAGAAGAGCTAATTTGACTGAAAAAAGTGCTTTCTCCCAGATGTCTTTGAATTCAATACACCTTCTTGCAGGTATCTGAGTTAACAGAATGGCAGTTGGATGCAAAAGGCCTTTGGATTAATATTTGTGGTCACCATAGAAGGAAGTCTCTCAGAAAAATGTGAATAAAGAGACGGTCATGTGAAGAACTGATATGGAAGGTTTCTCCACAGGCACTTAATTCTTAGAAATTTGCAGATGAAAAATGCTCTATGAGTATTAATAGATAGGAATGAAATATGGATGAGGGGACACTAAAGCTGGAATAGCAAGTAGAACAAAGGGGATAGGGGACTCGGGGACATGATTAGAAACCAGACTAGAGTAGCAGACTTGGACAAAACTGTGTAAGACCTGGGTAAAAAAAGGAAAGTTTAGATAAAAACAATGAACAGCTGAGTATTATGAAAAATTGTTTTAAGGTCTGGGACATGGCTACCAGGGAACCTAAATAAAAGGGGTTGTAACAGACAGGGTAAAGGATGACCATAAACAAAAAAAGTCTTAACTACTGAGATTCATACGGTCTATATCTTCTCACAAAAAGAGAAAGCCAGACTTGATAGCAGCTAGGCAAATAAAGAGGAAGAGAAGCAATCGTGCTACTTCTGTAGTTTTTGTGACAGACAGGCAGGAGGTACTGTAATGCACATACATGGAGAGATTCCAGAAGAGAACATAAAGATGTTTTTGTCTATGTTAAGCTTGAATTGGTGCTGATGTTTCTCAATGGATATGCAGAACATTCAATATAAATAATCAGCCATGAGGTGTGAATGAACAGAAGAGAGTACGTGTAGCGTATTCTGAAGAAAGGTCTCCCAGGATCATTTGCCAAGCAGCAAACAAGGCCTGGGTGATCAGCTAGCCTGGGGAAACAGTATGAGGGAGAGGATGGGGGGCTCACTGTAGTTCTCTGTCAGCAGTGAGACAAATCAGGCTTTGCAATATCCTAGTGTCCACCTATAGCTCATGAAAGCTGAAGAGGTAAAAGTACAGAAATTATTTTCCAGAGCTTGAATCTTGGTGGCCCTTGATGACTTTTAAATGCTGGCACAAAGCAAAGAACAATATCCTTGCTCCAACAGATCTTCTAACCCCATCACAAAATGTCCCTGGTGCAACACTTTAGATAGGTGTTTCAAGTCATTGGCATAGGAACATGGCTATATTTGAAAACTCATGACTGTGGCTATCATATAGAAATATACTGAGAGTGAAAAGAACTAGATGAAGGAAAGAGACCTAAGTGCTACTGAAAAAGAAAGGAAACAGCAGGAGAGAAACTAAAAAACAGATGCTGCAAAAAAAAAAAAAAACAAACAACAGAGAAGTATGAACTGAAAGAAGGCTGCGAGGCTGCAAAATGCAGGGAGAAACAGAAATGATGAGGGGGTAACAGACTCTACAGAAAAATCTAGGTGTGTAGAACCTGCAGGTATTACCCAAGTGAGTACCTTGTTAAGAGGAGTTATACTGGAGCAGAAAAACCACACACCCAACAGGAAAATAAAGAGGTTAAGTGATGTTTAAATAAAAGCATGTTAGATGGAGAAATATACAATTTCATTTGTATAAGTAAACAGACACATAAACATAGCCATAAACGCAGTTCTGTCCCAGTCCTGCCTAATGCCAGTGGGATAAAGTACACCCTCAGCAAGTTGCTGGAGGGAAGGAATGCCATCCGGAGGGACCTGGACAGGCCTGAGAGGTGGGCCTGTGCGAACCTCTTGGAGTTCTACACAGCCAAGAGCAAGGTCCTGCACCTGGGCTGGGGCAATCCCAAGTACAAATACAGGCTGTGGGGAGAATGGATTGAGAGCCACCCTGAGGAGAAGGACTTAGAAGTGATGACGAGAAGCTCAACATGAGCTGGCAATGTGTGCGTGCAGCCCAGAAGGCCAACCTGTATCCTGGACTGCATCAAAAGCAGCATGGCAAGCAGGTTGAGGGAGGGGATTATCCCCCTCTGCTCTGCTCTTGTGAGACCCGACTTGGAGCCCTGCATTCAGCTCTGGGGCCCCCAGCACAAGAAGGACATGGACATACTAGAGCAAGTCCAGAGGAGGGCCATGAGGATGATCAAGGGGCTGGAGCACCTCTCCTATGAAGACAGGCTGAGGCAGTCGGGGTTGTTCAGTCTGGAGAAGAGAAGGCTCTGGTGAGACCTTATAGCAGTCTTC
This sequence comes from Anser cygnoides, assembly GCF_040182565.1. Classification (NCBI taxonomy): domain Eukaryota; kingdom Metazoa; phylum Chordata; class Aves; order Anseriformes; family Anatidae; genus Anser; species Anser cygnoides. Next base: position 26,455,614 of record NC_089880.1, on the reverse strand, counting down.
CAGTACCTAAAGGGGGCTGCAGAAAAGCTGGGGAGGGACTCTTTGTCAGGGGGCGTAGTGATAGGACAAGGAGGAATGGCATTAAACTAAAAAAGGGTAGATTTAGACTAGATATTAGGAAAAAAACCTTTACTATGAGGGTGGTGAGACACTGGTACATGTTGCCCAGAGAAGCTGTGGATGCCCTTAAACCAGTGTTTAAGGCTGGGCTGGATGGGGCTTTGGGCAACCTGGTCTGGTGGAAGGTGTCCCCACGGCAGGGGGCTTGGAATTAGATGATCTTTAAGGTCCCTTCCAACCCAAGCCACTCTATGATTTTATGATCTCCCCTCATGTCTGTCCATGTATGCAAATATACATGATTCTAAGACTTGATTGCACTTTTAACACCATGCTTGTCCGATGGCTAGCCTTGCTTCTGAGAGCTTGGAGTTTGTATGCACTGAGGACATACGATGAAGCTTCCATCTCAGCCTTGCATTAGTGAGACATGCATCATCAAACCCAGCACGCTGGGTCTTTTGGGAAACACACACATAATTAGCCCCTTTGCACCAAAGACTTCATCGCTGTATTTGCCACATGGTGAGTGTCACCCAGTGGGCCTGCAAACACACACACAGGCAGAAACCCTCCCGTCCCTTGGAAGCCTCACTATATTTGCCATATGGTCAGATTCACCTGCTAGGTCTGGGGGATGGAAACAGACGGGTAACACACACACATAATGAAGCTCCCCACTGGGCTGCCTTAAAAAAATGAAAAAAAAAATTGCCGTAACTTCCACATGATCAGACTCATGCGCTGAATTTTGGGGCAGGGTGGGGTGGCCACACATCTATCTCTGCCTGAAGGCTGCCTCCAGGTACTGCCTGCGCTCCACCTGGAAAGCAGGAGCAGGCGGGCTCTGCCCCTCTGGGGCGACCCAGACCCTTAACCCCTTCTGTGCTCCGCTGTCCCCGGAGCCACCAGGCTGTAATTGCTCCCCGGTGGAGGCGGCGGCGTCCGCGCACCTCGGTAACGAGCCCCCCTCAGGACCCGGCTGCCCCCGGGGGCTGCGGAAAGGCTTTCCCCGGGGCGGGGCGGGGCCGGGCCCTGTCAGCGCCGCAACATGGCGGCCTGCGGGCGGCTTGGGGAGGGACGGGGGGGGGGGGGGCGCGGGACTCCCCTGGCGGTGACGTGTGTTGCCATGGCGACGCGCAGGCAGCGTCTCGCGCCGGGTGGGGGGGTGCGGGGGGGATGACAACAAATATGGCGGAGAGGAGCAGGACGGCAGAGACGGGTCAGTGCCGCAGGCGCCTGGGCGGGGGGAGAGGGGAAGAGACCCCCCCCCTTCTGCAGGGGGTGAGGGCTGCTGCTGGCAGCAGAGGGAGGAGAGGGCCTGCCTCGCTTGGAGCCCTTCTCTCTGGGGGACGGGAGGGGAGCGCCTCCTGGCTGAGGGGGAGAAGGGGCCCGGGGTGGGAGCCCCCTGCCCAGGGAGCTGGGGAAGGAGGGGAAGACCCTGTGCCTTGAGGTGAGGGGCACCTTCCAGGGGGCGAGGTGGTAGTGGGGGGTGACCCTTCAGGCAGGGGAAGGGGGAAAAGCCCCAGGCTCTCAAGCCCTGTCACAGGGGGGAGCCATGGCCCAAGGAGAGCCCCCCACCCAGGCTGACACCCCCCACCCAGCCCACACGAAGCGTGGGGGACAGCCCTGCAAGAGGCTGGTGGTGGGGCAGCCTGCACCCCGCACCGGCCTGCCGGCACGGGGCAAAGGTGGTGGCGATGAAGAGCAGAGCAGAGTGGTGGACGGGTGTTCCCCTCACATGAGAAACCTCAACCTACTTTGTCTAAATGGAAAAAAAATAGCCTTGAGGTTGGAATAAAAACTGCACCACGAGGCTGATGGCTTGGGGGTTGACCCACAGGTGCTGCTTGACCTGTCCCTGGAGCCCTAAAGAGTCTGGAGGCTGCAGAGGGACAGCCTGCCGCACGCCTTGCATCTCACACATGCTATTCTGTCAGGGTCTCTCTAGCGGAGGTGCCAAGTGTTATTCCTATTCAGGACAGATTAACAATGGCTCTGACTGTGTGTGTGTGAAGCTAAGTTTGTTGTGAAACTCAAGTTTTGTGTTTCTTCCTGAGTGATGAAAATCCTCTAGGTACAGGGGTCTTTCCTATTGTAACAAAACACTGTGAAGGTCTTTTCCACTCCACAAGAAAATGAAAGCCCCCCAAATAATTTATGAAAATTCAAGTTATTAACATTGCGAGGATGAAACAAAGATAATGACAGTTTTTCTGAATATTTAATATCCCACAGCACCATACATTAATTATCTAGCTTCCTGAACCAAAAGCTCATTTTCCTTGCCTGCTATTAGCTGCTGTGCATATGCTTTTCTGCCTCAGAAGTGGCTCCATGTTTAATGAAGATGCATTATCCATAGAACTGACTTTGGATTTTTGGACCATTCAAGGTGAAAAAAAGTGATAAATACATGAAATGCTCTTGTACTCTGGGAAAAAAATACCACTAAGGCTATGTCTGAGTAGATTGGCTTAAGGTTCTTGAACTCTCCGTTTCAAGCTTGCTGTTTATGAACCCCCAAAACCACACCAAGAAGTTTATTATACATTAAACTTGTCCACAAGGCAGGTGATCTGTTTCATCTGCTGTGCAACACTGTGCTAAGCCCAGCTGATCAGCTCTGACTGCACCATGGAACAGGGAATGCATCTCCAGTGGCCACCATTCGACTTCTGTCAACTTTCCTACGGACTTCATCCACCTATGCCTATGTCTTTGTCAGTAACTTTCTATAAAATGTGATAGACTTTACCCACTGTTTCTGTATTGGTACATAAAGTTACTTTTATACTGTGTTCCCTGCTTTAATCTTTAAATTTGCAGCCTTACAGTATTTGCTTTTTATTTTTACCCTTGACGTGAGCTTATTCACATTTGTCCATTTCAGATGGGTAGTCAGTCACTTTCTCATAAACATGTCAATTCCATGAGCTTGTGCTGAAATCATGTTTTGTTGTGTGTCCTGATACATATCCATTTAAATTTTGCAGTGCCTGTCTAGCTTTTTTGCAGCTGTAATCTGTGGTTCCCTCCTGTTTGGAGAAACCAGATGAAGAATTAAAATGTAAAGAGTCACAAAGATAAGAAGAAGACCAAAAATTTTCAGAGATTAGCGGGGCTTGGGGAAAGTGAGTGAAACAAACTTATGGTTCCCATTTTTAAGAAAGGGCATAGGAAGTAGGGTCTGGAAAAAGTTTCTGGTTTTCCCCCTTAAACTTTGGTTTCTGACGCTGTTTGAAGTGCATAGAATGAAGTAGCTAGGGAATGTTCTTGCTCATGGTGCATCCTGTGTACTTCCTATGTCCTCATGCTATGTCAGATACGGACTACTCTTGAGAAGATCCAGGAGTCTAGCTCTGGAACCTGCATTTTATGCACATTTAAACTTGCTGTTTCCATATAAAAAAAATCTTCTAATGTTTTTATTCCTTTTTCATGTAGAAAATCAGAAAATTTTTGCTTCTGTAGTTTTGCAAATTTTTATTTTTATTAATGGGGAGGGGTATTAGGACACAGAATTCTACAAGGTATTTCAAAAGACAGAATGCTCTCAATTCTTACTGTACTGTTATACTTAGCTTTATTTTCTAGATCATGGTTTAAGCCAATCTGTATGTTTCTGCTTTAAGCCAATCTGTGTGTTTCAAATGAGATTGAGATTTAATATGGAATGTAGATTACTTCACATCTGTCTATTGCAGAGTGCATTTTTTGGTGTGATGCACTCTGGACTAGGCAGACATCTGGTCTAATCCATTAAAATAGTTCCTCTGTGTTCTGATGTTTGGTTAGAGCACTACAAAACATCTTGTTTTATTCTGGATTAAGCAATCATTTTCCCATTGCACTTAGCTCCTTATTCTTACCTGTTTTCTTGGAGATGCTCAAATCAAATTTCTGCAATAAGCCATAAGTTTGTCTTCTTCCCTGGGTAGGTTCTTCACGTTGCAAGCTTGGAATCCAAATTAAAAGCCACTTAACCTTCACTAATGAAGTCTGCAGGAGAATGAAAGGGATTAAGTTAGTTACTTTCAGGTGCTGCTTGGTGTCCCTTCCTGATATTAGGCTCAGCTGAACTTGATGTCTCACACCTTTAGAAATGCAGGATATAGCAAGATTGCCTGCTTAGTTAAGTTTCTTCCAAAAACTCAACGTTATTTTTCCAATTCTGTAGCAAAGATGACCTTATTAATTTATCTAAGGAAGGTTTAGGAATAGATCAGAGTGAGCACAGGATGCCTGTATTTGGTAATTTTTTTGACTTATGAACCACCCTCTATCAAGATGTGACAATAATTGCATAATTGTTTTATCTTTCTGATAAATAGAAAATGAAGATCAGGTGAAAGTATTTAACTTTTCAGACATGGATCCAGCTAAAATTCGCCTAGCTACTGCATTCTCTCTGAGTTACTGTTCTTCTACAGGTCTGTGTTGTCACAAGACTTGCCTCTAGGGGCCTGGCTGGTCGGAGGGTGCGGGTTACCCCTGGGTTCTGTAATGGTTGTCCCTCTGGGGTAGGTGTATGTTAGCCTGGATTGGCAGCTTTATGTATTATCATACAGTTGCTAGTCATTTTGTGGATATTAGCATTTCTGGTGTTTCTTTGAGTTGTTGCTGAAATAATAGTGAAAATAAAAAAAGACATTTACTCACGGTACTGGGTGGGATATGAATGTATGAATGTCTTGAAACCAAAGATCCTTGTTACTGGGACAGATTTCTCAGGTGGGTGAGTAGGTGTTTCACGTTCGTATATGTGTTGTGATAGTTACCATGCAGAGCCATGTTAACTCACATTTCATATTAAGATTGGTAAGAGTTCTCAAAAGTATTTGCAGTTGGGCTGGCCTGGCTGCCATGAGGGCAGCTTTAAACTACTGTTGAATGCTGCAATATCACTCAGAGTTTTGGTTGTAATTAAAACTTCTAAAATACGTGGGATTGAGATCGTTGTTTCAGCGATCTGTGTGTGGAGAGCTAGAGTGATCAGTTGCGTAAGTTCAGCAGTGCTTCCTAACTGATTTTAATGTGATAATGCTGAGCTGGACTGTTCTGAAAGAGAGCTTTTGATTATTCATTCTAAAAGAATAATTATTCTTTTAAAAATACTTAATCACATATGGTATGAATGCATTCTAGTATCAAGAACATACTGCTTTCTTTTAGGTGGTAGCAGCTGTTAAATAAAGAACTGAATTAGACAACCAGTTCCATGGTCTTTTTTTTTTTTGATATAGGCCTTATGGGTGACTAGACTCTCATTCACCAGTTTTGTCATGAGGAAATTTAAAATAGGAGAAATCACGTAATTATTTTAACAGTAATACTCATAATCTCAGTCTTTAAAGTAACACCAAATGTTGCTGGTATTTCTTCTGGTCTCCTAGGCAAATTTAATTTCTGAAATTTAATTTATTCTTTCTTAAATTCCTTCTGAATGTTGAAGTGTATATAAACAATATAGCTTATTTCCTAATCTACACAAATACGTAGCTTTGCAGTTTACTAGCCTGTACGCATATCTGAATTCCAGTGTTGGGGAAAAGAAGTGCAGCCTTGGTGCTGAAAGGGATCTGCCTTCTGTATCTTCTGATCAGCAGGAAAAAATTTCAAGTCAGTGGAAATCTGTAAGGGTACTGGGCCCAGACTTGCAGATGTTCCCACACTGTAAAGAGCTATTTGCAGTTCTTTATGAAATACTGCAGGATGTATTTGTAAACAAATTCAGAATGTGTTTTGTTCAACAAACGCATTTGCCAGAGCTTACTGACAGCATGGGCATGTTTTAACTTAAGCGGTTCAAAGTCAAGGGAATATTAGAGAGGTTTATTAGTAAATTTGAAGCACTCTAAGACCATTAACTACTTCAGCTTTTACTGCTTAAGTTGAAATATTTATTGAAGTAACTCACAAAAATTAATAATAGTTGCTACAGAAAAATAATATAATAATCATTATACTATGTTGCTGCTAGACTGATATTCAACTTGTTTCCAACTTTTTCAGTTATCTAGTAGAAACAATTCCAACTCCCCACTAGAAGAATTTGCTAAAGAAGAGCTGCTAGTGTATTTTTGGTGCTGATCGCTTTGATCATGTTTCCATTGCATAATTTGCCAAATAAGGAGACCTAAAAAATACTAATGAAGGCTTTATACAGCCAGAAGATATAATTTAAGAAAGAGAAACAGCAATGTGTTGGGTATTCCAGTTGCCACCTCTTAATGGTTTGCCATTTCCTAGCCATGTTTCAAACAGTTTTTCCTCTGACAAATAATCAAAGCTTTTGAAAGTTACTTACCTCAAGCCTCCCAACGTTTTTTCTTTCAGTGAAGTTCAAAGCACCCTATTAATTATTAGCACTTGTGAGAGGAGGTTTCTGAATTTATAAAAAGTAAAATGAGACATATTGAGAATTTTAATAGGTTTTATACTGAAATTTGTAAAACAAGTTTCTGTAAGTTTCTTTAGTGTTGCTGTCACTGTATTTCCTAGGCATAAGTCTCATGGAAAAAAAAAAAATCAGATCAGACTTAGAATGCATTTATATGGCCTACATAGCATTTCTGTTTTTTGAAGTTGAACTTTATAGATATAAAGCTCATTAAAATAGGTTTTAAATTCAGCTTCTTGTGTTAAAAGGTAGCTGGCTTGATCTCCACATGGGACCACTGACAGGACCGGGAAACACAGATCTGCAGCACAAGCCCAGTTATCAAATGGGATACCTAATAAAAATAGCTGTTACCTCTCTCAGAAGAACCGGACAACTTGTCTACACTCAGGGTGTTTTCCTTCCTGCTGCTCCTCTTTCCTCCACCAACATCTGCTTAGTAACAATAGCTATAAAGTGAAAGGACCATGTAGTTATCTTCACTTAAACAAAAAACTAGGATACCTCAGTAACAGAAAACACCAAACTCTGGGTAAATGAGGCGCTACAGGCTGCGGAGTGGAATTTGGCTCAGGTACTTACTGCTGTCACTCAGATCCAGCTGCTGCCCAGCAGCATTGCTGCAGGGTGCGGGCTGGCTCCAGCAGAACCCCTGGGTGTTTGGACCATGCTACATCACTTTTGTTTCTGGTGCATTAACTGTGCTGCCCTTTTCCAGAACTGCGTGATTCTACAGAAACCAGCTCAGATTTCTTGAGTAATCCCCCAAAGTAGTTGGCATGCAGAGCCATGACACAGCATTGCTATGTTTAGATTGCATTGTACCTGAGATAAGTCTTTCCAGGCTCAAGCTGTGTCTGCAATTAATCTATAGTAGAGGTAAAACCAAATTACGAGTAACTGAGAATTGGCTATAGGTACACGTTTTTGTGTTCATATTTCAGTTTCCTTGTTACGGTGTCTCTGAAACTCCTCATTTTCTTGACATTACCACGGAGGCCAAGTTTGTCATTTAAGAGCTTGGAGTGCTCTTGAATTGTGGAGTGCTCTACTTCTTTTTAACCTTAAATTAAATTTTTTTTAAAGCATTTGTACTGTTTGTAAGTCAGATGGTTTGTAAAACTCTACCAAATAATAATCGTGATTCTGGTTTCATTTTGTGAATTGTGCAAATTGAAAGATGTGGACTTCATTAATTCTAGGGCCCTGATCCTGCAAATGCCTGTAGATGTGAGATTGTGGCTTTTTTTTTTTGATGTCGTTGCTTTCATGAGTAAAGCTATTCATGTATGTATGTGTATAGTAAAGTGTTTTCGTGATTGATTCTGGTTTAGGATAAGTAATGTATTAAGGTTAAAGATAAAATTTATACAGTGTGATACATATGGTTTCTAGTATACATATCTGTCTCTGTTTTCTCAGTATGGTTAACTGGCCTGTTTCATAGAATTGTACTGGCAAAAATCAACCATAAAAAAGGTTGTGGGAGGAGAATTTTTTTTTAAAGTATTATTATTATCACATAAATTTGCTATCTGACTTTATTTCACTTACTTGCTAATTCACATAGCTATTTACTTAGCAGTTGTTCTCCCAGTTGCAAGTGAAAACGGGCAAGATTTCACTTTTACATATTGTTTCATAATCACCTTGAGAATGTGTTGAATTTCAATCTCTACAAAAGCAAGAGGAACGTCAGTTCCTGTGAAACACCAGAGCAGAATAGCAGGAATCCATTCCAAGGAAAGCCCAACAGGAATCATTACAGGTTTGCTGATGTGTTTTCGTTTGCAATAAGCAGTGAAGTTACTGTATGATTACAGCAAACTTTAGAGCTGGATAACACCTGTCAAATGGCTATCATATTTTCATGCATGTAACCTGCGCGTGAGGTAGCATATACTTGATTAAAGAAATATTCCTCAAAAAATGTACAAACCCCAAGGCAGTATTTTTTTGTTTTTGTTTTGGTGGTGGTGGGTAATTCTCCATGTAAAACAGGATTGTGAAGTAAACTTGCTTCTGTACTACTTACTCGTATCTGCAGTCTGTAGTACTGCTGAATCACAGATGTTTTGTAACTACGCAGAATAGCGGTATATCTGCTGGTTATTTTATTTCTAAACAGTACAAATAATCAGTAACTTGATCTCAACTTTCTGTTTGTATGCCTTCTAGTAGGTAGAGTTTTGGTTTGTGTTCTGAATACTTGAAGTAATTTGTATGCATTGCACATTCCTATAAATATTGTATCAACGTAGCATTTGCTTAGTTAAAAAAAAACCTGCTGAATATGGTGTATTAGTTAGTAGTGTTCTCTGTAGTTAAATTCCTGTTACTCTTGCATCAGCAATGTAGTTAATGGATCAAATGTGCTTTGCTGACATTTTTATATCAGGAAACAGGAATTCTGAAACAATATTTAAACCTTTTGCTCTACTGTACTTATACTTTGTGAATAAAATAAAACACCACAATGATCTAATGTTTGATATGAAATTCCAGATTATGCTGAAGCGTTTATTATCTAGAGTAATTTCAGCTATGTGAGTGAGCAGTGCTTGGGTGGGAGAAATCCACAGTGGCTTAAACTTGTATTTTGGAATGGACTGTTTTAGAAATTAGGGGCAAAGACACTATTCGCAACTAAGAATTTACGGGAGTTGTTTCAATGATTAATTACAATTAATAAAGTGTAATTAATCTCAAAAGTATTTCTTCCAAAATTAATTCCAATTAATTCCAAAAGTATTATTAAAATCCCTGTATTATTTTAGATGTATTCTAGTAGAGAAGATTAACTCCAAAGTAAATAAATTAACATCTTACTTGATGTGTCTGAGACTATTGTTGACCTGACTGACAGAAGATATGCCTATCACTAAATGAAAAATGAACAGGAAGCAAGGATACAACCATATTTCTAAGTTACACCCATTCAAGAGTCAAGGAAAAATAGAAATGTGACCCGAAGAAGGATGCATTAATTAAGGTGCATCATACACAGGATAGGAATTGTCAGTGAACTTGCATCACCCTTAAATGAATCCACTGTTACATGTGAACTTGTAGGCAATAATTTTTATTTGTTACACCTAACCCCAGCAGTTGCAGTGCTGTGCAGCTCTCTCTCTTACAATCATTTGTGAAAGATGGTGTTGAAGAGAGATGCTGCTATGTGGAGTTGCTGTTGTGCTTCCCCACAGGTTTTTGTGCTCTGTGGAGCCGTCACAGAGGACCTGGTCTCCCATGGCATGAGGATTCATTGCCAGTTAGTGGTTGAATCAGGAACTGAAGTCATGTCTCCTGACCACTAGACATACTCAGAGATATTCAAATATATTTATGTTTCTTTGGACAGGTGCATCCCCAACAAATTTACTGTAGCTACATGTTAAAAAACAAAAAATCAAAATACCGCTGAGTGATGGGTTTGGTGTAATACCACAGCTGGCCTGTGGTTTGGTGTAGTACCATAGCTGTCCCGAGTCCAGGCTCACCAGGCCGATTGCTTCTGGGGAATACCTGACAATGAGAAAAAGGCCAGATCCAAGCTAGAAGCCACAGCTATATTACCTCAGTGCTGAACCTGAATTAATTTGCATAGTACAGTTTATTATTGCTGGCACTGCATCTCATCTGTAGCTGGCTTTCTTTGGCCTTTTTCTGGATCAAAGTACAGAAGCTTGTGTCCAGCAAAATATGGTGTGGACATCCTTCAAGTACAGGTCTAGAAAGCTCCTGCTAAATCACCAGACATATAAAGATGTCAACAGTGCTAGGAACTCAATGTGAAAGGTGTAATTTTCATAAAGAGCAAAACCACTGTTTGTAAGTTTATTTAACCTAGCCAGTATTCTTGAAAGACTTCCATAGTACTTTGTACTTACTGAGGGACAGCTTTTGTGGGCCAGCATTTTGAAAGTGATAGTCAGGATTGGGGGGTATGAGATCTAAGACAAATAAAATAAATTATGCTTCAGCCTATTGATAAAACTCACATAAACCTATATCTCTGTTATATCAAGAACAATTATCACCTGTCCAGCCCACAATCCTACAGAAGAGAGGCACACCAACTTAATGACTTACAGATATTTCAACTTTAATAGGTATTGAAGGCTTTGTAGTCACAGGTCAGGATCATTGCATTGTTTGGTACGTATTAGATGTTTTAGTTGCATCTAGCTGGCTTCAATGTGAGTTACTTTTAACTCAAAGATTTATTTTGTCATGCCTTCTTTTAGTTATGCTGTCATTAAAACAATTTAGTTACGCTGTTCTCTTAGGATAAAGATGACCTGATTGGCATAGTGCACACTCCTGGTTAGGATATCATGATCTGGTTGTTGCTTAATCGCATGGCTTTCTTGTGATCTTAAACCAGAAAAAAAACAACATTTATTCTGTAATATACAGTGCAGAAAAAGGAGAAAAAAAAAGCCTCTGAGGAAGTAATGTTCCAGTTTTTGCAATAGAATATGATTTTACTGCATAGAGTAGAAGTGGGCAAGGTGTAGTCCATAGGGCAGATCTGCTGTTGCTTTGTCAGTGCAAGTATGGATTAGGTATGGTCTGGTTCAGACCTTCTGCGCTGAAATTGAAGTGTGATCTGCACCAACTAGAACTAACTGAACCGTCATCTCATGGCTGGTGCTACTGAGGTTATTCAGAAATATCTTTTAGTAAGCATTTTGTAGGTAATCATTTTGCATTTAAAAACTTTGCCAAAGAAAGGCTTTTGAATATACCCAGTACAGACATGGGTCTGATTAGTGTACCTAACAGCCTAGGCTTGGTATCCTGCTTTTGTTAAATCAGTGCTCCATACCCGGGCAACTGCTGGAACTGTGGCATGGATCTTTCCCTTCCTTTCCTCTCACTTCTTCCATCTTCCTCTATGTTACTATGAAAACAGGTGTATGAACACTGTTTTTTTTTCTTCTTTTCAATATTATGTAGCATGGGAAATATTCGCAGAATTTTAGGATGCTACCAGTGAACGCTAGTGCGTGACTCAACCACCTGCCTCTTTTTCCCATTTTGCGGATGGTGTCATGAGCTTTTGCCCTTACTTGACATTTTCTACTGACTGCAATTCCAAACCCTGCAATTGTCTGCATATTTTGACTCAGTGTTTTTTGCAGGTCATGGGCATTCCTTGTCTTTGGGAAATTGGTTGCTTACAGATTTCAAAAATGCATGGGATCTTGAGAAAAAAAGCTTTACGCGTTGAGGTTCTGTAGTACCACACAAAGCATCTGCTTTAACTCTGCCATTCCTCTTGTGCCTGAGAATCCTTAGACACAAAATTTCCTTTTGACTGGTAGGAAACACTGCTTCCCTCGCAGATCTTTTGGTGACCTAGAACTTCCTATGCACTCTTTGACTGGCATTGCGGCATCTCACATTACTCATATGCAGACCTAAAACAGAGTCATCTCTTATCTTCCAGAAAGGATGGGCTTGCTGATACAATTACCTTCTTCTCAGATGCAGCTGCAAGGACTAGCTGACTTCTGGAGCTATTATTTACTGTTCTCTGCTAGTTGGGGATGTATGTCATGCGTCATATTTTTGTTTACAATTTATATGTTTTATGCTTTTGTTTGATCTGTTTTTTTGTTGTTTAAAGAAGTATTGCTACTATAGCAACTGTTGTGTCATGTGATACCTTTGATGTTATCAAATGCCAAAGACTTGTTAAAGAATAAATCTGTGTATCAGACGAAATTGACTGATCCTTGCAATATTTTCAAGTAAACTTATTTTTCAGTTACCTTATTTAGCATTACTAATTTTTTCAGATTTTTTTCCTTTCTGGTGATGACTGTTTTACTGGAGAGGGTAGAGATTATAAGTACAGTAAAAAGAGTAATGAAATCCGTTTTTTTGTTGTTTGAGTTTGCAACACCACTTGCTTTTTTTTTTTTTTTTTTAATTTAATTGGAAAAATCTGTTCATACCCTCCTGGACACTTTTGGTTTCACTAAAGGGATAAAGAATGTATATCCTTGGAGAGAGCCCACATTGAGGTAATAAATATTCATGAAGTAAAGCTTGAAGTTATGCTTTTAGGTTCAAGACAGGAAACAAATATTACACATAAAACAAAAAAAAATCAACACAAGTTGACTTATTTTGTTTTCCTGTAAACTTACAAGATAATGCAGGCCACTGGGAGTGAGGGATTGTTGTTCAGAGCTGTATCTGTCTGCCAGATGTTGCCTTCAGTTCAATGTTCTTCACTGGATTTTGGAAAGGAGCTATAATTGACCTTGGATTGGTAATTGGATCTCTATCTGGATCCATTCATTTTTTTTTAATGGACTGGGTGGTGGAGGTTTATTGTCATCTTTTCATACTTAATCAGCCAGTAAATTGATGGCTTTGTCTTGGGCTAAGCACCTTCTGTACTTTTTTTTATTCCTATTTCCCTTAAGGCTGCCTACTATCTGCTCAGCATAAGCGTTTAAGCACAGTATTCTTTATAGTACTGCCAAGCCTTTTGTAGAGACTCCATGCAAACATTTTTACTGATCATTGTGCTTTGATGTGTCTGCATAGGAGAACAAGGCTTTTTCCACTCTCAGGTTTGATTGAGACACCCATGCCATGCCTTCTGCATGAGTATATTGGTTTGGACATGTATATCTAAAAAAAGTCTGAGGTATTTATACGTACCTTGCCTTCTGACCCAAAAGAAAAAGTTAATGGCACATTACCCAAGGAATTGCATTAGGAAGGTTAAAAGGATATGTTGTCTGGTAGCCTCTGTAGAAACAGTAACTTGTGCAGTAGAAGTTAAATGGCAAGCTTCCTTCCTATTTATGCAACCTACCGTAAGCTTTTTCCACTTCATAGAAGAGAGCTGGCGGCTTATTTTTCCTGAGTAGTTTCAAAACTTCTGCAAAGCTCAAAAATTACCTGATAATCTCTGCTAAAATGATGCTTGTCTTTTAGTTTGCATGTTTTCTTGGTTATGAATATCTTAGTGCTGTGAGACAGTCTCTTGACAACCAGTCTGCTGGTCAAACTGTGGGAGGAAAGTAGCTGAAGAGACGCTTACTGTAAAGATGCTAAGTCTCAGATTGTGTTTCTAAATAACAATACAGCATGTTACTATTTTTTATAACTAGACCAAGTTGTATGAGAATGCCACGTGATAATCAACATTGTCCTTGTTCTGCTTGACCTGTGAAACAAGTAAAAGTGACAGCATGGGCACTGTATCTGAATGTGAAGCAGCAGGTGTGGTTGGTGCCATGTAGGGTATTCTTCCAGACCCTGGAAAGCTTAAGACCCTACTCTTAACATATTTATTTTTTTCCATTTCCTTTCAGACCATGTCAACTCTGAATTAAGTAGATTTCAGGCTGACAACGCTCTGCAGTGCGTGTAGATTCTTAGGGTCATTCCTAATCCTTGCTGCAGGATATGTGGTTGTGAAGATCAAAATTACACTTCTTCTTCTCCTTAGCATTTTTGAAGCCAGTGGAATTTAAATTCCAAGTTCCCGACTGCTGCTGCCTGTAGGATTTTTAGGATAGCTCTAGAGCTTTCAGAGCTGATAGCAGGCATAAGTTCTCCTCTATATTGGTGTTGCTGAAGCTTATGAATATTGTAATATAAATCTTTTACTTAAAGGATTCAAAGAACAGCATAACATAATGAGTTACTAATAGTTCTTGGAATTTTCCCTACAAATGCAGATATAAAATAATTGTGTTTTTCTGATTGGTAGAGAAGATAGTTAGTGGTAAATCCCTCATAAGAGTTGCTATTCCAAAACATGAGTTGAGCAGTGTTCATTTAGAGACTTGTCACATTTAGGAGCTAATAGGAGGTTTGTTGTCATCTGAAAAAAATTCTGTTTATTGCAAACTATGCTGAGAGTTCAGATTCACTTCTCCGCATGGGTTTGCAATAACTCTACTGCTCATGGCTGATGAGGGTCTTTGCTAGGACGCTCAGACACTTTCCACATCCTGGGTGATGGGAATCTGGTTATTAGATCTTTACACATTAACTTAGCCATTAAGTTTCATGATGTCACTGAAAATAATACAATTTTCCCAATGCATTTTGTAGAGCCAGTGACTTGATTTTGGTATGTTACTCAGAAACCGTTTTTAATTCTGAACAGTTTGACCTAAAGTAGAATATCTGGATTGATCAAAACCAATTAGGAGAGCTAACCTACACTAGGTTCATGATCAAAGCTGGAGTGAATTTGCTCATTTCCTGTGAAGAACAGTGCAGCAGTATTTATTTGACCGTACAGAAGAGGTGAAGTTAAAATGAAAATTATCAAATTCAGAAACTTTATTTCATGTTTGTTTGTCCTGATGTAAAGGGTGGTACCTTATCAACAGCAGTAGTAGTTCTCTAGCTATTGACAGAAGAATCAGTAGTAAGATGTATAATTTTGTTGTTATAACAGAAAAAGTTGAGGCATCTGAATTACATTTGTAATATTTAAAGAAACTCTTCTATAATGTTCAGTTGCAGTTATTGTATCTTTTCATGTTACCTTCCCTTCCTAATTGGCTATCAATGTTAGGCAGTAAATCAGATTATAAGAATTATGCAGGTTTACCAGGAAAATTTTTCTGTGTCTGTTTTAATGTAGCTGTGCTTTCCTTCTACTTAATGTAGTATGAGGGTAGCTGCCAGCTGCCACCTCCATAGATCCCAAAGTTTGTCACAGCTGGAAGTGGGCTTGTTGTTTATTCAATTCAGAGAATAACTATTATTTACTTCCTCCAGAAGCTTTTTTTTTTAAGAAAATGTACCTAAATTTGCATGATGTTTACTGTAGCAAATTCTGTTTTCGTATCTGCTTAAATAAAAAAAAAAAGTGTTGGCGTTATCATTTGAACTTAAGAATAGTAAGAAGCTCTAGAAGTTTCTAAACTTTTCCGCCTAAGAATCCCAGTCCCTTTTAACTGATTCTGTTCATTTTCACTACTTTGATATGAAATATTTCCACAATGGCAATAGTGAAGAGTGCAGATACCTGAATACTGTCCAACTTTTGTAGTTAGTTACAGAGATTTCAGACACCTACAGATCTTATACTTCATAGAAAATTGCCATTAAAGTTTAATACTGTGGTAAAAGTAAATCCTAGGAATCTGCTGTAGACTCCAGTTTAAGCTCTGAAGAATTAGAATAAAATATCCATGTGTCTTACAACCTATAAGAAAAATAATTGACAAAATAAGACGTGCAGTATGAGAAGATTTCTTTGCTAAGTTACTCTTGCCTTTGCTTGTCTTATCTAACCTTTTTTCAAAGGAGAACAGGTTCTCCTTAGGAGTAATGTGCAGTATATTCTTCAGTTAATTCTTTTCTCCCCCTTCCATTTTGTTTGAGATTGAGCTACGGTTTCCCTTCCCGACCACGCTCTGTCGCCTCTCTGCCTTTGGCCAGAAACACCTGCTCCAGCTGTGGGGACAGGATCTCTTTGCTGGCCTGGGGGCTCGCAGCTCGGTGTAACGTAGCTCTCCATCTGAAGGTGGTGATGTATTCTCAGCAACACTTGCTGCATCTGCTGAACAGATGGGCGTGAAGCCGTGCCGCGTAATCTCGTAATACAGCAACGCAGGCTAGTTTAGGCGTTTCCTTTGTCACCTGAGTAGGACATGCCAACACGGACATTTGCTCTTGTGCTATAATAGCATGACGTTCAAAGACTGCTGTTTCACATGTTAGTGATTAGATAATATAACTCAAAATATAACAACAGTATATTCTGAATATTCAAAGTACTGTGCCGTAAAGAACCTGAAAGAACAGGTTAATACTGTTAAATGACTATGAGTCCAGGAAGAAGAAATGGAAACTTTTTGCTAGGACAGAGTTTCTTGACATCTTTCTTCTGCGTGATGCGAAGACTTCCCCTGGCAGATTGTCCAGTTTGTCAGTTAGGTGGAAAGGGAGACGTAGCTGTCTCCTGCCTGCTTGTCTCACCACTCTCTTACGGTGGCAGTGTTATGAATGTAATCTCTTCTGATTTCGTCTTTATCTAAGTGGTGTTTACCAGCTATCTTTTAAGAATTAAAAGAAGCCTATTATTTTTATCTGAGACTTGCTAGTGGACATTTACCAGCAGAAATTCAGTCTCTAGTCTGTTGGCTCTCTGCCTCCTATTATTTCACTTTGATTCTTGACAGCTCCTGTATTCTTGGTGGAGATCTACAGGTTTTCCCTGATTTATTTTTTTGTATCCTTGTTTCCATGTGTTGGATTACAAATCATTATCTTGACTAACTGCAACAGGAGGCTCTTAATCAAAGTGGCACTGGACTGGAACTTGGGAAATGTTTTTTCTGTGGCTGTTGTTCCAAATGGCAGGTTGCATGATGCAGTGGGATGAATTGTATTGAGTGACACGATCATGGCTATACACAGAGTCCTTGCTCAAGTCCAAGTTTGCCTCTGGTGTTACCAGTCTTTAAGCAAAATGTAGCAGCACTGCTGCCAAACTCTGCAGGGTAAAATACATATAGCTGAAAATATCAGAAGTAAGTAGCAATTTTACATTTAAAGAAAACACTTTAAATGCCCTAGATTGCTATCTGTGAATAATTATTCAGTCTAAAACAAATAACTTTGAGGTAGCAAGTAGTAATTTTGCTAAAGAAAAAATAGTACATGCTATTTAATTTTTTAAAATTATTTATTTTTATTTATTTTTTTAAATATGAAAAGGTCTACATTCTCCTGGTTCTGTTACAGGACTTCTCAGAGAAAGTAAGTTTCAAATTTCTTCTTTGGGAAGACTATGAATTTATATGCCAAGTGTTGAGGTGGATATACGTATTTTTTAATCCAGGATTTATATACCTCTGAAAATATGGGTGGATAATAGAAAGGCTGACAGACCCTTTAGCTGTGGTGTCACATACATTGATATAATTTGTTACCTCAGCTAAGGTGTTTTGCCGCAAGAGGTGGAGTACATTTATATATGGAAAGGTCAGTTTTAATTAATAAGCTGTTTTCATCATTCGGGGTGATATGAATTGCTTGTAACATTAGTGTGAAATAGTTTTCAATATAAAAATAAAACAAATTGAGCTTTATGTCACATTCATCATCCCCCAAACCCATTTAAATGTCAAAAAATCAGTACAGACCAAAAGTCTATTTCTAGAAGCCTCAGTAGCCCTATTTATCAGAGTGAAATAAGATATTATCATCCCATTATTCCGTCACATGCCTTCTGCACTTGAAGACATACACATTACTTCTAGTTTTCTCTAACACAGAAGATAGTTTTTCTATTGTTACACATTTTTTTCCAAACAGTAAATAGTGAAGAGACAATGTCAGAACGTACAGCTAGTTATATTATTATGTATCTCTTTCATTAAAATGTAATATTCATGTATAATGTAATATACAAATATTAACTTATTTTCTTCTGTATTTCTCAAATGAAAAAAAATCAGTGTTCTTTCATCCCTACTTGGAAACAATTTTTTTGCACACTGCAATTTGCTAGACAGTATAATTTGACTGTGAGAACAAGGTTTTCAATATATACACTGATGATGTATTTTGACGAAAATCATTCAGTAGTATCAAAAATTTGTCCTCATTTAATTACAAAATAAAAAAAATTGATTTTTTTCTCTGAGTTCGTTTTCTGAGCTTTGTTTGCTGAGCAAGCAAGGCTTGCATCATCACATCTCTGTGAAAGTATGTCTCTCCCTTTTAATAACTTTAAATTTTCAAATAATAGTGGGACTTAACAGTTTCAGAGGTTCTTAGTTCATATAAGATGCATGAAAATGGGCAAAGTGATAGAGGAAAACCATCCCTTTAGTGCCCATAGCAAGGAAGATGCTGCTGTAGGAGTTCAATTTTAGGGAATCCATGCAGAATATCAGAGAGCTCTCCATGTTAGAGTTTCAGTCAAAAGTAGTAGATTCAAATGGAGATCAGACTTCATTGCATAAGGGAGTGTTCAACTGCCAGACATGCAAGGGCAAGAAACCAGGCTGTATGATTTGTTAGAGAAGCTTTAATATATGAGGCCATTCTTTTATACAAATTCTTAAGTGAATTTTGAAAAGAAAGTTCATTTACTGGTGTATATTTTAAATTGTGCAAATTCCATGTTATTTGGAAAAGCATGGGGAGAATATCCTTCAATTGTTTTTTATTGTTTTTCATGCTTATGCTTTATTTCTGCTTTTACTGCAACAGGTAGTGACGTAGGAGGTGATGATATCATAGCAGGGAACGTGAGCAAGTACACTGTTCTCCCGGCTGGTTATTGTGGACAGCCTAAAAAAGGACATCTTATATTTGATGCCTGTTTTGAAAGTGGTAAGCATTTTCAGCATTACTTTATGTAACAGCTGCCAATATATTAATGCTTATTACTGTATCGCTCATCTTTATAAAAATCATCTTAATTCTAAAGGTTTGTATTAAATACTGTTTTACTCACTGATTCTCTTCAGAGTATGACATAAAACCAGACTGCTCAAATGTAAAAAAGATATATGAAGTTTGTTATTACCTGTAATGTGCATTTTATCAGGTCCATCTCTCTTATCCCATGTAGATAAATTAATGGATTTTATTCTATTATTATATGTATTATTATCATATGCAGTATTTATTATTAACTAGTCAAAGATGTAGGATATAAAAATGTTATTTTATACTGTAATTTGCCAGGTTAACTCCCTCAACAAAGTTTCAAAGCGCTAAGTCTATCCTTGCATAGCTGGAAGACTTTAAAAATGTGTCTTTAAATATGGTTCTTATTCGTGTTTCTTGTGGCCAAATTCTGTGCTGCTGAGATTATTGGAAGTTCTGCCTCTGATGTCAATAGGAGTAGAATTAGTTTTTAGGAAACTACTGCAAATTGAAAGAGAAACTATTTTTGCAAGTGTTATAGTTAGTATATTAATTTGAAGAATATTTTAAATCATGTATGTTTATATGCATGTGGGGGGTATGTAGTTAAATACATATATATAAGTATGTAGCCACATTTTGTGTTACATATATGTTTGTCTCCAGATTTGTTAGCTTGCATCTATTATTATTGGCTTACAGACCTGCAGAGCACTGTTAAACACCATATGTACAAAAGGCATTTGGCAGGAAAAACTGTAGTTTCCAGAGTGATTTATATGAGAGGTGCTGGTAATGCCAAAACTGCTACAGTGTCATGTAAAACGATTTTCTTATAAAGAGTTACATCCCTAAGGGGTAGTATAGTGGCTGACAATTCCTGGAAAAATATTAGATTGAGTTATTTAAATCCTTTGATTGCATTGTGTAAAAGGTGTAAATGATGCAGTTGTGTAGTAAAGAATATTTGGTTTTTAGAGTATATATCTGAAAGTTCAGACAATACTTACATATTTTAAAAAAATACTTTGGATGCTATTTCGTAATGGTTATGAATTTGATTTTTTTTCATCAGAAAACAATTTATGAAATTAATCAGTGGGCCAAGCTGAGAAATTTACTTTATTGTGTTAAGCTGCCATGCAATGAAAAGGATCAATTGCAGCTATCAAATGATTTGTGAAGCAATGTGAATCATTCCATTATGGTTTAACTCCAATTTTTAAGCAACAGAATTAATTATATTTTTAAATTAAAACACTTCTGTCGTTCAAAAGTGATGTTCATACTTTGACAATTATAGCATGTGATAGAGACAGGTGCTATATGAAATACTTTGTTTATTTACACCGTAGCGTGATGAGTCTCTGATGTTGCTTTGCATATTCAGACACCTCCAAAATACAAATATGAATAAAATTAATAACTTCATTTATTTTCTCATAATGACAATGTATTAGCAAGAACAATAACAATGCGTATACTTCATTTGTAAATTCACTTTAACTATTGTTTATGTCAGCCAAGTAATTGCTTACAGTACCTTAATGGGTCAAAGCAAATTAACTGATTATTGGATATTTTATCAAGTTGTTAATAACTCTGTAATCTATCTCCTCATATCTTCCAAACAGTAGTATAAGACACTTGTACAAAAATGTATTGATAAGCTTTGAGTACCACCTTAAAATTGGCAATAGCTATACATGTTATATACTATTGGATTTGCTGTTTTCAAAGAACATTTTTTTTAACAGTTGACATTAATTCTGTAATAATTCCAAGTTATGTTATCTTATAGACCTAAATATACTTGAATACCTGAAGATAGAGCTGTGCTTCATCCATTATGATGATATTATTATTAAACGTGTCATTGAAATCTGAGATCCCTCATACTTAGGAGGTGTTACAGTTTTTTTTTACAGTTAAAATTTTGTAAGGATTTATTTAATCTTTATAAATAAATTCAATGCAATTAAAAAACAATAGTTATAATAAGTGATGATTGTAGCTCTCTATCTAATGTAACATTAACAGAACTTATGTCATTGTTTTATATAATGCTTTCACTGGAAGTGATCATGGTCCTGATGAAACTATGATAGAGTGGAGCAAAACTGTCTGGACAGTGGTGCTCAGGGAGTATTTTTTGATGATTTGTTTTCAAAACAGAAGTTCTGTTAAATGTGATTCCACAAGTGACTTTCCTGTCTTTGGCTGCATTCTGTGTTTTCTTGAAATATCTAGTTGATAGAACTGAAGGCTCCCTTCCAGACCAATTTTTCAGTGACTCTTTTATTTTATCTTGCAGAACTGGAAGTAAGTACCTTTTCAGAACAAATAAATAATATTAAACTTGCAGAAAACAGGAAAAATAATAAAGCATATAGAAGAAATGCTATGAATGCTTTATTTTTGTAATGGCTATCATTGTTGTATTAAGTAGTGTTGAGGAGTATGAATTTGAGACAGAGGTGTGTTTTTATGTAGTCTGAAAAACAATGTCCATTTTGCTGTTTAGAAGGGCCTTGTTTTTATAAAAATCATTAAAAAAAAAAAAAAAACCACCAAAGTAGACATGGAGATTTCTTTTTAGTCCTCTCTCCTGTTGAAAAGCAAAACACACTACTTTTGCTATTCCTGAGAGATACTTATTTTTCTTCCTCATAGAGAATTTAAGTGAGGAAAGTTTCAATGAGAAAGCAGCAATCCATTCTAATGCTGCAGTTTGCTCATTATGTGAAACTTTTTCTTTCAATGTAGAAATGTTCTTACCAAAAATGCATTATTTTCCAGTACTGCAGACAGCAGTATAGACAGCAGATTGTTCCTTTCTTCTTTGACTTAGTGGAAAGCTATAATATCTTGCCTTGACCTTTCCCTCCTCACGTTAAATAACTGCTATTTTTTTCAATTGTTCCTTAGTGGTTGTGTTTTCCAAATTTCGTATCATTCTTTATTTCCTCTGGACCGTCTCCAGCTGTTCCATGCCTTTCTTGACATGCAGTGATCCTAGGCAAACATGATACTCAGATATGCTGGTGCCAGTACTATGTATTGTTTATTACATGATATGCCTTGCAATATATTTACTTCTGCTATGTGACACAGTCCAATCTTTTTCACAATAGCATGACACTGTTGACTTCTTTTGAATTTGTGATCCCTTATGTTCTCCAGATTCTTTTCAGAAGAGCCAGCTAACCAGTTTGTAGCTTGCACCTAACTTACTCTCAATTAATTTAACTAGTGAAAGAATGTTTGTGGTAAAATAAATACTGTCATCGTAAATGAAGAATGGTGGTTGAATCCTTTATCTTATAAATAACAGATGGAGGAGTAAAGGAGGGAGAGAGTAATCAACTTGCAAGTACCTAAGGAATTTGAATTTGTGTTCCCATATTTCAACCTAATGTTCTAACAACTGGAATCTTTCTTGTTGTCTTTATTATTATTTAACAATATATGAGACCAATAGAAATTTTTCATATTCACTTATCATTAGCATAAAAGAAACTGCTGAAAATTTAGATTTCTTGTGTACCACAATTTAATTTTTGGATGCCAATTTTCACAACAAACATGATTTACCTTCAAGGGAGAATGGAAGCATGGTTATCTCTGCGTAGTATCAATTTGAAGGAAATAAATGTCACATTTGAAATGTGTAAATTTGTGTCAGTTATAATTCCTTTTCCTATTATTCTTTACAACTTTAAATTATCAACATAGTATTTGTTCAGCAGCAATGCAGTGCTCTACAAATGTTTTTCTGACATCCTATCTGCTCTGGCAAAACTGGGAATTTTTCAAAATATAGTGCTTCTAGGAAATGTATGTATTCACTCCTGCTATATGATGAAATCCTTCCTGAGTGTGTAAGGCTCAAACTTTCTTGTTCTTCAGGGAATCTGGCACCTTGATATTCAGGGTGAATTTGTATTTCAGTCATTTTATGTTTTGTGGATCTAAATGACTTTTAATTTAGCTAGTTGCCTGTACTATCTTATATTGGCATGGTGCATGTTATTTCTGATTTCAATTTAGTCAGCAGCTTCTTTGGTATTGTGGTTACTGTTTATTTTTATTTGTTTAATCATTTTTGGAGACAATACCTCCAGTACTGAAAAACTTTTTTTTCTGTGTACTTATGTAACTGCTTTGCTTTCCTTTGCAGGAGGTCATACTATTTACTATTTTCTTGTGATAGACATGAAACCTTTCAAACCTGTTTTGCAGAGTGAGCAAAGAAAACACGAAGCAAATGTCTTTAAAGATAAACCAGTATTTTATGGTGCTGATGCCAGTTCAACCTTTCATGAAGAGCACCAGTCTTATCTTCTCACTCTACAGAAGGGAGGATTTTGGTAGTGATCCCAAAGCATGGCAACTTCAAGGGTTTGACCATAGCTTATGCAGGCTGCAGAAATGTCTTTTATGTCAGGACTTAGAGAAAAGGAAGGACCCATAGCTGACAGTGACATCACTACTTTCTTCTAAGTCCCCAAACATGATGAAATAGGCCAGAGTACAATGAGTTGTAAGGGGTTAGAAACACAATTGCAACTATCCTGGAGCTCTGAAATAGATCACAAAACCTGAGAAGCTCATGGTCATGGGGATCTTTTTCTTTTTTCTTTTTTTGGTCATAAGACTGAAATCTACAGATTTTAGTTTATTCTATCCTGTGAGAGTTGGAGACTTACTAGATTCTCTGAGTGTTCAAACAGTTTGAGTTCCTTGCACACTCATCTCATAAATCAGAAGAAACCTCAAGCATGCTGGATTCTTGGAGTACTCTAGAGGGTGCCATCAGACAACATGGATGACTTGCTCTTTAAAATGCCTTGGTCTGACTAGAGTCTGTCAACACCTGTTCTAGGAGGGTACGAAGCATGGCGCACACTGTCATGCAGGCTATGTTACTACTGCTACAGAAGTGTACCTTCAAAAAGTCCATGAGAGATGTCAACCACTCAGCACCCATCTTGTTCACTGCACTGGTCATAGTACTTTGATAGGACCAAATTTCCTCTGAGTTGAGAATACATTTATACCCACAGAGGCTTGCAAACATTTTTTCGCACGGTGCAAAGACCGTGTTTACAGGGTGTTGTTGCCTTTTCATCTCAGCCATCGAGTGCTTTCAAGACGGGCTTAAGATGGGTATACCTTTTGCTTCCCCTGGCTCTTGACTTAAAGAACTGGCATATGGAAGAACGTTGATGCTTCCAGCTGTGGCTTCACTGAAGAACAAAGCAAGAATTCAAATATTGTTTATTTTGTTTGGTATCATCTAGATCGCCAGTCACCTTGAGAGTGTTGATTAGTAAATCCGGCCTGTGCGTACTTCTGGATCAATCCCAGCACCTTCTGTTTTGCATGGCCGGATGTCATAGGGAACATGGGAGGAAGCTGGAGTTAGGGGGTAGACTGTTACGTGTTGAGTTGCAAGGATGGTTTTTGTGACGGAAGAAAGAACAGAAAAAAACCTAAAAACCCAAGTCTGACAGTTTCTGCTGTTTGTGGCTCAAATTGATTATTTTATAATTCCATTTGAAGATTGAAGGAATAAGGTTAGCTCAGAGAGGTTCTTAAATCTCAGCATTCATACTGTTAAATACAGGGGCTTTTTATAAGGTTTTGAAAATACATATTTTGGCTTGTTAGTCAAATATAATGCTGTTTAAATGTTAAAAATACTGTGTTTCTTGAAATTAGAAATGAAGCTGCCGTCTGCTTTTATTCTCATTTCAACCAGAAAGTGGAACTCCGCCAAGAGTCATTAAATCTTCCATCCTTTGGATGAATTCTTATTTTTTTTATGAAAAAAATGTTATGATTGGGTAATTTGTGTATTGTGGTTTATGTTCAAAAGGTTGTAATTAAAGTTTTGTAAAATTTTAGATTCAACCTCAATTACTGTAAACCTCATATTATTATGTTGATAGATACACAACCACCTTGCAGTAAAAACATTTGACAAACATTGGTTTGTCTTTTCTTGTAGCAGGTTTATCAAAAATTTCATATTAGAAGCCCAATAAAAATAATTCAGTGCTGATGGATTGCAAATGATTTTAATCAGCTGGAAAAAGTTAAGATCTACAATCTATTAAGATGTCTCATGTGACTGAGGAGTACTCTTGTATCATTTTTGTTAAGGTTTTAAATATCTTTCTATATTTCAAAAATAGGGTAATGCACTTATAAAACACTTTACACAACACTCAAACTTGCAGTAAGTGATTGTAATTCCACTGATCTCTTTGTAAGCACTTACAGGCGTGAAATAGGCCATTGAGCTTTACCATGAAAGATATCTTTTGAACAAAAGCAAAGATAGTATAGGATGAACTGCCCTTTGGGGATGCCTGTGTCCCAGTTGCTAAGACCTAACATGTAACTTTAGACAGCTAAAATTAAATGAGATTAATCTTACTTGTGATTACTAAAATATTGTAAAATTTGAGTTATAAGGCATTTATGAAATGGGCACTTTTGTTTGTACAAAGTTTAAAAATGAAAAATACAGACATGATGCTGTTAACATTATGTTCAACAACAACAAGTGAAATTGACCCTAGAAAATAGTTAAGTTATAGCCATCTAATGTACTATTGTAATATGCTTCCAAAATTGTCAATACAAGCTGATCCTGAGTGTGTGTACATTTAGGTGAACAAAAATACCCTTCTTCACCTTATTTCACTGGCACTGCTATAATATCCGAGAACAGGAATAAAGCAATACAAGCACGGGTAATAATGGTGAAGTAATAGAAATAAAGAGTGGAAAAAAACCACAAATGTTTAAAGTTACTTTCTTCCATTGTATCTAAACACAGTAGAATACATTATTTTTTTGAGCAAAAAACTATTTTTTATTACAAATTTCCTGGTAGGCTGTGTTCAGCCAGAATCACTAAGTCATGTAGACTGTTTTGGCTTTCACTTTTATGTGAATACTCACATGCAATGTAGAAACAGAAGAAATGAGTGTTGATATAATCAGTAATGATGTCTGTTTTCAGTCTATTTTTGTGGCATCAAGGTATGTCTGATTAATGAAACACTTCATTTTCATTATTTTCTTATATGTTGGCAGTTATTTATGCTCTGTTTCACATGAAGGTATTAAGTAGTTATCGCTACCAGTAGGGATAATTTTACCAATGTGTTCATTTTGTGGAAATGTCTGTTCCCAATTCATTGTAGTATTATTCTCTTGTAGTATCAATACTTGTGTACTAGTGCAGGTTAGAAGTCACACAAAAATTAAGAAGAAAAGATTGATTTTTTTTTTTAATGATGACCCTAGGCATAGATTAATGGATGTAGCATGCGCAAAGTGATATCAGTTAACATATATGACATTACTCAGATGTCTCAAACTCCGGAAAAAGCATGTGAATGATTTATGGAATTGATATTAATCTCTTTCCAGTAAATGCATTACTAAAGTTACATGGGAAATTGATGTTACTACTGTAATGCCAAATTAATTTATTTCTTGCTAGGTCAGCATTTCAAATAGAACTAAATGTTAACCTTTTAAATATCTAAACAGAATATAGCATGGAAGTCAATTTTACAAATGGGGCAGTGCTTAGTGTTGATGTGATATCAGCTAACAAATACAACATTAATCAAGTATCTTAACTTGTGGGAAATGGATATTAATGACTTACGGTGCTAATGACAATGTGATAAGAATTAGTATAACAGCATCAGTAAAAAATTAGTATATTAATTGTAGTCGGTGTACTGATTGTCATTTTCTCAGTCAGTTTCTCTTCTGATATTCATGTTACCTTCTTTTCAAAGACCTAGCCTATCCCTCCTGCCTCTTACCGTGTTTGTACCCCTCAGCAAGCACAAGCACAGAAGAGGTTGATTTGCTGTTTAACTAACCTAAAGAAGGAGCAGAATAAGCAACTGGAAATGGAAGCAGTCTTAGATGGGATAATTTTAAGTTCAGAGCAGATTTGCACTAGCCTGTGTATGAGGAACAACCAAATGAAATAGAACTCCTTAGTCTGGAAAAGAGACAATTGATGAAGAACATCTTGGAGATCTGTAAAATCATAATTCTCAGTCAAAATTACAATGAATAGGGAACGGTGTTTCCTTCTCTTTTCTTTATACAAAAACTAGGGACTAGCAGGTGAAACTAGCAGTTGACAAGTTGAAAGAAGACAAAGGGAAATGGTTCCTCACATTTTGTTTAATTAAGCTGTAGAGCTTCCTGTTGTATGTTGTGGATGCTAAAAGTTTATGTGTGTCAAAAACAGCTGACAAGACCAGGGAAGAAAAAATCAGTTGAGATACACTGACAACATCTCTGGCTTAGAAGTTTCATAAACTGCACGTTGTAAATTGAGGGACTGTTCTGGGGAGGTATCTAAATGATTGCTTTGTTCCGTGGCCTTCTCTAGGGATCAATTTCTGGCACAGTTGCTGGGCTAGACCTTGATCTGACCTGGTACGTCTGGATAAATGCTTAATCTTTTTTAGTTCATACAGTAATCTTTTACATTTTCGTGTTTTCTAAAAATAGATTACAGGTTATATTTACAACATTAACTTCATGCAAAGCTGTAATTTGGTCAGACAATAGCAAGGAAAATCTTACAGTTAATTTTTCTGTTCAAAATAATTTTCTTCTGAAGGTAGTAATTGAAGATGCTATTCTAACATTAACAATAGATGTCCACAATCACACCCGATGCAGATCATTTCTTAAGATTTATTTCTATACATTCCTAGTATTTATTTACATTTCCATCACTTACATTTTTGGTGGGATTTTTCTGAACTTGCTCTTTGTCAAAGAATGAATAAGAATAATAAAAAAAATTTCATACAAAGATGAAGCTATTTTTGAGAATAAGCAGAACGATTTTCACATATACTAGGTTTTGAGATAAATTTTCCAGTTTCCATTTTTCTGGCTCTGTTCAAATTTTTCCATCTGGAAAAATGATAGTGGGAAATATAAGAAAGAATAGCAATGTCCCTGCCAGTGTGAAGGAACATTACATTACACTGAACAAATATACTTATCTGAATGTACAATCACTGAAATAAATGCAGCTGTGTTTATTTCAGCATAATCAGATATATTTGAATATAAAATCGTTGACATAAATGCAGCTGTGTTTATTTCAAACTGCACATGTTAATATGAACATGAATGTGACATCAGTTAATCACTTGTGAATGTATAGAGGTAGGTGTATATAGTGGCACAATAGAGGCCTGTGACAGTTGAAAGTAGCAGAAAAAAATCCAGCTGAGTTTGTGATTTACCTAAGGATATTTATAACAGCATTGGAAGTCAGTGATGAGGAGAAGCAAAATTCCCTTATAAAATGTGAATAAATCTATAGTTACTCTATAGAGAAACAGGTGACCTATTCTTTAGTTACTTACTAAGGAAATAATTGCTTTGAATAATTTTTTCTTAAAATAGAGAATCATGTTAGTTTTCAGCAATTGTTGGGTCCAGGTCAATCACTTCTGATGGGTGTAATCGGTAGCATTGCAGATATTATCTTAGGTTTTTCTCTGATTTTGAGCCTTGAGAAGAGCTACTAGCCACCCTTCAGAATTTCATGGTACTTGCTGGGTACTCACATCTAGGGAAAATCCAGTGAAGAGCAGTGCCAGTGGGAAAATTTTAGCATCATTTATTTTGTTAGGGATGCTTCTCCTTCCTCTTTCGCCACAGTAGTTCTCTGCCTTCCCTGTCCTGTTTATATCCTTTATCTCTGTCTTTTTGAATTAGAGCTATCCAGAATTAGAAGAAATTTGTAAGTGTTCTTTACTCTGCTTATGCAGACAGTGCTCTGTAGATGGATCAGAAAGAATGGCTGTACTCAGAATAAAATGTCAAGTGGAACCAGAACAGTAAATATTTCGGACCTAAGAGGTAGTGGAAAGGCTTTATTTTCTCCTTGGAGAAGGCTGAAATATTCTGCTAGACTAAATAGCTGTGTTTTGTTCAGTTCAATAACCTGCATTATTATTTCTCTTTTGAAGAAGACAGCAGCACAAAAGACCTGGTTCTTGACTACCTTGCACCTTCTGCAGTGAATTTCAGCTTTGTGAAATGAGAGCAAAATGGTTGAGAAATGTTGAGTACTTTGCCTCAGTTTCATATGAAACAAATGATGAATGAAATTTAGGAAATTTCACATCCTGTATTATGTCTACTGAAATTTGGTGATGTTATAAAGAATAAGGAAAGAGGCTAAAGCAGTGAAAATAAAGGATGAATTGAAACATTTGCATCAGGTCCTGTACTCAAAGGCTGCATTGGCACAGCAGTGTGGTGCTGCTATTTCTCTGCTCTGAGCAGAGGGGTTGGACTAGGTCATCTCCAGAGATCCCTTTGAAGTCATTTAGAAGATAACCATTTTTTTTTCCCCCTGAAATTAGAATATACTTCAGATAGTTTTTTTTTGTTTTGTTTTGTTTTTCCCAGTCCCTCTGAATTGTTTATAAATTCTCAACTACCTACCGTTCCAAAGTTAACAATACAAATTAACATCTTTGCTCACTTTAGCTACCACTGTAATGCGCGAAGAGGCAAAACTCTGAAATGCATCATGGTCTGTTCTTTTGAAAGAACGCTGGCTGAAAAACATACTTCAGAAGAGGTGCTTCTACATCAGATATACATTTTTATTCTCTGAGTGATACTATTTGATTTTTAGGAGAAAATATTTTGCTCAGCTTAACAGTACTTTGGAAACATTTTGAATACATGTAGAGCTTTGTTTTTTATTGATTCTGTTTAGTAACCTAATTGCCTTCTAGGTCTGGCCTTTAGCATGCTAATTTTGATTTAGTGTTTGTATTTCTGAAAACAAACTGGGAACAAACCATATATTATCACTGTGTGTTCTTTAGACAGCTACTGGGATTCCAGATCTGCTACAGTAACATAATGTGAAGGTAAATTACCATAATGCATTAAGGGGCTATTATTATATTCTAACAATTTGTGGTAAAATCACATCTCTGTTTTTCTCTTCTGAATCCGTAAGATAACTTTTTGTTCATAAGAACTATGATTTAATCTCTCTTAAAAAAATGTTTATTGGTGCTACTGTACTATATTATAAATAATTCATTATTAGTAGCCTTTTCAAAGATGGTAAATGAATGTCAAATTCCTGATGTGAAAAATTTTAATCTTTTTTCATGAATACAATATAAAAATGCATAGAGCTAAGGAATGATACATGTAGTTTTTTTTTCTTTTGTTTCACCATTATGATAGCTTAAGAAATTATGTTTACAGTGACTTTTGAAATGATTGATTAATATTTTTTTGGAGATTTATATCCCTTTTTTTTTCTTCCAGTTTTTTTATTTAGTTATATTAAAGTTCATTTATATAAAGCCTTTCATATATCTTTCATGTTGTTGTTAAGTTGTATGATGACATTTCTTCAATGCTCTAATGATCATATAAATGTATATATACCTGCACTGAGCTGACTGCCACTTGTGTAGACATTCACATTAGATGTGCAGCAATCGTAGCATTGCCCTAAATGTGTTTATACTGGATAAATACTGAGATAGTTAGCCTACACTGAGTTTTGTGCTGCTACAGGTACATTGCTGTCAGAATACCTGAGCTAGCCAATTTGTGTCTGAGTTGGTTAATGTGACATATAATGCGCTTATTCCTCTGAAATGCATTGTAGATATACTCCTTACTAAACAGTAAAGTTAAGACAAGGAATAGAACAGCAATGTGGTAATTAACCTGTGCTTTTATCTGAAAAATAAAAGATGATGGCAAGTTGAAAACTTGTCTTTTGGTTATTACTCTATGTGTTTCCTGTTGTTCTTCTGCTTCAGTAGCTTCAGAATTGATCCATTCTCATTTATCCCAAACACTTGTCATCCTCTCGCTTGATTATCACAACCTTATCCTGCCTGTTATTTTTCTTTCCTCTCTACATTTTTCTAAATGATACTGCTAAAGTATCTTCTTTTCTATGTTGAGAGAATGTTGAGCTTCACTTCTTGAACGTGTACACTGTATATCAAATTAATGCTTGTTATCCTCATCTCCAGGACTCTGTTATCTTCCTTCCATTAGCATCTTTTTTTTTTTGTTATTCCCATCTGTGTGCTCTTCTTTATCCCTTTGGATTTAGTGACACATTTATTTCCTTTCCTCATATTTGCATTTTCATTTTTGTCAGGAAACATCTTTGTCCCTTTTATTTCAGTTATGGTTTCCCATTCTTACATGTTTTTTTTTTTTTTTTTTTTTTTAATGAACCAGAATCAGAAACTGTTTGGTGTTGTCCATAATCTGTCTGCGTGTTCTTATGTTCTTTTGGACAGGAAGCACATTTCTTACCGCAAGCTTTGACTGTGCATGATAAATCTTTTCTCAAGCCCAGGCGATCTATGCTGGCAGATGCTCATGCTAAATCTTCAGGGCCTAGTTCTGGACAGAAATCATTGGGAAAATTTCAGCAAAACTACAGCGATTCCTGTTGTCTTTGGATGAATTCATAAGTTTGTGAAACTTTCTATGAATTAATAATCATGTGGCAATTGGAAAAATGTTCTTTTAGTCAGAGGGCTGGAGGTCAATAAGCGAATGCTAGAAGAAAGATACTGATTAGATCACATGAATATACGAACATTTTGAGTGATTACAATCAGGTTCAATTAAAAGTGTCTGCTTGATATGTCTGTAGTGTAACAATCATTTTGACATCTATGTACTTTTTAGGATGCTTGTGCTTATAATCGCTATTGCAGGAGATTGCTATGCACTTTACAAGGCACTTTTGTTTTCATTTTATAGTTCAGAAATCTGAGACTTACGGAAGTTAAGGGAGTTACTTGGTGTTGCACAATAGAATCACTATTTGAAGCATTTTGACGTAATCTTCTTTGAAGTACACTGGTTGGATTTAAGCACACACCTTTGATTACTCTTTACAACTGAACAAAGTACATGTCATTCTGAATCATGGTGGGTAAGATGGACTTCCCTTTGTGGGGATGCAATTTTAGAGTCTGCCATGCTTCGACTGATATCAGGAATAATAGATAATATTTCAGATATAACAATAACTGATATTTTTTTCAGCAGTACAGGAAAACTTAAATAGTATTGGAAAATTGTGGTAGGTTATCTACGTTGACTCAGACTAATGATGAATGAACCAGCTGAGGAAAGAAAGAGTAAGGGAGAACAAGCATTATCTTTTGCCACCTATTCAATTTTGACTATTTTGACCTAGAAGAGAAGACAAGCAATACCGTGTGTTTGGAGAGGACCTCAATAAGCTTTGTTAACTTATAATAATAGCTGGAAGGCTTACGTTAAATTGTTGATTCATTTGCAAAAAGAATTTTTGACAAAAAGACAAAGTTGTATTACTATAATCTGATAATTGTAATTTAGTCTTTATTATCTATGTGCCTTCATAGTGAAGAAGCAAACGTAAGATAGTATATTTTAGCAAAATCAAATTCCAAAGTGTATGAATTAGAAAATGTAGAGAAAATTAAAGTATAGGCTGATTAATGTAATCTAGTGTGATTGATGTTGGTTTTATTTCAGGTTGGGTTCCTCACTGTTAACATACAGCATGTAAATGCAAAAATTATAAGAGAGAAAGAAAGGGGAAAAGAAAGATACTAATATCAATATGACTCTGTAATCCCTGGTTCTTCAGGATTTTGGAGGAGAGCCTATGTATGGATCAAAAAAAAAAAATTGTTGCTTAAAAAACATTAGCTTTAGTTTTTAATTAAAATATGCATGATAATCCTTCGGATTTCCTGATACCCTCATTATGTTATTTATAGAATAAGCATTTTTATTAATAAATTAATATTTACCTACCCTCCTGGTGAACTAGAGCAAGCTGCCTACCTGTTCAGAATTATAAGTTTTTAATTTTAGTTATAATTTTTTAATTGTAAATTGTTTCCAGCCTTATAGTGAACAGTGGGACTGCCATTTTTCTTGTGAGTCTGGGATGTTCAAAAGCAGAAGGCCCTTCTGTTGCTGACTTCCTTGCATATCACCAGTATAACAGAAAGTTATACCTCAGTCAGAGAGGTAATGTTTTGAAGTCAGTATGGTATGAACATGAAGATGAAGACTTCTTAAATTCCTGGATTTGAAGATTAGCTTTTGAAACCAGTATATTTTTCCTTCTCTGTTTGGTTAAAACTAGTGTATGTTAATATATCTTCATTTAAAGATTTTCCACTATTAATAGTAACATTTAAAAACTGTACTATTAATACAT
Source organism: Anser cygnoides (assembly GCF_040182565.1). Classification (NCBI taxonomy): domain Eukaryota; kingdom Metazoa; phylum Chordata; class Aves; order Anseriformes; family Anatidae; genus Anser; species Anser cygnoides. Next base: position 26,422,459 of record NC_089880.1, on the reverse strand, counting down.
TAAATATGCACATTTTTATTTCTAAGTAAATAGAGAAGCACAGCTTATAAAAGATAGATTATTATTAAAATTAGCAAGCAGGAATAATTAATTACTTCTTAAGGTGATAATTGTTTTGTTATGCAACTGCTTACACAGTGTTTCCTAATGTAATAAATGTTTCTAATGCATTTAATAGAGAAAATGATTTTTGTGCATCACAATGAACATGTTGTAAAGTGCATGCATATAGATCCAAACTCAAAATTGAAATTAACCTTGGATGTATTTAAACAATAAATTTTAATTAACCCTTTTATCTTCTGGTTAATATGCTTTATGTGCCAAAGGATGTATATTAATACCCAAGTAGCTTCTTATATACAGAGAATTATTTTAAGATTAAATTTTAGTATAAAATGACCTTGCTATGGATTCACTGACTGTACTAGTACAATACTGTATGTAAAAAAGTATTATTTTTTGTTGTTGTTTTTAATTGAAAAGGTTTGATACACTTTCAGGTTCTTACATAAATAGAGGTAAATTGGCATCTCTCGTTAGAAATCCAGGAAGACTAATTTTGAATAGAAATACTGCTGTGTGTATGTCATTGCTTTTGAAGACTTAACAGCAAAATTGATCAAGGTCACTTTCTGTCCACAAGAAACAATAATACAGCTCAACAATCACTGCATTTTTGTTGCTTTATGTTATTGATTTATTTTCTGTTTTTGACAAATATCTGGTATGAAAACTTGGTTTGTTTTAAAATACGTTTTTTTTTTTTTTTCTCTTTGTGGATTATGGTGGTCCTACCAAACACAGACCCAGAAAGAACAAATTTGGAGATACAATCAAATAAAAGATTTTTTTTTTCAATTAGTCCACTTAATTAGAATCCTAAATAGAGCTTAACTGGACATGCTGATATGCTGGAAACCTCTGGATAACAAAGAATTACTAGAAGAGCAGAAAAGTCAGTATCTGATGTGATTGGCTTTGTCTATTAATGTAGGAGTATCCCTGCAGATCATGCCCATATATAACCTAATCCTCCCACTGAGTTGTCCATCGAAGGTTTTGCAAATAGCTTCTTGACTCAAGTATGCCTCTGACTGTACCCTTCATTTCAGCCTATATATAGACATAAGTAATAAGAGAATAATCTGAATGCTCATCTTACAACTTCTTTCTTGATAGAGAATGAAAATTACACAGATAAAACATTTCAGCTGAAGACCTACTGCAAAGTAAGCATTATGGGCCTCCTCATTAGGAACCAACTGGTATCTGTTAGACCAGGTGCTACCTGTCTTTCTTAACAGATGGATGGAAATCAGACCTGCAGTATGATGGAAAGACTCAGAAAGCGAAGCTGGGAACATGCTTATGAGTTGTGAGGCCACACTTCCTCTTCCCCAGAAGTTCTGCGTTTCCTATTAGCCTAGTTAGAAGGAGCTGACTTGCTCCTCTCACATGGATGTAGTGAAATACATTCTCCTGTATCTGCATCTTATATCCTTTCAGTCCCCTCAGGATCCTCTGGCATCTGTTAGTTGCTTGCTAGCTGTAATATAAAGAACTGTTTTTTTCAGGATGTTTCTGCTGTAGCAATTCCCAACCTGGACAGTCAGAAAAGCATTGGTTTTGTTGACACTCAGTTGGCAGAGGTGCTGTGGCTTGTTCACTATAGTGACAGTATTTTTTTTCCTAATTTGCCAAAGTTGAAATAAGACTTAAAATAATAGTCATATTTCATACAACTTTTAAAGTAACAATTTCATGCAATTTTTGTGCATTGAAGATAAACATGAAAAGTAACAGCAAAAATAAAAAACAAAGGTAGAATTCGTTGGCCTGTACAGTAGTATGCAATTTGCATTTTTTAGATACCTGTATGCATGATAGACAAGGCAAATTACATTTCTTTTATGACTCGGGCACGGGTGCCTCTATCCAAGAGAACATACACATGTGGGAACTACCTTTTAACCAACACAGGAAGTTTACTGTCAGTGTCCCAAAGTGTGAGACTGTGTGAGGATGGAGAAAATATATTAGTTTTTTTTTGGTTGTTGTTGCACTGTTGCCTCTTTGTTTAGATGCATATCAGACCAATCTTCGTATGTCTCTTAACACTGTGGAATTACTTTTGCTCATTGTATAACTAGTGTAACCAGAAATTTTGGGAGCATTCCATATACATATAACCTGCCACACCTTGCAACCAAGCCATTACTTTGGAAGTATTTTAGTGTTTACATGGCTACAGACATGGCTTGAGCAGCTTGCTTTGGTGGAGAAAATAAGGTTAGAAGATAAAAGCCTGTAAAGGAAAGTAGCACACTTTTAATGTATGTAGTGATGTAGTTGAAGCTACAAATATACCCAAATGTTTACATATATACACACTGTATGAATATAAATGCGTGTTCATGAAAATTCCTGTTTGTATAGATGTAGTTATTTTACAAATCTCAACTGATTGATATTTAAAATTAGCATTTACCTTTAACATAATACATCCAATTGTGTACATCTGTCCAAGAATACATTTTTGTTGCCAACTTCCTCTTTCTAACGGTTTTTCCCTCTGTTTACCTTCTCTTTTCCTTGCCTTCCACTCTCCCCATGCTTTAGGCATTATTTGCTGATGAAATCCTCAGTTTGTGTTAACTCAGGGAATAAAATAGTATGTTGATGGTTTGGATTCCTGTTGGTATTCTGATGATCCCTGAGCAGAGTAATAAGCTGTCACTTTCACCATAACTGTCCAAGGTTGAGAATTTTATTACATCTTTAACATACTTTCATGTGAAAATGAAAGGGAGCTGAATAAAATCCAGTTTGTTTGAGCTGGGCTGCATGTTCACTTATGTATATAAGACTCCTTAGGAAACCAAGTTTAATTTTATTTGTTAATACAATTTTGTTCCTGCTTTATGACAATTATCATATATGACTTTTTTTTTTTTTTTAAACTGCCACAGTTTGAAGTGAGAGCATTAAGTTAAATTAATTTGACTTTGGTTGGCAAACGGTAATAGTAGTACTTTAACAGCTGTTTGCTTTCCTGAATTGTCCTTGGTGCTGAAATTGCTTTTGTATCTAAACAGCAAAATGTGTTTATAGGGCTACAGAATATGGAGATAAATTTAGCCTGTCAAACAGATATTATTGGGCTTTTTTGTGCAGTGTTTCTGGGAGTGGATCCTGACTACAGTGCTTTAATTCCAAACTGTGTGTGCCTTTGGACATCTTAGAGAGCTGTTTGTGGAGCTTTTCTGTTTGATTTATGACCTTGCCTGTATGGACTTCTGATCAGATTTTATTCTCATTTAGTGCAAGAGGGGCTAATTATGAAAGTGACAAAGACTCTTTCATTGTGCTAAAGCTTTTTGAATGACAAAAAGGGGGCTTTAAATTAAAATGAACTTTAACAAGGCATTTTCACATTGAAGTGATACACACTCTACCACTGATAGAGTAATTCATTTTCAACCCTTTCTGATTCTATAAACACATTGTCTCACAAGATCAGTAATTTTTTACCTCTCGGGCTAATGAAGAGTGGATCGTAGACCAATGAATTCTCTTTTTGCAGAGCTGTTTTGACATTCTTAATTTTTTCTTAAATATCAAAGAAAGGACAAAGAGCTGTGATTTTATTGCATTAATATTAATAATCATTTATCTGCCAGAAAAACATTTAAATATCACTTGACATTTGCAGAGAAAGATTAATGTTTAATTTACTACAAACATAGAAATACTTTGAAATAAAAGGAAAACGCTTTTGGATTTGGCAAAATGAAAAAAGAGCCTAAAATTAAGAAAGACATTCAAATATAATAAAATATTCTAACAACAGCAGAAGACAAAAGCATGTTCCTGCCATTTAAATGTCAATATTTAAATTATCACTTATGGTTAAAAAAATTAAATCAACTAGATTGTTTAGTTAAAGCTTAAATTAGACATTAAAAAACCTAAGATGAGTGAGGGCAAGCAGTTGTTTTCTGTGTACATCCATGTTGATGTAGGTAAGAAGGCTTGCCGTAATTTTGATATAGAAACTCAGATTTTTGAGTATAGAAACAAACCAACATAGTGTGATTTCTTGTAACAAATACTTACATATAGTGCATTGGAGTAAAATTGTGTTATAAACACCGTTTTATAATTGGTGGTAAAACTGGAAGTCAGTGAGGGCTTCCATAACAGGTTGATGAGCAAAGGAAAGGAAAGGAAAATAGCAAGGCACAGGGGTCTGAAAATTATACATGAACAAGTTGTGTTCCTGAAGGATCAAAATGCTGTATAGTAAAGGGAAACACAGAAATCTCCTTGGTGTGGAAAAAGCATGTCAGACTGGGAAGTATGGCAGATGAGTAGGTGAATGGTGAAGCTGTTTATCAATCTAATCTGATGACATGAGTGAAAGTGTATCTAGATTTCAGGAAAGTTTATCTGTAAATTTTATCATGGAGATTATAATATAAAGATTTCACTTCTAGGCAATGAAACAATGAGATTAGTGTATTGAATGAGATTAACTTTTGTAGTCCCCAAACTGTTTTTGATTGATAATGGCATAGAGAATCAAATTCAATTTCTGTAGAAGCTGTATATAGGACTGACATCTGTAATGAAAGGCTATCTTTACATTAGAGCAGCGTTCAAAGAAATTTTTGTTTAACATACAGAAGGAAAGTTATAGCAATAAAATCAGTAATTTCTTAGTTAAAGAGAATTCCGTTGAGGATCCATCTCAAAAAGCAAGATAAGACAATACCTGGAACATTTCCATTAATCTTCTTTCTTTACATATGTATATATATATATATATATATATGTTTATATAAATGTAATAATAATAATGAAGTAAATATATTTACTGGTGACTTTGGATAGGTCCTTCAGAAAATAATTTAACTATAGGTTTTGATTTGAATCTTGACTGATTGGGGTTTCTATCAATTGATTTTCCTCAAGTGGCAGTTTGTAATTACCTGGAAAAAGTGGTGGTTCTGCGTATCAGGCACCAAACTAGGCCAAATGCAGAACTACAGTGTTGATATACAGTAATAAATGAACTGAAAAATTCTTGCTTGTAGTATGAAAGAGATATTTTGCCTTTTGTGTTATTATAGTATTCAGGGTCTTTGCAAAATTATGACTGTATTGAATAGAAAGCATTAGAGAAGTTAGGGCTGCTGTAATGTACTTAAGAGTAAAGAATATGCTGCTTTTAATGTTTTTAACCACTTGCAATGTGTTGCTTGCACACCTGTGATGTCTAGGCAGCGGATAAATATGACAGTGTTTTACTTTAGATACAATAGGTAGCAACGGACTTTAATGATGTATATAGAGCATCAGGTCCTGATAAAGCAAGGAGGTACAAGTTCTTCCCTGCTACACACCAATAATGGTACGCCCCATTGTGGTACAGCAGTTCTTAGTCTCTGATCTGCCTTGGTAGTTGCTTGCATGGTTAAGGCTGCTGATGTTATAATTTATTTATTAGCTTATTAATTATTTATTTAGGCTAGCACCCATTATATGCTAAGTGACTTCCAAACAGAAATTTCCCCAAATGCTTTTCCTTTAAGAGCTTTGCTTTGAGAAATGTAATACATACACAATAATGAGGTACCAGTTCTGATGGCATAGATTTTGTTAAAGAAAGCTGAGTTTCGTGACGCTAATACAAAATCTCTTTGTATTCTGATTTTCCTTTAACAAAGGTTCACTGCCATGGATAAATAACTGCCCATCTGTCATTGGAGGCCTTTGGGGATTTGATAAAGAGGGAGTGGAGAAATCAGTAGTCTACTGTTTTTCTGTGGATTTGATGGTTTTGGTGTAGTGGGTGTGCAATGGCTGTCTTAGGGTATGGGCCTCTGATTTTTGTCCTTGACACTCCCTACTAAGTTGATGCATTTCTCCATTACTGCTTTCAGTTTCTTCATTTACATTATTTCTCACAGATGCTGGTGAGGGAGTCAAAAGACTGACACCATTTTTTTAATTCTTTACAATTTTTTCTACACAATGAGCATTGACATTTTATTCTTTACAGCACCAGATTTTTAGCTCCTTTAGCTGAAAGCATTAGTGTTTATTGATAATGCCAATTCTGAAATAAGGTTTTTTACTGCAAGTGATTAAATATCAATCAGATTTCATCAAAACTATAAAATTCCTTTAGCAAGATTTTATAATATGATTTCTTTGTATATATTTGTTTCTGCTGTTTACACAATAATACTTGCTATATATTGGGATGTCCATTGCTGTTTTGCTCATAGTGTTTTTTTGAGCAATAATGATTACTAAATATTTAGAACTGCTTGTTGCTATTTTTCATTGTGCTCTGAACTGGCATCAGCATTAGGACTGGTTCTCTTAATGAACATAAAAAGACAGGAAATATTTCAGTTCCTCTAGTTTGAGCTGAAAAACATGTGGTTAAAATAGGACATTTATATCTCATGCCTTTATAAAAGAGATGTAGGTCCCTGTATATCTTTTCTGTATGTTCTTCCTACCTATACATATTTCTAATTCACTTTCACTAATTTTATGTGAAACACTTGTGCTTGTGTTGTCTTTCTAAATGGTATTGTTTACTCTTCTGGATTGTTTACTTTCCTTTTCTTTAAAGGAAACTTTCAAGTAATGTGAGTAGGCCACCTTTGGGACATGCTAGAACTTAAAAAAAAATATTTATACTGTGGAGTCTTTAATAGTATCTCTCCATTGCAAGAGATAAAATAAAAATACTGCCCAATAAATTTTAATGACAATGAGTTCTCTCTTAAAGTCTTCTAATTCCCTTAATTTTCTGCATTAAAGACCATTCTTTGGCCTGTTTAAAAATGGTCTTCTACCTTCTCCACTTCACTCAGAGGTTAATCCCACAAGGTTATTTTAATCTAGTGATTCAGATTAGATGCTGCCAAAATTCTGCCTCCTATTCTAATTCAGATTAAAGTTTCAATTTTTAAAACTGGTGGTGATATTTAGTCTAAGCCATACTGTTCACTAATATTTCCACAATTTAACTTGATAAAAAGAATTATAGGTTTATTCATTACACTTCTTGAGGCCACTGAGAAATAGTAAATATGATCCCAGATAGTGCGGGCAAAATGCTCTTGGGAAATAGATCTACTGCACCCCTAAGTTCTACTTATATCACTTGTGAGGAAAAATATTGGAAAGAGTAGATCTCAGAGTGGGATCCTGAAAACATACGGGAAATCAGATCGATATGAAATTATTCAGCAACAAATAAACAAACGGAGACCAGTAACTCATACACTCAAAAGATCAATAAGATTTATTTTATGCAGTATTCATAGATAAACAAGAAAAGTGTAAATGCTAGAATTTTCATGTACTGTCAGTCACAATTAGATTTTATCACGTTGTCTAGTTACAATCAAAGCCCAGTCAGAATGGTTCAGCTTCTGTAAGTTATGCATTAATATGTACATGTCCCCTTCCAGTGATGGGAGCTGGCCTTTTACCAACAGATGCTAAGAACTACAATAGTGCTTGTTCCCATAAAGTCTTTTTCACAATGAGATTCACAGGCTACTGATTTACTGTCCTTTGGATGTCACTATTGATAGAAACTTAAAACACAATGAAAACACAGCAATTTTAACTTGATTAATTGAGGTGAGAGGATAGAAAAAAGACTACCAATAGTCTGAAGCATCCAGCTTCACAAGCCAGGTGCTTTCGAAATGCTTTGCCTGTTTGACTTTCCTAAGGCAGTTTGGATTTTCATCAAATGTTATGGGCATCACTATTGTTATATGTAAACCGCCAGATACTTAAAAGAATGCTATATTGTTGAAAACTTTCGACATTTCTTTAAAACTTTGACTTAACTATAGCAGTGTAAATATTACTTTGTTTGGTAGGTCTTAAGTGCAATTTTAATAATTTAAAAGTACTTAAATACTTTACAGTTAATTTATATGTATATATGTGTTTTTTGATTGCATTTGTTTTTATTGAAATCATGTTCTTTGCAGTTTTGGGAATCTTGATTTGACATATGCTTTGGGCAGGAGTCCAGGAGATGATGCAAAAACAATCATAGGTTTTCAGAGATCATTGCTATTTCATTAGATTTCTTCCTATTTAAAAATCAAGTGATGTTTAGAAGTTGTTTAGGACTATTAAAACCAAGCTTTTATTTATTTATTTTTATGAATTCTTTTCACAGACAAAGAACATAAAACTAGTGGGAATTTACAACTGGTACTCTTAGATGCACTTCTTTCAGAAGAAATCTAATCTTTCACAGAAGAAAGTTTTTACACATCTTGGTCTCTGTAGTTCTACTTCCATTTAGGACATATCAGTAAAATTTCTTTGCATTATCATCTCAGTGTCTTTTGTGATCGTTAAGTATGAATTCCACTCAGGGTATTCCACATTCTACATTTCACTTTATTTTGTAAAATACAGAGTTGTATGAAAACATAGATTAATACTGTTTGGCTGTCTTTGGACTTGATCCCAGGTTCAACTGGTGAAAATGATGTATATTCCAATCTGTTTCTTGGTTGGTTTTGTTTAAAGAATTTGTATAGATTGAAATGCAGCTGCAAGTGTATTAGTGATTTTTCTATTGCTTACTTGTCAAGATTTTTATTGTGTGGATGAAAAATAGTATTTCAAAACCTGGCAGCATATTGACAAAAACAGAAGAGCACTTTGAGTAATTCTCTTTTTGAAAAACTACCTCTTTTAGAGACAGAGATTGCCTCAGCTACTTCCATTCATATGTAACTTGATCAATAGATTTATTGATAGCTTTTAGCCAAGGTTTAATTCTCCCCCCACCCCCTCAGTTCACCATGGTGCTCACTTTTCTGAATTAAGAAACTAGAATTAGGCTCCTATAAGCAAGGCACATAATATGCAAGTGCTCTAGGTGTAAAAGGAGGCATTTGACCTTTTGTTGCTAATCTGTGACAGGTGCAGGCTATTTTCTTCCAAATGGTGTTAATTTTCATGTGCAAATCCACCCCCTGAAACCTGCATTCTATATATCCACCACAGGGGAATTGGTGGTCATCATAAGTACTGTAATGGACAGCTGAGAGGGATAATCACTGATATTTCAGCACATTCATGCTTGCAACTCAGTCGTTTTTAGTGCACTTCTGTTTTCACTGCTTATTAGGGAGGCTGAAGTTAGTTATTCATTGCTGGACAAAAAAAAGTGTCTGAGAAAGTTCATGTGCAGGGAACAGCACATTGTTACAAATTAGTTTCCTTTACCATTTCTGGCAAACTCATTACAAAGTAATCGCGCCCTGCGCTGAAGTGCACTTCCTCTGGGACCAATAACTGTAAATAAGCAGGGCTGCAAGCTGGCTGATAAGTTGTTGTTCTGAAGATAACGGTCCTTTTTAGCAGAGTGTTTGACCTTTTTCTTTATATTGCCTCAGGCTTGTCTACGACCCTCAAGGTCTATTTTTCATCTTAAAATTCTCTGTAGGAAAGCACAATGTGTGGTTTAAGAAGATTTTAGGATTGCTTAACATATCTATATTTTCTAGCATTTTTATGATAATTTTTAGAATGCTTAGTAAGTTTAGCTAGCATTTTCTTAAGCAGGTTTTCTTTCTTTGTGTAAAGTATACTTTTTATTGATGTAGGAAGCAATAAATGTTAATATTTTATGAGGACTAAGTGTATGTTGCATGATTAATAAATAGTAACATTTTTTTTTTCTGACTTTTAAGGAAACTTGAAACACGCCACTGACCCCTTTTACTACTCACATTTTGAGATTATTGCACTAAACATTACTCTGTAAAGCAGTTTAAGCAAATATAATTAAAAATTTCAGCTTGAATGATTAAAGAAAGGGACATCTCTTCTCAGTATGCTAAGAGTATTGAACGGAACTGTGACTGAAAATTGAGCATGTCTTAAAAACAAACATCAAGGCTAAGTGAAAGTCAGTTTATAGACATTTGGGAATCTAATTTGTTCACATCTTCCCATGAGTTTAAAAAAGATCTGTGACAGTGTTTTTGTGAAGTAAAATAATAATAGAAAAAACATCTATTTTCAGAGTGAATAGGAGAACAAGTCCATAACAGTTTCTAAACTGTTGGCTACTCTAACAAATTATTTTACTTTTAATATATAGCCAGAAAACTATTTGGTGTCCAGAAGTGCATCCAAGCTGTAAAAAGAAAATTAAAACAAGAAATGTCTTTCAATGTCAAAAAAAGAGTTCAGTTCTTTACTGCTCATCTTGTTGGGCTTTTTTTCTCCCACAGATCACATTACTTGATCAGTTCATTAATTTTACATGTACCTTAAATAACATTATTAATATCTTATGTTTTTACATTGTTATTCCACGAATATCATGCAAAACACAAATTACGCAGTGTTGATGCTTAAAAAATCCTAAAATCCCATAGATCCATCTTCTTTATTTGTTCAATGGTGTGGTGTGAACATGAAGTAAAGGAAGTCTGATGTTCTAGTGGTGTGAGACTTTTTTCTTTGATTTTAAAGGGAAGTACTTGAGCAATTTAGTTATGAACAGACTCTTTCTCATATCATGAATTACTAGAGCAAGAATGTACACAACAAAAACTATGCAAGGGAGGGCATTTTCAGTCATGATACAACTACTGTAAACCACTGGTAGGTACATTACACACAATTGGTATTATCTAGCTAATGAGTTTATCACGCATTACATTAAAAATGAAACGACAAATCTTAAGGAACCTTATATAGAGAGTAAACAAATGCAGTTCAGAAGTTTTTTCTTGAGAAAAAAATGTTTATTGTAATTGTTAAAATATTAAAATAGTTTAATGGCTAAATGGAATAGTGTAATCCATGTTTAATTCCCGTTTCATAGTTTCTAATGCATTTCATTGTGTTACCTGTGGTGTTGGAATACGATTCTCACACATTAACATAAATGTATTTCCCATGATTACAACAATGTGAAGGCAGCACTGAAAAATTCTTTGTTTATGAGATTAATGTTGAGAGGTTTATATGCTTTCTTTGACACAAAAAAAAATATTTTTCTGTGGTACTGTCCATTTTCTACAAAGCATGTCTTAAAGTGAGGAGGTGTTTTATTCTTAGAGTTCTAGGCTTCTTTGTACCAAAACTGCCGTCTTGTTTAATGACCTTGCTGTGTGGGTTGAAATTAGGCTGACAGATTGTGAGCAAAGGCTGTGATACTACAAACAATGGTCTATTGAGCACGAGGAACTTGTTGAATTGGTTACCAAAGGCATCAGTGTTGGGTCCAGCCTATTTAGCATCTGGAAGACAGAAAAGAAATAGCGTGCTAATGAAATGTACAAACGATACTAAACTGCAAATGGCTGCAGGTGACTACGGCAGCTGACATATACTTTGAAGGAGGCTAGTAAGAGGCAGTTCTGTATGCAAAAAGCAGTAAAGTGAGATACAACTCACAAAAGGAAAAAAAAAACTCATTAAAGAGGCAGGTGAGTATTGAAATCAAGTATTCAAGATAAAGATTAAAAACAGTGTTGGGAGTCCTAGGGAATCCTGCACACAGTGATTAAATTGTAAAGGCTGTTGCTGGGTTTGAGATAGCTATGTAGCTCTTCCAGAGCAGACTGGCTTCCAGTGTACCAGCACTTCACCATCAGTGATTTCACTGACATCAGTAGAATTCTCCAGTGCTAGTTCAGGGATCCTATGGACTCTGCAAAGAATTAGTTCAGAGTGAGCTGTCTGCCCCCAGAACAGTTCAGTTTAACATTGAAATAGAAGCTGAAATGTGCAGTAGGTCAGAAATCAAGGTCTCATTTTGCTCTGTTTTTGTTTATTCACTTCATCTTTTAGTTTCCCATGGCTTGCAGTTTAAGTTGTTAATGATCTTTGAATTTAAAATGTAAATTTAAATGCTTATGCTTCCTCATTTGGAAATACTTCCAGCAGAATTTACACCTCCTGGTCTGTGCTGCAGATAACTTACTCCTTATGTGGGACTCCTGGGATCACTGGAGGCATGTATACCTAGCAGTTTACATGTTGGACCTAGTTCACAGTCTATGTTCATCCAGCTTGCTGCCTTAATCTTAGAGGCTCCACCAGTTTCACATGCGCAACTCAGGTTGCAGTGACTCTGGGTGCCCATGCATTAAGCTATGTCCAGAGAGAGCTTGTGACCCGTGACCTGAACTGTGGCCTGTCCCTATTATTATTTCCATGTAACCTTATTATTATTGTTGTGCGAGGTAATTGGAATCCAACCTATATTGCTAAACAGCTCGGACCACCCAGCTGTTCTCTCTCCCATTCCTCAACAGGAAGGGGGGAAGAAAATAAGATAAAAAAGCTTGTGGGTCAAGACAAAGATGGGAAGATCACTTACCAATTACCCATTTAGTTCCTGGGCAAAATGAACTGAAAAGGGGGATTTTTTATTTATTTATTTTTAAATTAATTTATTGCTGATTGAGATAAGGGTGGCTAGCGAGAAACAAAGACGAATTAAAATCCACCTTTCTCACCCCTCCCTTCTTCCCAGGTCAATGTCACTCTTTCATTCCTGCCCCTGCAACAAAGATCACAGGGATCTAGAGAGAGGGCAGGTGGTCAGTCCCTGATAGCCCCTCTCTGCTGATTTTTCTTCCTCACATTTTCCCCCTGCTCCAGTGTGGGTCCTCCCCAGGTCCTTCAGGAGATACCCGCCTGCTCCAGCACGCTTCCTCCACAGGCTGCAAGGGTATCTGGCCTGGAGCACCTCCTCACCACTTCCTCTGGCCTTGGTGCTTGGGGGGCTGCTCCTCAGCTTTCTTCCCTGCCTGTGTGCCATGTTTTGCCTCGAATACACCTAGACAGACATGTCACCAGCGTCGCTGAGAGGCCTGGCCTTGCCCTACAGTGGGGCAATTGGAGCAGGCCGTGACCAGCATGGAGCAGCCTTGGCCTCTCCTCACAGCTGCTCCTGCAGGCCCTGCCAGTGCCTGGACACGGGCACCCTGTATGACAGATGACTTTATTTATGTTTGGAAAAGGTAATTTCACTGTACAATATTGCCATTTTTTCAAATATTTCATATTCCAAATGTATCCTTTAGACAAGTGTTTAGGAACAGATTGTTAGCATGAAGCGGATTTCTGCAGCAGGAATCAGTGAGGAGAATTTTGTTCTGAAAAGAAGACTGTGGGCAGGAAAGAAGAGGATAACATTAAAAATAGGGAAGATTGGAAGTGTTCACTGTTCAATTGGTAAAGCCAGAAACAATTTAGGATAAGGAAGAAATCCTGAAAATATATTGGTGAACAGATTTGAAAGTGTTTTTTTTCCTGCTTCTCCACCCCAAGATAGCTGATCTGCCAATTTTGCTACTTTTGCTCATATTTAGTAGCATGTTACCAATGAACAATCATACAAACTGAAATGAGACTTGCTGAGGAGGGAGTTGTTTAGCTCCAATGATGTTACAAATAACTATTTGAACCCAACACTATATATCCAACCCCCAGAATATACCTGGAATCATAAAAACAGATTGTCTTAACACTGCTAATCTTTTTCTTGCATGTAAAGCAGCATTTGAGAATGACCCTGTCTTGCAAGATGGGATAGGAGGATAGGATGGGTTTTGAGTTTGATCAGGAAAATGTGAAGTGTTATTTTTGTAGTATATAGATGAAACGGACAGTCTAAGCCCTATCTTTAGATTTCTTGGCACATTTCAAAAGCGAAATGGCAAGTTAGCAATTTAAAAGCACTTAGCATGTTTCCTGGTGCTGAACTTTTCTTCTATAGCCAGTTTGGTTACTTGCTAAGTAATGCCATGGGGAATAGCTCTGACTACATTTAAAAATTTTATTCCATGAAATTCACCAGGAAAAAGCTAAAGTGAAACCTTATAGCCTCATTTGTTTCTGTGGAAGGAGGTGATAGTGGCCCCAAATGGTAAAGGAGATGTATTAAGATGGCTTTTGAATAACAAAGGAGATGGAGTCCTGGCCATCTGTGGACACAGCACTGGCCAGATGTGCCATGTGAAAATCTGGGAACTATTTAATTTTAGAGGTGCTTGAACATGAGCAGAAAATGGAAACTTTATCAGAAAAGTAGGAAAAAAATTGGAATAACAAAAAGGGTGGTAGGACACTTAACTGAAAGAATAAGATTAGAGAAGACAAAAAGTCAAATTGATTGAATAATAAAAGCCCTTGCAGTCTTTTTTTTTTTTTTTTTAATCACATATATTTTGCATACTGGTATGTATTATATGTATCTTACTTTGTGGTTATAATCATGTCATTTAAAAATAATTCTGAACTTTTGTAAAGCCTCATACGTATATCATATTTTAAACATTGGAGGTAAATTTTTAAAAACTTTTCTCTGTATAGCTTCTGTTCTGGATTTTTTTTTCAGCCAGTTATTAAAATACGTTCTTTTTCATATGTTCTCATTAGGTAATCTTGGACGGGTGGACCACATCACAGAGTTTGAGTATGACCTGTTCATTAGACCAGATACCTGTAACCCACGCTTTCGAGTTTGGTTCAACTTCACTGTCGAAAATGTAAAAGAATCACAGGTAAGTACATACTAAATTAAACAGTATGACAACTTTAAGGATTGCTTATTCCAGAATATAAGATACTTTCATTCTTAAAGAGATGCTGTTCAGGGATTGTAACTATCGCTTTGCTGTAAAATATGTTTCCATCCTTCCAATTTTTATAAATAAAAGCAGGTATCATCCTGACTAGATATTACTGTGTTTTTCAACTAAGACGTGATATAATTACAAAGATAACATAACAGTTGAATTAATTGGTAATAGGTGTTGTACACTTATTAATATACACAAACCAAATATATTTGTTAATGTATGAAAACGAAGTCCACCATAGCTGTTCAAATACTATTACTCAAACCTTCATTTAAAATATCTAGAACATGAGGTAGCACTACAGACAGACATTACTCTAGTGTACTGTAGCAGAAGCAACCTGTCAATGTGACCCTTGTGAAAGAGGTTTGTCTTTAAATGTGAAAGACCTTGATAGGCAACTGATTCACCTACTTCTAAATAACACTTTTTTTTTTCCCCATAAAAACAAAAACAAACAAACAAAACACAAACAAATAAAAAGGGAAAGAAACTTCCTTGCTTCATTTATTTTACTTGTCTTAAAATAAGAAAAAAAAATTAAAAACTTATATGCTTTCACATTGACAAATCCACAAGGATTTAATTCCACTTTTTGCATGTACCTTACATTTTATTCTGGCATTCTGTCACAGTTTGTCATAATCAGACTGTCATTTTCACCTAATGGGAAAAAACAAACAAACAAACAAAAACAACACACGTTTGGTAAGAAAAAAACTGTAGAAGCTTGATATTTGTATTCTTATGAAACTAATATCTTTATATCCACCACTGTACCATTCCTGTTACAACTAGAAATCATGAAATTGTTTATCTATCTTCCTGGAGCCTGATACTTTATCAGACAGACCCTTTCCCCTGCTGTGCCTTAGTCAACTATGATCAAATTATATAGTCATGAGATGAATGGGAATCTGTCTCAAGGAGGCAAAGAGATCTGGTAGAAAGATACAATATATATCTAGTGCTTACAGGATATTTGTTTTCATGGTTGTCTACATGAAAGAGAATGGTTTCACTATTAAGTTTGACTTGTGAGGTCTGTTTTTATAATGTGTCTTCCTATAATCTTTTTTTCATCTCTCCAATTTCCGTTAAAACGAGACCTGCATGAACGTAATCTAGTCTGGAACCTTATTTAGGTCTTTGTACTAGCGGACACGGGCAGTATTAGTCACTGCAGCTCAGCTATATTAAATGAATGTTAGAAATTGCTATATCAAACATACTGTATAACTTGGTTTGTGCATTTTGATTATTTTCTTTTATGTTTTGCTAGAAAATAATAACAACCAAAACCATACTATTCAGTATTGCCTAAAAATGTTGCACAAATGCAGAAGTAACTTCAATTGCTTTATTTGTAAAAGTAGATATCTTAATAACTATATATAAATAATTATCTGTATAATATTATACTTGATTTTAGTGTATCATATAGGTGACTTGGGGGGTTGATATATCTATGCCTTTACATATCCCAGGTCTGGTTTCAGCCATTTAGATGAGGACTCAAAGATAGTAGCTAAATTTATTAGTTTTATTTATTGTATACATTGCATTTCCTTCTTACTGTTCGTCTTTTTTTCAACTTCAAATTCTGAACTAATATACTTTGACTTAAAAAAAAAGAAAAAAAAAGTTGAAAATGTTATTATGCAAATCTCTCCAGTCTTGCTTGATATTCCATACTAAAACCTTTAGTCACAATGAAATTAATTTGAAAGGTATCATGAGAAAACAAGCAACCTCCTTTCATCATCTGACTTAGAAATCATCCATTCTGTTTCTCCTGTTGCATCAGACCAAACCTTGACACCCAACAGTGGGTAAATTGATAAAAAGTGAATGAAAAAGTAACGGTGTAAAAGCAAGAGTCATATAAACACTAGGAACACATAATTGTACTGGATGTATTTTTGATTTAGTTTTCAGTTCTACTACCAGTTAGTAGTGATTTTTACAGTATGTTCAGTGCCCTATAGTGTGTTATGAATCTAGAGAGAAGTGTTAAGAAGAAACTTTGAGATAGATGTTCTTGTCAATCTAACTACCCCTGCATTGTTCTGTAGAGTACTATTTTTTTCACACTGCAGTTTTTATTGTCTTAAGCCACTGAGCTTCCATCACTAATGTCTAGAAACCCTTTTTCAAAGACTTCTCTCACTGACACAGTTGCTTGATATTTAGCCTAAAGCTTTCCTTTAGTTAATCACATTATTCCTTCTTGTAATTCTGCTTGTTAATAACTCCTCTTGGTACAAATAAATCCTCTTCATCCTTGACTAACATTTCTATTTCTGTAGATTATCACATTCTTCATCATTTGTCTCTTAACCTAGCTATCATGTATGGTTCTTTCAGTTCTCTATCCAATAGAGTACTTTAGCTTTAAGTGTTTAAGTATTTTTCTGCTTTGGGGCCTTTGGACTTTCATCATAAGCGAATCTTTCCAGACCTTTGATAATTAGCCTAGTTTCCTAGGGAAACAAGGCTTATATGATCATATTGTCTATGTTACACTTGCTAGCCTAGATTTTTGTGTGGCTAATGATCTTTCTCCTCTTCTTTCTCCCTCAATAGCTTTTTTTAACTCTTGGCCAGTTTCAACCCCACTGGACAGTAATTCCTGTAAGTTTCAGGAGAGCAGACTGCCAGATGGGCAAGAGACCCCATTAGTGTTCCCAATGGCAGAAAGGCTGTAGTATGAGATCATTTCTTATTCAACATCAGATAATCCACAGAGGAGATGTGCAGGAAAAAGTACTCATTGGAATTTGCATTTTTAAGGTAACATGGAATCCAATCATGAAATCCAAATCCATAGCACTTAACATTTTTGTGTCTTGCAGATCTTCTTGGTGTTATTATTATTATTATTATTATCATCATCATCATCATTACTATCATTACGATTATTATTATTATTATTATTATTCCCCTTCCAATTCCTTCAATATTTTCTTCATAATGTGGAACTAAAATTGAACGGGCATTTTTGAGTACACTGACATCCCAGTTTATGGAGAAGAGACTCTAGTCCCTTTGCTCTGTAACTGTCTTGGAATAGACAGCTGAAAACTGCAGCAGCCTTTTGTTGCTTTTATCACTATGGAAACCCACGCCTAATTTGTTGTTCACTATCGTGCATAAGTCTTTTTCAGAATGATTGCTTCCTTCCTCGTGTTATGTATGTCACCATTGTGCTTCAGCAAGAAGGGCAGGTAAAAGAACTAAGTTATGTAGCGTAGAAATGGGAGCCCCAGTCTTTTCAGGACTATTTTTAGCATTTTACAATAAGTTTATTTTATTTGATATTTGCTACTTTTCCCTACACTACAGCAGAACCGGTAGAACTTTTATTTCATTGCAAACTGGTAAACAATCTTCTTCCTTACGACTTGGTCTTTCAACATCACACATTTCATTATCATTTAAATTGTATTCTATTTATTTATTTATTTATAGCAAAGAAAAAATATAAAAAAATAGCTAGTGGTTTATATTTATGGGAAGAAAGAACTATCATATAAGATGCCTATGAGATGTAACATTTGGCCTTTTGGTCTCCCCATATGGTTTCTGACTTGCAAGTCAGTTGGTCTGATAAGATCTGAACTGTGGATTTCTTTAGTCACTTGTTCAGTGAATTTGATTAACACCGATATTGGAAAGAACAAAAAAACCCTTGATATGTTATATGTAAGGCTTATAATCACACATTGATTACGCTCACAACAACCATGAAAGGAAAAATGAAGAAAACAGGATTTGCTGTGGAACATGTACTCTGATGGGCAAAGCCTCCAATTTCTCTAATTGTTCACGTTTCGCAAGCTACTGTCTATTTCTAGGTAATGCTCTATATTGGGCAGAATTTATTTCCTCTTAGCTTCAGCCTTGGCCCCTACAACACTGTCTACAATTTTACTAAACTCCTTCTCTGTGGAATCAGAAATTGGATGAACAAATGTCACATTCAGTTTGCATTTCAAGTATTTTAAATAGACAGTGCTTCAGGTGAACAATTACTTCTAAGCTATTATCATTGAAGGTTTTAGTAGCAACAGTGATTTGTCTGAGAACTGAGAAAAATGAAATGTGTGTACCTGTGATAAATTATAAAAATATACTACAATACCAGAATTGGAGGATTTTATAGATGAAAAGAGTAATTATTTTTCCTGGGGGTCATATCCAAAAATTCTACCAAGTAGTAGGCATTCATTGTTTCAGGTACTGTAGTCACTCTAGAAAAAGGTGATCTCTGTACTGGAAAATTTACTTTTGATAAATCTGAGAAGAGATAAGAGTTGAATAAAGCAACGTGATTAAAAATGTTTTTGAGGATATTAATTACTCTAAAGAACAGCAACTATATTATAGCATTGCCCATCTAAGTCATATAATATATTCTGTATGTGTATGTACTCTGAAAAACTCTGCTGTCTGATGAATCATGTTCAGAAATGAAATTTTTCACTGAGATTAAAAAAAGAATTTTCAACATAAGGGGTTTCCCAATTGTGTCAAATTTTGTTCTGAAAGTGTCCATAAATGCATTATGAGTTCTTAATCACAAAGGTGACAAAACACACTGAGAAGGATAGAGGAGGAAAACAGGTATTTGGCAACTAGGATGTGATCATTACCTACAGTTATGAAATCAATCCAAAACAAAGTTAAAATCAAAGAACAAAATAGTATCTGCTTCAAGGCTTCAAGGCATTCTCTCTGTTCAACTTCAGTTGCACTTGGATTGAGAACAGAATATTGACTGAAGATATTTTGTTTGCTTTTTTGTTTTTATTGTGTATTAATATAGATCAGGAAAAAGGATAACCTTCTTTAGAAAGTTGTGCAAGGTGCAAATATAAGACAGATAATAACATACCTGGACATTATAAATGCTTAGAGGTCTTACTGTTAGTTTTCTCTCTCTCTCTCTCTTTTTTTTTTGTTTCCCCACTGTTTTTTGTGGGGTTGGAGGACTGGGGAGATGGTGAGAGAAAAAAGCTGTAAAATCTCTAGTGTATTTAATTCATTAGATTTTCAGTAATTATGTATTACTGTTACTGGATTTTTTAGTTTGCTCAGGCCTCTTATTACTGTCCTAAAAAAAAACAACACAGAGATCCTTAGTGGAGAATTGCTGTACATACATATCTATCCACCTTGAAAACATGAGATAGACAGTTGAGTGCTGTTGGACAACATCTTTTAAGTAATTGTAGTTACTACGGGGTAAGTAAACTATTTTTGCATATGGTATATGCCGTTCAACTTTAAAAAATTGTAAGAATGGCATAGCCAAATTCATGATGCATATTTTGTAAGGTCTCATGGAACTGTAGCATGTGATAATATGGATACATTACTTTTTTTTTTTTTTGTGGGAAGTGCTTGAATTGTCTGAAATGTATATTAAAAACATAATGGATTAATAAAGAGGAGCCTTTGGAATATCCAAAAGTAGTTTCACTGACCTCTACTTTGGAAAGTGATATAAGTTTGTTTTAACTCGGAGGTGCATAGGGTTAGACGAAATGTATAGTGATTGAAGTAATTATTTATTTACTGAAGAAGCTGTATGAAGTGTTAATTAAATAAGAAACAAAGTGATGACATTTAAGATAGATTGTATGTTCATCTCAACATTTAAAAA
Organism: Anser cygnoides; assembly: GCF_040182565.1. Classification (NCBI taxonomy): domain Eukaryota; kingdom Metazoa; phylum Chordata; class Aves; order Anseriformes; family Anatidae; genus Anser; species Anser cygnoides. The sequence goes on along the minus strand of NC_089880.1, from coordinate 26,402,113 downwards.
AAAGAAAAATCAATTGAACATACTGCAGTTTTGAAGAAAAATAATTTTGCCATTTTGGAAACTTGTGCCTATATTGGTCATGTATAAAATTAGATTTATAAACGATGATTCTTCCAAGTTGGAATCCTCTCAAGTACATATAATTTTATTTTGGATCAATAATTTTGTTGTGCTTGGAATGGACTGAGGATGCGTGTGAAGCTTTGGTAAGTACAATATACTGTGCATCTCCATGAAATTATCCAAAGCTGTCATGACATGTATTATCCTTTGAAAAGTAATGAATACAGATAGGTTAGTAGACACGGACAATATTCAATGTTAGTAAAACAAATGCTGTCCTGATGAAATATTCTCTTTTGGCATGAGAGTGTTAAATTAATAAACTTATTTTATTCCAGTTGTCTATAAGAAAATTTTAGATGTCAGTGTTTTATAATTATTGCAAGCATACTGTATGTTTCAGATTTAACACTTGTTTTTTGCTTGTAAGAACCTAATGGCCAGGTGTGTTTAATTTCCTATTATGGTGGCATCTGTCACTCCGAATGTCAAAAATACATTATAAATGCCATAAACAAAATCAGCACTGTGATGATTTTTATGTCAGTGATGTGACATGCTTGCTTTTCTTTCATTTTAAAAACTTTTTTATTTGTGATTAAATACCTCCTTTTTTAGTTCCAGTGTTAATTGTCTTTCATACAAATTTGATTTAATTCTGGTTTTATGACTGAAAAGTGTTTACATCAGAATGTGGAAACATAGAACTAAAGTAAAAAGAAAAAAAATCACATTGAAGAAATAAGTGAAATCTTTAAACTTTCCTGCTTTTAGTTTCTTTTTTTTTTCTTCTTTTTTTTTTTTAATCTTCCCATGCAGAATATTCTGTATTTGAGCCATGTTGAGATACTATGCAGAGATTGTTGAAACCGGAAGATAAAACCAAGTCAAAATATATACAGATTAATTCATATTATGGGGAGAGGGAAATCATTTCCTGTGTAAATGACAGGTCAGATCTTCCTGGGAAGATCATGGAACGGATCTTCCTGGAAGCCATGTTAAGGCATATAGAAGATAGGGAGGTGATTCAAAACAGCCAACATGACTTCACCAAGGGCAAATTGTGCCTGACCTTCTGTGATGGAGTGACTACATCAGTGGACAAAGGAACAGCAACCGATGTCATCTACCTGGATTTCTGTAAGGTCTTTGATCTGGTCCGCTACAACATTTTCTCTAAATTGGAGAGAGATGGAATGATGGAAGGACTATTCAGTGGGTAAGGAATAAGCTCTCTGGCCACATTCAGAGAGTTGCAGTCAGTGGCTCTAAGTCCAGGTGGAGATCAGTGACGACTGGTGTCTCTCAGGGGTCTGTACTGGGACCAGTACTGTTTAATATCTTTATTAATGACATAGACAGTGGACTGAGTGCACCCTCAGTAAGTTTTTGGATGACACCAAGAGGAGTGGTGCAGCTGCTATGATAGAAGGAAGGGATGCCACAAAAAAAAAAAATCTAAGAAGGAAATCGTAGTGATATTCCATAGAATGTAATTAGTTTAGAAACAATTTGGAGAGAACAGTGAAGCAGCCAGTGTTATGGCAGCTGGTTGTGATCGAGTGTTTTAAGAATGTGCCTTCAGTAATCCCATATTCTTCTTTGAACTGTTGGAGTTAGGATTAGAGAGATCCTGCAATCCTTCATTGCTGTTGTTTGCTACCTGTAATTTTAACATGAGAACCCAATATGAACCCAATGACCGAATATTAGGTCACTATGCACAGAACATCTTTACATTTCTGAAACGTTACAATAAACAGGGAAAAAGTGGAGAAGACTTGAACTTTGATGGTGAAAATGGAAAAGTTAATATAAACAGGATAAGTAAATTCTTGAAAGTTAGTGTAGTGCTGTATTATACTCACTAAGTGCTTTTCACTTTGCTTGTGTGGAAGCCTTTAGAGGGAGCAAAGGAACTGTTAAGAGTGGTAAATCTTTCACTGATCCTAAGCACCTATAACCTCCTTCAGAACAAGTGCCACAAGGATGTAGTAATATTATTGCACTTTATTGAAAAGACCATGCATTTGATAAACCCTTTTAGCCAGTATGGATTCATTCATCAACCAGCAACTCATTTTTAATCACAGTGTTTAGCACATTTTTCTGCAAGTGTTTTGGAAAGCCAAACATGACTCAGGGCTTTTGAGTCCAAATCATGTTGTTCTTGGATTGCACAAGAGAATCATGAGCAACTGGTCCTACTCTTAACTTAACTGGCCTAACTCACTAAATGATGGAAACTTACCTTCTTCAAAGCATGTGGTGTCAATACTGTTTATCCCAGGAAATAGCCTGGAATATAGATCCAGAACATGGCATGTTGTAATACCATGGAGTTCCCACCAGTCTAAATTAGGTACAGGCTGTCAGAAGTCACCAAGTTCGTTGTAGTGGTTGCCCCCAGACAGCTGTTTTTAGCAGGCATAGACTATATGAAATGTGTCATTCTTATCTAATCTGACTGTACTTTTTCTGAACTCAAAGCAATGAGTTCTACAGATTAATCATGCAGTTTGTATGAAGAGTACTTTCTTTTCTTTTAAAAATATACGGTTAATATTTTGTGTCATTTTTGTGTTACAAGAAATTAATTATCTGCTCACTTTCTGCATATATTCATGATTTTATAAACATGTATTTCCACTTACTTATACGGTTTATTCAAGTTAGTAACTTGTGGTCTGTTTTGTCCCCTCTTCTGCAATCCTAAAATCTCTTCCTAGTGAAGCTTTAAAAAGCCTGGGTATGCCCTATATTTACCAGTAATTTTGAAGGGCAGGTAAAGAGATTTTCTCGGAAAACAGATTTAAAACAACCCATCAAATTCAACCCGTACAAAAGATATTTTTTATTGTTGCCAGTGGAATCTGAAAATAGCATTTGTCTCTTATGGTAGAATGAGGTAACTGAAATCCCATTGATTTCAGTGGGAGCAAAGTTAATAAGGGGTTAAATGCCCCAGAAAATCCATCCTAGTTACAATTACATATTTTGTTCTATTGCTATACCTCCTATAAACATATGCTTGGTTTATAAAATTCTGGACGTATCAAGCTTTAAGTTTCATTTTTTTAAAGGAGGAAAGAAATTAAAAAGGTATGGTTTGAAGCTAATCTATTTTCTTTTCTAATGTTAATTGAAACTGAAGATTCTGCATTGTGTAGGTCACCCAAGATATTACAATAGGTATAATTAAATCATTGTTTCCTGCAGCCAAAAATATTTTAATCTTTCTGTTGAAGATACTGTGAAGTTTTCTGTAAAAAAAAAAAAAAAAAGGAATATGCAATTTTTGCTTTAAGAAATTATGAAAAATAACATGGAATTATATATTGACCCTCAAAGTATAACTACTGGGTTTTTGATACATAACACAGTATCATCTACTGATTATAATTATAATGATCGAGTACAGTTACATCAGTTTAAGATCTGGCCTGTAAGCATTAGATAGGCAATATCTGCTGTTACACGGCTGCTCATGATGGCTTTGATAATTTTTTTTGTGAATTGAGAAGCTCCATGGAAGCTTCTAATTTTCATAGTGGCACTACCATGATGAACTGCAGCTCATTACAGTAAACTGATGGCAGCTGTTAATACTATTACAGGCAGAGACTTTTTATTTAAGGGAAACATTAGCCAGTAACTGGTAGATTTCTGACACAGTATTATATAAACTTCCTGTTAGGAAGGGGAGCAAAGAGAAATGGATTTGAACCCATTAGTATCAGAATTACGTGTCAGAAAGCTAGAGCAGAGTTCAATTTATTTCTGCAATAAACTGTAAGCGAGAGATTGACTTGACAATTATTTTACCTTACATTGCTCTGGTTGTTCTGAGATGACTATTCCAACATCAAATCATCTTGTTTGGACATCTTTTACTAAATAACATGCTAGTCTAAATATGCATTATGTTATGTAGGAGCTAAAACTCAGAAGGCTTTTCAAGTAGAAATGAGTTTTTTATTACTATTTTTACTAAAGGATGTATATACAGCGGAACTTATTCAGTATAGATTTAAAACAACTGCATGTGTTTCTGCTAAATCTACTGTATGTTGCTGAATATAGTTTACATTGTCATTGAAAGGATAATCTTTCTAAAGCTTTTAGTAGCTTGGTGTAAGCAATATAAATAATCTGCCCCCAAACATTTGTCTTCTCTAAGCCAGTCACTGCAGGATTATTGCTTCTGTTTGTGGTCTCCTTTTCCCCCACTAGTTTCCCAAGATAAGTGACAACAAATTAGTTAACCATTTCCTTACTATATTTTTCAACTGTAAGAAGAATATTTTATCATCATTTTTTCCTATTTCATACATTTAGCCTCCAACTGAACACTGAGGTCCATGAATTCAGTTTCTTGAATTTACACAATACAATGGGCTTTTATTGGAATGACAAATCTGACTGTATTTTTCTTGCCTTGAAATGGTGATTTTCTACAGAATGTTTATTTAATTTTCTAGTAGTGTAACTTTTTTTTTTTTGTTTGTTTTGGTAGAGGGTTGTGTTCATTGTCCCCATACTACCTGGTGAAAACTCACATGAAGCTTCACACAAAAGATTTATTACTTTTTTTTATAGACTGGGGTATGGATTCTCCTAGCAGGTTTCCATATGCCTTTGCACACTTTAGTGCAAGACTATCGTCAGAAGCGATACAGGAAGTAGAATGTGGCTTATATTGCATCTTCTTGTATGTTTGTATTCTGTTATTCTGTGAACTCTGGGCGCAAAACTAATCCCAACATCAGAGGACTACAGAATATTGCGGGAGTTATGGTAGGACATGCTTGCCCATGAAACTTTACATTGATGTTGAATGCCTCATGTTAGATTTAAATTGCTTCAATAGCCAGATTAAACAGAATATCCTTCCTGGCAGGCCTGTGGGATGGCAATTCCATGGGTTTGGAATAGCTAGGATTCATATACAGTAGCCATTCCCTGTGGGCCATCTCTTCCCTATGTCTGCAGAAGGACAAACAAATTTCTGTGAAGTAAAGGTTAATACAGCTACTTACCTAAGTAAATTGTTATTTTACATGAAGTCTACCTGTTTTTATCACAAAAATTTGAGTAATATGTATTTATTTTATTGATTTAGAGCCTACGTTATAAAAATCAGCCTACAAAAAGAGATCATATACATGTAGGAAGAGAATTTCATTTTGCCAAGAATTTCTCATGCATAAATACAAATGAATATTCTAAATGTAAATGTTTGGCTAGATTATTCCTCAGAGACGCATATTGATTTCTGTTGTCACCCTTCAGTGAGATTTAGTGTGGAGTACCAGGAAGTCCTTTCCAAGCACATTCTGAAAAAAATGCAAAATATGATTTCCCTGACAGTCAGTGAAAAGAGATGGAGTGAATGTTAACAATTAACTGTGTTTACTCCATCTTCACCAGTGTAAGAGTCTTTCAGCTTTTAAAAAGATTACTCATTTGATGCTTATAATATACAGGTCCATATTGTGCTTGATGTACTAGAAAGTATGTTTTCAAATTTATAGCTTAGCAAAAAACAAAGCTTTGCACTTCCTGATTTTTCTTTGTGGATCTAAATGTAGAATTGTGTCTCTCTCACCATAGTGGGAAACACTGTAAAATTTTGTAGCTTAGACTGTTCTAATAAGCAAGTAGTATGGGTCTCATGGTATGCGATGGCCAAGTTTGATCCTAAAATAGGTTTTGTGTTACCTTCACCTTTCTTATATACCTGACTTTCATAAATTGTTGAATGTTTTTGTGTGTTTTATAATTATGGATTATACTAATTTTACACTTCAGTGGTTAAATACATATATTGTTCTACAAATAAGATACCTTTTTCCATATTTTTTCTTCTTTCTATTTAGAATGTACAAAATATGTTTCAGCGGTTTAGTTGGACTGAAGGGTAACTTAATTTTTTTTCCACGAACTATATAATTTTATAGCTATCTAAGAAAATATCAAGATTGCTAAGTCTTAGTCGTCTGTATTTTTTGAGCATTTACTAGAAGATTAGAGACTATGGGAATATTAGATTAATTTGAAAGAACTTTGCAAACTGTAAGTATCTGATAGAGCAAAATATTTTTATTTTCAAGAATTTATCAGAGGTTTTAATAAAGCCATTTAAACTAAAACAAAGAGGACCCAAGCAGTTGCAAACAGTTTCATTAATGTTATCTTTCACCTCTTATTTCTTCTAGTTATAGTCATTTGTGTAGTCAGGATGTTTAGTTTGCAAGTAACCCATAGAACTTTACATAAGAAATGCAATAAATAAAATGCAGTCATTCTTATGTGGAAAAATCAGAAAGAAAACAGCTATAATAGAAACAAAAGCTGGCCATTGTAGTTAAGTTGTATTTTTAACTGGTACTGATTGTCTGAGTAGAAATTAAACTTATTTTTAAATAACTTTATTAAATTTAAATTTATTTTTCCTACTTTTTTACATAATGTTTTTATGTCTTGCAACTACTGTTAGCTTTAATTGTTGAACTCCTTGATAGTGGATGAGTGATTATAAATATCAAGAATATCTGCAAATTCATAGCAAACTAAATTTGACAGCTACAAAATTTGAACAGTTTTTGCTTTCTTGATAGTGTGGTATTGTTAACTTGCCTTAATTTGTTTTATAAATGGTTTAAAAACTATTAATGTCGTGTCACTTAAAGTACTGTCAATAAATGTTTGGTTTACCAAATATGTCTTAATATATAGGAGATGACACTGCAACATCCTGTACATTACTGTATTGCAATAAGATTTAAATCATATTTTCTATCCACTGCATTGCTTATTCTGTAGATGATAATAAATGTACAGACTTGGCAGCAGAACTTTGCTTCTGTTCTTTCAAGGGAGCAGTGATGCTTGTGTCATATATAGATAGTAGTAAAGTTACAAATATTAAAATTACACACCTATGTATATATATATTTCCTCAAAACATTTGGGAGCGTTTGGAATGTGGCTTTTTTTTTTTGTTAACAATCTTTCTGTGATATACTTGAAGGAAACAAAGCAGAAAGACTTTAGGAAAAATATGAATCTTTGTGGTAAAACTGGCTTTATAAAAGTCAAACAAGCAGAGGCATTTTAACATAATTTTCTCCTGACTTAAACAATCTTTATTTTATCACTTTGCCAAACTGTATTCCTTTGCATGAAGGATGTGCGGGAGATACTTCTGAATTTGCATTTTCATTAGATTTAGCATTCAGCACCTAATGCCATAAATTTGTTTTTGAAACTCTTTAGTTCCCCTGAGTGTTCCAACATATTGAATGCTATTTGCTTTGTATTATGTTGGCAGCAAATCTGCAGTGAAAATGCTGTCAATATATATTCATAGCTAACATTGTTAACTAAAAGCAATATTGTTTTTCTATTGTAAGCTGTCACAAATGTTTGGCACCCTGTTGTGCAAGCCAAAAATATGTCAAAGAAAGGAATGAACATTTTTGAAGAAAAGTGCAGTGATAGTGTCAAGTTTTCTGTATTAAAATACATTCCTGTTTGTACAGACCTTTACAATTTTTAAAAATTGTATTTTGTAGTAATGTAAAGTTAGAATATTGTGAGAGCATGCATGCTGTTACAGATATTATATTACATGATAGGAACACAGTAAATGATACAGCCATTTTACCTTCCGATATAATGCAACGGTAATCAAGCTGTAAATCTGTTATATTAATCCCCAAAATTATTTTATTAAAAGACGTACTATTTGTGGAAAATGAACAAAATTTTTACCTATACCTGGATGTATTTTTACTTCTTCTTGTAGGTGAAGTGTATAATTAACAAGAACAACCACAAAGTTTGCAACATTTTCCTAGGGCAATTCTCTTTTTGTGTGTGTGTTTGAGTTATACTGATTTTGTTTATTTGAATTTGTTTCCTTTTTTTCAAGCATTCATTCTTTTCTAAATAAATTGCTAATTCTAAATAAATTGCTATGTTTTTGTATCTGCATGCATCTCATGCATAAGAACATCTCAGAATGAAGTACTTCAGAGAACTTCTGTGGGGAGAAATGAGTGTAAGATTAAAAAGAAAAAATATATACCACAAAAATAACTGTTACTGCTAATAAGTAAAATAACTCCATAAATTAAAACAAGGCAAATGGAGATTTTTTATGCTACTCTTGCTCAGAGAGCTTGTGACCCAAGCAATGTAAATAAAAATTTTCAGATAATGTAGTCAAACAGGCACAACAAAGTTTCTTTGCCATGAGCTGATGTACACTGGTATTAGTACAGAATTCAGCTGAAATCAATTGAGAACAGTGACAAATGAACACTCCAGCCCTGTACATTGCTCTCACTGAAGTATCAGAGCCTTACAAAGATGCAGATTTTCTAGTACTCTCATTTGTCCGTGGTAACATTTTTATATATTCACTTAGGTGAAAAGATTAATCCATAAATAGTGAAATACTGAAAAAAACTAAAATGTTCTCATTCATGACACCTTTTGTCATTTGTCATTTTGTCTTTTGTCAGAAACCAATGTCATTTTCTGAACTTGACAAATCATAATGCGTTAAGTTTAGGAAATGTTTCTGGGAAAACCTCAATACACTGAATGTTTGTTATGTTGTCCAAAAAGAAACTTAAATATTCTAATCCACTGTTCAAATACAACTATTGGTAAGTCTGGTTGACCACTACTTTTTATCCAGCTATATATTGGTGATAAATTTATCTATCTAATCTACATTATCTATGATTTTTACACATATCCCAAGTGCACTGATCACACTGCATGCTGCCAATAATAACTTAGTTATTCCTCTCACCCTTGTACTTTATGAGAACCTTCTCTGATTTCTGCACTTATATGTACTACTAGGGGAATGCAGATACCACGAATGATTTCACAAAGTCCCTGTTATGGAATCACGGTTTTCAAACATTTTCTAAGGATTGAAATTAACCCCAGTTTCCAATGAATTTAGTGAGATTTCAATACAATCAGCATGTTGGAAAATGGGCCCTTTTATTCTCTTTCACCAACTTCTCTATACCTTCGCTAATGTACTTTCAAATAAGATTGCATAAACTTCAGAGATTCCTGCAGTGATATTGAATCAATGTATGACAGTGGCTTAATTTTAGTGTATGCTGCAAGTATCTTATCATGAGGCATTCTGAAGTAAGTATCTCTGACACTGTTTTTTTTTTCTTTTTTTTTTTTTTTTATTTATTGTCTCCAGTAAAAGAAGTTGAGAGAGATTCTTTCTCTTCCTGTTCAGAGCCCATCTTGCTGGGATCATGTTCCTATGTCCATTTTGAAGAGGCACAGGGGAGTCACTGAAGGAATGACAGAAATATTAGAGAATAAAGGCACATAATGATGACTCCTTTTACAACTGATGCTCATGGCTTAGTTCTAAAAACTGTGTTTTGGATATGTGCCAAATTCTTATTAATGAAAAAGACAACACTTAGTATTCACTTTATATGCAAAATTATAAGGCCTTCCCTTCCCTTCCCTTCCCTTCCCTTCCCTTCCCTTCCCTTCCCTTCCCTTCCCTTCCCTTCCCTTCCCTTCCCTTCCCTTCCCTTCCCTTCCCTTCCCTTCCCTTCCCTTCCCTTCCCTTCCCTTCCCTTCCCTTCCCTTCCCTTCCCTTCCCTTCCCCCTTCCCTTCCCTTCCCTTCCCTTCCCTTCCCTTCCCTTCCCTTCCCTTCCCTTCCCTTCCCTTCCCTTCCCTTCCCTTCCCTTCCCTTCCCTTCCCTTCCCTTCCCTTCCCTTCCCTTCCCTTCCCTTCCCTTCCCTTCCCTTCCCTTCCCTTCCCTTCCCTTCCCTTCCCTTCCCTTCCCTTCCCTTCCCTTCCCTTCCCTTCCCTTCCCTTCCCTTCCCTTCCCTTCTTGTGACTTCACATCTGAAGGTCTTTTTAGATAAGAAGTAGAAACAGTTAAATTGACTCATGTACTGAGGGGACAACTGTATCCACCTAAGGAGATTCCTAAGTAGTTCCTAGAATAGTGTATGTGACAATGTAAAGAACCAAGACGCTTGCAACACAAGCAAGGAAGACAAAAATCAGAGACAGGAGCATCTGACATTCAGATGCATCTGACCATCAGATAGTAAAGCACAATACATTGTGTGTGTGCCATCTCTAATAATTCAGTTTTGCTTATTCTAACAGCCAGCATGGTCTAACTTGGAGACAGAGGAGTAAAACTTCCCTGCTCATGCTTCTGAAGCTTATGCTTCACTTATGGGAATGTGAACCTTGGAGGGGAATTCTACTGGTAATTCATAATGGTGGACACATATAGCATTCACTTTACAGAGAAAGCAAGAAATGGTAGATTCCATTTTTTTTTTTTACAAAAGAATTTGTCATTAACTATACAAAATATACTGATCTAAAATTAAGGTGATAACTTTGCATAGCCAATTTCATTACCACAGCAAGAATATATATATATGTATATAAAAATCTAGAAAATACTTTCATTTTTAGGAGTTATGCAGCACTTGGACTATGAAGTTAGTGCTGAGAGACTATCCCACTTTAGAAAATGGAAAGTATATATTTAAATCATTCAGCACCTTGGCATATCATGCCTAATGAATATGCTTGGATACTATGGTAGTAAGAGATTGGACTAGAAGTAGGCATTTCTGATTCTGTATCTCATTCTATACAGCTTTAGCTAGGTTATGTCTGTTCCCTAACTTTACTACTAATGTCCAAATTATTTTTTTCTACCTTTTAATTCCTGATATTCTTTCCTAATCATCATAAATTAAACAAACAAAAAACAACAGATCGAATGTATTGCTTTTGGCGTCCTTGATTGGCATTGTGTAATAAGATCAACTATAGTTCTAGCTGAATGTCCAACACATTCAAGTCAGAGAGACTGTGCTTTACCCTGTATTCATGGTTTTCTAGGTTATTCCAAGACTTCGGGGATGATTAAATATAATGTTTGTCTGGAGAGGCAATATACTTGGACAATTACATTCACAGGGGAATGGTATGTTCTTAATACAATAAAAAACTTATAAAATTCTTGAATAGTTCACAAGACAAGGCTAGTGAATATTGAGCAGGAAATAGTAGTTCATTATACAGAGAATAGACAAAATAGACTTATGTTTTTCATCTTTAATGTGACTTTTTGCTTCAATGACAGAGAGATGCAGGGTCTTCCTATCATTGTTTAAGTTATTTTGGAAAAACAGATTTTATCATGACTAATATCCATTTGACACAAGACACCACCTTTGTGGAATAAAATGTTTAACTTTTGTGCATATTCGAAATTACTATGCTCAGCTCATCCTAATGGAAAGCTTTGGACTTCAGAGCATCAAGAGGGAATGCGTCCTTGCAGAAATTTCTGAAGCATTTCTGAAGCTTTAGAAAGCTGTGTGTCATTTTATCTGCTAGTTGGCTTTATATCATTTTTTGCTATTGTTAGAGTTACTTTTCATTATTTCTTTCACTATATATTGTGCCCAGGGACCTTCTTCCCTATTTTATTTATTTATTTATTTTTTACTGTTGCTTTGTTAGATAAGAATTTGGTGCTGCAGCAAGAATGAAGATGTGTGAGCTATTAATTGTTTACAAATCCTTATTTCTATGGCTTTTCTACATGTATTTGTTTAAACATTTGATTTCCTTCTATTACCCTTACATGAAATAAAATTGTATCTTTCTTTTTTATGCTTTAACATTTAGCCTTTATAAATGATGAAGGCCTGTTCCATGTGTCCCTTTGGAGAAGTGATGTCACAGAAACTAGCAGGACATTTTTTAACTTTTTCTGGTAGCAACAACAGTGCTTACCCCTGCTGAGGAATTTATATGAAGGACTCCTCCATTATGTTACCCTCTTTTTCTACTAGAAGGAATGACTCAGAATTCTCCCATGGGTGGCTGTTGCAACAGTGGAGCACGAAGACTAAGAAATTAATAAAGTAAATAAGAAAGACAGTAAATATAGACCAAAACATCCTCATTTACTGTTAGAAATCAGAGAGGAACAGTATTAAGGTACATAGATGAAACAAACCAGCACTTATCCACGGTGAAATCTATAAAATGTCTTCGATTGCTCAAGGGATCTTTAGATATAGCATTATTTTCTCTATCTTATAGATGACTTGACCACCTCCGCTATGAATTTTTCATGATTTTCCTGACCCAGCAGCTCTTGCCTGTGGAGAGAGTAATACAGTATTGATTTGGGTGTTAGGTTTCTGCCTTTTTTGCCACAACAGGATTTTTGTAGCCTAGAAACCTCAATCCCTGATTACTCATTAGAGACTTGAACAACTTTTCTTAGATCTGGAATGTAAAAGAAGAATCACTTGGTTACTTTTGTCATGGGTAGCCTTTGTAGTAGCACTTCATCTCATCTCAATCAATAATTAGTATTGTAGTTATTAAACTTTCCTAATCAAATAGGCACTACTAGGCCTTCAGATTACAAAGATACTGTTGTCTGTTTAACAATTAGTGTGTTTGCAGAGGATTATACTGGTGATTTTGCTTATTTAGAAGCATATTGCAAAAGAGTAGAATAAGTAGGGGTCGGTCCTCCTGCATTCATCTTTGCATTGATGTCTTGGTGACTTATTTTCTGTGCCTCTCAGGCATATTAGAAAATTGAAAGGAGGCCATGATGTTGCTATTTCTCATTTAAACTGTATTTTTTTTTTTTATAAAAAATCCATATCTTACATCCTCTGAAAACTTACTCTCACCATTGCCATGGAAACAGATTTTTAAAAGAGACTTAACTGAAATTTAGCAGCAGTTTTTATTTCTTTGTGATTCATACTTCATAAAAATGCAAATGTCAAACTAATACATGTTTTACCTTAATATTTCATACTACCATTTAGTCTTAATTGGTCTAAGTTTTTCTTAATTAAATTTTGAGCTTCTTTGAATGATTTTAAAATTGTACCATGGACCTATGCAGCTTTACATTTTGACCGTGTGACACACAATTTAAGATATTGTCATAGAGGAAAATCAATCATTTCAACTTGTAATCACAAGCACAACAAAAGATCTAGAAGATTAAAAAAGCCTTTTGTCCTGATGGGAAATTTCTTGGCCTTTATAATCTTCATTTCCAGTGAACTATCACAGCAAAAAGCATTTTATCATTTCTATGTTTTCCAGTTTATTCCATCCTACTATGTGAAGTTGATTAGGGGATAAATTATGCTGTTCTCCTAAATAAAGCTTCTGTTCATTAATCTCTTAAGAGGTGTATTTTGAATATCCAAAGTCACAGTGTGTGCGTTGGTATGCGTTCATATGAACAAGTGTAAGCTACATTAATTTAACATTTTATTTGGGTATAAATGTGCAGTTGATGTTAGTAGTTTGATAATGAAAATGTGTCTGGTGGTCTTCCCTGAGTGCCTGTTGGGACTGGTCAGACCTCACATAACATACGGCATCTTGCTATTTTAAAATGAATATTCAGACAATTAGAGCGGGCATTTTATTGATCAAGATGGAAATGCAAGGATAATATAGAAAGGCAAGCCTATGTTCTTTTGCTTTCAGTGTGCTCACCTGAAAGAATACTGAGGTACAGACTGAATATGACTTTGAAATTGTTTAACTTTAGCTGGTTTAAAAAGGTAGTTTAGTTAAAATTGTGCTACTGTGTGTTCACAATCAGACTTAAAAAAATGACTTTTATTTAGACTTAAATTAAGGATTTCCACATAAGTTTTGTATTTTTTCTAAATGGTTTTAGAGTCTTGGTTTTATGTAAGCCACAGTATTTTTCATTATAAACAAGGTCCATCTTTGTTGGAACCATATAAATCTAGCAAGACAACCTGAGTTTTATATACAATATTCATGTGTTAAAAGCTTATCCAATCAGAAACACTTGAAATTTACTGCATGTTTATTGCATCGTATTGGGGAAAAGCTTGACATGTATTCAGAGTCCATTTCTGAATTAGGTAATTAATTAATTAATTATTTTTTTTACCAGGATTGAAATGTTCCCTGGAAAAAGTATTTTGTATGAATAACTTTTACAGTAAAGAGGATAATCAAAAAGCTCATGCTGTGTTCACCCTCATTTATGTACAAATTTTCATGAAAAAAAATAACAATCCAAAGTTTTGCAAAATAACTCTTCTAGAAGGATAAAGTTGCATTACATTAGAAGATGGTTGCAGCAGTATCTCATATTCTCAAAGAAATATAGTGTTCCTTTTGAAGGAGATTTATACAATCCTCTGAAGTAGTGCTACAAAAGTGTTTTGAAATTAATCTTTGTTTTTGAAACTGTAAACGTCAGAGGTTTTAACACAATGTCTTTTTTAATTGAAGAGAATTTTGGACTACTGTTAGTAACTCTGCTGGATATTTTCCTTTCTGCCAGTACCTTACTTGTGAAAAGCTAGGAAGCCAACTACTTACCTTGTTCTGTTTTGGCTATTTCAAACTTAAAGAATTATGTAATTATGTATTAGATCCTTATGCAATTAACACACAGTCCCACAGTCTTTTTTTTTTTAAACATTCTATATATTTATTCTGTGCTATATTTACGTGAGCAAAATTTCAAAGTTTATGGAAGGTGAAAATCAGTTTCTTTGTTTCTTTATTTTATACTTCCATGTTTTGTTGGTATACAAACCAACTTCTGCTGTGTTGTAGCTAGCTACACTGGTTCTTTGCTGGTGTAAAAAGAATTAGTCCACTACTCTGTGTTTTTATAATCAAGTAAATTAGTATCACTGACAAAAATATTGTAATTAGCCTTAACTTTTCAAAGTGAAGCTAACTTCATTTCTTCATTTTAGCCATTTTTGGCAAAGAGACTTTGGTAAGGCATCCAGTCAAAGCCAGTTCTGTTATTTTTATTTATTTATTTATCTATTTATTTATTTTGTGATAGTACTCTCAGCTATGCAATAACAGGATTTTGTATCACTAACATTAGAAAGAAAAAATTGGTGTTCACCATATACACTAATGGCCTTACTCAGAAATAGTGAGTGCTTACAGCTTGAGCAGTACTTATGAATGACAGATCCCTCAACACTAAAATGTAAATTAGCTGCATTTCCCCTTTTTATTGTATTCTAAGACATTTTGAAGCCAAGCAGAAGGAGATTCCAGTTAAATTATGCTTTACTGTAGAAAAAAGAAGTGTAGTCACAGAGTATATGCAGGAAGGCTTCTTCCTTGATGTACTTTTTGTATTAAGAAACTATTCTCTAACATTTTTACATCCTTTATCTTACTTAAAATTTGCATTATATATGCTCAAGATTTAGAGACATATATTTTCTTCTCTCCACAAACACCTTATTGAGATTATGAGGGTTATGGATGTATGTTGAATGATAAAAGAGTCTCCAACTATATTTGAAGCTAAATTTTATGCTAATTTTCACTGAGTTTAAACAGCATTAAATATTTATAGTAACCTGCTGGGTAAGAGGTAAATTTTTCCGTCAGACAGTGGTTGCATGAATTTGACCACTCAGTTGGGTCCATGGAAAAATATTTTAAATATATTTGTGGTATTTAGTGCAAGTGAAAGATAAGTATGTTTGTTGCTGAAATTGTTGATTATTTAAATACATGAACCTGTAAAAAAAAGTATCATTATTGTCTATATTACAACTTAATTTAAAACCTTAGAAACATGTTGGTCAGGTTCCCAGGGCTGCCCACTCAGATTTAGATGAGTGTGTATAAAAGCTTTCTACTGTAAACATAGCAAGTCCTGCAGTTTGAGCAGTGTGTTTGCCCATTTTTGCATGCTCAGCTTATGTGCATTTTTTCTGAAGATTAATGTGTGACATTCTGTATACGTTGTGCTTACCACAATGAAAGAGAAAATTCTTCAAAATATAATATTCCAGAACATGCGCACACATGCACTTACAGGAACAGTACTAGAGAACCAAAAAATACATATTTGAAAACTAATCAAATCTCACTTTTGTATTGAAACAACCAAATAACAATGTTCAACAATGTCTTTACCTACAGACACTGTTGCTACTGTATTAATAATCCCACCTAATTGACACTGTCCCTATTTATAATATGTGTATGGTACTATTTACAATGCCCAGTTTCTCCTTTTTTGAGTTACTGTTTTGGCCTCTCTGTAAAGATGAGGAATGTTTTTCCAAGTTAATGACAGTCCTATTCTACTCATGTAAGATACATATTTACAAACTGTTGTTTTGAAATGTAGTTGATATGAATGTGTTTAATAGTTAGACTTGAGTTCCTCATCCCGTACTCCTTAATTGAGTGAATTAATTAAAAATGTGTTTGCCCATAAAAGAGTGGATGATCAGACTCAGTACTTGATGTCACAAATAAAACTGAAAGTGAACATAATTATGTTTCACCTTCCTATTTATTCATTTGTGTGTGCATAAGCATTCAGTTAGTTGCATGCAATATAGTATCTTAAACAGTTTCATTTACAATTTGCTTTTTAAGAAGAGAGGAAGGGTTAAAGAAAAGTTAATGACTAGATAATGATCTCTTTCTGAAAGACTGAGCACCACTTCTAATTTTCAATTTGCAGAACATCAGGGCAGAAAATACATTTCTGACAGTTAGTTTGGTAACTATACTTTATTCAGAATTAAATTCTCAATGCAGAAAAACAGAGGTCATTTTGAGTATAGGTGCCAGAGTGTTATTCCTACATATATTTATGGTACAGTGTAACAGCTTTAAGAAACATGATATGCAAAGGTACTTTCTATCTGTGTTGTTCTTCTTTAAAAACAACAGACACTGACGATGGCTACCATTTCTTCTAAAATAGTCCATATTTTTGAGTCAAAATAGCATGGTTATTGCCCTAAAATTTACACAAGCAATACAATATTCTTTTTTTAAAAAAAATAAAATTATTTATTATTTTGACTGCAAACAGTATGGAAAACTAAAAGCAGTTCAACCAGCACATTGCTTGATATAATTGTTCTTTTTGTGGGATTGTTTTTCTCATCCCCAGAGAAACCCAACATTATATTCATGATTTGGATGGGCTTATTGAACAGTAAGCAATTGCTTTGTCTCCATGAGGGATTTTACTACCCAACAGCATGATCAGATAGAAGAATAATTCTGCACTTCTATACAGGAACATTGTGTTGCTACTGAATCTAAAGAAAACTTATGTGATTATAGACTATTTTGATAAACATCAAAGAAAAGAGCTGTAACTGTGAATGCTGTATCAGTTCATTCTGAGCTGATTCAAATTAAATTAAATGATGAACAGAAAGAGGTGTAACTGAAGATTTTGATTTTAAAGGGCTAAAATTTGAGAAAGGAGGGAAAGTAGGACATAATGAGAACTTAGTGGTTGAATGTTACCAGACCATCCGGCCTTCTGCATCAAACATATGGAAGTAACAAAATGATGGATGTGAAAGGGACTTCTAACCTAGACAGCTGAATGCTTTGTTATCACAAATTACTAAATTTAGCCAGCTAAGTTGTAAAATTAAGTATTCCTTTAAGAAGCATGTTCCAGATAGTAGACCTCTGAAAGGTAGAGACTCTTGAATTTCTTAAATAAATCTCTTTATAACCACTTAGTAGCCATTTGTTCTTTTGTCTATATTATTCTTAAGAAGGCAGTTCTGCCTTCCTAATGTTTCTCGCTTCTATATATTTATGGAGAATAGTCATATCCATTTCTGGATCTCCTTTTGCCCTACAATACAGCCAGGCTATTAAATCTCCTCTAAAGATAAATGCCTTCTTCTTACCTGCTTATGGAGCTTGCATTTGTCATTTCTTGTTTCTGTTTGAATCCCTCTTTATTGAGCATGTGTGACAAGGGATGAGACAGTTTTTTTTTTTTATTATTTTATTTTTATTTGGACTATGTCACTTGCAAATTTTTTCTCTTTGCTTCAGATGCAAGTTTCTGAAATTGTTTCAATTTTAAGTTAAAGATATTGGAAGTCTTTTCCATATTTAAATTGCTAATGTCTTCAGTAAAGCTGACATAATTAATTATTTTCCATAATTTCTCAACATAGGCCCTTTTGAAATATAGGATGCTGGCTGCTAATCTGTTATCACATGTCCTTCTGGTTTGTGTGAATAGATTCAACTCATTATTACTTTCCTTAAGGTATTTTTTATGACCACTCTTCTGTAATATGTCCTCAAAATTTACAAAATACTTGTCTTAAACTAGATAGATTACCTACTTTTGGTTCCATCAATATTGTTGTTCATACTTCTGCTGTTCATTTAGCCTTTAATTTGTTCATGTTTACGTGATTTTCCTATGTATTAAACCCGGGTCTGCCTTAGTTTTAAATTATAGATCTTTTTATCAGCTATTCAACTTCAGAAAGCTTGTACTTCAAGAGCTCAACTGGTGCCCTTTCCACTGAGAATACTGTGTCTATGAATATCTCACAGTAACTGAAAATCCCCCAAATTTCCTCAAAATTCCAGTCTTTGAATCATCTTTGGTGTTTTGTCACCCTTTTCACGGTGACTTAAATAATGCCATTGAGGATCACTTCTGCATCTGCGTCTTCAACTTTTTCTTGACTGGTGGATTTTTCTGTAACACATTCTTGCAAGGAGGCGGCGATGTTGTTTGCCCTGACATGAAGAATAATGTGTGGAATTTTCCCCACACCCAGCAGGGTTCTCTTTACCCTCAATTCTGTGTCATGCCATCTTTGTTCCTGGCACGCAGACAACTTTTCTCTTGTGCCTCTTTAAGGACAAACTCTTTCTCCACAGCCAGTTCTTTCCTGTCAGAACCCTTGTTTGCACGGTATTTTCTCATTCTAGGCTTAGTGCCAATCACAGAATCTGATGTTTCTGACTGAAGGTGTTTGAATTAGTTTTTATTTTTTATTTCTGCACTTTGGCTCGTTGCTTTCTTGGTATTTTTCAGTATATATTTTTATACATACTCTTAGTATCAAATCATTTTAACATTTAGTTTTTAGAGAAAGTAGTGAATAAATTTGTAATGAATTGTGCTTATAAATGTTGACGAAATTAAAGGAGTTACGAGAATACAGAAAACAAGGAATGTTAAACTGAAAAGGGGGAAGACCATATCCGAAAGCACTAAATGTTATTTTGTGAGTACCCATATAGTCATACCAGTCAGGTTTCTATGCATGCATTTACAGGTTCACATAAAATAGCAGGTGCAGATTTTCAGTATCTTAAGCTATTTTACAGGACTAAAATTCTACTTCAAGGTGTAAGTGCACTGTCAGGACTGTAAAAAGAGTTGTTTATGCCAGACCTGTACTTTAGTTTGATCAATACATTAATTCTTTACTTCCATTAATATCAAGTCTGGTCTCAATATCATGAGATATAAATAAAATATTAATGCATATAAATTGTGACCCTATATTTTCCTCGGATAGTCTGTGAGCAATGAAGTATTGGTGGAAATAGGGCTATAAGTGTGGCTGTCACAGAAGTATCATATCAGATGAGTACTCAGCAGGAACTTTATCAAATCTTGGAAATCTGTGGAATGTGTTTCTTTCTTGTAATACTAGGTTTCAGCGGACATTTTCCTGTATGAATCCTGAGACAACTGAAATGCATTAGAACCAGTAATAGTTATTCTACTAAAATCCTGAAAGTCTCTTTCTTTTTACACTGCAGTTCACTAATACATTCTGCATTTTCATGCAGAATGGTGATCTGAGTAACTCATGAAAGGCTGAGCATAGTAATGTTATAACAACTGCCAGCATTTTCCATCTACTGGTTAGGGATTGATAAGTAGAATTTAATAGTCAAAGGAGACTATTGTAGCAGATGCATGAATAGAAAATAGAATCAGGTAATGAAGTACTTGTTTAGCAACCTAATATGGCCAGTGAAAAGTTACTTTTTAATGTCATATTAAGATAGAAAACTTGTGAATTTATCTACTGCTGACCAATGATGCAGCATAATGTTTAATGTGTGTGTGTGGTTGGGAAATGGTGTATTAAAAATGTGTTAAAGGAAAAAATGTGACTGCCCAAAATAGTTGGCTAAGTTTCACCTGTGTTCTACTAATAGAAAAAAAAAAAAAACCAACAAAAAAACCACAAAGATTTTGGGATATATGAGGCTATTATTTTCTTGACCTTTAAAGTTTCTCAGAATAGTAATAACAAAAGATAGGAAAGACATATTAGGCATGCCATTTGCTCTGTCCCCTCAGACAGAGGTTGTGCATCAGCAAGTCTAAATTTGATAATAACATTTAGTAACTTATCCTACACTGAAATATTATGTATTTCTGGTCTCACGTGTCCTTTTTTCCTCCAGGACTGAAACTCAGTTTCAGCTTGGTTAATGGTAGTGTTAAATGATATATTGATGATTATTTTGCCAGGTATTTGTTTCCACTGCCTTTTTTTTTTTTTTCCCTTTTCTTTTTTCTTTCTTTTTTTTTTTTTTTGGTGAAGAATAGATTTTCTGCAACAATAAATTGTACTGAGAGGATTTGAAATCTTCTTTCTTCTTAATTTTAAATAATTTCTTTAATGTTAATTTTATTTAATGATTTAAATGTGAAATATGTTTATTTTGTGACAGGAATGTCAGGAGTTGCCTCATATACACAAGATTTTTCATAATTTTAGCCCACAGCATCTCTATTGTGAATGTCAGTTTGCCTTATGAACAGTGAACAGAGTGCAAGACCCCCTCTCAGGGTTTCAGACTTTCATTTAGATGAAAGGAATTTTTCAGGAATACCCAAATAGATTTTATTGCAGACTATCCTTTCTTCAGGAAGCAAATTCTTGTAACTGTTGAATAGGTGAATTTTCAGCACAAATCATAATTTCAACCAACGAAATGAAATGTTATAGCTGGATTTATAAATAAGAATCAGATTTTCATAATAAAAGCTAAAAGCTGAAGAAAGTGCTAACACAAGCAGTAGCATTTTAATAGTAATTATTAGGAAGTAACAAGAGTGGGATGTTCCCTGTGGGCAGGGGAGCTGGGAGCTGAGCATGACAACAGAGGCAGTAGTGGAGGTCTTGCTGAAACAGGGCAAGCCTGGGGATGGTAGCCAGGTTCAGCCAAGTGTCTAAATTGACATACAAGTCCATGGTGACAAGCCAATGTTAATGATGGCTCATGAAATGGTCAAGGTTGGGAGCTTGAGCTTAAATGCAGCTCCCAAAGGAAGGGGGGCAAATCCTTGCATCTCCTGAATATTTCCTGAACAGCCTGAAAGAAGAATACACATCAGGTCTGGCCTTGTTAATGAGAGCTAAAACCCTGACATTAAAGTTTTACTCTTTAGTAAAGGAGGGAGCTCAGAAAAATTAGAGCATAAACAACAATAATTTTTTTTTCCTTTTCCCAACTTCGAAAAGAGTATTCAGATTATTAGGGACTAAGTAGCTGATTTTAATTGTTGTTTTTAAGTTAATAGTCATTGTATTATCAGAGCTTACAATTATTTTTTTTCCTCTAATGCTGAAGGATTCTTACCCTTATGTAAAGGGATATTATAACTATACATTAGGAAAAAAAAAACAAAACCAACAAATTAATTAAGGAAATAAATTCTGTCTTAAAATGCCTTTTTTTTTTTTTTCTGGTTAAGATGAGCTGAAAGTGGAAAAATAAAATATTATTTTGGTAAAACTGTTTGCACAATCTTTGACCTCTTTCAATCCAGAACTTTATGTTACTAAGGCTTTAATAGCAATTAAAAAATATACTTGTGAAAATTTGATAATTTTTTCTTAAAAAGCCCCAACTGTCAGGAAACTACCAGGAAATATGAAAGAACAAACTCTGTAAACAGAATAATAGAGTAAGGGCAAGAGAATCACCTTGGTAAGTATCCTGGAAAGCCTTATAAAATAATGGAACAAAGGTTAAGGCAGCATTGTATGTAACAATATATGTAACAAGAAATAATTACAACCAAGATGAAACTGCTCACTAAAGCACTGCCAGATTTGGTGATTTCTAATTTTATTTGGCAATTTTATAAATGTTATGGAGGAGGAATAGACCTTGATTTACATTCTTACATTGTGCTAAACCAGAAAATGCTGTGTATTAATGAGGACAATAATACTTCAAAGGTTCTGAAAGATTTTAGAAACATGAATGTGAGGTAACAATATTATTTCAGCTTGGATAGAATATGAGAGTATGAAAAAAAGAATCCCTTAAAAGAAAATTAAACCATAAATAAAATGTTTACCATATATTTGAAAATTGAAAAAATGGAGACTTTAGAAACAAAAAACGAATTATATGTTTTTGCTGAACTACATTACTGATGACTTAGAGAAAATACGTTCTTTTAAAAGGCCTTAAATAAGAGGGGTATGTTATTTTCAAGATAGCATTCCTTTCAAAACTCTTCATTCATGCTAATAAACAATATTTCCTGTAAAGTAAAAACTGTTTACTTAGATAGCTCTTATTCTGCTTTATGATGCAAATTATCATAGTATATTAGATATTGTAGAGTGAATTTCTCTCCAAATCTGTGTGATTGTTTGTATCTGCAAAAATGTGTTCCCAGTCAGTGATACCACTCTCTTTGGTTCTGTAGAGATTTGTACCTTGATTAATTTTAAAATGAGTAAGTCTAATGTAGGTAAATATTAAAAAGTTAGGAAGTGTGTGTCTTTCTAGGATTGTCTTTGCAGACTACTGTATTAAAAATAGTCACAAACATATCTGCAAATATGTTGAAGTACTAAGTTTTGTGTAGTACACTGACTTTGTTTTTGCAGACTTTTAAATAATAATGTCTTCATGCATGAACTTGTCCAATTTTTTCCTTTAGAAGGTTTAAAAAGAGTAGGCAGACTACAGGATGGCATTTAGAATCCTGTAATTTGTGATGAGAAATAAAGTCATTTTTGCCATGAAATGAACTGATTTGTGAAGACTGAATTTCAGTCCTATGTAAGGAGTGTAAGGACTTATGTTCAGTCCCACATAAGTAATCACTTAAGGAATATTTATTAATTAAAAGAAATTTGGCTGAAAGATGAAATAATATCAAAATGCATACTGCATTTTAATTTACTCAGTTAAAGTATATTACCACATTCTGCTTTCATTAAGTGAACACATATTATTGGCTTACTTCCTTTTATTGTTCTGAACATTTACTTCTCTAAGTATATTATCTTAACAAAAAATAATTTTCTCATCTCTGTTTCTAATTTTCTTGTATTTCATTGCTTTTAAGTTTATCATATTTGTCACTGCCAAAGAGTGTTATATTTTTTAATTCAGTTTTAATTCAGTTTCCAAACATACAAGAATTTTAGGAAGTGATCCTGATCCTGCAAACCATAATGAAGCTCAAGGATGACAGATTCTTATTTCATATTTTGTATAGTGCCTCACTCAAGCTCCAAAGAGTCGGTTTTGGAATTCCAGTCCTTACTGTCTCCATCTTGTAGACTACTTGCTTTATTTTCTCACCTCATTTGTGTGCAGGCCTTTGAGCGTGTTTCTTCTTTGTCTGTTGCCAGATAGTCAGAGATGTGGTTGCTGTTTTTTATGAACGGATAGTGCACGAAAGTGCTTTGTCAATCTGCAGTAATACAGGACTCTATTTGCTATTCAGTAAACAAAAATTTCAGCCATAGGCAAGATTTGTAATTCACATCCAAGGTCTTTCTTTATCTCTGAACATAAATATGTTGGCATTCCTGTTTTCTCTGGCATATTCAAGGGTATTTTAGGTTTCCTTTTAATGGCATTAGGAAGAATTTCATTCAAACAATTCAGCAGTTTCTTCAGTGGAACACAGCTTTCATTTGCTTCTGGTCTGCTTTGGCATTTTCATTAGTAGCTTTGTCATAATTGTATTGTACCAATGAAATTTCAACCATAATATGAAGATAGGAAGCACTGTTTTTACAGATGATGGTCAGACTTATGAAGATAGAGGACCATGTGGAACTTAAGCAATATAATTGAAGTAAGGTGAACTGCAAGATCTAGCAGTTAATTAAATGAAATTTTGTCTTAAAATTGAGTAATTGCTAAACACAAAGCATGAGGAGTTGTTGAGTATATTCCTCATCAGCAGTGACTGTGAGGCATCAATATGATGTATTTATAAACATGAACTTAAATATGTCAAGTGAAGATAAAAATAGTGTCATTATAAGAGGCATCAGCAAGATCTGTTGTCTCCAGTTCTGGTTACCAGTGTTGAAAAGAAGGGGTTCATAGGGTAACCAGTGCAGAGAAAGGCTGTTACAATTACAGATAAGTACAGAGGCTATCTTACAAGAAATAACAAATGCTTTCTTTACCTAACATCTGTAAATTGTGAAGTTGTCCCAGTTAATGAATAAGTTGTTTTATTTGTTATTTATCTTCATTAACAGATTTTTATTTAAAATTAATTAATTAATTAATTTTATTTGTCCAGTTACAGCTTCTAACCATTGGGTATCATTATGTCTTTTTTCTGTTAGAGAAAATAGCTGTTTATAACTCTCTGGCATTTTCTACAAAACTTCAGCCACAACACCAGTCTGTTCTAATCAAAAGAAAATTGCTTCAATCTCGTCTTAATTCCTTTATCAACTCTTTTAATTGTTTGATTAGTAAGGGAAAATGGAGAATTTTGTTGCTTATGTTGTGCTTTCAGACTTCCAGAAAAAATCCAGTCTCTGCATAAGAATTGTGGCTGTATAGGTACATTTCTGTCTGCAGAAAGTAGAAATACATGTTTTCTTTTATGTAGTTCGGTATCTTTACTGACTCTTTAATCTTATAACAGAGAGCATACAGAGCCTTTATAACATTATAAAAAAGTTCTCATGGCCTCAAAGTTTTGGACAATATTTACATCAGATAACCTAATATTTAAGGGAAGATGTTAAAACATAATTACATTACCATTCACATATTAAATGTGTTTACAGATATCAATATTGTGTTTTCCACCAAATGGCACTAAAGTTACTGTGGTTTAGTGAATTGGGGTTTTAGAATTACAAGGCTATTCATTCCAAAGCAGTTTTTAAAAATTCTTTTATATTCCAGCTCATGTTGGTAAATCAGTAGATGATTCTTTAATCAGTAATGCCAGAAGAACTGCAGATGGAGACATTATTCTCTGAAGGTGCATATGAAGTCAAGATTCTGATCATTGATGAACCTTAAAGTTTCTGGGATGCTTTTCAAAGATAATAGTATTGACTAAATATATTGACTAGGTTGCATTTTGGCCTTTGTTTCTCATCTTATTTCTTATTTCCATCTTATTTTCTACTTTTGTTGTTAGATTACGTAAGTCGTATTTCATCTGCAAACATATTCATTAGTAATGGTAGACAATGACAGTTTTAATGTTAAGCTCAAAATATATATCAGCCAAACAGAATTACAGAACAATTGAAGCTTAATTTTTGAGGCTTAATTAGGTTTCTGTTTCACAGTCTAGAGTTACATTCTGTAGCATTTTAGCCAGAAGATAGTTTTAAGTGAACAATGGAAGATGAGGAAAACATTAATCCATGTATTTGTAGTACTTTCCTGGTTGCCTGTCTTTCTTATCTGAGTATCCATCTACAACACTATCATTCACATCAATTTCACAGGACAAGGGCTTTTGATTTCTGAGTCCCTCTGTTTCAGCCCCCATATATTATGGAAAGCTTGTATATATAAAATGCAAAATTACAGAAACTTTGGTTCTAAAAAAGTTGGAAAAAAGAAAAAGGTCTAATGAATGCAATTCTCAGCAAAAAGAAGGTTCTCTTTTTGTCATTTAACCCAAAGTATGTGCATGCTTGTAAATATATAGGAGATGAGAACTACACCTTTATCAATAATCAGTGTGTAGAACGAATAATGGAAAGCAGAAAATTTACTCTTCAGAAAGGTTTATTTCATCTTTAACTTCCTTAGCAACAACTATTAACTTCTTTTAAAATCTTACTGTAGTCTCTGGTGATTGCCACAGAACCTTTTCACTCAATAACAAAATTTGCAGAAAATCTCCCATGTAAACACAATATTTTCCAAATGCCAGGTCTTTGCTACCACCAGAGATTCATCGAGTGGTATAGAAGGTTATACTTCAAATAATGAGGAAGTATGCATTAAATAATTTCGGATTGAGATACTTGATGTAAAAATTACTGGCAGAGCAAGAGCTATTTCTGTTTGTTTATACTTACCAGTCACAAAAATGTCAACTGTAGAAAGGCAGCTTAGAATATGTAACTAGACGATGTACTGCAGGAAGTTGACATAATTGCTACCTCAATTATAAACAGGCATACGTATGGAAGTAGAAATAGAGCCTTTTTTCATAACTCCACTAAATGTGTACAGCTCTGAAGCTGAAAAGACTTTCTTTAGTTAGCAGAAATAGCAGGTTGCATGTTCTTTTCTCTTTAGGCCAGTATCTGTTAGAAGAAACTAAACAATATTCAGTCATAGATGTAAAACCAATGCCAGGCTGTCTAACATTCACAACACAGGAAATGCCATAATTCAGTACTTCAGGATTTCTCTCTCTCTCTCTCTCTTTTTTTTTTTCTCCCTAGATTTTAATCTGTGTATGTTCTCTTGTCCAGTTTCCATGGATGTCTGGTTCCAAAGATAACTTCAAACAAACACCAAAGAGGGCTAACGATATTTATATTGCATATTTTTTTCTTGCCTGCCAGTATGGCTACGTGAATTAATAAAATATCTAGGTAATCAGGCTTAATCTTCCTTAGATAATAGAAAATT
Organism: Anser cygnoides; assembly: GCF_040182565.1. Taxonomy (NCBI): domain Eukaryota; kingdom Metazoa; phylum Chordata; class Aves; order Anseriformes; family Anatidae; genus Anser; species Anser cygnoides. The sequence goes on along the minus strand of NC_089880.1, from coordinate 26,375,262 downwards.
TGCAATTACTAAAAAATCTATCCTTCTGCATATATCAAAATAAAACGTGCTAGAAACTTTTAAAAACCTCAGCATGTCCAGAAAGAAAATAGCTCTTAGCTGAATTCTGTTACTGGCTTTGAGGAGTATGGCTTCAGCATATACCAGAGGGGTATTCCAACATCACGGAGAGCTCAGAGATCAAGGCTCAGAGAAGTTGCCTCTCATACTGTGGACACAGGAGAGAAGACTAAAGAATGTAAATGGTTACACACTGAAGGGTGTAAAGACAGCATCATCAGGTAATCAACTTTATAAAACAGTGAATAACTTAAGCACTAAATACATGTAAGATAAGAAATGAGGAGGCTAGGATGTGACACATAGTTGTATAGATCTAGTTGCTTACTTGTAATGCAACTTCCTAAATTTTTTCCTCTTCTGCAGCATTTTCCCTTTAAATAATCCTCTTTTTTTTTTTTCTTTTTTCTCTCTTTTCCGTTTACAGTTTAATCCATTTCATTTTTCCTTCCTTAAGCACTTCTGAGCTCTTTTACCTTTTTCTTCTTTGACCTGGTCTAACAACTATGTCCTAGCCTATTTCCCAGCTAAATAAAGCTCAAGGGTATTTGAATTCAATTTGGACCCATCTTTATTCCAACAATGATGTTGCTAAATTAATATCATTATAGGTCGCTAAGAAACTGTATAAGGAAACAGAACATGGCTAATAAATGTTCTTTCTTTTCTGGACAAAGTAGCAAGTTCATTGTTGTAATTGATGTTCAAAGAGATTACTCTGTCATACTGTAAATTCCAGGCACTGTGTCATATTCTGCAAAATGCTCATTTGACTGTTCTTTTTCAAAATTGTTTCCCTGTAAAGGAAGATTTTTTTTTTTTTTAATGATTCATTTAAACTTGACACATCTTAGTAAATGCTGAAGCACTGGGGATGGTATTTTTTCCCCATTTGCGTTTTTACCAGACATCTGTTTGTCTCTTAAGAGGAAAGATTCCCCACAGTAAACTGTAAAAGCAATGTGATTCTCTTTGTTTAAAAAAAAGAGAGTTAATGCTTTTAAAGTTTTTCTTATAGTTAAAATGTAGATGATTTAACTTTACTTTTTGTATAAAACAATTATGATATGAAGCAGCTGTGTGAAATCTAACAGAAGCAGAGGTAAAAATTCAGCACCAAATTCTGCACAGTTTTAAAAAAGAATATTTTATAAGTTTTATGGATAGAGAAGAAACAGTAGATGGTGTATAATCCTGATTTAGTGGACTTTTGTCCATAATAACATTATCATTAACAAAATGTGGAAGTAAGTTCTAGATAAAATTATATTACGACTGAATCTATACTGGTAGGGTATTGCTTTGAATCTAGAGGGTGGTTTTTAATGGTTCACAGTCAAAACAGAAGAAAGTATTGGGTGGAACTCTGTGGTGTTCTGTTCCTCCTGTTAGAATTAAATTTTTAATTGATGACACCATTCCGGGAGAGATTAACAGTATACTGAGGGACAAAAGTAGAATTCAAAATGATCTGACAACTGGAGAGGAGAAACAGCATCCCAGAATGCAGAAGCAGAATCATAGCCTGCACCACATGTGGAGTGATTTTTTAGCTCTGCACAGCATGAGTAAGGCCAAGCTGTATCCAGTTTTGCATGCTTCCCTTCAAGGAAACTCTGGACCGACTATAGGCAGCTAAAAGAAAGTGAAGGGAATGATCAGAAATGTAGTAGGTGAACTGTAAGGAAAAATCAAAGAACCTAAGCTTGTTAGCTTAAAGGAACGAATATAACAATTGTTGTTGCATAAAACAACAATTTTCAATATGTGTTGTCATTTGTGATTAGGACAGTAAGTAATGGACTTAAATTGTTGCAGCACATTGAAATTGCTGAAGGAGAATTCAAAATAGTTAGTAGGTGTCTAACTGTGGAGGCAGTGATCCACTGGAATGGCCCTGCCTAGGAAAATTACAGGGTGTCCATCATTAGATATCTGTAATATAGATTAGAGAAGAACCTGTCTACGGTGGCAAAGGTAGACCTGATTCTTCTGTGTGGTAGTAGGATGCAGTAAATGACATTGGAGGTCATTTGCTTAGAACAATGCTTATTTTATTGGTATGTCAGACTTTAATTCATGTTACATTCATACTAGCAGAATCTTGATTTACATCTTGATTACCTCCTTTACCTTCTCATTACCTAGGGGAAATTAAGTAGTTTGCATTAAAATTGGCTTGCATATAGAACAATGTAAAATATTCACAATGAAATGTGTACAAACTAGATAGTGCAACTATACTTGCATTCAAATTAGCAGTTTCAACACCCTCCTGTTGACAAATGATAATCATAGGAATTAGTATGTAAACCTTAATGCACATATGGAAGCCTGATTTACACAAGCAGCTGAATAAAACTACTTGCTTTTACAAACACTAACTAATAAGTTTCAGAATTAAGTTATATTTGGGATGAGTCCTGAGAAACTGCAAATTGGGGCCCACACTTAAGCTAATTGCATCCAACATCAGTGAAAGTTGCCTTCTGTTGAGAATGAGGAGTTGCTTTACTGGATGAAGGCCAGAATATGCATCATCTTGGTTGACTGAGTCTTATTTGATCAAAAGATTCCTTTGTTACATTCTAAATTTGAAAATCATGAGGTGTGTTATGATTTGAGATGATCAGAGCATATCAATACCTTCAAAAAGTGGTGTGAGCCCAAAATGTTATTCTGTAGAGAGAAGGAAGTTGGGAATTAGGAGGTTCTCTGCTCAGATCATTTCTTTAGTCGCTATCCAAGGCTATGCATATATTTACCTCAGCTTTACTGGTTATAAAGATAAGACAATAGTACATATTGTATTCCGTAAATAGAATATACATGTGTAAAATAGAACATGAATCATTGATATTATTAATAGTTCTTAACTTTTATTACTATATCTTAATTATTTTCCCCACAAATAAACACATCTGATGTAGAACTGTTGGTGCTGTTTCCCTCTAGGTTTGAGATAACTGTAGTGAAGTAATATACTTAAGGTTCTATTTTTTGCGTGAAATATAATAACTTAATGAAAGTCAGATGAAGAAATATTTGTATTTGTTGCCTATAGAATAAAGTAAACAAAGTAGTCTATAAAATCCTTAGGGCTGTAAGCATCTAAATTAAGCCATTTGGCAGAAAGATAAAGTTTGTGTACATACATGTATATATATTGATTTAAATGGGTCTTACTGCCAAGGCATTACAAATGGGACTGTCAGTGTAGCAGCAGAGTACATCAGCAGTATCAGGCAGACCAAGGAGACTTGGACAAAATTATAATGGACAAATCTTATTTAAGAGCTAACGTAACTCACTTTTCTTTCAGTGTTAAATAGGAAAAAAATACAAACTATAATTTTGAGGTAAATATGGTATATTATTTTTTAACTGCCACTAAAAATGAATTAAATTTGGGGTTTGCTCTATCTTGGGTAAGTATGTTGCTATTGCATTTTTTTTAACGTCTTTTGAGGGCCTCTTTGCCAAATGGATAAGTTCTACTTATATTAAAGTAATTGAGAAATGTGCTTGTCTAACTTAAAGTAAAATGTATTTGTAAAGTAAAATCTTTGTCCTGTTTCTTTTGTCCATTTCTTTTTCTTTCTCTCTGCTTTCAGTACTCATCTTACTTCAATCTATCCTTCTAGCTTCAACCCCACCCATCTTCCTCTCTCTCTTTCACTTTGCTTTTAGACCTTTATAGATCTCTCTATCTTTTTCTCCACTGCTACCAGGTTATACAGGCTTTTATGTTACAGTGGCATAAAATCTAATTGCTTTCTATTTAAAATAAAAGGAAAAAAGCAAAATCTAAACCAAGTCCACTAGCCTTGAAATATATTTATTTTTTAAAAACGCAAGCTGTTATATTTTTAGCCATACAATAATATACATACTTTCCTTATGGATGATGCTAAATACTCAGTGCTGTACTTGAACTATTTTTATGAACCAGGTTTTTATCTTTAGATTTTTTCCTTTAAAAATGGGATTTTGTTCTCAGTTCATGAGATGTGTTAAATGACACTTGTCCTTGATTCGGTTTGCTGCTTCTTCATGGTCCAAATTGCCCTTCATGCAGAGCTGAGCTTGTAATATGTACTCTAGATGCTGAGTAAATGCTTTCACTGGCTGTCCCTGGCTTACTTACTCAGCCAGTCTGAGTCACCTTCAAAACATCAAGATTATGTGTATATACACTGTAATAAATAACCACCTGCACTGAGGTAATGCAAATTGAATTTGTTGAAATATGGCCTATTATATTAAAATTTATGTTTCTATTATAATTTTTATTGTATGAAAGAAATTTGTCCTGTATAGAATCACTGAGACGTAAGATCTGTATCCATACATAGGAAAGCTTATCTTTTCTTGTGAACTGTTTAATAATAGAAGATACGTGCATGGTAAGAATCTAAACATCTCTTTTTTTCCTCTTAAAAAATTCATAGCTGGATTTTGTCATTCTTAAAGCAGGTCAAATAACTTAATCATATAGTACTCGTGTACACACCCTAAATTGTGTATACATGATTAGAGAGTCGGTTTCTTTTTATACTTGAACTAGTTATTTTCTAAATAATGTCAATAGATTAGAAATAAATGTAAAACATTCATTAAAGGGATTTCAGAGAAAACTCAGCTGTAGGGGTGTTTTAATTCTGAATCTGTACAGAAGATAAAGATATAGGGAGAACAGGGGGACCATGCAATACACAGTTCAGAAGTTGACACACCTCTAGCTTTTACTATTGAAACAAGGTACCTAGTGAACTGTGTAGCTAATAGGTATTTTCCTCAATGAGAGAAATAACCATTAAAAAAAATCTGAAATCAATTGGTAAATATTCAGGCACTACATTAGCCTTATTTCATGCTAATTCAGCTTTATTGAATTCATATCACCATCCATAAAAGCTGCCTCTGCTGTTCAAAGTAATATCCAGTATATCTCAATTAACAATGTGTTAACCTTTCATCCAAGTTGGCAACAAGAGTGAAGCTAAATAGATTAACTATCAAAAATGGAAATAAAAATCTAAGAACAAAAAAAGAAGTTAAAAATATTTTTATTTCTGATAATCATTTTAAAAATATCAGTAGAACAGACAAAATGACATTAAACTATGAATATTCCTAAGTCTGATAATATAGATAGTACATATTTTTGTTTTTAGATATTTAAACGAGTCTTATGAATATTACAAGAATTTACAAAATGTTTGGAATAGCAGTAGGCCATACAATATATCTGAAGAGAATAAAAGCCTGTTCCAGCAGACAAATGGGAATTTTGACTGAGTCTATTCTTGCCATATTTTGTGGGTTATTTTGCATTAAATGTCTGTGGTTGCTGTCCATTGCAAGAAATTAGAATCTATGATCTGAGCCTTCATTGCTATAATAGTGGCAATATTTTTCTATTTAGTTAAAATTCAAATTAAAATTGAATTTGTTTAGTTTATAAAATGTACCCTTCTGCTAGAATAGTTTATAAAAACTAAGCGTAAGTATAACCATCATCACTCATATTTTCATTTTTTTAGTTGTGATTTTTAATCATTTGGGATGTGAATGGGACACTAGCTTATTGGATTTGATCTCTCTTTTTTTAAATATATTTTGCGAGTTAAATCAGTTCAATACGGAGATGTTCTTTTTTATTAATTGATCTTGTCTTAATTTAAACCTAAGAAACTACATGGCATTATATTTTTTATCACATGTAAAAGCACAAGTAAAGAAATCTTTGAGGTTCCAATAGCATATCAAACAAATGCATATTATAGTGAATTTAAACTTGATTTTTGTTGCTGTTGTTAAATATAGCCTAATATCTGTACTATGTATTTTAATACTTTAAGGTCTAAAAATATGCTATAAATCATACAGCATGGGCTATATTTCTGAGTTAGTGTCGCTAATGATACCTTCACTCTTGAATCCCAAATTTTGTTTCAGGCATTTTCTAGTGCAATCTGAATATGACATTAACACTTTTTCTCCTTTACTCACTTATAGGAATTGTGACTGTCATGAATGGAGGGACCATATGCTACTTTGAAAAGGCAGCAGGGGCCATGGAGACAGTTTATAAATGATCTGAGTAAGAAATGAACACGGAGCAATTAAGCTAGTTAGGAGTCCAAAGGTTTTGGGAAGTGAGGATGCTAAAATCGGTTCCCTTTAAATATGAAGATAGAATTAAAAATTAGTAAAAAAAAAAAATAAATCCTATCTTTTCCCCTAATGATTTCTTCATTCAGTAAAGCATGGTTTGTTTTCTCTCTTTAATGTGGGACAAGGAGTTTAACACTGGAAGTTGGTGAATGTCAGTGAAACTACAAGGACAGGAGTAGTGGCCACTCACATTATGTCTTTTGTCACTGAGGAAAGTCTGTGCGTTAAAGAATGCATGCACAATTACCACATTAGTCAGGCTGGTCAAAACAGGTGATCCACTGAATATCTTTGTGCCCACTGCCATTTAATGCTATTCACCCATATATCTATTATAACCATTCATTTAACACCACAGGTGTGCCAAGTGCTTTGCAGATAACCCGAAGATGAAGGTTCCTTTCTTAAAAACTTACTTAAATTCAAAATATCCAGAATACTGATTGGATGGTAATAAATGCAGGAAAAATTCTCAGTGTTTCTTTTACCCATACTTCTGTTAATTTCCTGATTCTTATTTAGCTTTTGAGTGCTATTTTGGGAATACTTTTTTATTCTTTATCGGGTCTCTGGAAAGAAGCCAATTAGTGATAGAAGAGGACATAGCCAAGGAAAGGTTTCCAGATGTAAAAGGCAAGATGAAAAAGTGCCACAGAAGAGAGCTAAGCTACAATTTGAGTACAAAAAGCAGACAGATTAAGATACAAGTGGTTTATTATAGTTACTATTTCTTTTGTAAATGAAAAAAAAAGTAAATTCAGTATTCTGCCTATATTAATTATATACAGAGAGAAGAACAAGAGGGACATAGTGCTGACTTAAATGCATGGGGAAAATTCATATTTACAGTTATGAAGACATTTATTTTATTTTAAAATAAAATCTTCAGAAAAGAAAATAAAGTTTCTGCTACTTCAGGGAACATCTGAGTTCTCTTAGAGAACCTTAGATGTTAAAACATGACAAATATCTTTAAAAAGAAAGCTTCCACAGATAGCTACCTCATATTTAATACTGCCATGTATGAATACAGGTTATTTAATTGACTGCTTAGTGGTAGCAGTCACAAAATTGATCCATTGTTCTCTTTTCTCTTCCTCTCTTGCAAAACTACTCCCTCTTCTCTATACAGATTACAAAACAATGTGACAAGGGCTAGACTGCTGGTGTATGGGGACCATACAATCATTCAGGCTGACCAGAGTTGTCTCATTGTTTCCTTGTGCTTTCCCATATGTCTGCATCTATCTGTTGTCTTGTGTCCTGTATGCAATGCTCCTTTGACACAGAACATTTCTTTCTTCTGTTTTCTGGCAGCACCCAGAAGAAAAGAGATGCTGATCAACATCTTAATTTCCTAGACATTAGGATAATATAAGCAATACACAACAGTAACAAAATAATGTGAATAATACAGATTTCGTTTTTGCCTAGATAAATGGAACGACATAACATCGAGTATCTGAAGTGCACTGCATATCTAAGTACCTCAAAATGCTTACAAGGTTATTGTGATTCATAGTAATTGCCTCATGATATTGCCATTATATTGCAGTCATGTTATCATTTCAGTAATAAACATTTATCTTAGGAATGTTTGTGTGCACAACATAATTAGCTCTAGAATAAAGTGTGTTAAACATGAGGTGTGATTCATTAGAAGAATGATAGAATTTGATTTTTAAATTCTAACAACTTATTTTAACTGTTGATTATTAAAAGTGAAAATGAACAGTGAAGTTTTGTTAATTACAAAACTCTCATATATAAGAAGTTTAAGTAGTGATTGAAAGGTAGTATGTATTTTAATATTAGTACAGTATGCAGTATAAATATTAGATATTGTTGAGTTTTCCATTTCCTGCCACTGTAAAATGTAATGAGTAGGTTGAGATCTGCCATATTTGTGATTCCAAGTAGGACTGACTGGTCTGAGGTCTTAACTAAGAAAGTCCTTTGTGTATCAATAAATGAACTAAATGAACAACTTAAGCCAAAGATGCCAACCATAAAGAGAAGCTGAAAATCTTTATAAAAAGTTAACTATAGCTTAAAAGCAAAATATACTGAGTTGTAAACTAATCACTTGATTATTCCATTCATTAAAACTTTTGCCTTCTGAGGTCTATTTGCAAAAGCCAGTGATCTAACTCTAACTTAATTAGCTTGGTTACTAGAAAAAATATAGCTGTATTAGCTCAAGATGTGTTTATACAGCACTGAGTTATGCTGTAAAGACAGTACCCATGTCTTCTGAGTCTTGGGGTATCATTTCTTTGTAAGTATGACACCTAAAACCAAAAGAAACAAGCAAACAAACACTGGAACTGTTAAAAGTGTAATTTTTGCAACAACTAGTAGTTTTTGAGGTCAGTTCAATGGACCGTAGGTTGAACAATCTAGTTTAATTGCCTTTTTCACTGCTGTTTTTGGGATGCTGTTTCTGAACAGTGTTAAAGTTGAAGTACACTTGTATGCTTACTCTTTGGTTACCTGTGCAGTGTCCTATGGGGTACATTCCTGCTAAGCTGCCTGAATTTTGTATCGATCTGATGGCAATTGCTAACTTAGGTGTAGTTATATAATGTTTTCCATCAATAAGAATCTTTTAAAACAATAGGGAAAAAATAAAAATATCAGTATATATTATAGCATATTTCAGCAGATATCTAGGTTTTTTGACTTTTTTATGACTATGATTTAACGTATATTTGCAACTTTTAAAGTTATGCAGAACAAAATATTTAATTTTTAAGGTAGTTTGCCTTGAAAGTAAATTTTAAGGTTAAATCCTAATTTCAAATTGAGGTTATTTTGAAGGATATTTACTCTTGTTATGAATCAGTTTTGTGTGGTTGGACTGTGTGCAAATGATGACATCCCAAGAGAGTTAATTAGAAATAAGATAAGCTTCATATAATCACAGTATCTGGACTGAGAGATTCTGAGAAATTTTAAAATATATGGTATCACTGTAATACATTATAAAAGATTCCTGCAACTGTAAACTAGCATGTATAGGTACATACTAGTAAACATGCTAATTGCTAAGATATGCACTAAAGTTTTATATATATATATATAATTTAGATTAAGTTGTACTAGGGAGATAATTTTTACGGATGGTGAATCAGAAGTTAATTTCATTCCACTTTTGCTTGGTCAAAAATAATGCTTGTAATGAGTACATTTCCAGATCTCAGTATGCATAGCAAAAGTGGTAGCTTTTGTTTATGAAGATATTTAAGGACAGAAAGGATCTACAGGGAATGATAGAAAATGACCTAGTTCTTTTCAACGCCACAAAAGGCACTAAATAATGGCTGGCTTCTTGCAAAGAAAGTTCTTATCAAAATTAACACCTATCAGCCACAACATTTTTCTACAGTGCTTTTAGCCATTGTATTATTTGTCTGCAGGTTTTAAAATTGGTAGTCAAAATTGAGTACTCTGCAGCTTTATGGGAAAAATAACTATGAGCTCTTTACCAGTTATTATAGGTTAGTCACATTAGAACCAAATAAACATTAGAAATCTGATCAGGAAGGGACCTATCCAAATTATTTTTGTCTGAGTGCAAGTCTATCCTGTATTCAAGTTAAAACTCTACTCACCTTTCTGGAAGAATAAGATCATATATTATTCAAAATGATAAATGATTGTTTACTATAGGTAACAGCAGGCCTTTCTCTCTTTCCCTCTTTCTTTCTTTTTTTTTTTTTTTCCCAGTATAAGATGATGCGCCATCATGCCAACAATGGTGTTTCTTTGAAATTTTTCAGTGTTATGTTCTCTAAGTAAATGACTAAAATAGTTTAAACCCAAACCAGTAGAGACTATGAGGTGTCTGCTTTTTATTTTTATGTTTTTCAAAAGATTTGTGCACATAAACCCAAATTTTCCTTTATATGATAACTTTATACAACAACTTAGATTGTTTCAGTATTGTTTGCTTCAAAATGTAACTGCTAACATTTCTAACTCTTTGGAATTAATTTTAAAAATATGTTAATCCAAATTAGTCCAAATAATCCTGTTAGTCCAAAGAATCCCTTAATCATGATCTCCTATCCTTGACAGGAGAGAATGTTGTCAAAATTATCTGCACTTATTTTAGCAATTCCTCATTTGCTTTGAAAACATAAGGTCAGAATGTGAGCCAGAGTATTCTCTGGTTTCCTGTGGTCCATGTAAATTGCATTTCCCATATCTTTCTTGTCTTGACATAGTATCTCCTTTTATTGAGACAGAAGAAAATAAGGGAAAAGGATATGAGAACTCGGTATTGCATCAGCCAACATAACTAGATTTGATACAGAGGAATGAAAATGCCACAGTTCCTACAAGAAGGTCGGTCTCCTGTTTTGATTTATCTAAGTCCAGAGAAGGATGGAAACAATGTGAGAAAAGGTATCTGGTTCATCAAGTTCTCAGTGAATAAAAAATAATTGTCAATGGCCAATATATATTATCAAAATATATTTATCAAAATCTGCCTAGAGAACCCAGGGTCAGAATTATATCTTAAGCTCACCAAATTTCATGCAAAAAGAAAATAAAATCATGAAAGTAATTTAATGTGTTTAGACTTTTTATCTGACTGGTAAATCTTTTGGGATGTTTGAAACTATAATATTAATGTAATCTCTGTAAAGCTGAAGTTTTTATTACATATAGTACTGTAGTAGTCACACAGGTGATGATCAAATAAAGCTTGGTAGATGTGAAATAAAGTATTACTGTTCTGGTTGATTTTTATTTTTTTAAGAAGAAAATGTCCTTATCTTCTTTGGAATTGGTCTCTGAATCTTAAGATATTTGTCTCTCTGGAAATTTTATAGAGATGTGAGTTACTCATAGGAAGTGGTACTCAAAGCCTTGAATATAGCCTTTCTATTGTTTGTTTGTTTGTTTGTTTTAATCTATGTATAGATATATTTCTTCACGTCTTCATGACTTCAGCAGAGAACAGCTTCCTCTAGTACTGGATAATTTTTGAGTTCTTAGACCTATAGTGCTCAACATTATTATAATGATTTAAAAGAAAGCATAAGGTGTTGATAAAGGTCACAATAACAAAAAATTGTGAAAGTAATAAATAATGAAAAGGACAGGTGTGCATGCCCATCTAGAAGGGGAGCCTTCATCACAGGAAGAAAGACCATGAAAGAAACCAGTGTGAAATCAAGGTCAATTAAGAACTGAATGTGGAGTCAGGAAGGGTATGTATAAATTGGAAATGCTCGAGAGAAGACCCACAAGAATGAGTAAAACAATGCTTTGATAATGAGCTTTTCAGTTCAGTAAATAAGAGTATAAATAGGATCACTGGAAATTGAAGCAGAGATGAATTTAGACAGGATTTTTTTATAACCATTAGGTTAATTAGTGTTGGAATGATTTACGATACTCTGGTTCATTCTCTATCACTGGCAATTGACGGGTGTTTTCACCCTGAAATATATACTTTAATTCAAAAAAGAATTAGTACATGCCTGTATTATACAAAAGGTTAAATTAGATGATCACAATGATCCCCTCAGGCCCTTAATCTATAGATTTATGAAATTCTCCAGCTGCTTTGGTTGTGTCGTTGCACTAGGCCCCTGATGTTGGCCACTGCATCATAAATGCATACTAAACATACTGAAGTCTGGCTCAATTATGTGTAGCTGACAAGATTGTGAATCTATTGAAATATACATCCAGAGCTTATCTTTATTATTAACTCTTGTTCATTTTTTTTTTCTTCCAGTAAAATAAATAAAAATACTTCTTTCAGGAAAACAAACAAAGAACCCACACAATTACATACACTACCAAGCATTATCAAGATGAAGTGGTAGGCCTGAAGATTCTGAGAAGTTGTTCACTAAAATCTTTCACTAAAACCAAGATATGGTACTTTCCTGAGATAAAGTGGATATATAAATAGAAAGCTTATCATAGGGAAATGCAAAAAATCAAAATTTGTCATCATGTAAGTAAAGTGGAAATGAAGCTTGCATGACTGCAAGCTCTCATAGTTGAGAATATACTAGTATCAGTAGCAATTAAGAAAACATATTTCTTGTGTTAGGTTCCTTCTCCAGAGTTTTATGTATGTTTCTTTGAATCAGCTTGTATTAGCCCTTGACTGGGGGTGTTGGACTGGATAGATTTAAAAAGGTTAATTTTTTTTTTTTTGCGAAACTGGATTCAAGTTTCAGATAGGCCAGTATCATTTTCTCTCTTTTAACACTTCAGCAACAGCCTCACTGGTGTGTGTCTTGGAGATAACAATATTTTTAATCTTAGAGCTATTAATCATCATAAGATTTTGGCTATGAATTTGGTTCTTTCTTTGAAGTTAGAGCTTTCTCATTAATATTGGGAAAAAACTTGATAGGCAATGCAGTCACCATTGAGTGGCCAGTGTGCTTGTGGTATCTTGGCCCATATGCTTAAGTGGTCTTTATAGAGTTTGCATGAGTAGATATTGCCAATTAATAATTGAGTAGGAAACTGAGAAATAAAATCAAAACTGAAAACACCTTCACACAACTCTTCACCCTGTTCTTCACTGGCTTAATGTCACTCCTGATTCTTCTACTTTCTTTTCTGCTCCAAGCAATGCAGGAGATATGGAGAATGCGGGTTGTGGTCAGTTCTCTGCTGCTCCTTCCTCCTCACGTTCTTCCCCTGCTCCTCTTCACAAAGTGCTCCAACCTGAATCCCACTGAATACAGTTCTTCAAAAACTGCTCCAGCAGGGGTCCTTTCCATGGGGTATAGTCCATCAGAAACAGACTGCTCCAGTGTAGGTCTTCCAAAGGCCAGAGTTCCTGCCAGAGAACCTGCTGCATTGTGCACTCCCTTGGGGCCGCAGCTTTCTTTACGGCATGTCCACCTGCTGCAGCATGGGGACCTTCATGGGCTGCAGCATAGATATCTGCTCCAACATAGTCCTCCATGGGCTGTGGGGGAGATCCTGCTTCACCACATTCATCTCCATGGCCTGCAGGGGAATCTCTGCTCCAGCACCTGCAGCATCTCTTCCCCCTCCTTCTTAACTGACCTTGGTGTCTGCTGAGTTGTTGACTAAGAGTCACACTAAACAGAATCCTAGTAGATTCAATGGTCTGTGGAGCTTCTCATCGCCTATTCCCTAGGAGAGACCACATCAGTGGTCTGTTTTGTTTTCTGTCACTTGTTTGTGTGTGAACATAATGAGGAGTTAAACTCTTCCCTAAGCTGATCTTGCAAATGTCTTGCCACATTTTAGACAATAAGAGCATACTTTTATTTATATGCATGGTGTCAGAGTTAGAACACCTTGGAAAGACAAAAATATCTCTTCAAACCCTCAGATACAAATCTTGTAATAATAAAAAGCCCCCGAAGTATAAATGCTACAGAAAGGAAGTTAGTCATTTTGCTATTAAGTGCTATATGTAAAGGACAGAAAACTGACTTTCCAGAAGGACTAACATCTTCTTGACAGATACAATTGGCTGATTTTGTCTATCCCCTACCTTAATGGATGACACCCGTAAAAAAAGTAAATCTATTTTTAATAGGATAGTCTGCTTAAATGACCCAATTTCAAGAAGAGTGCACTTTCATGAATATTTATTTAATATGAAAACACTAAAGTAAACTAGAAACCGCATTCTATAAATAAAAACAGCCTGGAGGGTCAAACAGTGATAGACTGTATGATATGAAAGGTAATTTAGTATTACTTTATGTGCTAGGTTAGCAAAACAGATCTTAGTACATAGCTGTTCCTCACAACAGCAGCCAATATCTGTTTTCTTACCTTTACCCAGGCAGCAGACAGCTTCTGGGTATTAAAGCATTGAGATCATAGACCAAAGAATGGATGAAGCAGATAACATGTTTGAAACATGTATTCTTAGCTTGCTGTAAAAACATATGTGTGTACACATACATGCAATTTTCTTTTGTCTTTCTATGCAGTTCTTAACATTCATTGTTAGTGTGAGTTGGCATTCCAGTTTACAATATGGTTAGGCAGGAGGTGCTTTTGAGAGGGCATGTAGAGATGAATCTGTGGTTATTATCCAGATTCCTGTCAGTCAATTTAATTCCATAAGTTGTTCGTACTTAGTGCAGACTTTTTTTTTTTAATTTTTTTAAATAGCAAAACAGCAACTAGTGTTATTGGATATCCTTGGGAGGTGAAATTAATACCAATAGACAGCAACTGGGCATGTGCGATTATTATGTTTTGTAACTGTATTCACAAAATAACTAGCACAGTGAATCTAGTCTTGTTCAACTCCCTCGACAATCAAATTAAATTATGTAGGCCTACCATGTGATGTTTATGTTTTCTTAGTTTGGATATTTTTGTGTGCCATTCATTTGGTTTCTAAATATATTATACCAATAGGATCTAGGAATGAGCCACTAAGTACTATTCATTAGAGCTATGTATTTGCTCTTGTGTCTGTTATGCTTACACAGGAGAGGAAGTGATCTAGATAATGAGAATACCAGTATTAGAGCAGAGTGAAGAGTCCTACTCAGATATTCTGACTCTTTCAAATGAGCAAGCAGAATCATTACAAAGAACTATTATTTTAATAATTTTTATCATAAAATCACATTATAGTCAGAAAAACAACAAATCTATACAGTTATTCTTTGTTCAAATTACAAGTAATTATATCAAAGTGATTCCTATAAAATTTTGTAATTTTTAAAAGTATGTTTGTCTCTTTTTTAAGTGTAAGTGCCATCATGCCTCCTACTTGCCCAATGTTGAATTTGATTCTTTATCCACTAAATCACTTGTAGTTAATTGTAAGATTTATTTCTGCTTTCTTTCAATAGAGTAATATACCTTCATTTATGGAATACTCAGCATTTGAAACCAGGCAAAGTGATATCACTTTTTTTAAAATTTTATTTTATTTAAGTAACACCAAATCATCACTTTTTTGGATTAAAAAAATACCAGTTTGAATGACAACATTTATAGGAAGTGTGTGAGAACTGCTTTCCTACACAAAGACAAGCTATATCCAAACCATCTGGTTCCAGGGAGACAGCAACTCCTGAACCCACTAAATTCTTGCAGGTTCTGTGTAGCAGGCTGGCCTGGGAGCCTTTCCTTGCAGAAAGACAAGACATGGCCAGTTAGGTTATCATTGGTAACTTGCTGCATGGAAGCTAAAGCTCTGCATAGTATCTGTGGAAACTCGCAGGGCCCTGGAGCCACCTCCCCTTGGGAAGTGTCTGTCTGGGTTCATTTTTTCCTTGTCAGGTACGAATTCCAAGCTCAAGTTATTTTAATATCCACCTGTCCACCTAATATAGTAACTCTCATTGTCTTTGTCTTGCCTTTAGGATGGCGAATACTTTTTACAGTGTTGTTCTCCACTTTTTTTAAAACTGCAGGAGGTACAGGAAGAAGACAAACATTTTAAGAGCGGGAGAAAAAGCTTTATAGTGAGAGATTTAAATAGCTCAATCTGTTTATCTTATCAAAAGAAGATTGATAGGTAAAATGATTACAGTGTGCAAGTAAATTCACAGGAAGAAAATACTGGGTATTAAAAAGCTTTTTTTTTTTTTTTTTAATTATTATTATTATTAAAGCATAGAAGCATGGTGGAAACTAATGCTGGAATCTTAAACCAGATAAATCAAGTTGGATTGAGGCACAAATTCTGACTGGTAGGTATCATTAACTTCTGGAGCAAACTCTTAAATTGAGGCTCTCTGTTTTGTGATTATCTTTGAAATGGGACTCTATATGCACTGGCAAAAAACGTGTCATTGTACTAAATACGAGGGTGAGTGGCATGTTTAGTGACCTATGAGCTGCAGGAAGCTAGCTTAAACATCTTTTGATACTTCTGGCCTTACCCTTTATAAAATCTACGAAATGCCAAAATTCTCTTCTGTTGGAGACATATTGAGCCCACATGCTGAGTTTGTAAAAACACTTATGCACATGGTAAACCTTTGGGGGTTCCAAGATACTCAAAACCAGAAACGGGAATGTATTATTTGCCAGGACTTTTTAATATCATTTTGCATGACATTTTGCAGCAAATATCCTCATGCTGCAGTTCACTAGATGTCTGCTCACCTCTTGCAGCTGGTCATTTGCAGAGGGTCTTGTTTCTCTGTTTTTGTCTAAAAACATGTATTAAAAAAAAAAGGGAAAATACTCTTTGACTCCACAGAAGTCAAAGACAAGGTTCTAACAAGCTGCGACAGGGCTAGTATTTCAAACTAAAATTTAGCAAATACTTTTGTCTTGATATGCACAATTCATATACTTCTCAGAAAGATTTTAAGATTTTATAGATTGGTAGATGGAAGGCCTTGGACTGCACAGTTGTGAGTGAAAGGAGAGTAGATTATGAAATTACCTCTGTGAATGCAAGATGGATTGCTATGAAGAATATTATGGGATCTTATTTTGTAGTATGTGGTATTTTACTTATTGTCATATTTTATTGTTATAAGGTTATGGTGGCATATTAAAATGTAGGACTACATCAGAATAAACTGGAAGCATCTGGTATGTCTTTATAACTACTATAAATATCTTTATTTTAAAAAATCAATAAAATAAGAGAATGACTCTTTCTTATTTTACCAGTGTGCAACTTTTTCCTAGATTGCTACCAGTTTTTCATTTTCAAGTCCCTATTCTGCATCCTTTCTGTCGTACATCCTAATCTCCCTTTTTATAACACTGTCTCAGAGTGATTCATTTGTGACAGTCACAGAAGCATGCACTCCAACACCCACACGCAGGTAAATCTGCTGCGGTGATATATTTTAATTACAGATTTAGTCAGAAGTAATTAAGGTTTTATGTCACAGGGATAGCGGAGAGTTTTAAAAATTCATGTGGTTTCAGTCTTTGTGAGTGCGCAGTTTGTGACACAATGGCTTGCAAAACAAGAACGACCCCTTAGTGCTGTTAGATTAATTAATAGAAAGAGAATAAACTTAATGGAGCTAGAAAAGTGCAAAAAATTGTGTTTTTTCCACTGTATATCACACAGATGGAATGGTCGTCCTGGGATTGCAGCGGGGGACAGTAATTGCATTTTAATTACAGTGCTGATGGCTTCTGCTTCCTACCAGATGGAAGGCCCTTTTAAAATAGAGGCACAATAGCAAGCCTCTGCTTATTTTCTCTTCTGATGCTGGCTAACATAAAGTGACACAAGACAAAAGCTATTATGGTATGGTTTGATCAGAAAGACTTTATTCAGTGCTATAATACTTTCTAGTATGAAGCAAATCCATTCTCTGCCAATATTAAAAAGACACTTCTGTCTAGAAACTAAAATGAAAATATGCAGGAAACACCTACTGCTTTTATTAGTAACAATCATAGTTAATCACATTGTTGCTAGGTTGATAATATTTATAGAAAGAAAGACAGACAACTGAGACTTCCTTTGTTTAGAATGCTTAGCAAAGATGGTTCTCAGGATGGCACCATACAGAACAAGGTGTGGGTTAGACTGAAGTTAGCAGCTGTAAATTTTACTGTGTGTCCTTTACTTTACAAATATTATTGGGAGTTAGCAAACATAAAAGTGCTGATTATGGAGAAACTGATGTTGCAGAGAAGGGTCAGATCTGTAAATAGTGTGAAAATTACATTCAAAGCTATTAAATTGCATTAAGAAGCATACCTTTGTAGATGCACATACAGTATTCATAAGTGAATAAATGAATTATATTTAATAATATTTCACCTTTTTGTCATAGTTAAAGTGCTTTATATATTAGTTTTCTTCAGCAAGATGCCCTTTCACTGTCATTGCATCTTCAAGACTATAGTTTGTTTCATTGTAAAAATATGTATAAGAATCTTCTAACAGCGCTTTGAGTCTTAAAAAAGTGCAGGTAGCAATAAATAAATTTGCTTCATAGTTAGTGTATAACTGATTTATTAAGCTGCTTCTTTGTGCCAAGGGTCATTCTCTTTAATCTGTGTGTAAGAAATGCAGTGGGTACCTGGCTATAATAGTAATATTATTTAATACTTGTAATAATAAAAATTAGCACATTATAGCTCAGAAAGATTTGACTTTTAGTGCTATGTTGCCAGCAACTCATCTTCCTTCTGGGCAGTTTCCAATTAACCCACTGGAGTCATTTCCGTATTATCAAGGATTTATGCTCAAAAAAGAGACACTGAGCAGTCTGCCCAAGGCGCATGCTTCAGAGGATGTGAAAATGTGGGGAATGTTTTTGAGGAGATTGGAAGGTCCAGCTAAATGGTTCTTATTGCCCATTCTCTAGCTCTGTGGAATTTGAATTCTGGTAAGAATGGAACATCTCTAGGCTGATTATTCTTGATAAAAATATGTTTGCATAAGCATTTATACAACCAGTACTTTTACAGCTGAATAATACATGTACCATTTTCTTCTATAATAAATTTATGCCAAGTTTATACTACTGTAGCCCAAAAGGTCACTTTGAGTATTACAGTAAAGGTTCAAAAAATGAATTACAAAGCAAGTAAAATATTCAGTGCTTTCCTCACTTTGGTCTTCATGAAACTGTAATCAGTTAATTTTTTGTAATCGGTTAACATGGAACAGCTTGCAAGCCTGTTGGAAAAAGGTCTCAGAATTCTAAGTGATATTGACAAAACTGCAGGAGTGATTCAGTAAAGATAAGACTAAAGTGTGGTCTAACATCTAGGAAGGACAAGCCAGTCTTGAGTACAAACTGTAAAATCACTGGTTAGGGAGCTGCACCATCTGAAAGGAGGGGGGTGATAGAGAAATAAAAACTGAATTTGAATTGTAACTGAGTGGAAAAAAAATCTCCAAACAAAAAAACATATTATTCTGAAATGTGTAACTAGGAGTGTCGTATTTAAGACATGAAGTAGTATGATTTACCTCAGGCTGGTGATGTTAAGATGAATAACATCTCTTACTTTAGTGTTTACTTCAGGAAAGATATAGGCCATTTGATGAAGTTTCAGAAGGAAACAGTCTAAAGGGACACCAATCAATTGTTCTTCATATCTTCATGTCATAGGATTTTACTCACAGAAGATTTAAATTAGATTGTAAAGGGTTTTTCTAACTACAAGGATAATCAGGCATTGGAACAGACTGTCTAGGGCATGAAGTCTCTTTTATTAGAGACTTTAAAGACATTCTTATAATCTAACCAGAGATGTGTGGTCAAGATGAAATTGCATTTATTTGAGTGTACTGGATAAATATCTGTGAAGAGTAGTTTCTAGTCGATACAGTCACTGTTTATTATTATCTCTTACAGTCTCACTATTACCTCCTGTAGTCCCTTGCCAATCTTTTTACTTGTGGTTCTTGCCTTTTTTGGTCTTGGTCCTTGGTCTCTAATTACCTCAGTATTTTTTTATTCTTAGAAATGTAAAACTACAATAACAAAACCATGCATCATATAAGATAGCAAAACCATGCCCAATATAAGATATGAAAACTTCTAGTATTGAAAATGACGTCTCTATTGGGAGTTGTGAAAGTGGTATAAAATATGAATTTACTTTTTGAGCAACTTAACGTGTGGCCAGATTTATTTTGGACTTCACATTCAATTCAGAAAAACAAAACAAAACAAAACACAACACATTATGTTTAAGATGTCAAAAGAAAAACTACAAATGTGAGAAGGAAATGGCAAATAATTATTTGCTACAGTATACTTAAAGATCTAAGGCCATGATGCAGCAAAAGAAAACATATACTGAAAGGTATAAATAGTTACACTGACATCAAGGTTAGTGCATCACTTGGTTAAATGTTCCCCTGGGTAAGATATGAACAAATAGTGTCTAAGGTTGGGAAAGGTATATGATAATGCACTGTAAAAATCTAAAAGCTAAAAATCCTGAAGGAAGAGAATTTTGAGACAGTGAAGGCAACTATTAAAATCTAACGGAGTAAAAGAAAATACTAATTTTGTGCAGTATCTGGAAGTTAAAAATATCCAATTACATTTGAGATTGAAGATATGATCATGAAATCAATAGAATTTAGAATAGTTTTCCAAGAGTAGTGGTACATAAAAACATAAAGGTTGTAGTATGAGGTCAGAAAAAGGTCATCTATAACTATCTTTTATGGCCATCAGCAGATGCTTGTGTTAGAAAATAAAAAGACAATGAGAGTAAATAGGAGCTGCAGTACTCAACATTTACAAATCAGAAACAGAAAAAAAATGGTAAAAACAATGCAATTTTTATGTAGCTAATTGTTGGAATGGGGTACATGACCTATCTGTTAGAGGACAAAGATAATTCTTCATTTTTCTGGTATATATGCAAATTTTTGTTTATCTTTATAGATATGCTGTTAAATACATGTGCTGGGAAGACATCGTGTTGACACCAGCTTCTTTGGAAACAACAGAAGTATTTGCTAAGTAGAGATTAAGTTTAGACTTATTTCTAAAAAATAAATAACAATAACTACTAGTATGAGATGAAATTTAGAGTAGTCCCATAAGGGAATAACTCAGCAAAATGCATAACAGTTATTACGTTATTTCATTATGATAATGGGATTTACTATTTAAAATCACTGTTTGCAAAGGTCTGAAATGCCTAAGAACTTTCCAGTGTCAAGCTCCATATTTAAAGACGTTTTTCAGGTACATTATTTCTGGCATTAAAGTTATAGAATTCTCTCAGGTGTTATGCACAGACTAGAGGATAAAGATGGCTTTAAACTTGGAACAACTAAAATGCAGTTCTTTATGTGAAAATTGCTACTAATCATCACAACACTTGTAAGTTTTTCATATGATAAATATGTTTTCTGTATGTATACTTTTGTATTGACGTTTATGATAATCTGGCCTCCTAGATTTCAAAATATGAAATCATAAGTTTCCTTTCATCTAAGATAGAGTGCAATTGCACAAAGAATATTTAGATTACAAGGAGCTGTAGCAATATTGGCAGAGATGATGGACATTCCTATTAAATATCTACTTAAATTGTTTATATTATGTTTGTAAGCATAAATAATAGAAGATTCATCTAGATACCATGGTAATAGGTGCTATAGAAATTAGTTAAAAGAAACAAATATTTGACATGTGTATATCCATATTTAGGCAAATTGATGAATTTTGGCACAGTTATAAATTTCTACATTGTACAGAAAGTTTGCCAGCAAGGAACAGAAGGAATATTGACTTTCTACTATAATGACATTTCTATCAAATTAATTATAAACTCAGGAAATATTAATCTAATTGAAATAATACTGCTAAAAGATTTTTTTTTCCCCTGACGGTTTAATAGTTGACTTGAAGGAAGGACTTGAAATACAATAAAAATTAGAGAAAATAATTGCTAAAATTATAATAATTAATCTGAATATTATTGAAAAGTTTTTTAAAATTTCTGTATACCTTACAGAAACTCCATTTGACCACAGTGGAAGTACTTTATTTTTTATTGCCAATAAAGAAAATAATATAAATAAACAATAAATAAATATATATATTATATTCATTAATTTATTTTCAAGACGTGTCAGTCAGCACTCTATCATATTTAGTTTATTTTATTGATGCAATAGAAATGGCAATAACCAAATTAAAATGGGATTCACAGTTCACTTTCCTTCCACATTTGCATTTGACAAACTGAAGAAAGAATATTCAAAATAGATTACATTGTTTAAATTTAAAAAATTGAAGATACTGAAAGATTCTAGTGATGTTACTCTCAATGAACAAAAGAGACTGTTTGCCAGGTTAGTAGAAGCCTCAGGCAGATGCCTCAGGCAGATGTTCAGCCTGACTGTGCTAAATCCAGGGTAAAAGCCAGAACCTGAGGGAAAGCTGCCTTGACTGAGAGATGAGAAGTTAGGAGATGCTCAGCATCTATTAGACACAGTATTTAAGTGTAAAATGGTTTAACTGAACACTTGCATTAAAGCACACTATACAAACACAGACTTGGAACATTAGTTTATGCAAAAAAACTTTGACAAATAGGCTATAGTATGCACCTTGTTTGCATCTGTAGTGACACTGATAATGATGTGAAAACACTGAATTCTATTTGATGTTGATGACATGGTTTTCTTTTTAGGTGCAGAATTGGAATTTGATGCATCTGGCACATGTAGCGCTGAGTGCTCTTGACCTGAAATGGTTCTCTGCAGTATTCATGCCATCTTCCACTTCATATATGAACATTTTCTTAGCAGTCTGCAAAGAGATGATACAATGGCCTTTATTGCCTCATTTTGTACTGGTCGTCTAAATAATGTGTTTTACAAGTTTAGTAAGTGGTAGATTCTTGAATCAGGTAGTTTGTAGGGTATAAAGGAGTTGCTGTGTTTTTAACTTCTGAATAATGTGGGATGATCTTATTTATTTATTTATTTATTTTTATGTATTTATTTATTATTATTATTATTATTTTGCCTAATGTATTGCTTGGTTTACTGAAGAGTTATTGGTGGAAAGAATGAAATCTTCCTTTACACCATTGAAAAAAACACAGAGCCCCTCAGTGGTTGTCACTGTATCCTAATTGCTATACCAGCCATGCATATGTTAGTTTACACATTCGTGAGAGGTCTGGTGTGTGCACTACAGCACTGTTTCAGTTCTAGTATTGTTCCAGTGTTTATCTTTCTCATCGAGCACTTGCAAGTAAAAGAGAAGAATGTCAGAAGGAAGCCTTTCTGAAGCACAGTGGCCTAAGGTCATCACAAAAGGGCTTCCAAACCTGGATCCTTCTCTTGCATCAGGACACCTTTGAGTTTGTGAAAGGGGGCACAATTTTCATTTTAAACAGGCACTAGATGTGGTAAGCACTAACAGTTCATACTTTTCTGGACAAGTGATTCAAAAACAGGTTGAAGCAAAATGTCTTACTCTCTGAACAATAACAACAGATTTTGAGTATTCAAAGTTGCTTTGGGCTTGAGAAAATGGTTGGCTGATTCTTAAGTATTAGAATGGTCTTTCTATGCTGTAACTGTATTAGATTCAGGGGGACTTGAGGTATCTAGAACTTGGGTAATTTCTCTGCAGGTTCTGGTTCTGACCGTGAGAAAAAAAATGCACCACTAGTGAAGCCAGTGTGAAGCTTGATTTTTTTTTGTTGTTGTTAGATTTACAAAAAGTAAAATAATCGGTGATGCTTTGTATCTACAACTTTCTTGTGAGAGATGGGTAGTAGCCACAGGGAAAAATTTCTTTTTCTGTTTGTCAACAGTAGATGGGTAAAACTGAAGAAATTTGGTTCTGGTTGTTAACCATAAAATAAAATGAACCCACTCTAAATTCTTTGCATTATTCCGAAGTTGGATTTTGGAAGCAGAGCTCTTTTGCACCAGTGGCGTGCAATGATGAGGTCTGCACACACCTGTTCTCATGAGTCTTATCTTTAATCTGGGCTTTCTAAAAATACACATACACTTGATTATTTATCCCTGTTCAGGAGTTAGCTTTCTGCACATTTTTTCTAAATAACAGTTCTCATTTTTGTTCTGAAAGAGCTTTATGTAAGGATGCAAAGTAGAATAGAAGGGCATGGTTTTAAAAGCAACATACTTCTGAATGATATGTTATAGAGAAATATATTCCACCTGTAATGGCAGTGTTAACTCTGTCTTTATGTAAAATATTTGTGCTTTTGTTAAAAAAGTATTACAAATTTGTTTCTCCCATTGTACGTGTAAAATTTATTACTGTATCATCAAATATATTATGGCTATATGTTGTTTGTTTTTATTATCTTTATCACATAACAAAGACAGTGTGAGAATTACACAGAAATGTATCTCTTTTCCAGAAATGTATTTATTTAGGCACGCATTTGCATTTTCTCCATATGTTGATTCGTCACTGAAGCAGGCAACTTTTATCTAAAGGAGGCCCACATATATAATACTGTGAATATAAAAAAGACATTTATGAGAGAGTAGCTAAATAAAACCTGCATAATAATAAAATGATAATCACCTTTGTATTAATTGCTAAAAGCGGTGATTATGTTAGATAGAACACTGAACTCAGAAGATCATATGGATTGGCTAGGAGAGTCTATTTGCCTCATTTTCCACGCCTATAGAATAGGAAAAATGCTATTGACTTTCTTTGTGAAGCAGTTTTAATATTTAATGCTGAATAATGCCATAGATTGGACATGTATTGTTTATAAACTACTGAATACATAAATAAAAAATCAAAGTGATGCTTTGTGTTTAGAAATTATCCAGAGTAAGAATTTGCAAGTATTCTGGAGAGTGTGTTGGAGCCATTAAAAAGTACTGATGGAAATTTAAACCACTTAAACTGGGGAATCAGTGGTATCAGGAACCACATTACTATGGTATCCATGACAGGACACATGAAAAAAAGGACTGCAACACTGTAGCAGTGCTTTGAATTGCTTCCAATTTATTCTTTGGCCCCCCAAAAGAACTGTTCATTATATAAATCATGTTTAAGTTCTATATAGGTTCTGAAGTGTTGGCTATATTTTAATTTGATTTATGTATGATGAAGAATTAAGATGTGCACGTCTGTTTTGTAGTCTGTATGTAGGTAAAAACAACTTCAGAAGAGACCTATTTTTCTTCCTTCATCATTTATTATTGGTACTCTGATTCTTCATTACATTGCAGGAGATGAGTAGGATTGCATGTGAATCCTTTTACAAGTATCTTCTCCAGCATTACAGGTGCAATATATCATTTTCTTTTCCAACAATTCTACATAGATTTATTTCTAAAAATAGATATTCCCTGAACAGAAAATCAGTTCCACACTGCTCATTCGCATGTCCTAGCCCAGTCAGTCAGGGTGGTTATTTAGAACACCTTCCACAGTATAGCTCACAAACTCAATGAGCTTGATGAGCACAGACAAAATAGAAATTATGACTTATGAAAGGCCATGGAAGATTTCTTTCCTGCCACAACAGTGTCATTATGCTTTGACAGTTCCTGTTTGAGTTCTGCTCTTCCTTAGCTTCCTAAGCCACTTTCTAGGCCAATCTATCACTAATAGTTTTCTGGAGTGATTGTCTGAAAATACGTTCATGTAGGTCAGCTTCTTGAAATATAAAATTTGAGAAATAGAGGAAAACAAAGTGTGATTAAAGTTCCTCTTAAAACCAGCTGTGCTTGTTTAGATAAGAGTGTTCCTACAGTTTTTTTTCCGAATACATGCCTCTTTCAAGTTTTTTGATTGATAATCAATATGGTGTTAGTAAAATCTTTTACTCATAAAGGAATATGTTTTATTAAAGATAATTCTTGAGGAAAAAGGTCTGATGATTCCTGACAGAGAAGCCTCTTTTCAGTCAAACTTTTTGTGCATAAAACTATGTTTTTATCTCCAAGAATGCATGTGCATTTATACTATGCAACCAGAGTATTTCTTTATAGACTGCTTCTGTTCTTGTACATCTCAAAATTTTCCACTAAGTAATATTTATTACTATGAATGCTTACAGAGGACCTATTCAAATATGATATTCATCTAAGGGAAGAGTAGCAAAAAAACCTAGTATCTGAACAATATTTATTTGGTACATACCCATAACAAAGCATATAAAAAGAAGTTACAATTATTTATGAGAGAAATGGTCTACAAATGTAGCCTTCATTAGACCATCATGTCTACAATGATGCTACAGCAAGACTTTTTTTAGAATTCATATAGAAAATTTATTTCTACCAATTAAGTTGTAGCCAGTGTCAGTGAGATGGAAAAAAAAATGTGGGAGAATTATTTAGTATTAAGTACAATCTGTAGTCATAAATCTACTTTTCTGACATGGGACAGCTTGTGTTTCATTTCTTCCCCTCTAATTTTTAGGATAATACATTATGTGAAGCCAGGTTCATGTCCTTCAAACCAGAAACATGATTTTTATTTATTTATTTATTTATTTTTCCACCAGCATTTGACACATACCTAGAATCAAAGACTGAACTTCTGTATTTCAGCATTTATTAGGGATTATTGTATAGGTGTGGTGAATTTTGTCTTGTTGGATAGAATGCTGAGCATCTGTGTCAATATTTATACCAGTTAGGTTATTCATATGCACCAGGTCGTATGCAGAACAATAATTACAAATTCATTTCTTGATTTTGCTTCATTAAAATTCTCAGCTACAGTGTTTCGTTAATGGGTTTATTGCCCTAATAAGTTTCAGTGAACCCCAGTAAAAGAATATTAACTGCCATAAGTAGGTTTCTAAAATTTAGATAAATGACCTGTGGTTAAAATATTGAATTACTGTAGTATCATGCACCTTCCAGAGACTGTAAGGCATCAAGAGGAGTGAATTTAAGGTAGTAACACAGAAAAGACTGAAATTCTCTTCACAGGGTCATACATACAAAACTTGACTGATCATGGTCCTGCAAAACCTGCTTTAGCTCACACTGTCTGAGCAAGGGGGTTGGACTAGACAACCTCCAGAGTTCTCTCCAACCTCAATTATTCTGAGAGTCTGTGATTCTATGAATACAAAAACAATTTATTTGCTGCATCAAAAATGGAAGTATTAAATATCACATTGCCCAACTAATAAATACCTTAGTCAAATAAAATGGATTATTGTCCCTTTGCAAATGCTGCCCCAGATTAAAAAGAACTGTTCTTAATTAGGAACATTAATTGAAAACCTCTCCTTTCTCTGCTGTTATTTGTGGTAGTGTGGGAGACTGTTAATGCTTATAAACTTGAAAATGACAGTGCATTTTAAGAATGCTTTGCCTAATTTTATGTTTGAAATTTTAAACTATTTTAAAGATTTTGTTTTGGTTCACTCACGTACAGAATTTGCATGAATATTCTGAAGTAAAGGTTAGTAAAAAACAAATATATTCTTCCCCTGCTCTTCAAAGCAGGGGTTCTGTTATGCACGTGCTCTTCCTAACATGTTACTTCTTCATGGAAATGTTATTAACATGAACAAAAATTTGATAAGATCAGTAGTGACAATTAATTATTTGATCACACTATAATATAGATTACATTAAGGCTCATGTACTGTTGCTTTTCCAATAATAAACAGTTATGGAAATTGTTTATATGAAATGTCCATACTGAGTAACTTTCAAAACAGTGATTTATCATTAGGTTCCCACAGAGATGAGACAACAAATGTAAAATTCAAAAATTCATACTGGATTTTGTTAGAAAGCATTCAGGGACCTTCAGCATTTTGACTATGTTAAAATACTTGGTCTATTCTCTGTGTGTTTACTGAGATTAATAGCCTTTGTTGTGATTCAAAGAGCTTTAAATGTACTGAGTCTGTATGTAGATTTTCTGTATATGCATGCTTGTGGCACAACAGTAAACAATAAATTGTTTTGTCCATTGTGCATAATTTTCAAGGCTTATAATAAATCCCAATGTATTCATATCTCCTTAAACAAAAGTTGAAAGGGACAACCTTTTTTTTTCATAGCATCTATATGTTTGTTCTGATGTCTATTTTTCAACACAGAAAAGAAAGGAAGGATATTTGCTTTGCTTGTATGGGTTGCAGGCATCTGGCTTGGTTATTTCTTTATTATAAGTAATATGTACATAATTAATGAAACTCTAGTAGACATTAATGATTTTTTAATTTAATTATTACTTAAAATTTAACTGGTTTCTTATATTCTTACAAATATTTTGGCACAGATTTCATGGAGATTTTCATCATTACCTCATTAAAATGAGTGGGAATTAGGAAGTCAGCAGGTCTTTCCAAAGACAACCCTAAATCCTCAAAGATTCGTGTATGATAAAATAAAAAAAAATAATTCAGAAAGTAAAACAGTCTAGTGAAAATGGTGCTTTTATTTACCTTCTGTGTTGTAAAAGTAAAGAAAGTGCATAATAGGCAAGCCTTTTAGTACTTTTAGTTCATAAAATCTACATGAACTAATGGTGATCATGTGGAAAAATCTACTGCATAGTCTTATTAGAAATGATAAAGAGTTCTGGGTCTTGTGCTCAAACCAGTAGGTCATATTGCCTCATTTAACTTATGAAGGTACTAAGATTATTTAAATCAATTACTTAGCATCTCAGTCTGAAGGCTAGGAACAAGACTGTCTCAACTGTGTCTATAAACTTCATCACCAAATTGCCCCCAACCATTTCAATGTAGTTAATGATTCTATTCTCTTGAAAAATTTTATACGGCAATATTCTAATGTTT
Organism: Anser cygnoides; assembly: GCF_040182565.1. Taxonomy (NCBI): domain Eukaryota; kingdom Metazoa; phylum Chordata; class Aves; order Anseriformes; family Anatidae; genus Anser; species Anser cygnoides. The sequence continues at coordinate 26,346,822 of NC_089880.1, read as the reverse complement.
CCGTATATAAATAGTATGTATAGGTTGCTTGTGTGTTTATGTCAGTTTGTTTGATATACAGAATACTAGCAGGCCATGCAAAGTGATGTAGTACTTGCTGTTAAGAAGTAGACATTCAGTATTGGTTACCACATAGTGAAGTACCATAATTTCCCTCTATAGTTAGTTTAGGCACTGAAACAGAGAACAAGGTAACATTGTTGTCAAAAGGCGTTGTGTAATTTATCAGGTATAGAGGCACAGAACAAGAAGTTCTCTGCTGATTTTTAGGTTTCATCTGTGTGGTCACAGTAGCAGCTGAGCCTGGGTTTAAATTCACACAGGCCAAGCAGTACAGTGTCCACAGGTATGGGCTAGGCTGTATTTCTGGATGGTGCATGTTAGTAAGTTCAACTGCATTTTTTTTTTTTCCTGTTGTTTTGTTTTATTTTGCATGCATGAGCCAGGAAGAGCCCAGCTTGTCATTCAGACACCAGGTTGTGTTTACTTGGCTGGCAGTTAGAATGATTATCTCTTCAGTAGTAATTTAAGCAATTTGATATGGACATCATGGAAAGAGAATAAACGTGGAACTCTAGAATGCTATGTTTACCACCATTTTTCACTATGGGCCTATACACTGAAAGCCACCAGAAAACTGCTTATGGAGGTCAAAAGTTACTCTTCTCATTGTAAAAGAGCAGAGAACAATTAAAAAACTTTATCTTTGACATAAAGACGGAGTGCAAAAGAGGAAACTTTTTGCTTCTTTGACTTCTTCGACTTGTGAAATACACTAAATTTCAAAATATCACTGTCTTTTTGTATTTTAAACCCACCAAACTTTCTAAGAAAAGAAAATTAATAAATATACGGTGTCTCACATTTGAAAGTTAGTCTGCCTGCAATTTTTATTTAAAGGTGTAATGGGATATGGTTTTGTTCAACCAGGAACGAAAGGGCTAATCAGTTGGTTTTGAGAAATGTACATTTGAGCATCTTCATGAGACTGATATAGTAGGGATTGACAACCAGGTGATATGAATTGGAGGGTGAGGAAGACAGAGGATTAGTTTTAGGATTACAAAACAAGGTGTTCTGCTTTTATAGTCCATTGGGTAGTTAGTGGAGTTTTTGAGACTGTGAGGGCTTGATGATAGGAATTTGTGTAGTTGTCAGAATTTTCTGTCTTGTTAATGCTGAGTCACTTCAGGATTGTAAAAGCTCATAACAGATAAAAGGAAAATATATGCAAAGCTGAGATACAACAAATTCTTGATAGGAACTGCACCTCTCAAATGCATTATGGACTGATTATGGACTACTGTGGTGCTGGAGTAGTTGCTGTGCTGTTGATTTCCCATGCAGGTTTCCTTGTGAGCATGCATGGTTGTACAATCTCTAAATACATAATGTCACATTGTTTTCAAGTACAAGATAATAATTTAATGAGTAGTGATCCAATATTTGGTTTTATCATGTTCACTGTGTCCCAGGCTACAGTATATGCTGCCTACTATACAGTACTTAAATGCTATGCTGAAGGCAGAATAATTAAATTCCTCATGGGCTTTTCTGAAGCGTTCATTGCTGTAAGATTGGAGTGTCTTACAATGTGAAATAAATCGACGCCTTAATGCGTGTTTGTTGAGGGGAGACTATCTCTGTTCTCAAGCATAGATAAATGTCAGGCATATTGTATATGCCCAGTTTGAAACATCTGAGGCTTGATTTCTTTGAGGACTCACTGGTATACAATGCTTTGTTTGCTTGATGTATAGCTCCCATTTTTCTTCAGTTGCAGCTGAGACTGCTCAGCCGTTCTGCAAATCACAAACTGGAAAGATGATATAAATAGGGAGCACCTGTGAGAATCTGCTGTTTAAGTGTCTTGCACTGTGTTTGAAATTTCTGGAGAAGAAAAGGGTTACATGTAACTCTACTTTGTATGAGGTAGATCTTGTGCACTCCTGCTGTTATGTTGAGGCTTAGGTGCAGCAATTTACAATGCTCTGAGGAGGCAAATGTTTGGAATTATTTATGATCTTTACTCGGTTGAGGCAGGTGGGTAAAATTGTGGAAAAAAAACTTTCAAAATTGCTTAACAACATAGATGCCCAACTCCCATTTTCAGAAGCACATAAATTGCTTATGAGCTTAGGTGCTTTTGGAAAATTACTTTGCCTTTTTTTCTGGAATAAAGACGATAATATCTACATCACTGTGGAAAGACAAAAATTCTAATCTGAAAATTTTCTACAGGTAATTTCTAACAATACTTCAAAATTTAGGTGAAAGCTATTAAAGAAGAATAATGACTAAATAAATGCAATATATCTGTCTCATGAACAATATATAATAATAGTCTTTTTTATCTGTTATGTAACAAAATTGAATCTTTAGATAAACTGCATCCTTTGAGGCAACATCCTTAACTTTGCTGATGCTAACACCATCAGAAATTTTCAGTCTTATATTCTTACTTGAAGCACTGAAGTAAATCAGCTTGTCTGACAGATAAGAATACTTATTGGACTTGCAAAAACAAATTTGCAACATGTAAATGACCGTGCCATACCATTTTAAGCTCTATATCGAATACATTGCAGGCAAATGTATACCTGCTAAAGACCTAGTACTATAGGCCATCATGAGCATAACAACACAGTACAATTTAAAACTGATTATTTCTTAAATTGCTGTATGTAATTTAGTATATTAACATCGATTACTGGTAACAGCCTAATATAAAGAAAATACTTAAATTGCTTCTGAAAACTGCATAGCAAAGGAAGAAATAGTACAGGCAATATCACTTCTGAAACTGAAGAACATTTTCATAATTATTAACTAATTCATATGATGCATAACATAAAAATGCACTTGATTTTAATTCTTTCCATGTTTCTTTCTTTCTTTTTTTTTTTTTTTCTTTTTTTCTTTTTTTCCCCCCCTCTGTTCCAGCTTTCATAGGCTTGCTATTTCCCTTAAATACTTCTGTGTTCTGTAATGCTTCTCAAGGTATTTGAAGAAATTCTAATATAAAGTGTAATGTTTTATCATGAGAATAAATACATTACATTAACATAATGGTCAGTTTAAACCAGACTGTGAACTGACCTGAGATCTCCAAACTGAGTTTTGCTGTATTTTACAGAGCTTGCGGTACTGATCTACTAAAGACTGTGCTTTTAGTCTCATAAACTTATGAAATGCAGTCAGCAAATCAGGTATCTGGTATAGTTGTGACTAAAGCTTTTGAGAAAATTGTTCTTTTTTTTTTTTTTTTTTTTTTTGGGGGGGGGGGAGTGAGATAGGAGCATGTTTAAGAACAACAACAAAACTGTAAGTCAACAGGGCTGAATTCACCTAGTCTGTCTTCTTAAGTGACATCAGTCTTGTATTTTATCTGTTAATGTTAAGCTGAGTTGCACCAAAATATTTTTCCTGGAAACATACCTGAACTTTATACAGTTTTCAACACCCACTCTAAAACTCTAAAATAGAAACACTAGAATTGTGTATGCAGCCCTAGTATCAGACTTTCCAATGCCTTATATAAAATTTTTATTGTATTTCTTTTTTTCTTTATTTCCTTGTTTATGCATTCAAGAATCAAATTTACCCCTTTGTCACAGTACTGTATGGTGTTCTAGTGTTAAATTGCTTGTCCAGGATGAACCCTCAGTATTTCCTAGGTCTTTCATTTCTATGATATGATATATGTAGCACAAGGCTTGGGTTTTTCTATGTTTTTTTTTTTTTTTAAATATATATATATTATATATGCATATCTTTTAATATGTGCACAGGAGTCAAAATAGGTGATTCAGTTGACTTCTATGGCTGTCCTGTCCTTTGTATTATTTACTTGCGTTACCTGCAAATTTTATTAGTAGACTGAATCCCTGCATTCAGATGTATCAGTCAATATGTTCACCATCAGTCTGCCTATCAATCTTTCCGACACTTTCTTAAAACTGCTGATAGGTTTCACAGAGTAGTTATCAATAGGGAATCACTATCAATTCAGCAAGTTCCTATATTCTTTGCTGATATTCTAAAAATTAATTTTTAAGTTAGTTTCATGCAGTATGGAGTGAAATATTTTATAAAAGTGCGAGTATATTACATCGGTGAGATTAACATGATCAACCCCACTTTTAGTTTAAAATAATAAAATTATTTTTGACAAGTCTCATTTTCTGTAAAATCATTTTGTCTGGCATTATTTATGTCCCCTCCTTTAATTCTTTATCAATTGAATCCCTTATCAGCTTTTTCTTCTAACCTACTCAGGATTGATAGTTACCTGGGTCATCTGCTTTGCCCTTTATGAATATTTGCATCATCTTCTAAGACTGTAAGAATTTATATTTTTTCTCCAATACTGCCAGATTTATTAAAAGCATCGCCCATTGGGAGACAACTCCAACATCTCTTTAAGGTTTCTGGTCATAAGTTTTTAAGAGTAATTGACTGAAAAGACAGTTATCCAAATTAATTATTATTCAACACTCTGAAACACAAGAGGTGAATCATTCAGTTATATATAGGCAAAACTGTGCAAAACTCCAGAATGGTTTCAGATTGTCTGGCCATTGTGAATTGTAATTTTTTTTTTTTTTTTCATCTCCGGTGACATATTCTTGCCCTGAAATTCCTTATGGTTCTCTCTACTAGATTAAAATAGAATGATTTCCAGCAACTTACATCTTAGATGACAAATGCCTGTTATATGTTCTGTTATCTCTATATCTGCATTTACAAGATTTATAATAAACAATTATTAATTTTGTTTGCTGCAGCCAGCTTTCTGAAGAGAACTGCATATAATGGAAATAAATGCTCTGTTTGTTGCCAAGTAAAGAAAGTGCAAGAAAGCACAATTTCAATGATCTTTTGTCATTGAGTCCACTGTGCTTTGGCCTTAACATCACTCATTTCTGTCCTGACGGTGATCATTCTTCTTTTTGGATAAGGTTAAATTCATCGCATCTTTAAGCATTTTTTTTTCCAGCTCATGAGGGAATTGCTATAGAAATAAAGCTTATAATATTGCTGTTACATGCAATCCCTGTAATAATATTATCTTCATACACAGAATGAACATCTTGACTCTGTCTGTGTTAATGGCAAAATCATCATTTTATTTAAGTAGGGAAAGGATTTTTGTCTAAATCTTAATTCATTTTCAGGCCCTTCTGTTATCAAGGAAGAAAAGAAAATGGTCCCCTAATGAAATTGAATCGACTTTTATTTTTTTCTTCTTCAACTACAAACTGTAATTGCCACTGAATGGTCTTGAATGTATTTTTCTAAGCCATTCACAATTAAACTGGGAAAAGGATTACTTCTGCAACACTTGTAGGGACCCAACCTGCAGAAGAAGCCAAACAGGGATTTCAGCCTTAACTTTTGACTTTTCCTGTTGTGACTCCTCTTTTCTTTTGTGTTTATATGTGAGTCTTAAGGGAACATTGATCCAGTCTGTTAGCCCTTGGTAGTGGGCAGATTTGAGTCAGATGCGGAACAAGTGGGATTTGTGTTGAACTGCAATTTATTTTAAATAGTGCCTTTTTACTTAAAATGACTTTGAAAACATTAGAGGCTCTTAATGAGTTAAATACTGGAATTAAGTACTGCATAAACTCTCCAAGTTACTTTTTGTATTCTTAATAAGAGTTAAAGGAGAATGCTGATAATCAGAACAGCACTGAGAAAATGGATGCTTTTCAATGCTGAAATATAAGTTTGATCTCCTATTCCTTTTTTAAAAATTGGTCAGCTATCTTTGAGCCCACCTGAAATGTCACCTTCTGAAGCTGTGATTCAAATTGCATTGTAGCCAAGTCCAGATTTTGTGACATGATGTGTGTGTGCTTTTTCACACAGTTCTTTTTTCTCTACTTTTCCCACTATGCGTGTTTCTGTTTTATTTTGGCATTGATTTTGCAGTACTACTCAGACATGCTCATATGAGCCCACACAATGTGAGGTAGGTGCAGCAAATTGCACAATCAAGCCCATTAAATAGAATTTCACTTCCATAACAGAATATGACAGCTGTCAGTTAAAACTGAGAATTCCTTTTCCCAACAAGCACATTTTATTCTGATACAACATCAAAGGAGTTCTTGCTCCTTCAAAAGAGATAGAATAATAGAGATTACAATGGAGTTTATTTTAATCTAGTTTAATCACCAGAAAAAAACAAAAACAAACAAAAAAAAAACAACAAGACCCAAAAAACAGTGTGGATATGAATTGATTTGCATGTTTGATGCCACAAGGTGGGGAGAAGAAAATTCATAGCAACTGACCCCCTCTTCTTTCGCATTCCATTTGAAAAGTAAAATGGGCTTGAGAATTTTATTTTAATTATTCCATCTGGTTCATACAGAAACTCTTCTAAACTGAAAACTCTGTGCAGCATTGGCTTCAAGTTCTGCATGACCACTCGTGCTATGTTTGGATCATTGGGACATATTCCAGCACTGAGCTGTGCCTGAGTATCTGCCAGAAAATCTAAGATAATCATAGGTAGAACACAGAAAGTGAACTTTCCTCTTCATTATGGCCTTTTTATGCAGACTGTAAATAAGGTAATTCTGAAGTTCGCTACAGCAAAACTCATAGGACTTCCAGAAATAGTCTGTGACATTTTTATTCCGTCCTAAGTATGCCTTTTATGAATAACCATTATGATATGCAGATTATAAAAAAACAAAAACAAAACACAAACAATGACAAGAACAACAACAACAACAAAACCTTCAAAGAGGAGAAATATTGTCTTTGGCCCTAGGGCTCATTTATATATTTGTATATGCTTTTGATTGAAGGCAGCAGTACCAAATTTTGCTAGCAAGTTAAAATTTTAGTAGTTAGTTTATTTGTCTTCTGTCTTGTATATGATGCTTGAAGTCTGAATACATTAAAATACAAAAAGATGCAGAAAAAAATCACCAATATATAACTGGAAAATTAGATGGGAATGATAATACAGTAGGCTAAAAGAATATTTGGGTGCAATTTGTTGAAAGTGAAAAAAAAATTAACAGTAGAACCTCTTCAAACAGAAGCGGCAAACCTGTCAGACAGGCTGTAGGACTGACAAACTTTTGCATTATAAAGGGATAAGGCAGCAAGAGAGAAGCCAAAAAAATTTGCATGTTTATTTATATTGGAGGAGATTAGGGAAGTTACCAAACCAGAATCTAGGGGACTCTCAAACTGAATTTTCTATAAGCTGTTTTAGAAGAGATCCACAAAAAAAAAAGAAATAAAATGTTGCCAAGAGATCATGGAAAGGGATATGTCAGATGTCTAGTAAATTGTAAGTGGCATAAATAATGTTACTGTTACTACCCATTCTTGTTACCTGGCAGTGTATTTCACACAGCAAATAAAGACTCTGCAGAATATATTGCTGCAACTTGTTTTGAAAACTGTCTCTAGAAGTTATTAGACAAATTAACGGTGGGTTCCACTTCCAAGGGCTATTAAAGAAGGTGACCTAGATGCATGAGCTATGTTACATGCTCATGAAGTATTTAAATTCTACTGGAACATACTGGGACAAATACCATTCTGTAACTGCCCTGAAATACTATGTCCATAATGACCACCAGAAACAGGATGTCATGCTAGAAGGACCTCTGTCTGATTCAGTTCTGCTCCTGCTACATTACTTTTACAAAGGAGCCATGTTACAGTGAGAGAGTGTTTGAAAGTCTGGCTAAGCTCACAGAATAGCTGATTTTATTATTTATTTATTTAGTTAGTTAGTTTCTGAGACCACATGTAATGCTCTGGAAAGAGGAGAAAGACTTTATTACGACTTCAGTCAAAGCTCCCACTGGATTAAGCTTCAGAAATTTATTCTACAAAAGTGACATTTTTTCTTCAACTCTTCAGTGTTTCCTCAAAAATTGCCAAGTAAAAATGGCCTATATTAATTATATTAACTTCAGTGTTAAGAGTTCCCTGTGTGAAGACTGCGCTTTACAAAGGTTTCCTCCAATAATAGAAATTATTTATTCCTCTGGACACATTCAGAATCATAATGAATTTCAACATCGATTTGCATCTCTCAGAACAATACACAAGATCCATGTACTACTGGTACAATTTGACCCATCTATTTAATGGCTTTGTTTTACTGAGGTTTGCATTGGTCCTCTGCTATGGAGTAATTTTTGCTTGAATGTGTGGAAGAAGTTTTTCATGGGTTATATAAAACTGGTTCACAATAGTAGAGTTCATACCCTTGGAGGCCATGCTCTGATATAAAAATTGGAATATGAATTGACAAGTATTTGGAGAGAAATATCCAAGTTACACAATTTATAGAACCTTTAGCTTTGTTAAATAATATTTTATTTAATAATAAACTGTTGCCTGGCTGAGATTAGAAAGAAATATTTTGATGTAGTTTGTGTTATACCCACTTCATGCAGCTGTATATTTTTTCCTGTCACTCTCCTCAATATTAAATTTCATGTCTCTAAATGGTATGAGTTGGCTTTATTTTCCTCAGTCAGAGCCTTTAATGTTTATGTTATTGATTCATGCTAAAAAAAGGAAATGATGAAAGGCTTCTTCAAGATACGTGAAATTTGATCAATTTTCTTCTTTTAAATTGGAAATACAATATGCCTAGTACTCAAGGATATGTGTCTCTAAGTGCAGGCGGTTAGAGCATACAGAATAATTTCCTGTTGTATTTGAATGTACAGGCTCAGCATCCATATTTTATAAATGCTGACGCTCTAAAGTTAAGTAGGCTAACATGGCAGTTTTGAAGTAGTAATTTATACTGCAAGTAAGACATTATTAAAGTTAAATAAGTGTTTCACAACTAACTTTATCATGTATATTTTTCAAATATAGTGTAGTTCTAGCACACAACTGGAGCTTCTGGAGCATGGTTAGAATTCCTATTACTTTATCTTCAATATTAATTTTATCCTGGTGCATATGGTTATATCAATGTCAATAGGTGACTGACAATTCAAGAGGGAGAATATAAACAAAAATGGATTTCTTCAATCACTATCTTAAGACCCTTAGAACATGATTCTACCCTTGTTTGAATTCAATTTTAATCACGATGGGAAATAACATTAAAAAAAAAAAGATCCTTATTACGTGTGACATGAGAAATCAGATAGGTAGAAATATACAGTCAATACAGAAGAATTCAGCTCTAAGTTTCTGCTTTCACTGAGTTGTAACCTTACAACTAAGTTATAAATTGAGTTATAAGCATGTCTAAACACGTAAGGTATGGTAAAATGAGCTATGCTTATTTTGTCTTCCAAAGTGTCTCTTTTTCATACTGACGACATAAAAAGAAATCCGTAAAGATGCTTTGAGGGTAGAAAAATATCTTTAGACTCCCCCCCGCCCCAGCCCACAAGAAAAAAAAAAAAGTACAGGTGAAACTAGCAGTTATTAATATGCAGAGGGAAGGGAAGAATGAAGAGTGCAGAAGTGCCAAAATACGTGTCTGTTTCTGCCTGCTGGGAAGTAGAATGTTGACAGATTTTTCTTAAAGTTGTTGCATATAAGCAACTAAAAACTGAATGTTGTTTTTGACTTCTGGTATTGCAGGTACGGGCTGGGGGTTTTGTAGGGTGCTGGTACCCCTCCTTTGGTTGCAAGATCTGGCCTGTGTTAAAGGAAGAGGTATGTGTGTGTTTGTGAGGAGTGCAGTGCTCTACTGCACTGGGAAGGATGATCATTCTGAGTGAGGAAAACACTGCTTTTTGCTAAATATAGGTGGCTCAAAAGTAGGAAGAGAGAGTGTTAAGGCAGTGGGTAGTATCATACAAAAGAGAGGAGAGTTGTGGGGAAAGAAGCCCCTTGAAGTTTCATACAACAAATTTATAAGTATCAGGATATCTAAATTGGTATTACTGTGCCTCTGAATTATCTTTTTTTTTTTTTTTTTTTTTTTTTAAACTTGAGCACAAACATTGGTGCTTTAATACTTGGTAAATTAAATTACATAATGGAAAATCTCTGTCATTTTCTTTTTTGAGGACTATTATGTAAAAGTTGGTATTTCATGCTTTGATTTTTCCATCCAGTAACCTATGTTTTGATTCTCAGAGTGCCATGTTTTACAGATTGGTACCAGAGGAGCCGAATTTCTAAGAGGATCATAATTTGAGAATGTTCAAAGTATAATATCAAATAAATAAATAAATAATATGTATCTTTCTTTGTTTCACAGGGATAGATGCATTTTATTGCGTATTTTTACTCAATTTATAAATTCCTGTCAGTCTTTTCTTAACAGCTTCCTTTATCCATTTTAACAGAACTACACATCTTTTCCCTACTGTTCCTCATACTTGTTTCATCCTCCTCTTCTCTGTTAATTCCCTTTGTAATTGTTCTATCTCCTCCCAAGTATTGACATAATACCTGCTGGTGAAATTTGCACTTAGCCCTGAAACTAGTAATCTGGACAGCATTGCTGTTTTCTTTGTTTGAAAACTTATAGGTTTTTATATTCACTTTAGTAATAAAGACAAATTCTAATTTTCCTTTAAAATACAACAACTATAAATAATTAAGTCAAGAAATTATTATTAGATAAGCTCTTCATTATACAGGACCTAGAGTTCTTTATTCAAATTCATTAATGACAGCATTAGTACCTAAAAAAGTCTATAAAGTCTATAGCATCCCATTCTGTTTTGCATGTGATATTTCCGTTTTAAAGTGATGTCATCCAACTGTTGCAAGATGAACATAGAGTTGAGTGACTAAAAGTCAATTTGCCTTAAAGCACTTCTCCTATTAAACTTTTAATAAGAACATTAGTAATTTGCACTAATGACTTCTGTTTGTATTGGAGATGACCAAACTGTATAAATTAGGAACTAAATGAATAAATGTAATAAATAACTCAGAGATAGTACATTTTGCTGTATTCTTTATTCTGTAATTGAAAAGGGTATTTTAGTTTAATTAATGATGGTGATCAAGCAGCAGAATGTGTTTTGGAGTACACCTTGTAAAGGAAAGAAAATCTAGGCAACATGAGAGGCACCTTTCTTCAACACAAAGGGGCAGGGCAAGGATCATTTTTTCAACTTTGAGACTTTTAGGATATGTAAATTATAAAACCTGAAAAATAAAGGTTCTCTTATCCTAAGATTTGTTTGTTCTTTAGCAATTTAGTTCTTTCTTCTCATTAGTCAAGTTTATCAAAATCTTCTCCCCAAGCTGTTTTCATCACTTGAATTGACATTTATTAGAATAGTTAGAATCACTGCCAGTGCTTGTCCTGAGAGGTGTAGGATGCTACTAAGGGGTTAGGATGTTCAAGCACACTTTAAAGGGGAGTTGGCCTAAAAGCATTTTCTCTGCTAGTTCTTACTGAATTTATCATTCTTAACGCTTTATTTTTGCATCTCCAGAAACCTCAGAGCAAGTGAGTGATTTAGCACTGCTGCATGAAGCTCATTGCATCCCAGAAAGAAAGGATGCTACAAGCACCCTGGAGATACAAATGAAGAAGATTCAGAATCCTTCCAGCAAATCTGCTGGGCATTGTCGTTGTGCCCAAACTTCCAATTTTTTTTTTTTTTTTTTTAAATCTAAAGTATAAAGATTAGAAGCTAGCTGAAAGAAATCTTACTGGAGCAGTAGGGAGGCAAACTGATTACTTTAATTCATCCAGACCTAAAATAAGGGTGAGGATGATTTATCACAGCTTTTTGTTTCATCTGAGTTATGTTGTTTTTAGTTAGAATAATTAGCCCCAATTTCTGAGTATGTGTTAATTATTTAATATAATTTAGTTCAAAATTCTAAATCAAAGGTAGGCTAGCCATGAGTCACATAGTCCTTTTAGTATTCTTTTTTTTTTTTTTTTCTTTTCTTTTTTTCCATTTCTCAAGATAAACTACAGGCACCTGGAAGTTTTCCTGATAGGCTCTCCATGCCTTTGGCTTTAACATTGATCTCAGACGTTAGCTACATCTACCTCTGCTTTCATTTTACCTTTTCTGATGTCAGGGACATCTTTCCTTCCCTCATGAATATTCAACAAGACTTGTCTACCAATAAAATGTATGTATATCTTGAGAAATGCAAGATCAAAACCTATATAAGCTGCATTCTGTTCTTAGTAACACTACTGGCATGGCAGAGTGACTTTATTGAAGACAGCAGAGCCAGTCTTTACTGTCACTGAGAGCAGAACTAGACTTGTTTTTGTCCCGTGTTTCACCAGTTGTTGACCTTTTCTATAAAGTGCTTGTTGTTACCTTGACGAAAGTAACAAATGGAGATACAGTTTATGTCACCCAGTGAACTTAGACTTTTGTTTTGCCAGTGTATGCCTTGCATGGCAATGGAATGTATTCTAGGAATTTTGCCAATGTAATATGCTAATGACTTAGATTTTTAAGCTTTACTTACGTTTGTAATTGATATAACTGTAGTAGAAGGAACTCAGTCTCAGACGAACTTTAAAGGAGTCTTTTGTCTAACTTAACATCATTTCTTCTGTACCCCCAAAGCCTCTCTATTCATTTCACTCTGGTCTGTAATTTCGATGATTTTTTCTAGTGAGTTCCCTTTTTGAGTAAAAAGAATTAGCAGCTTAATTGCCACCTGATTTCATAACTTTGTTTCCTTGGCTGAAAATAATTATTTTCTTTAAATACAGCAAACTTTTCTAGAATAACTACATTTAGAATAACTAACAAACTGATGTATAAACCATGTATGCACAAGACTCTGTTTATAAATGATAGAGCTACCTAAGCAATAGTTATTGTAAACAAATAATTTGTTCTCTTTTATTTTCATATTTAACACTTTTTTCTTTATTTTTTCTTTCCTTTTTTTCTTTTTTTCCCTAGAAGAGAAATTACAATAATAGTATTACAACAGTAAACTATGCATATATTGGCCAGAAATGTCATCATAATAAGCTTTAAACTTCCTTCAAACTTTTCTTTCTGAGAGAAATAATGTATCTAACTCCCACAAAGACATTTCAGCTTCTTACCATGCGGCTGACACAATGAGTCTTATCTAAGAATAAGAAAAGCTATAAAAAACTCTGGAGGGTTGTCTTTGTGTTGTTTTTGTGTTTTGAATAATAGGTGGCAAGACACGTTTGACATAAGACTACAGAATGATTAGACTAAGGATTTGGAGTGCAGCTGCACTGATGATATTTGGCAGCCTTAATGACACATTGTATTGCCTCGGGCTAATGATTCTTTGCAGTTTTTCAGTCATTTCTTGCAGTCTGTTTAGGGAGAAAACACTTAATTATATCTACGTTTGAGTTGGTTTCTCCCCAGCCTCTGTCTCTCTCAACTTGTTGTGGCAAGCTGAGGCAAGTGACTGCAGAGTTGACTAGTCTGGTTCTGGCAGATGGGAGGAATTCTTTCTTGCAAAAGGCCCTTCATTGGCAACCTGCTCAAGACTGAATAGATAGATTATTTACTAGGTGATAGTAGTAGAAATCTTTTTCCTCGTTTGACTCGAGCATCAAGCATGCTTTATCTGCATTTCTTATTATAGCACATTAACACTGATTTCTGATGTATGTCCAGGAATGCAGAATTATCTGGTATTTGCCTACCAATGTTTCCGATTCTAGATAATTACCTTTTTCCTCTTAGCTATTAGTTTGTTTACCCGTTCTGTGTCTTCATTTTTATTTCAACTGGAATAAGGCAATCTCTCTAACTGTCTTGCATTTGTAAATGCTGATAACTAGCTACTTTTAACATACAGTGAAATAGTATTTCTGTTACCTTGGACAGAAGAAAAGCAAGAGCCCAGATGGAGCACTTTTTTAGTGCTTTACCTTAGATGTCATTAGGTCAAGCACTGCATTTCTATAATTGTATTTCATAATCATTCTCCAAATCCCACAGAAATTCAGATTGAAAGGAACAACATATTAGAGGTGTAATAAAGGCATTAAATTGCCAAGATATATCTATTTAGATAATTATCTTAATATATTTATAGCATTTGCAAAGCAAATTCTGGTGCAGACCATCACAGGTGTGACTTACCCCGGACAGGTTCAGGAAGCTGTATTCCCTACCTCCCTGTCCTACTCCTTTCCTTTGGAGTGACTTAACACAGCATGTGCTATTGCTACATAATGTGTTACAGTCGAACCTCCCATGCTGGTCATCTGGACACAACCCAAATAATATTGAAGTAACATGTATAACAGTAATTGCTACTGAGTAAATTGTTTAATGGCTTATAAATTACTTTTCACAGTTAAATTTTTTGGCTCTCTGACATATGTTGCCCACATGAATTTTATGACCCAGATACTGTCCTTACCACCTGAGATACTTACTGGGTTGGAAGTAAGCTTGTTTGGATTCATGACACCTGTGGCTATGCTGATTATGAGGCCATGACTGAACCACAGAGCGCACTGTTAAAAATAGTTCAGTCTTCTGCCATGAGGCACATGGATATGACATGTCCAATAGAAATCACAACTTGAAAAATTAGTGTTGCTGGAAGATATGTAACTGTTCCTGAGATGAACTTGCGTCCTTAAATATATAATCATATTACACACCTCATCATTGTTGTTCTATAAAATGATTTTTTACTCCATGGTAAAAACAGCAACAAAAAAAGTTAGCTTTTCAGAAGCTTAAAGGTTTTTCATTCCCTTAAATTTGGTGCACTTAAAATAAATGTTCAGTCTGATGCCCCAACTATATGAGCAATTTTGAGGCCATTTGGTCTAATCTGAATTTTAGAAAGGCAGCTGGGCACTGTTGTGTGACAATTGTCACTGAGCTTTCCTGTCTCCTTGAAATGTTGTGTTCATTTATGTCGATAACTGTGCAGTCATCTGCAAATGAATCTTTACCTGCCCCTCCTCAGTGACGTGGGTTATCCATTAGCTTGTGAATAATTACATTGGAGGCATTTTTTTTTCCCTGCACATGGTGCTAACCAGGTATTTGGGTATTCTCTTCTAGAATTCTTATAGGCTCGAACTTTTTTGGTATTCTCCCTGAGGTGAATTCAACAAACCTGGTTTGTTTGAGAAAAACAAACAAGCAACGTTTATATATATATATATATGCAAAGTATTAAATTATTTTTCAGAAACATTTCAAAACCAGGATTCAAGATATGGAGCAATGCAGGATATATATATATATGAAATAGTTTGCAATATTACTGTTATAAGTGACTTCTAGAGAGGAATGAAAGTAATAACATTTTGATAAATCATCTTTTACCATATTAAAACAAAACAGAAAAAAAAAATTTGATTATTTGGAAGCAATGAAACAGGCTTGGTTAGCAGTAAATTATGCAGATGTTTTTGTGGTTGAAGGAAGAATAAAGTAAGAGCAGAAACTCTTAACTCTGCACTCGCAATATTGTTTGTCTAAAGCTTACCATAGCTTCCAGTTTGAAAGAGGTTTAGCTGTAGCTGACAATACTTTGTGTATTGCAATCATGCTATAATGCCTATGTATAACAAAAAATAATATGAATAAAGATGCTATCCATTGGTCAGCTCATGGAAAATATTTACATCCTTTTCCTTCTTCCTGACCATTGCTTGGAGGACAGAGTGGACTGAGAGAGGGCTTACATTCTACTTCCTCCTTTCTGATCATGAAAGTAGAATGTATAAGTTGAGCAAAAATAGGAATGGGAGAGCCTTATTGAGATTTACAGCCTTATTGAGTAAAAGAGGTGATGAACTTTGAATGAAGTCCCTTCTCCATTCTCCATTTGTTCATGGACTGGGAATTATGGCAATACAGCTTGGGTTTCCAATGCCCTTTTAATGATACCTTTAGACACCAAAGAGATGTTTACATTATCTACAGGTACAGTAAGCTCAGCAGCTGTAGCAGGATTGAGAATCTGGTCACACTGTGCATGCTTTGAAGTCAGTTTGTGTGAAAATACTTTTCCCTAATGAGAAAACCCGTTAGTTCATCAATACATATTATCAAGGGTAACACACGAGACAGATTTTCCAAACATTCCAATATATATATTTTAAGTACAGTTTCTGTTATGACAACACTATTAAATTCATCCACTTATAAATGCATGAGTAATCCCAAAGTTGAAGTATTTCGTACAGAACATTTTACACACAAATAAGTGAGTAGTATAACTACTTTTGAAAGAGCAGTCTGTATTTTTTTTTTTCATTTTTGTTGGCAATATCTTCACTTGTTTGCTTAGATATGTCTGACTACATATTACAAATTCTGAAATGTCAAATAGTTGAAGCATTGCTATCTACTTGAAGATATTGTTGTTGGTTGCTTTTAAATGAGATCAGTTTTACAAACTGGATGTTTGCTTTTTTCCCCCTCCCCAGCAGAGCTTGATCTTAATAAATAAGATCAGTACTTTAACAGTGGGAAATACTTTCCTTTAGCTGTGATGTTTTCTTCATTGTAACTAGTCACTAAAGAACATATACTGAACTAAAAGTGTGGAAATGAAAACTTTCACCTTTATTAGATTACAGCAGGAATCACATTAACCTAAGCCACAGCTGTATTTCATCTGATCTATTTTACTTGTGGCAAAGCAAAGTGTACTTGTCAGTATCAATTTTATTTGAGGCCTAAAACATGTGTTAAGTTCCCTAACACAAAAAAGATATTGGGTAATTTAAATATAACTTTCTTAAACTTTTAAAAAATATCTCACTATTTTCCTACTTTAATCAAAAAGTTTTGGTGGTTTCCATATTTCCAGATTTGTATTTTGATTTCTTTTTGCATCATACCATTACCCCAGTTAAATATTAAAGACATGGAAGTATCTGCTATAGTGCATTTAGTTATTTTATAGCTATATAAAAAATTGCAATGTGCAAAGAAAATTTATGTGACTTTTTCACATGATTTATCACAAATAAAGGGTACATTTTATAGTATCTCATAGAAAAAAATATTTTATAATTAATGCATAATAAAAACCATTTCCTAAGAATAGAAATTAGTGTTTTGGTCAAATGCAATTCCTTAAATTCTGTTATATTGAAAGATTAAAAAAGAACGAAACAAAATAAAAGAAACCTGCCTCAGATTCTTCTTCATCTGAATGAAAAATGAGTCAGTGGCAGCAAACTTGCCATGAACATTATTTTTTCTAGCAGTCATTCTGTTTTGAGGAATTATATATAAGATTAACTAGATTTAAGGGTAGGAAACCATCTAGTGTAAGACATTCACAAAGCAGAAATCTGCCACATTACAGGGCAGATATACATAATTTATTTGGTAGAGCAAACGTCTTCTCAGTAAACTATTTGGAATAAGTTTGTTTCACTTTTGAAGAAATTAAAATTATTCCATCTCAAATCATAAGAATGTATTAATTAAAATTAAGTTAAAATAAATTATTAATTAAAAATTAAAATAATGTTCTTATGTAACAGTATTGCCTAGGGACTGAAATTTAATCACTGTAATTATTTTACTTTGTATTTCTAATATTCTTTCTTGTTTTATTTAACTTGTGAAGTGGCATCTACTGTCAGATTTTTAGATTTTTTTTTTTTTTCAGAATTAAACAAAAACATGTTATGCCTTGATTTGCTATGGCAATAATATATAATTTAATGAGTTTAGAAAGCTTCAGAAAGGTGCCTAAACATTAAATCTCACTAAATGAAACAAATCTATGTCCTGCCAATGCAACAAGATGTTAGTTAACTGAAAATTAATGATCTGAAGCAAGCATGTGACGTTGACCAAACTGAGAACAGAGATTTTCTTTTCTGCTATTGTAAGAGGGAAGTACCAGAACCACTGTACTTATACATAGAAGCTAAAGCTCTACTGAGATTCAAAACTACATCTCTTTTGTTGAGCGTGGGTATGAAGAAACTCTGTTGAAAAAGTTTGTATAAACTATAATGCACTTTGAAACAGTGGAAGCTTAAAAAACTATGCACTGCGCTGACAGGAGCAGAAACCTCACTGATGTGTATTTTATACAACAAAGTCCCATATTGCTGATGTTTTGACCAGTTAATGTTTATTGCATTTTTATTTGTATAAGTAAATGTTTTACATGTTTAGTTAGATAAATACCCTTAATTTAAAGTTCTCCGTCACTTGCATGCTATGATCATTTGGAGCACTGTTTGTGACATTTCTCATCAATGCTTTCCTGTACTTCCACAGTGACGTTATTGGTAATTTCTGGCTTTGTGTTTCTTTCAGGGGACTAAAAAGAGCATTACAAACATGCTTTTTAAGAGATTAATGCTTTTACTTCATAATGTCCATACCATCATGAGTCCTCAGTAACTGAGAAAGAAGAAGGGAAAAGTCTGAGGGGGGTTTGCTGTGTGAAGTTGCATAATTACTGTGTGACTAATGGGAAGAATTGTGCTCAGTAGGACTCATTTCACAAAAAACTGGAGCTTCTTACAGCTTATTTACACAAAATGAGTTAACTTTCCCTGACTTTAATGTTTGTCTGAAAAGCTATTATTTCTCCCCTTAGTACAGCAAGTCCCTGTATTATGATTGACAGAATGTGTGCTTTATGTAGTTTTGGTGCAAGTCAACATACAAAAAGTTATCCAGAAAGATTTTAAACCTAGAGGATTGTGCCTGAGGGACTATAGGAAGACTACTGATGGCAATATCTTTGAAAGGTCATTAAGAGGATTTCAAGGATTATACCCCCTCTTTTTGTCTGGGTGGAGATTAGTGGAGGAACCTGCACCAGTGGGCATTTGGTGCAATCAAACCTAACTGCAGAGTTCTCTTTGTGCTGTGAAGGCAGCTGGACAAAAGGGGGCTTAACATTGAGAGCCTTGGTGTTGCTGTGCCTGGCAGAGGGAACAGGCTGCACAGAGGCAGGGCTAGCGACTTCTGGAAAAAGGGGCTTGGGGATGAAAGTGTAATGTCAACTAAGAGACAAAAGAAAACACATATGCAGTTATGGAAGCAGAAGCTTATAAGGAAAGTCAGAGTATGTATAGGGATGAAAAATAACAATGTTCATTTTTCTCATTAGTAGCTTTCCCATTTTATAAATCCAGGTTTAAGGTAAATAGGAGAGTGCATCTTGCGATTACATGAAAAGTACAAGAGGAACCATAGAAGCAAATAAGATCAGTCCCTCACATTTAAGAAGATGTTTGATATTTGAGGAGAGGGAAAAAGTTTGCCAAATCATGAAAATACTGAGGGAGGCACTAGAAAACCATAAAAAGGTCTATAAAACAAAATCATCTGGAAATAAAAATGTCAGCTATGATACTGAACACAAAAGGCTGAACGTGGCTGTAGCTGATCTCCAGTTAAACGGGAGTTAACTTAAGGAGGGGCTAAACAGGGAGAAGTCAGGCAGTTCAGGATGTTCTGCAATAGCCTTTGCTCCTGGAGATGAATGTTGGAAGGTGCTCCTGGTGATGTCTGGCTATTGGTGGATGTATCTACAAGAGAGAAAAGGAAGAGGACCTCTCCCTTCCAAGTTAATCTGTCCAAACTGTAGCTGTATAAAACTTTTACACAGAAACAAGTTTTAGGAGAAGAAGGTCAAGTGTCTCAAGTTTTTCACTGATACAAGTTAGTTCCAAATATCTTTTTCTCCAAACTCAATGTCCCTACAAATTGAGCTGGAACAGTTTGAATATGATTTTATTTAATACCTGAATAAAATATTTCCTTTTGGAATTTGTATATGAAACTTCTCTCTACTTCTTGTTTTTTGTGACTTTAGTACAGAGGGTCCTACAGACTTGCACGTCATGAGACCCAGATACTTTTTTTCACCAAGGAACTCTGGCGTATCTGGGTTACTGGAACACTGATAGAACTGCCAACATGCGTTGACTCCTTTGTCAAAATATTTTAGATGTCTGCTACTGCTGAAAATTTATCTAAAGCTGGGTGCGGGTGTTTTATTCTGACTTAGAGTGAAAACTTCAGCACAATTCATGTGAAATTCTATAGATTTTGTGACTGAGATTGAATTCTAAAATAACTTGTACCTAGAACTGATTTTTAAAATGCACTGTAAAAAAAAAAACAAAACCATCTTTGAGAAAACTATTTTGTGAAAACACTGATTGCCTGATAATAGTGCTGATAACACTTGTTGACTTATTTGAAGTTAGGACTTTGGATAATTTGTTATGAATGGTTTAAATTACTATATTCTAAAGTAGTTCTTGGCAATAACTTCTGTGGTTTATGCATGGGCAGAATCATAGAAAAGTTCAGTTTCCTCTGAATGTCTTGCCCCAGAAAAGGGCCAACTTCTAAGTTGGGTCAAGTTGCTCAGAGCCTTGTCCCACTGAATTTTACAAATGTTTTAGGATGGAAAAACATCGGAAAACAGGGAATGGTGTGTCAGGAGGCAGCAAGAACTGGCTGCTCCATCAGGTATGGGCGAGTATCGAGGACATCAGTGATGTTGCAATACTTCCAAGGGTAACAACATGACTCACAGTACCTCACTGAGGTGATTAGTACAGGTATGGGGGTGGCATCTGGCTGAGCCCAGAGTCCAGATCACAGAGCCGCCCCATGTTGATGAGGCAGGTCAGGCCCCTGTGGGGACCCTGGGATGGGCAGAGAGGGCTGTGGGGATGGGGACAAGATGAGGACCAGTTTGGGATGTCAACCCAAATCTTGGGCATAGCTCAGCAGGGCCCATAACCAGGGAGAAAGGGAGGCAGCCCTCATTGCTGGGCCAGGAACTGACAGTCCCATTCAGGGCTGAAATGGGGCTCCTGGGCCTTGGGCAGAGAAGACTTTTTTCTCCCTCTAGGGAATTTAATAATTTAATAATTTTCTTTTTAATGTTGTAGAGTGTATCTAGTAGTGATATCTATAAGATGAGCTACTCATGTCACTTGACACTTTAAACTGTACGTGCATGTGTGTGTCGTAAAAGGCTGTAGGTTCGGGTAAGTGTGGTCTGAACGTAACTCTCTGAGTTTGTAAAATATATAACAGATTTTATCATTATACTTTTTTTTTTTTTGTGTGTGTGGGTAAGTTTCTATAATCAACTCCCCTCTTTTTATTTAGAGGTGATATTTTAAAACCAGAGAAGAGTTAAGCAGGCTAAATTAACTTTCAAATACTGTAATATTTTCTGTGTGTTAGTACAGGAGAAAATATTGTATTCACCGTCTCCAGGAGAAGTTCACTGTATCTTCCTTTACAGTAAAGAGCAATCAAGTTTTCTCACAAGTAAAAGCTGAAATCTGAAAAGAATTGGTATATCACTGGTTTAATTGACAATGCCCATTATGGAGTCTTTTTCATGAATCCACTTGAGTCTATACTTGCAGCATGTGATACAAAACTCTGATTAAGGTAATCACAGATTGAGCACATTTTTAAGAAATTTGTATTTATATTTAATCCTTTTTTTTTTCCATCTTAATAGAATGGAGTTTGTTTTGTGTGTTTTCCTGTTAAATAGCTTGAAGTGCTTTTTTTAAAAAAAAATTTAAAATGAAATATTTTATATAAACCATACTGAGGTGTTTAGAACTGAATAATTGTCTGTTACATCCATAAACTTGGTAAGGATTGG
Source organism: Anser cygnoides (assembly GCF_040182565.1). Lineage (NCBI taxonomy): Eukaryota > Metazoa > Chordata > Aves > Anseriformes > Anatidae > Anser > Anser cygnoides. The sequence continues at coordinate 26,325,255 of NC_089880.1, read as the reverse complement.
TAAGGATTTCAGGAAGGACTGATGCAGTACTATTGTTTTAAAAGAGCAGTGATGCTTTGATGTGCATCCTCAAAGACTTAATGGATTTTAGAATAACCCTAGTCTGGTGATGCATTGATTTTTTTTTTTTTTTTTTTTAATTATTATTATTTTCTAAGTCTTTGTAATTTATATGTTGAATGGAAATAAAGTAGTCTTGATGAAATTAGCGTTACTTTAGCCATTTTAGGTTTGTGTTTTCTTTTCCCATGTAATAGGTAAAAACATTATAAAGGGAAATAAGTATTAGAGAAACAAAAGTCTTTTATACAGAAGGATTACACCAAAGTACCTGCTAAAAAAATGAAAGAATTTAAGATATAATTGAAAAATAGAAATGAAAACACTTTCCATAGAATACTTAGGTAATAATGTTCATGGCTTTGGAGTACACGAAGCAATAAATGGCTTTCATGGCTGATTAAATGCTGAAACGAAGCTAAGATGTTTGATCACCATACAAGTAATTTATTTCAACACTATGAAACATGATTCCTGTCATAAGACAAGATAAAAGAAGACACAACAATATTTCTCTTCGCTTGTGAAGGTCGGTTAGAACAATTAATAACAGGGAGACCAGATGATTCAAGGGACAGGCAATGGGCTCTAGACAATACTTTTAAATGTGGGATATATGAATACTAAATAACTATTAGTATAATCTGTTTTTCTACCATATGCAAAGTCATGAAGTTTTATCAGTCCATTTCTCATGAAAAGTGTTTGCAGCATCAAAAGTCACCATCGTGGTTGGCACATTTGGTCCTGTTTCAGCAAAAAGACTAAAGAATACATTGACAGTATCAACTGGGAGCAAAGTAAATGAATTTATATACTCAGATTTGTGGAATTAGGTGTGCACAGTTGCCCACATATATTTGCAGACTAACAGACCATGTGTAAACACAGATGTATTCCAGGCTTTGGTTCATCTCACTTAAAAATTTTGGCTCATATCCTGTTCTCTTTGGACATTTAACTGTTTGAAAGTACTCTTATACAACTGAGTATTCAAATACCTGATAAGTGAAATAGAATAAAAATAATGAAACTTCAGCACCATAGAGCATGTAGTTTAAGATTAACAGAAAGATATATAACTTTATAAGAAACCTATCGGGATATTTTAAATCAAATAGTACAAATGTTAAAATTACAAAGCTTTTTGTCTCTGACAGTCATTTAATAAATATTTTAATATTGTGCATTTGATATAGTTCCTATTACTAAAGAACTTTTATGATGAACTTCCCAAATTAAAAGGATGAAGACTCTGCACGGAATCTTAATGGGCAATTTTGTACCCACTGATGTTACTACTTGAGATATTGCTGAATATTCCAACATATTTACATTCATAAGTATATCACTGGAAATTTTCTTTTACAGGAAAACATGTTAGAAGGGCTAGCAAATTTCCTTTACCTATTGCTTTCATGGGGCAAAGAAACAAATTTTCTTGCTTTTGTGAAGTTCATTTTATTTTAGTTTGCCATTATTTTAAATATGGAATTTCTTCATGGCTACTCTGTTTGCATTTTAGTGGTAGACATCCCAAGATTATAGTGTCTAGACTCTCCAGGGAACCAGTCAGGCTACCTGGGGCAGTGGTCATGGCACCAAGCTTGACAGAGTTCAAGAAGCATCTAGACAATGCTCTCAGATATAGGGTCTGATTTTTGGGTGGTCCTATATGCAGGCAGGAGTTGGACTGGAATATCCTTGTGGGTTCCTTCCAGCTCAGGATATTCTATGCTTCTGTGTTTATTTCTATGAAGAGGAAATAGAAATTCGTATGTCAAAAAAAACTTTTTTTTAAAGGAAGATTTTCTCCAAAGCAACAAGGTTTGACAGTTATTGTAAGCAACATTTAATAAAAAAAATATTCCTTTGTCTAGAAACACTTTTATTCAGCAGATGAAATTTTCATTATAGTGTTTTTTTTGTTTGTTTGTTTTGTTTTGTTTTGTTTTTACTTAACCCCTAAGTCTGTATTTGTGCTAACTTCTACTTTGTCCATCTTCTTTATCCTGATAATTTCCAGAACCCAAACTGCTGGAAACAATTCCTCACTTCTTACATATTTCAAAACTTAAAGAGTTGCTTAAAACTCACTATGAATATAATAGGCAATAGGTGTTATAGATGAGTCATTAATAAAAACCCTGTGAGATGGGACACAGACTGCTTCTGTGCACAAGGTCCAACCTCTCCTCAAAGACATAAAGTATAAATATCCTAAAGGAAATAAAAGCAGAAATAAGTTGAAAAAAGAAATCCCAGCAACGTCTTCCTCTCATCAACAGTTCTCTTCCTCTACAAAATTCCAATGTAAACAAATATGGGGCTCAATGTCAACCTCAGCAGGTGATAGTAATTTATTTTGTATCTTTTCTTGTGTACTTAGTGCGTTTAGTTGCATTTGTATATCTCTTAATTTTCTGTCGCTTCTGGCTTTGACAATTTATCTGTACGTTGAGTAGCAGTGACAGATTCTCTTGTTAGATGACTGCAGGATTTTACTTTATTACATCTCAGTGATTTGAGTTTTTAATCTTGTAGGTTACATGACATCAAGTGAAAAATGGCAGAATGAAGTGTAGGAGTACTGAATATAGGCTTCCCTATACAGTATACAGCAATGTTGATAAATTCTGGGAGTATGCTTCTACCACCATTTTTCAGTTGTGTAATTCTGGCATTCAACAGGAAGAAACATAAAAAACACTACTTCTGTAACATTTACACAATACTAAATAACTTAACTATACAAAAATATTCAAAATACTTGCAATAAGTTTAATGAAAGGTTGTAAAATGTCTTTAATCCAGTTCTTACTCCTCCTGAAGGCTGAGATAGAAGTAAAGGGGCAGTTTTCCTTTTGCATGGCAACATATTTATAAATACTTGTTTTTGAACAGAAAATAAATTATTTGGAAAAAAAAAAAAAAGTATTTTACTGTCGTGTGTCCTTTGGCAAAAAAATCTGTTGTTCAATAGCTCATAGCATAATTTTCTTAGACAAGTATAGGAAGAAAGCACAGTGTCAAATAATAATGAATAATTATTCATTATTGTCAATAATTGGTGAATAATGTGGTGAATAATCATACAGTTGATGTGATATTATCTCAGAGGGAATCTGGATAAGGGGATCCTCATTTCCTTACTGCAGGTTTTCATGGGAAATGTTACTTGGTTGTCTACCTAAAGTATCTTTCATTGCAGCTAGGTGTTGTAAGCAAGTTAATATCTAGGCAAATGGTCTTTGATTTGATTGGGAAGGTATGCTTGTAGCCCCTTCCTCAGAGATGTACAATTTGCACAAAAGCCTTAAAAAGTACAGTGAGCCACAATAACACAATACTTGTCTCGAATCTAAACTTTCACAAGGTCCTGAAGCACTGGAACAGATTATGTATTAATTTATTTATATTATTATTAATTTAATTGTAGAAAGAAAGGGAAAGAAGAAGGGAAACCTCATTGACAAAACAATGGGTGGGAAAGAGCAAAACTTTGGATTGTATTTAGCATTTGAAAGTTTGAGTTTGTGGCATTTGCAATTGCTTCATACTAATTCCTACAGGAAACTGTAGCAATGTAGCATTGCCATTTGCAATGCATGGCTTTCCGTGAAGCAGTCAATCTTGGAACACTGTTTTGCAGCAACTCTGATTTAGGCACATTTTGATCCTAGTGCTGCACTCAGGAGCATGTACTAGATTGGTATCTCGGCTAGTTTTAGTGCTCAAGGACATCTTGGCTTTCAGCTCTCCCCTGTAGCCTCTAAACAAAGATGATATTCATACTTGGGGAGTTTTGACATTCAGATTTATTATGAAATTCTAATTGGAAATGACTATTTGTTATAAAATAGTAGCATTTACAAAAGTAATAATAAAATAGAGAAGCACTGTGATGGTTTAATTAATGTTAGGCTAACCTTAGAATATTGTAAATGTCATTTTCTGTCGGCTGTGTTCAGGCTGAGCTTGGGCTTTAGCCCACAGCTATGTGTGGTTGGTGGGTGGGCAGATCCTTCTGCCTGTGGATCATACTGTAGTACTTCAGTGCCCCTTCTTCTCCTTCCTATACCCTGTGGATCAGTAAACATTCTATTTTCTTCCTTTTCTTCTCTCCTGTTTCCCAGTGTCTGCTCATGGTTAATGCAGAGGCTGACAAACAGGTATGCAGAGAAGTCTGAGTACCTGATATAAGTACGTATGTTTAATTATCTTTTTTTTTTTTCTTACAGAGCTCTTTATTTTCAGTACCTAATAGTAATACTTAACACTGTTACAGCATTTACAATTTTCACAGCACTGTACAAACATTGTCTAATTTGCCCTGTCTGCCACAATACACATGTTAAGAGAGTTGAAGTGGCAGTTCACGTGAAAGCTCAGTACCTGAGGGCTTCCTTTTATGCTTTGCCACTTGCCCTCAGAGACTTGTATTTACCACAATCCCCCACAAATCTAGTACTTCCATTCTGTAAAAAATATGAAGACAAAAATTTGAGATTGTGCACAAACATTCTTATTTTCCCATTCTCATTCCCCTGATTTACATGCTCTACAATACTCTTTATTTTCAGTCTGTGCTTCTGATGTATTTTCCACATAAAATCTAGACCTAATCCCAAGTATTGATGGTAGTACTGCAGCAATCAAAGTATCCCTAACCCCGATTAGTCTGTAAGGAGAAGATCAAACTTTGAGATAATGCAAAACCCCGTGCAATGTTTCTTCTGGTGCAGCACTTCCTGTAAGACATGGGGAGGATGACAAGGCATTCCTTATTCTCTGGATGAAGGAAAGGTGCTACAAGAATCTCTGTGGGTCAAAAAAGCACGATTTATGTAAATCATAACAGCTGCCTCCCTGAAATTGAACAAATGGATCTGGTCCAGCATGCAGTTCTTAGTGGCCCTTTCTGGTTTGGGTATACAAAAAGTTTCTCTTTGAACAACTAAGAAGAAATCTTACTTCACCTTGGGACTCTGGCAAGTAAAGAAGTGTAATTGCCTGTTCTTTCTCATTATATGCAGCTTAGGTCAGAAAGTATCTACTGCGGTATCATTTGGATTAATTCATTCACATTTTCCAGTGCTGTTTTGTCATCTTGTCCATAAAAGCAGGGCTTCCCTGAAAACTGCAGTAAAAGATGAAACAATTTTACATGCCATTTCACTCACACCGCTACTAGAGACAATATTAGACAGTCACATTGTATTTGCAGCTCTTATTCATGTGTTCAGCTTGAAATTTCGTATTTGATTTTAAGATAATATTTTTGTGAAAGTCCTTACATCTCTGGTTCCATCTTTTCTCAGTAAAATTATTTATTTTACCGTTATTGGAATAAGAATTTTTGGAATAGCACTGAAAGCCTGCCAGGAACAAACAGTGAAACTTTGAGGTATTCAGTCCTTTTATTTTACATAACATGCTGAAGTAAATTTATGTAGGCTTTTCTTACAAATTACAGTAGTTTTCCAATTATTTTCTCCCAAACTAATGATGTGCTTTAAAATAAGATTTAAAAAATTTTCTGAAATGCTAAGTATGACCCTAATTTTAATAGTAATAAGAAGAATAATAAAACAAACAAAAAACAACAACAACAAAACACTTATTCTACTTTACCTTTTCTTAGGTAAGAAAGTGTAATACAAAGAAGAATGTTTGCAATATGACTGGAGAAAACTTGAAAATATTAACTTTAATACTTAAATGCCAGGTGCCTAGAGCTCTCCAGTCTAACTGAAATTCAGGGAAAGTAAAAATATTAGTCTTCCTGAAGGGGAATGACCTTCCAGGTATGGGCTGGGGAGAAGGGGAGAAGTCAAGTTGTTTGCTTTATTTTGGTTCTTAGCACATCAGGCTGCATTTAATTTTTTTCCCCTGGAGAGAAGAATAGGTTAGACTACTACCAAAATGAAAGCTCAGTAGGGACTTGAAGGCACAGAATGGTAGCTATTCCTCATTCTGATTGGTAAATAATTTTTAGAATACATTTAACATGTAGTTGCTAAAGATGATTTAGATGATTTAAAGAATAAAGGATTTTTATTTTTTTTTTTTCCCTGCGGATATTCTGCTACTTTTGCAGCTGATATACAGCTTGGAACTTGTCTTCTCTTTTATGAATAAGAATACCATTTGAAACAAAAGTCATTAGTGATTTTTCACTAATGGAATAGCACAGGTGTATGTTTTGCTTTTAAATCATTTATTATACAAAAACTTTTTTTCCACAGCTGGACACTAGGAGACAGTGTAGTTTAGTGAATGCAGGAGTGGACTGGTAAATTTTGTTCAGCCATTGGAGTATGGTATTGTTTGTGAAATCATATTTTTTCAGACATAATTTATCATCTTCTCCATTTTGGATTGTTCTGCCCTCTCTTGTTGAAAGTGTGGAGTTAGACTAAGGTATGTAAACCACGACTTCCAAAGAACGATTTATCTAACTCATATTTTCCAAAGAAGACTAAGACAGGACACAGTAATAGCCTTGAGGGTTTGGCAAAAACAATATCAGAATTTCTGGTTTCTCCACTTAAATATGTCATCTGACAGGGCTGAAAAACAGATGTAATATTTTGTGGAAACACAACTAAGTCCAGCTCATTTTGTAGCACTGATCTTTCCTGGAATCTGAGCCCCATCCACATCAAAGCAGTCTATCCTCTCTGCAGCTAAACCAGTTTTGCTCTCTTATGTTTTTTAAAAAGAGAAAACAAACAGGTTGTCCTTTTCCTTTTACTGAGGTTAATGGCAGTCACTCCTTGCTACAGTACTCCCAGAATTATGATAAAGACCTAGAAGAAGATAAACCTCTCCATTCCAGGTGACTGTCCTGGCTCTTCTGAGATTGAATCCCTGCTCTTCTTTTTTCTTTTTTCTTTTATTTTTTTTTTCTCTTCCTTTCCCGCCCCTCCCCCTCCCCCCCCCCCCCCTTTTTTTGTTGATGTTTCTGTATCAGATTGCATCTTATGATGCTCTTTATAGTCTTAAACAGTATTTAGTTTATTCTACCCTAGACATGAGGGCATTCTTGGAGTCCATTTGGACTCATGTATCCACTACTGTTTATTTATGGGTTTCAGATCAGACGGTGGGACTGAGAAATATGCAAGGCTGAACTTATGATCTTCTTGAGCTGGCAGTCCTCAACTCATCTTGAAAAATCTCTTCACTGTCTCCTAGTAACAGCGTGTTCTGTGCTCAGAAGATTTGCTGATTTCAGGATCTGAGATAAACCTTTCTCCTAGCCCATTCTTTTGCCCCATACAGAGAACTCACCTAGTTTTGATCCTAGGAAGTCTGCCAGCACTGTTTCCTTAACATTTTTTTTTTCTGGTTTCTTACCCCTTGCACCCTGGTTTCGAGTTTTATTGTCCATAATTAAAAATACACTGGGGAGCAGACAGAAATTTGCTTTTACTCCCTGAGGCAGACCATTTCTAGGAAACAATTTTTTTCTGTAGATATTGATAAAGACATAGATGAGGAGGGACAACTCATATTTAAGCCTGAGTGAGGGTGACTTCTAAGTCAGCCTTAAGTGATGCTGTAGACATATATTAAAATAACTTTAAGGAATACGCTACAGAGCATGGAAAGTTTAATACGTCTTGAAAATAACTTTCAAAAGTGCAAGAACATGGCACAAAAGTAAGGTAGGAATCACATAACTCACAGAATCTAGGGTTCTGCTATTGCAGAAAACCTCATAAAAGTCCTTTCATTTGAAATTCCATCTCAAAATTAATTGGAATTTTTCAAATAATTGCTTAGGGTGTGTTTTTTTTTTGTTTTCAGAACAGAATCATGTGAATAATAAAATAGAAATATGTGGAAATATTATAAAACTAACAGTAAAATTGCATTTATGTTTAATATAAAAATATATATCCAACAAAGAAAAAAAACCATTGATTATTCTTATACAAACCTAAATAGTTATTAAGGTGCTGAACCTTTTAATAAAGAACTAGATTATTTTTAGAGCAAATGCAAAGTAACAAAACCCCTTTAACAAATTATCCTTAGGAGATTGTTAGAGTTTTAATCGGTTTCTTGTACTTAAACTCATTTTCCCAGCATGATGTACACTATCTGTGGGAGCTTTTCATAAGAAATTCACACTATGATTACGGCACAAGCTATTTCAAGTAAAACATTGTGAAATGTTACTATTGTTTGGGCAGTTGGAACTGAAATGATTGAGTGAAGGATGATAGTTATGTTGCAGGCTAATTACATGGCTAATGTCTTTGCTTTACATATCAATAGATGCTTCTAGAGATGAGCAATAACTGCGACTCCATTATCAGACCAATACAATGCACTTAAATTAGCCACCATTTATGAATACTATTAAAATAAGAGCTGGCTAGTGCTTAGTGATGTTGCACTTGACATGTTTTTTGTTGTCAGTCTGTAGATACTGCATATGGCATACTAGGGAGTTTTGACATAGACAGAGAAGATGTTTTTAAAATATTTTGCTATTAACTACACATTGATTAAAATCACAGATTTTTTCAATAAAGTATGAGATCTCAAAGGTCATTAAAACAATGGAAAAGAGGCATTAGAGCTGAATGTTACCTTTCCAAATGCAGTAAACTAACTAGCAAAGTGTTACACCAGTGAGAGGTTCTATAGTCAGCCAAATGGTGAAGCTCATTGAAGCAATGCTAAAGAGTGCTCTGTTTCAATTTTTGATATGGAAGATCATGAGTTTACCAAATTTTCAGCTTTAAAGCCAAAATGGAAGAGATCGTCCAAAGTCTTAAAGTGGTTGCCATAGAACTTCATAGATAAGGAGCTATTTTACTTGAGTGAAAGGCTTAACACAGATTTTATGTTAAACAAGATATTGTCTCTTTGGCATTCCCTCTGTTTTCAGTGTGTGTGGGAAGAATGCACTGGAATGTCATACAGGCAGCACATGGATTAAAAAGAATTAGGTTTTGCTGACAATATGCCTCTTCTAAGTGGCAGCTTAACTATTTAAACACAAAGATTAAAAAGGTGGGATTAATTATTAATCCCTATTAATCATAAAGTTCTCATTAGACTGTCGTCGTCCCCTGTCCCTCCTCCCCAGCCCTCTCTGCACTTGGACAACACAGTGCTTATCATATGGGATACTTCTCATCTTTTGACAGTAATGTTGAATCCAATGGTAATATCCAGAACTGATTAATATCTGGTGACAGCAGGCTCTTTTCACTTACTTAAACAACATCTTGCCTTCTATAATCTAAAATTTATAGACCAAACTATCAATCTTCAATACACATGTAATTTTTGCTGTGCTACATAGCCTCAGAGGCTAGAAAAAAATGTAAATTGTACAGTCAAATTTCAAAATGCTTTCAAAAGCAAATGCTCAGGAAAATATTATTTAATCAAGTGGAATCTGTTTATAGCAAGTGCTGAAATTCATTAGATTTCAGCTTCCCTTAAAAGTATACAAACAGATTGTGGAGGTATCTAAGGTGCATTTGAAGAAAAAGATCAGTGTGTTTCCCTTGCTACCCATAATCTGAAGCAAAAAAATAAGGATCAAGTAAGAGAAAACAACTAAAATAACTGCTTCATGACATAAAGCAAAGAAAGGTATATAGGGTAAGAATATGCAAATTGTAGACAAGGATTGTGAACCTTTCCTTAAGGAAAGAAACTGAATGTTACATGCAAAGAATTGCTTAGTTGATACATTATTGTTTAACTGAAATCTTCACTGAACACTGAAGGAACAGAGAGGTAATTAAATTATCTTTGTAAAATATATTTATATATTGTGATCAATTCTTGCGTTTTTTTTTCCTTCACACTACGATAGACATGCTTCAAGGCCTCAGGGATGTTAAACATTTGCTGGTTAAATATTTACAGTTATGATCATCTTGTTTCACTTATGGGAGTTGATATTAATATCAACTGATTTATTTCTGTTTCTTCACATCAGTCATATTTAAGAGATTGATTTTGTTTTTAATCAGCTTCGTGTTGTAGTTATAGATAAATATGGTTTGTGCATGTAAGCTTACTTGCTGGCAAGGTAAGAGCAAATTTTTGAACCTCCTCTGATTACATTCCTAGGAAAGACTTCCATACTTTTTTAAACTACCATTTCAGTAGAGGAAAAGTATTCCGGTATGTCACCATGTTGGAAAAGATCTCAGTAACAGAATGACGACACTTTACCAACTTACATATTTCAGAGGAAAAAAAAATAAAAGAAAGAAAAAAAGAATATGTCTCTCTGAGAGAAATAATTACACAATATATTCAATAGCAAGTTATTCAATAAAGACCATGACTGATTTACTGGAAGAGCTAAACAGTGGAGTAAAAGATCTTTGAGAAGATACTGTGATATCTCCTTGATTGCTCTCAAGACTGGTATGCCTTCTCCATACTTGTTAATGATTATTAGAATAACATCTTCCTAAATTACAATAGTAATGCTGTAACTCTGCTGTAGTTTAAGAAGATGGTTTCTTAATAATGGTCCCAAACCAAAAGTAGGGTCCTTTGAAGACCCTTGGTGACCTTTTATACCTTCTTAATTTTTGAAGAGCATTTGCTAGTGGAGAGTGGATAGACTAGGAAGTAGAGAAAATACTCATGGCAATCTGAGAACAAGAGCAAAACGACAACATGGTTGAAGTGCTAACGAGTTTGTCCATAGCGAAAACTCAGTTACTTTTTTGTGCTGCATTGTCTCTGCTCCTTATTTCTACTTAGAAAACAACTCTTTAGGTTAAGATATTTTATATTTATTTAGCATATCCAGCAAGTATTTTGATGGTAAATTTTTCTTATGAATAATAATGCTTTGTGAGCCATATGGAGTCAACAAGGACACAACTTGAACACATGATAAAATGTAGTGCAGATGAACTTCTTAATTTATTAGTCTCTGGAAACTCCTGAGATCAAGGCAGTTGTTCCTGTGCTGTAAATGTTAATGAAGTTCTGAAGTATCCCACTAGACAGCTGTATCTTTTTCTTGATGAGTAACACTGAGTTGAGGAGGGTGGAGTGTTGCTGCAACATTTTCAAAGTCCTATCTTAAGTACAGTGAAGTATTTTCTCCACTACTGTGTAGCACAGTTTAAACTAAAGATTAAGATCTTCTCTCAGTCCACAGACAAATCTCTTATTGCCTGAGCTAATGCTGAAAGATATTCCTTCTTTTACTCACATCAGAATGGATTGTACATTGTTTTTACTTTGTTGAACCTTCATTTCTGCTCAGTCTTTTCCCAAATGGCAATACAACCTGTACAGATCATCTTTAAAATCACTAGGGATTATTATTATTATTAATATTATTATTTTCCCACAAAATCAGTCAGAGTATGACCTCTGCAGTCCTCTGGATTTGGAGGTTCTTAGTGTTAATTAAATGTACTTACTGCTTATCTCTGTTTATCTCATATCTGGTTGTTCCATGCCCATGAATCTGTAGTTGTTCAACCCTGTGCATCAGCTACTCTTTCATAACACAGAGGTGTCCTATATCTTTTCCAGATGCATGTTGAAAATTTTCCAGAATGTCTCTCTTAAGTTCTATTTTCCCTTTAGAGCAAGATTTGTACCTGGATTTGCCTCTTAATTTCCCTGGGGAATCTGGGAAGTGCAAAATTAGAAAATCTTACTTTCTTGGTTTGATTTTGGATTCCATTTTTCCATTTAAGACTGCTAGGTAATTCTCTTAAATAAATTTATAAGTTCCTTGCAAAGAAGTATGCCTAATGCTGCTATGGAAGTAAAGCTAAGCACATACCAAAAATATCTCTCCAGTCCTCAGAAAAATCCAACAAACATAGAACTGAATACTGTTGTATTATGTATGGAAAGAAAAATAGGAGAATTTAATGCAACTTTCTTGATGGCCAATTATAGCCAGATTACCTTGATACCTATAATTTGATTATATCACTTCAATATGTAAGTAAATACACTATATTACAGCTATATGATTTTTAGACCATTTTTAGCAGTCCAGTCACAGTACTTAATTCTTTGACAGGTGGAAACTGTGTTTTATGGCCTGTGCTTATTAATTTACATTTGCATGACACTAAGTTCACTAACTTGTTGCTTCTTCTAAAACAGCATCAAAAATGTGAGTAACTCTTTTATTATGTGCTTCACAGCTTTTTTTATCTACATACAATTAGATAAAATTCTAATTAAAAATTTTTTTTTAGTAAAACTAAATAATTTGATGGTCTCCGTAATGCTTTCTTAGATGAAAATACTGTTTTTTAAATTAATTTTCAATGCAGTAATGTAGCATTATATTGAAACATGCAATAACATTTCAAAGAATTTCAAAGGTGGTTACACTATGCACATACCTAGGATAATTGAGTAGAAATATATCTATGTGATTATCTGATGCAACTTAATATCTTTTTTTTTTTTTCTTGTGCCTATTATGTTTTCAAATGTATTTCTATCCATCCCTTCATATACCTAGGAAAATGATTACTCACAGCATCCTATACAGCTGTGAGAAAAGTCCTGGCATGGGTAAATGTTTCGCATTACCTAAAAGAATTTTGAAAAATTATGAATTCAATCTGAGGCTCAAATTTTTCCAAATTGATTTTCTGACAGCATTGCCAGTAATGTGAATTTTGTAAGTTTTAAGTTATCATTTTGTTACTCTCCTTTCTGATTAATGCATATGTGGAGAGTATTATTGTTTCTACTGTGTTAAGTAATGATTAGTGCTCCATTATTTTAAAGGGTGTGATGCTTAAATTCAAGAATGGCTTATATTTTGTCTTTACAAAATTATGTGCTGAATTTAAGTGTTCAGATTTTCCCATCCAAGCTATCAAGAACAAAAAGCCTCATCAATAGTGATGTTTCTCCGTATTCTACATGTGTATCAAAAGTCTTCAGATTCATGGAAGAAAAAATGATGGTGTTCCAAATCAGAGGTGGTTTTAACCAGCGCAATTTAGCTCTGCCTGTTTAGTAGGCAGTTTGCTGTCTTTAGAGCTGCCCAGATATCAGAATTTTTATACTTTGTCTACCGGCTTTGAGGATCAATTCTACTTTTTTCAAGTTCCATTGCCACCAGACAATGGATACCAGAAAGAATATGAGATTACCTTAGCCAGCAGCAGAATATCTATCCATTCTGTGAAACATTTTCAAGATACCAACTCAAAGGATTTTCTCAGAACAGTTTACTGTGATAGGAGATTCAATCTTCTCTGTGTTCCAAAGCAATAGAGAAAGCTCCTGGCCAGTTTCTGGTTAAAGCATCCATTTAATGACAGACAACAGCATAGGAGTGTTTTGCATGAACAAGCAAGGAAGTGTCACATCTGTTTCTTAATGCAAAGGGGTGTTTTGTCCAGTGAAATAGTGCATCTTACAGAATGGCAGTATCCATGATTTATCTCCTGTGCTTTAGAAATGCATTGGCAAGTCATATGGGCAAACATTTCTCACAAAGTCAAAAATGGACAGTAAAGGATTTGATCTTTATGTCTCCATTTGATCAATGGAATTGGCTATTTAAATGTAATAAAGGCCTTTCTTGGATTTCTTACACCTGATAATGTTCCAGAGGAAGGTTTTTAGGGAAATACCTTTCTAACACCACATTCAGTAGAATTAAGATCCATCAAAACATTCTTCTTGTCAGCCTGATAGCTGCAGCTTTAGTCTGGTGGTGGTGTTATGCACTGCTCTCAGACCTTTCTCTAGGCTGAACAAACCCAAAGCCTTCAACCTTTCTTAATCTGTTCATTTCTCCAGGCCCTTAATTATCCTGGTGGATTTCTAATGGAATTCCAGCAGATTTTCAGTGTCTCTTATGAACTGTGGGGGACCAAATCTGGACATGTTATTTTTGGTGTGGTCAAACAAATGTCGAGCAGAGTGGGATTTTTGTTTCTTATTTAATTTCACATTGATAAGAATCCTGTTCTTTGGCTAAATCTGTGTATGGTGACTAGCTGTATTGTAGATGCTTCTCATGAGTAAATCTTGAAGGAATTTACTTATGTTATAAGAAATATTATCACCACTTTGCAGATGGGAATCTGAAGCATACTGTGGTGAAATTATTTTTGAAAGGTCATCTCACATGGTGAGTCTGGGAAGAATCCAGGTATTGGTTCTAACTTAAGTTGCACATAGAAAAGGTGTTAAACCATGTAAAAAATCAACCAGGCTTCTGACTTATTTGTAAAACAATTTATTTTTAAAACTATCTGACACAGACAGTCACTGCAGAATAGCCTGAAATCACAAGCTGATCCTTTTGCTTCGGGTGTATGTTACTATATGAGTTCCTATCACATCTGATTTACTTTATCTTGTTGCTGTACTTACAAACTCAATGTTTTAAAAATTTTAACATGCAAAGAACCATCCTTCTCAAAACACCTTATTCTGATGTCTAAGAAATAAATTGTGACAATTTAACAGTTGCTGCTAGCCTTGCTTTTGTCTTAAGGGTGTATATAGTCTGTTCCATAAATTGCATTGATTCAGGATTAAATTTTACTTTTATAACATACTGAGATGAGAGAGAGAGAGAGAGAGATCCACACATAGTACTTCATGTGATTGACTGTGAAACTTTACTTTGAGTTATCATTGTCAGTTTGGTGAATTACTTCACTTAAAATAGAAACAGGTCACATGGATTATAATAAGATTCTAAATGCTTTAGAGACAAGTACTGAATGGAGCTTCACCCTACAGAAATATACTTGTCTACCAAGAAATAATTAGTTTCTGATTGACCAGAACTCAGCCTTCTGGACTGCAGAGTAATGCAGCATGTGAAAATGAGTGTGGAACATACCAAAAACCTCAGGCATAACTCCAATATGTTTAATTCACTGTAGCCTATTTTCATGGGTTTAAGCCACATCTTATTGCTCCCTAAACTGATAAAATGTAAACATCAAAAACAATGTTAGCAAATTTCTGCCTTGCCCTTCCTTTCCCCATTGTAATATTCCCAGTGAAGTATAAATGATTTACATTGGTAATTTAGGTGAGTGGGTAGAGTTTACAATACTTTTTCAGAAGTCTTTCCCGAAGTCTTCTTACTGTGGTTTTTGGTTCCTCTTCATGCTCAGGTGGGCAAGAGGCACAAAATTGCCTCTCAGCTTCACCTTTACTCTGAAGCATGTTTTCTGATGTACACAATTTTAGTCATCATCATTTTTGAGGATATCTTGTTCTCGCAAAAGAAGTTGCCTTTATTAATGGAAAAAAAACTATTGTAACAGTGAGGAGAGACCATGACTGTCATGGATAGAAGGCCAAATGAATACTTAAGCAAGTTGAACAAAAGTTACATTAAGGAGAGAGGAATAACAACAGGAAATTCCTTTTAAGGGTGATCAAATGTGAAAAAATATTCCAGTTATTGAAAAACATTGTCATTAATTGTAAGTGTGTCAGACTCAATAAGATGTATATAATACTTCAGAAATGAAGTCAGCTTGCAATGGCTGAACCAAATAAATACATATTAGAATGGCTTTTCTATTAATTTATTTGAATTAATAAGTTAATAAATAAGTTAATTAATAAATTAAATTAATAAGTAAATTTTCCCATTTTTTTAGGACTAGCAATATTTTATACCAAGGAATTGCATTTCATCCAGTATTTCAGAGTACTTTGTGGAAGTGGGAACTTATTCCCTTTTCAGAGATTGTGTATCTCAGGCAAAGGGTTCTGGTTACTCAAGGTTACACAGGTAATGAATGGTAACTTAGGAAGCATATTTCTTGATTACCACTTACCTACTGTTTTCACAAGAGAAAGACATATTTTCTTAAAATTATGTGTACAGTAACATGCAATGACCTACTTTTAAGGTATACTATAACTTCAAAGCCCCTACAAAATGATGAGAGCACTTAAAAGGCTTTTTTTTTTTTTTTTTTTTTTTGTGCAGAAGAGAGGACTTTGTTATAATGTTACCATTTTTTTTCCCTGATAAAAATATTTCTGTTCATTGTTATAGTAAACTGTAAAAAAAAAAAGCTCTATTCAGACCAACTGTCTTCAATTGTAGACTACATTCTTTAGTTGCTTTGCTGAAGTTTTCATGTATTTGTGCAGTGTATAAAAACAGTTTGCATTTATGGTACTCTGTGTGGCATGAAAGGATTATATAAGAGGAATGATATTGCTATAACAAAAAACATAACTCCTGAACATATTCCTCTGTTTAATGTGTGAACTGATGTGCTTGTGTAAAATTAATAATCACTTGAATTTTTAACAATGAAAACACTGGGAAAATTACAACAAAATGATGGAAAACTATGCAAGTGAAAGTATCAGCTGGAAGAATAATAGCTTCATTTTACAGTGTTTTGACATCATTGATGTACTGTTGTCATTGGAGACCTTCCTTTCTGTGTTTGTGATATACTATTTCAATCCATATTATCCCAGTAGAATCGCAAACATTGAAAAGATCTGATATGTGATAGTCTCACTAATGTGTGAGTTGACATGT
The DNA here is from genome assembly GCF_040182565.1 of Anser cygnoides. Classification (NCBI taxonomy): domain Eukaryota; kingdom Metazoa; phylum Chordata; class Aves; order Anseriformes; family Anatidae; genus Anser; species Anser cygnoides. The sequence goes on along the minus strand of NC_089880.1, from coordinate 26,308,658 downwards.
TGATTGTTCTTTCATATCCGGGATTTGTGAAAATACTGTTTAAATAGTATTCACCAATACTAATAAAGGATATACAGTTGACAAAGGGGATATAGGTGTTTTGGAAGTGATTAGCTTCAAGAGCTAAAGAAGCAAGGTAGATTATCTACTCTATTTTGTACAAAGTGAAGAAAAACAAGTGCAGTATTAAATATGCCTACTACAGTTCCTGCGTTAAACTAACGATGAATTTATCATCATCATTTAATAGACCAGTAATACAAGACTTCTTGCAACCTAAAACTCAAGGTTCCTATTTTGAGAAATGCACATTATGGTTATAATTTCTCCTGATTTTTTATTTATTTATTTTGAGCTAGATTGTAATTATTTTTTCCTCCCAGAAGATAGAAAATCATCAGAACAAGCAGGTGTGGGGAAAAGGGAAACAGTGAAGCAAGGGAAAAGGTAAAAAGTCTGTGGTCACTGCAACTGTTATCAAAAAGTTATCTCTGGTCAGGACATCTATTTCTGGCTGAGTCTACAGCGTTAAAGTTTACAGCTTTTTTGCTGGTATACAATTCAGGTGCTCTTGAGTAATTATGGGCAAGCATCCTCCTTTTCTGTCTTCTTGTGCAATTTCCATTTTTCTTTGGGTTGTAGGCTTTGTGGAGCACAATTTCATAGTCATGGTAGACAGGCTGGAGCAGGATGTAACAGCCTCATGAGGCTTCAAACTTCTTGTTGAGATTTCTCACCTCATCAAGTCTGCATTGTTACAGGCTTAGGCCTGGGAACAGTGTAGTGCAGAAGACCCTCAGAGACTTGGACTGAGGAGGAGGGTAACTGCCTAGGCCAGGTTAGCTGCCACTCAGGTACCATGTTATAAAGCAATGAGAATTAAGAGATACTGTTGAAGCAGTTTAGTAGAATAGCCCCCCCCCGAAGAAAGACTATTAATCTTCTGCTGTTATCTATAATCTCATCCCAGAAGCCAAGTGATATGAGAAAACAGTAAGGAAAGATGAAGTGCTCCTTCTTTTCTACAAAGCCTAATGAGTAAGTTCGTCTTCAAGTTTATTATACAACATTGGTTGAATGAGAGAAAACATGGGTTTGAGTTTCAGAACAGCACACTGATAGGAATTTCCATATGCAGTGATAACATTTGCAGGAGTTTCTTTCTTGCAACAAATGTGTATCTCTAGTTCAAAAAGAAATACTCTTCTCCTTAAAGCTGCTGTGTCTTGGCTTTATTCTAGTTACTTTTCTCCATCCCTGCCAAATACTTCATGTTTGGATTACCAATATGGATTAAAGGTATCAGTATACATATCAGTATATATAGATGGGCAAGAAGATTTGGTTAGCTATCTATATATTGTCTCTGGAAAATGGGCTCAATTTCTTCATTTAGTTCACTAGTTACTATGTTTCTGGTAAATATTTCAATCCCAGGCATAAAGCAGCAGATGGGAATAAAAAATGTGGGTGCCAGGATGTGTGGGAGAGGAAAGGACTGTCAAATTATGAAAGGGAATGCAGTATTCAGGGAGAATAGTCTTTGTGGGGGGAGAGGTGGACAGGACAAAATCAAGGACAGGAATTAGAGTGTATAATATCAGCAAAAAAAGAGAGAAAAAAAGTGGAAAGAATGAGGAAATAGACTACAAAAATCAGTTAGATGAAGTTCACTGTAGTGCTTTGGAGGAAAGAGGAAGCACAGCACAAACGTAAAAGCTAACAGTGGGTGGAGAGCTGGCTAATGCTCCTAATCTGCTTCTCATGTCCTTTTTTGTTATCAGTGAGCTTGTATCTTTGACATCGTACCATGGAGAATTACATTCTTTTTTCCCCCAGAGGCTGAGCCTCATAGGTTATTATGAGTTGGGTTATTAATCCAGCATTCATAGTAAAACAGTTTTCCACAGCTTTGTTTGTCAAATGGTTAGAAATCATCATCTAATTCTCAGCCTGAATTTATTCATGGCTGTTTTTATCCTATACTTGGAATAATATATATATATATATATTTCAGAACACTTTGTTGCCTTTCTTTACACTCAATTTTTCTAACATATTTATATACACAGGTTTTAATTCTCCTCAACCTTCATTTCACTAGACGAAGCCCCATGTGAAGTCCATTACGCTTAGCCCCTTTCCATGGTGCTGAAATGACCCTCCTGTTTCATAGCGGCTCTCTAAGAGCTCTCTTAATGGCAACCACTGTGAGTTCAATGCAGCATCTTCCTAATCTGCTGCCTTTAACATGCCCTGTCCCTTGGTAAAGCTCTTACTCTTGACAGTTCCTGACATCCTATATATAATAGAAATAAAACAGGAGTTGACAGTTTGCAACATTATAAATAAATACCTCATACTGTGAGTGATACAAGAATGTTGTATTCCTTTAAATTGTAGAAGATGAGGCTTTTAGAGTATGTTACCACTGGCATTTTTTTCCTGTAACAAGAGGCTTAGACTGGAGGCTAGGGAATGTTAAATAAATTTCTCAAGCTCTAATGACATCTGTTTTTTTTTTTTTATTGTAAAAAAAAAAACAGTGTTGAATTGGAACCAGTGACCTTGTCATTGCAGGCACCACAAAATTTATTCTACAGTTTTCTCTACTAGTGTTAGCAAAGAATATATTGTGAAGGAAGGCACGCAAAAAAAAAATAATAAAAAAAAAAATTGCAGCCATCATTGTGTTAATTTAAATGTATATTTTTTCATGTCCAGTCTAACGAAGGTAATTCCAGCACTCGAGAACCATTTAAGTGATGATAAACAAAATAGTATCTGATAATGCACCTTTCTATTCATTGACATCAGTACAGTTAAATCATATTAAAAAAGTATCAAACAGAATTACCTATGCAGAATAATTTTAGTTTGCAATCTCCAAATTTCTCTGTCTTTTTTTTTAATGACAACCTCTTATTCTTCTTAGAGTATTACTGTAAGCTACTTTTAGCACCCTATCATTAATCCTGAAATATGTATATATCTTCCTGCATTGTTAGTCAGATGAATGTGCTGTAGCTCTTATGATCACCTGAAGAAAATTATAACTTTGAGAGAAATATTGATACTGTAAATTTGCAAAATATAATATGATCTGAAGTGCAAATATATAATTGTCTTCTATTATAGCTAAAAAGGATTTGATTTTCAAAAAACACTTCAGGGAACTGGGAAACAAATGGTCCCTAAATTTGGGTTTGAATTTATATACCTAATTTGTGTAATCTTTGAAATCCCTCCACCCATTAGGTGTCTGAAGTCTGGCAGGTACCTGGGATTTTGCCAGAGAGGCTTTTTCTGTTTCTTCATTTCAATGCACGCCCATAGCTGCCTAAGTCATATGCAAAGATGTTCAGCCCTGGCTGCGCTAACTACAATCCTTGTTCTGCAAATAAACACTCTTTCAGTGGTTCTTTCAATCAATTTAAAATGGGGGCATATATCATCTCTGATGTCTAGCTCATAGGTAAATGATCCTAGAGGAAAGCATGTCCTTTCACTACTCCTTGTGTTTCAGCATCCTTGGTTTCTCTAGCCTCTCCAATCAGTGACTTCCTGCTGAGGATTGCTGGGGTGCATAGCCTTTTCCAAGATATTTCTGGGGAGCTGTTTTCCAACTGAGGTGCACGTGCCTGCTCCTTAGGTACAGCAGAGCACTAAAATTCCTTGGTGGACCCAAACTTTAATTGCTGTTTAAATTTTGGGGGAAATTATGTGCCCAGCTTTTCTAGGTGTCTTCCAGTATCTCAGGCATTCCAACAGAGGCTCCTAAACAACGATTGCACCAAGCAGTGTTTTACATTTGCAGCTGCTAAACAGAATTAGGAAAAATCAAACTTGTAATTGTATTCAGTAGTCTCCAAATATCAATTTTCTATGTGGACAGGTGCTAAAATTGTTTGGTGACTCACCTTTTTTTTTTTTTTTTTGTAAATTACTTTTCATATTCTCAACCTCCCCTGAAAATAACAAACAAACCTGTACCTGAAAATCATCCTAGTTACTTCAAAAGATCCCTTTAGCATATAACCATGACCTAAGTAAGTAAATACTCCAATACTTATTCTACTATATGTTTCAGTATTACAAGATGTAGTGATGTTGTTTTTACTAATTTGATAAAGTAAACTAGTAATTTAGTGGGAATAAAAAGGAAATGAATTGCAGTCTTAGTTTTTCTTCCCTTTGTGATATAATAGATCTGTCCAATTATATCATGTTTTACACTTTTTACTGAGACAAATCCTGAAATCCTCATTCTTCCCTTCCTCAGGACAACCTTCTTTTAACTTCAATGAGATAATAAGGCTTATGTTGCTTTGTAAAGTACTTTGAGATCTATGGTGGAAAAGATTTAAATAATATTGAAAGGCAAATTTGATTGACTTCAAATTAAATACGGAAGTTCAGGATCCAGTTTATGGAGATTTCTCATTGTTCATGATGTGTGCCTTTATGTATTCATAAACTCTTCTTACTTTTGTTACATGTGTAGTGAATTAATCTGCCTTCAAGTAGAAATGTGTAGGAGTGATAGTTGTGTCTGTCCTTGGAGCAGGGGCTATCCTCCTGCTCTGGTACACAGTCTGGCTCTTAATGGATATATTTGCTTACAGAATTACTTGTTTAAATAAATTACTTTGACATGTGGCTGAAGCATTACAAAGAAAATAGTTTCTTTATTCCATCTTGAGTTAAACATGGCTTGAATAACAGTTTGTTCTATTTGCTAAGGCCAGCTAGGTCAGAACTTTAGAGAGCCCAACAAGGTAGATTACAAGCAATTTTCAGTTTGTAAACTTAGTAAAATTCATGAAACACAAATCATAGAATCACAGAATGGTTTGGGTTGGAAGGGACCTTAAAGATCATTCGTTTCTAACCTCCTGACAAATAATGTAGGTTATACAAATGAAAAAAATCATGAAAATACAGGCATATATTTTGAGAGAAAATGATAGATGAAATGGAAATACAGATAGAAAAAAATATAATCATATCAATTTCCTATTGATTTTATTGAATTAGTCATAACTACCACTTAAGCATTTTGCAATCTACTAAAAATGCTTTTATAGTGTGGAAATCTCATTTTATGAGTTTGAGAGTTTGTCATAATGCAATCAAAGCATTTAGGCTAACATCTTCGTACTAGGAAATTTCATCCACATAATATTATATAATTCTTTTTGATTAAAGGTAATATTTTTAGTGTAGCTCTCTAGTTCTGTATAAGTAACTTAATAGAAAAATATCAGTTATGTAAAAAGACAATATTACTTGTGTTCTGGGACTAGAAAATAAATCGGTGAAAAAATAACTTAAATTTAAGTAAGCATTGGAATATATATTGACACAAAGAAGATCTACTTCCTCTGATATTCATGGAAATCTTATGATTGACTTAAAAGAAAACCAGTTTTACACTGAAACAACTGATACAAGTTTTTTATCCTCCTCTCTCTCTCTCTCTCTGTAAAATCTGTGTGGAAGAGGTAACTAGAGGATTAGAGCCACCCATTTCTGGATCATACCTTACATGAAACATCACACTCAGCCATTTGAGAGAGGAGGAGGAGGAGGGTGGGTGTATGGAGGTGTGTGTGTTATTCAGGTACAAGTGGAGTAGCCAAGGAACTCTGCTGTAACAGAGGAAGAAAAAGATGCATCAGTTACACAGTGATTTGTAACTTCTATGCCCCAAACCTGTTTTCTCTGGCATTGTGAGGGGATTTTCTCATGTAGGCTAAGGCAATATAATTTCTTTTGTCTCTTATGATACTGACACTGCACTGTCAGCTACTTTTTTACAGCCATTTCAGATTGAATGAACTTAAAAGAAATAATTGGCTTCGTTTGAAAGCAGTTGAAAATGGTTAGATTCACTGTTGCTTTAATGTCAAAACAGATGAATTTAGTAATTGATCGGACAATAGATTGCATTGGGTTACACAGACCAAGGATAGAAGGCACTTGAAACTCTGTTTCCATCCATCCACCTGTTGGTAGAAACTTTCTGTTTCTACTCTATAGCACAGCCTCCTTAGGGATGATGATATGAGAGCTGGGTTTTGTGGCAGAATAATTCTTGCAAATGCACATTTGAAAATTTCTAAATGCTTAATATGTTTAACATTTCAAACTGTATGCTCGCAATATTTGTGGAAACTGCAATTCAAGCTATATTGGATTCCTGTACACTTATTTGGAGGAATTTGATTAAGTATTGCTGGAATGCCTAAACTGCAGGCTAGTAAATTATATAAGACACTTTAGTCTGTCTGTCACTCTATCACAGATACAGTCAGAATTCCTGCTCTAGGTATTGACAGAGAAGGATACTGTGGTTTTGAATACTACAGGAGATTGCCATGTACTGACTTTCAAAGCTATTGTGTCCCAGTTGTGGCTTTCATGTAGGGAGAAGTATCTGTTTTCTTAAAATGTTCTGAACACAGCAGCTGTATAATGGCTCTTTGGAGGTCAGATAAAGGTATCGAAGAGATCTTTCCTTTTTTTTTTTTTTAAATAAAAAAAATTATTATTATTATTATTATTTTTATTTCCTTTGTATAAAACCAAAGGTGAAGGATGTCATTATTTAATGAAAAAGAAAACTCTCATTCAATGTTGTTAAGGAACAACACTTTGTAAAAGGAAAAATATAAAAATATGGAAATAGTTTCAGGGGGTAAATTATGTCTTTTTTAGTTTTGCAGGAGCTGGTCACACTGGAAGCTTTGCATGGAGGTGCCTAACATTTGCTCAACAGGAAGATTTGTTCTGTGAAGTCTATATACATGTCTTTAGCTGCTTAAGAACAAAATAGGAAAGAGATAATCTGAAGAACCTATTAGAGAATGTCCCAAAAGTGCATCTTTGTGTGAGGAGGAGCAGAGGCAAAGATATTGTTGTAGAACTAAGGGTTGTTCTACTTTGTGTTCAGAATACTTCCCCTTATTTTTAATTAAAACACATTTAAACTATATGTGTAAATATTCAATCACAGTATTTAAATTTATTTAATTAACATGATTGAATAAAATTAAATTTAAATATTTAGCATACTTAAATATGATCTTTATTGGTTCAAAACCACCTTTTTATCTCAAATTTTAGAGAGTCTATTTAGCCCTCAAGAAACAAATTTTCTGTTTCTCAAACTCTTTCATTTGAAATGAATGCAAACAGAAAGTCATCCTGAAATGAGGGAGAGTTTACCTTCATGTACTCAAAGCATCAAATACTTTGTGCTCAAATAGAATATTTACATCAACAAAGCAGGTAGGTGAGTGTACAAATGAGCACTTACCTGGTACCTAATCAGCTGCTATGCTGAATTCCTGGAGATTGAGATTTTTTCAGGTCAGTGCATACTAACTAAATACAATTTTAAGAATTCTCTTTAGTGTTTTAACTTAGGAGATGAAGAACAGTTGTAGGACTAAAGTACAGTACAGCTCTACATGTAAAGCCACATGTAAAAAGCTCTGTTCTAAAGCTACTCTAATTTGGTAAGAGTCTTTCTATTGACTTGGATGGACTTTGGATTGAGCTCAAAATGAGTATTTTTGCTTAAGTAAACAAGAAACATATGGTAGACAGCTGATTCTCTTTCTGTTGTTTGTTCAGTTAACAGCTTCTTTAGAATCACTACATTTTTTATTGGAGTATATAGAATAGGGATCAAATTAAATAATTTTCAAATTGCCTACCCAAATTTATTGGCTTCTTGGAGGCAAACTGAGTAAATTAATCCCTGAGATTGGTGACTAAAATATCTTTATTCAGAATATTCATCCTTTGACATCAAGGGTTCTTTTCAGACACTGTGGTGGCTTTTTTTTTTTTCTTTCATTAGTAAACAGCTACTGAATCACTAGAGACATTTAAAAATAACTTAATAAAATTCAAAATGTAAATGCATATTTTGCGTTATTTAGCAAATATTTTTTAGCTCCTACCAACACAATTATTTTTTTTTTCTTTATGGAGTTTGCTGCAGGTGTAATACATCTTTTTTTTTCCCTGTATCTACAAAACATTGAAGACTTTTCTCCATGAAGAATGCTTATTTCTGATTCTTTTCTTGCCTATGGCTGCTATTACAATATGGCATTGGTTGCTGATTGTCTTCTTCTAAAATACATTCTAATTTGCTCAAATTTTTTTATGCCTACCAGAATATTTAATCACACAACATGTCTCCAGTGACAGTGGCTGTAGGCTAGTGCATACTGCAGGGTGACCGCATGTTTTACTAGGTGGGTATTTTTCTACATGGAGAAGAAGGCAGCTGTTATCTTTCTTCAACCTGTTATGGCATATTAACTATGCCAGAAATAAACTGAGGCCCACTCTTAACCATTCTTATTCTTTGTTTTTCCATTTTGCAGTTATGCTGTTGGGAGATTTTTGTTTGTTTGTTTGTTTTGTTTCTAGAAATATTTCATATCTCAGTCAGCTTTGTTTTCTTTTCATTAGTGTTCTTCTCTGTTGATTTTTCTCATTATTTTTTCCCCATCATTTCTTTTTATTCTCAATTTCATTTCAGAACGTCAGTGCCATTCAGAATAGTGCCATACCTTTTGTCTGCCTGTATGTGTCATTCCCACTAAACCTTTTGCCTATTTAAATTCTGTATATTCAGTTTTTCTTGTCATGCTCTGTTCTTTCTTTTAATGTTTCTGTCTTCCTCCCTCCTCTCTTCCAGGATACATTGTGTTTCTGGCTGTGTATTTCATACTGCATGCACAGACAGCAGACCTCTGCTTGCCACAGCTTGCAGCACCGTGAGACTTGACTTTTGTGATCAGTTCAGAGAACCAAAGGCTCTTTGATGTATTGTGGGGGGTGGGGTGGCAGGGAAGGTTTGTGCCAATTCCATTAAACATGTGGGCCTCCTCAATGTCTTCCGTATCATCACTATTTATCAGATTGCTGATACATGGATAGAAGCATTCTCTTTTTATGTTAAGCAGAGACATTGGAAAGCAACAGATACATCACTGAAGCTCATGGTAACAGCAAGGTATTTTTACAAATTTGAGACATTTTCACTTAAATAAACCAGGATAGGGATGAGAGTGAACAGAGAGAAAGAGACTATAGCACTCACATATTTTGGTAAGGAAAAAAATAACACACAAAGTGTATTTTGCAAGTTAATGAGGTAAAATGTGTATAGTTGTAATACCTGAGGCCACAATTGGCAATGGCCAGTAAGGCACGTTACTTTGCTATGTGTAGGCTTACCAACCTATGGAAAGACTTTGCTCTGTCTCTGCCTTGTCAAAACCACCTGTGACACACGACTGTATAAAGAGGTTTTAGACAGGAATAATACTCAGGAGGTTAGGAAAAACTGTGCCAAATAGTAAAGAATTTATCTACTTACTTATAGATTGTTTTTATCCTTCACTGTGGCTTCAGTGTTGATATTTATATCAGCAACATGATTTGTGTTGATATTGCTTCAGTCCGAGACAAGATGAGGAGCCTAAACTGACAAAAGAAACATAAATGTATATAAATTGAGTATGTGTTTTTCAGTTTGTCTGTAAATATGTTAATGGTAGAATTCAGCGAATGCATTGTGACTAAAAAAGAAGATACCTACACTTAGATTCCTCCCTACAGCCACAGGTCGCATTTACATCTGCAAAGTGTACACCCCTGGCTTGAACCTGTAATTATTTTTTTCCTGATGCATCTGAGTTAAAATGTGAGTGCTAATTGAAATATTTACACCACTTTTTTTTTGTTTGTTTGTTTTTGTTTCTGTAAATTACACCCACTTAAAGAGGAGTTAGGCTTCAACTGCTGAGAATCTGCTATACCAGGCAGCATAATTTTTTTAAGGATATATGTTTTGGTTTTCACTAACGAAGGCAAGCTATCAAATTTATTGAAATATAGATAATCTGAAGAGATGTGGATGTTTTATGTTTCTTCCTCTCCCATACATATTGATTTTGTGTGGGTACAATCACTTTCTTTGTTTTAAATCTTGAATGTAACTCATCAGTATCTATCATAGGAGATAAAAAAAAAAAAAAGAAAAAGGTAGAGGTGAGGTGCTCATTGGGCACGTAGAAGTCAAAACAAAGCTGTCCAGAAAAATAAAGCACCTCATAGCTCATACAGCTCATCAGCAAGCTTGACCCCAGGCAGCCTGAGAGGCAAGTTTGGGAAGAGCTCATGCAGACACAGCAAACAGGCTGCAAGAGATGTGATGGGAGTCTCAGGGGACACCTCACCTACAAGGTATTTGCTAGAGTATGGGTCCTGCAACTGCCAGATGGGCTGTCTAAGGTTACATGGACAATGGGCATTGGTGTTAAGGCAATTATAAAGGGAAGGTAAAACCACCAGTTTCCATAACAATCCATACAAACTGCTGATTTAGCTTTATAATACTATACAAAATGATAAACTCCATTTTGCCCATAATTAGTTTCACTGTTTCACTGTTACTGGCATGTTCAGTGTCCCCAGCAGTCTGTGCAAGCTGGGGTGGAATGTAGCCATACAGTGAATTAAAAAAAAAAAAAAAAAAAAAAAAAAGAGGTGATTTGACAAATACTACAACAGAGTAAACCTTATGTTTACATCATCATCAATTTTATTTAGACATTTCAACATTTTTTTTTTCTGCCAGAGGGATTTAGGTCTGAATTTCAAGCTATGCATCTGTTAACAACACTCATATATGTATAAATCTTGCGTTTGTATAAATGTGTGCTCCTGTATACATTGCATCAGTATCTAACATATTTGTAAAGCTTTAAGTCTGTGTTTAAATGAGACAATGGGAATTTACCACCAAGTGTAATCATCTCGTCACCATCTATACATCTCCATCTCTCTATATTTTCCTGTAGTCTTGCATATGGTAAGCTGTGCAGTGCAAGATCTATGTTTTTGTTCTATGCTTATACAGCATCTAGTGCATGGCACTTGGCACAATGGAGTCCTGGCCAATGACAAAAGCTATGAAGTTTTGTGATGATACAGCAAGTATTATTGTCAACTCCATATCTGTTAGAAAGTTCAGTTACATAAATAACTAGTTTGCCCAAGAGTTTAATCAAATATTTTATGTTGTTAAATTATTTATGATATGCTCATTGTCTTACTGCTCAGCATAAATTTAAAAGACAGTTTTAACAAGGAAAGAAAATATTTATAAAGGAAAACTAGAGGCAGAAATAACAGTGATAAGTTAGTGAAAATATCCAGGTAATGGCAACAGTCCAGATGAAAATTATCTCTGAGGTCATTTGCTGTTGTAAGGATGATGTTGCATTTGTATATATTATGTGCTGGATTTGCCCATCTTTGCGAGCCATGGGATTAGTAGAGGCCACAGACATTCTGAAAAGATTTTGAGGAAAAATTACCTTGAAGTACAATAGCCAGTGAGGAACTTGTATACAGCAGTGCTTCTGGGAGGTGCTAATATCATTTCAATTTCGCTGGGGACTGGAAGAGCAAGGGGGAAGAAAATAGGAGCATTTAGGATGTAATAATAATGAATAACCTTTAAAGAATTGCTAGAAGACAGAGGCAGCAAGAGTACACAGAAGAGTCCATGGCCCTGAAGCAAGAGTCCATTCATAGCAAGGTGTGCCATTTTTGACTGCAGAGAGCTATAGCTGTGCCTCAGGGAGAGGTCCCTCATGGGACAGGAAAAGGTTGTAATAAGTTCTTTCTATACTGTAAATATCATATGTCAACTTCATATTGGATCTATCCTTTACTAGTTTATGTAGACTAAAATGTCAACAACATACTTCCACTCAGTTTTATGTCACTTTCACAAAAGCAGCTACTGTTGATAGCTACGTTGGTAAGAAAAACTGGATTATATGTGCTTTACTAAAAATGATCCAGAATATTATGGGCACTTGCTTTTATTCTATTATTCCATATTCTTGCAGGAATTTTCTGGTTGTTATTGTTGTTTTTGTTTTATTTATTTGTTATTTTGACAGCAATTATCGTAAAATTAGAGCAGGTAGCACTGACTATGATCGAGGAGGCTTTTGGTTCAGAAGGGCGTTCTTCAAAAGGCAGGGTCATCTTTAGTCTTTGTAGGAGTACCCAGCGCCTTTTTGATAGTGCCACCAGACTTTCCAGACAGTCTTTCTCCTGGGACATGGAAAACTTCAGAGAATTGGTGCACACATGGCATTATTTTCATATGTTCAGCAAATCTGGCTGGAGCCTTATGAACTAGGATATTTGGTTTTCTGTGTTCTTGTCATTCTGTCCTCTTTACTCTGATCGCTTTTACATCTACGGATAAAACACATTCAGAAACATTCAGTGACCAAATACTAAATTACTTATAGTAGCAGACACCAAGATTGGATAATATACTAGATATTTTTATATTTCATTTATGAAACTAAAATTAAAGGTGGCAAACAGGTGAAAAAATCTCAGAGTTGGTATACAGGGTCTTTGTGAAGCTCCTAGCTTTTTGCCAAGTGCAAACATCAAGACTGCCTTGATATGAAGTGATGATTCCATCAAGTTCCTCAATATATATAACATATATTCCCCAAGGTTTGAAAAAAAAGAAAATAATTGGCAAACCTAAAAGCTGCTTACCACAGAGATAAACATAAAGCAGAAGCAAACGTTCATATTGTAGCAGATAACTGGTCAAAAAAGATGTAAAAACTTCAACATGCTTCTGTTTGGAAAAAAAATTGAAAGCTTCTAAGACAGCTTGAAAACAGTCTCTGGCTGTAAAATCAGTGGTGTTATGCCATTCTGTAGTGAAGATGGTCAAATGCTGTCAAATTGAATGAAAGGAAAATCCTCTGTCACTGGCACAAACATTTCAACAGTTTAATGTAACTGTCTGCCTAAAGCTCTAAATGAAGTTCTACTCTACCCCACATAGGAGCAGCACTAAGATCTACAGCTCTTTTTTTAACGTTCTTGTGTAGATATCACAAAGCGAAGCATCAGGTCTCAGTGATATTCCTCCCCAGACATTCAAATGCAGAGGTCAATGCTTTGTCAAAAAGAAGGCAGAAAAATAAAAATGTTACACTTGTTTGCTAGCTTATGGGGTAAGAAGAAAATTCTTGGAGTTCAAAGACAGAGAAAACATCTGCCTCTGGAAACAAACAAACAAGACCACCTGTACTGTGTTAATTATGAAAATATCTTTTTCTTTAGCTGTTGGACAAATCCTTTTCTGAGAAATGTCAAGCATACTATTGAATTTGCTGAATTTCCAGTCAAATTAGATTTTGATCTAGATGAGGTGCAACCAAGGGTACTTTGCAGTCAAATATTCTTTAAAGTAAATGAAATGAACACACTACAGATTTATATAAATGTTTTCGGAGGTTTCTGTAAAAATTCCTCTTTCTTCTGATCTTTTCTATTTTTTTTTTTTTTAAATTGAAAACACAGTAAGGATTTGAGGAACTTCAGTGCATTTTTTTTCAGTGTAAGTGACCATGAACAACTGTAATTAAGGGAACATTCAAGTATATATTCCAGCTGTTAATTGAACTTATCCATTTATTTTCAAAGGATCACATCACATTCTATATTTTGTCCTACAGTGCTTTGCTTACATGTCAGGTGATAAAATCCAGAGAGTTCTAGATGGGTTTTGTTTGTGATAAATTATACAGTAGGTAATTAACCTCTTCGAAAACCAAAAATAGGTAAAATTGACCCCAAAGAGGATGCCACATAAATTCCTGCAATAAATCTATTCACACACTTTCCTCCTTTTCTTCATGAAAATTTAACATTAGAGTTTCCAAATACAGCCTATTCACATGGCATGAAGTCAACATATCAGGAAATCAGAAAATATATATATTGCTTCCAAGTTATTAGTCTTCAGTGATTTCTTCCATGCTCAGACTCTGCATACAACACAAAATAGTTTGTAATTTGTTCATGTGTAATTATGTATGAGTTTGCTCTGAGAGGCAAGGTAACACCTGTAAAATATTACTTTTCATTGGTCCCGAAGTTCCCCTGTGCTTTGGCTTCACCTTCAAAATGGGTTAGTACAACCTTCCTGAAAGTGATGGTGTGATTAAATTTCCAAAATATTTTTTTATGTTCCTGACAACTATTAATGAGAAAGAACGTTTAATGAGAAATATGAGTCCAGACTGGGACCACAGGTGACTATTTTCTCTCACTTGTGTTACACTGCTAGCTAAGGCAAGTGCTAGGAGTTTTTAAGAAGTTATTTAATTGGTTCCTAAGCACCTCATTTTTATGAGTGGGGCTTAACTGTGGAAGTATAGGAAAGTGCATTTCCTTGTGTTTGCTATCAGCACAGTAGCATATAAATGTAGTTTAGAGAAAATCCTAGAAAGCCTCCTAAATTCTTACTTCTTTAGAAAATGGAAGACATTATCCTGTAATCTTTATTTTTATTAGAGAGCAAAGTATTTTTTTTTCTTTTTTCCCCTTTTTTGAAAATTATTTTGTTCATGTCCCATTAACTTTGGTGGGAGATTCACAGATGTCTGAAGGAAGAACATATGATTTTTAATTTTTAATTTTTTTTCAGAGGGGAGGGAAGTCTTGAAAATAATGCCTAATATCTCAAGAGATATGAGTGCTGTGGTCTCATAGTGTCACATAGTGACACTTCTAACAGAGTAGTGGGACAAACTGAGCTGATATTGTATCACCATCTTCTTCAGCCTTCTACTTTAAATCCTTATAAACAGGTTGGTTGACTATGTATAATAAAATGTGAAATGCATCTGTAAAGTAAAAGCAAAACATTGTTTTCCATTCTCCAAATACCCAACAACAAAAAGAAACAAGAATATTGAACAAAAACACTACACATTTGTTATCCAGGCAAGATTTATAATCTTTACAGGTTTATTCTGATGTGTCTTTTGTCCCCTCTTTGACATAAATGTTAAAATGAAAGGAAGCAATACTTTTCACATTACTTAATTTTCTTCAGGAAGCAGAATAACATAAACTAAAATAGTTTGGTTGCTTTCTCTTGAAATGCAGTACACTTCTATGAAGTCTTTGTACTAGTCTCTCTTGTTTGTATCTTATTTTCATGAAAAGAATATCCTGCAGAATACCAATGATGGTATTAAAGTAAATGGAATTTATTAAAGCTTACTGTTAATAAGAGCCAAATCGCATCAGATTACCATGGATGAAGTTTACCAAACACCATATCAGTTTAATGAAAAATGTGTCATTGCTGCTTTTATTTCTCAAAAGAAAAAGGATAAACTGGAATATCTAGATAGAAAAGTATGTTAGCTGTTTATTGTTTGTTTGTTTGTTTTTAATGTAACACAAATTTTATAAATACATTTTTTCCATACAGACTTAATTTAATGATTATTATGGTTTGGCGTAATATCCTGAAATTATGTTTTTTCTTCTTTCAGAGGACAGAGTATGTAAAGCCACAGTAAACATTCTGTCTTTTAACAATGATAACTGAACTTTTGACAATGTAGAACTGAAGATGGTTGATGATGTAGTAGTACTTGTCGTTAAGGCATCTGGCTCCTGGGGGAAAATCCATTAGGTATTTATTATTGCTTCCTCCCTCTGTATAATGGCCTATCAGACAAGTATTTCTTTCCCTTTCATAATTATTTGTTTAGTTTATTAAGGAAAAAAGAATTCTGGTGACCATTAAAACTGAAAAAGTTTCCATTTCTTACACAAGTGGGAATGTAGTTCTTTTGAAAACTTTCTTTTTATATGTTTATGGGGATTAAACATAGACCACATAGATTTGTTGGGAATACTATTATTGCAGAATGCACTGTCTGTTTTTCTGTCTTCTAAGTCTTCTATGGCCTCTGCTTGCAGCCTGTCTGCAAGGATAGCTACACAGACCGAAAGCAAATACAAATGTTTAAGACTTGTCCAGCTTTCAGCAGCAGTGGCCGTACCTGTTCTTGGCATTTCCTGATGCTTTTGACACCTATTGGGACATAGGGAATGTCTGTGTAGTTGATTAAGGGATACTGCAGAGCACATTTCAGTTTTCAGTTCTTTTTACTGTTGGTGATAGTAATGTTTGAAACTGGGATCATCTGAAGAGCAAGGTTTAGAGGGATAAATGATATGTGAGAACAATATAGCTGAAAAAAACAACATACAAGCTTTCTGAAATACAACTGTCTTGTTTTTAAATTTAAATCTAAAAGTAGTTTGTTTTACATAAAACCCTGAAGGTGGGGAATCTGCCAAAAGCCAGAAAATTCAAGACAAAGAATGACTTTCTATCATTAACTCTTCCTCTTGTATGCATCTTTCAACACAGTGTCAGTGAAGTACAGTGTCATCTTCCACCTTGAATTTTTTGGCTGTTGTCAGGTTGTCTCACAACTTCACTGTATTAGGTGTTCTCATGGTGTGGAGCAAGAAATGATAGAAGAAATATATATTGCATCCTGAAACACATCTGTATAAATAGTACAATGTCACTTAGGCTTGACATGGAGAGTAAAGAGATCAGTTTGTAGCTCGGCTGGAAAAGAGGAAATTATTCCATCCAAGCAGAATCCTCATTAGAGAAAATCTTGAAGAAATTTAAGGATTAAGAAAGTGAGTCGATGCCCATAGGGAGGATATGGGTTCTTAAGTTCTCTAATACTGTAATAATTCTTTTACAGGAAGTTAGCCTGCCATGTTAGCAACCCAACCAATGGTTCAGGTTTTGTTGATTACTGCAGCACAGATATTTCTAATGACAATAATCAGAATTGTAGAAAGCACTGTTGTATGAAGAAATCCCTCCTCACAAAACAGATGGAATAAAAGGTAAAAATAAAATATCAAGCAAAAGTAAATTATGGGTTTCTAATCACGTGAAAGCCATGAGACTAGAAATGAGTACTGTAAAGTTAATATAATTTTTTACTTTCATAACATAAATTTTATACCAATGCAATTTTACTGACCTTAGGATAGGTACTTCCTAGTTGCGAGTAGGTTTATAAATTAAATATTTATAAAAAATATATATTATATATATAGAATTATATATAATATATAAATATTGTATATAATATATATATTATATAGTATTTATATGTGTATATATATTTTTATATATATATATTATATATATATGTATATATATTTTATATATATATATTAAAAAGTTTTTTTTCCCCCCACTATGCTTTAGGGCTTTAGGGATGATTTATTTATTTATTCATTTTTAACATATTGGACATAATTTGAATTTCAAATACTGCTTTGTTAATGACAAAGTCTTTAAAATGTAAAGATGTTTGCATTTAAGGTTCCAAATAGATGATTTGTAAAGTCCAATAGGAGACGTTTCCATCTGATAGAAGATGGTATCTAGATGTCCTCATCCACAGCAGTGGAAATAAAGGAGAGATTATGGCTTATAATAAAAATTTATGTTAATGAATGAACTTCAGTATTCTGAAGTGCTAAATCTACTTGCCAAAAAAGATGTTATAAAAATCTTCTTTTTGCAACCAACGAGAAAAGATAGAACAACTGAAAATTGAATGTCATATTTTAAAAGCACTTTCTCCAAATAGTGTACACATAAAAGTAACTGCACAAATCATTTAAATATTGTATCTGTTAAATAGCTGTGTATCTATGGTGCAATTCTCTTTCTAAAAAGCACAAAAATCCCACAGCCTTTGGCAAGGTATTTTAGCTCTTGATTCTCTCTCTCTCTTATTCTTATGTAGTTTAATCTGCCTCAAAGGTCTTGTTCACTTAAGTGTATGCTGTGAATTATTTCCTTCCTATGTGCTGTGTGCATGCCATTTCTGACCTACCCAATGGAAGACAAAAAATGTTTCCTCAAGCGTCACTGTTTTTTTCCAAATGGTGATTTTCATATTTTATATGCCAAAAAATGCTGTAATACATTCTAACAAATAGGGTATTTTTTGTAATTTTAAAGGAAAATGAAAAGGAGGTAAAAACTTGTGTACCATCTGGTAGGATATAGGAGCTGCAGGTAAGCACACTAATAGTAGTTAATGCTACCATAACATGCTGTGTTTTCAGCTCTGGAGGCATCAGGTGATGAATTCTCAGAACATTTCCTGTGCCCAAGGTAAACGTTGCTAATCTCTTTAGGGAACATGCTTGGTCTTGCTGAGAATAATACTTGTGTGCTTGCCAGCCTTGGAACCCCTAAAATCTGCTTAACATTGTGTCTGCTGAAGTTTGTTTTTTCTCTTCCCACCCCTTCTTTTTCTTGCCCTTTTCACCAACTCAGATTATGCTTTTCCAGAGAACCCACAGTGAAAAAAGCAGTCAAGTTAGCGGGCTACTTATTCTGAGAGATCTGGGTGAACACAAGGAAGTAGTAAGCTCCCATCGAAGTGTAAAGAAAGGCAGCTTTCCTTACAACTGCCCAGGCATTACCCCATAGAAATAGGAAATGTTCTCTGCAGTTTATCATCATGTAAATATACATACATATTTGCTAAGCCAGAGTCTCTGCATGTTGCAAAGTTCTTATTAGCTGAAAGAGACAGGCAGCAGTAAGCGTAATATATTGTTACAATTAATGCTGTAGCCTGTGACCGTGTTTAATTAATTATTTGTATCACACTAGCAGTATGTTTAGTGTATAATTAATTAGCCTGGAAGTGAAAGAGTAAGGAAGAACAACTTGAAAACTGGTGGGGAAAAGGTTTCTGGCATATGATAGTTAGGGTTGTTCATGCTGTCTTTATTCATTGTGGAAGCTCCTTAAGGATTTTTTATTTATATATTTTTTAAAATAAACCAAATAAATACGTATACATTTGTTAAGGAAATTCAATACATTGCTTGCTCTATATGGTAAAATGTATTAGTCCGAAGTTAGTACAAGATGTATAATACAGTTGCATGATTTTTTTTTTTTTTGATATCTGTGTTACCTCTTAGGCAGGAAAAACATCAGCTCCTGTTCAGTATCTGTCAGTGCTCCAAGTGGATGCGTTACATTTTTCTCACTTCCCAACATGACAGACACTGGGACTGTGGCTGTGTCTTGGTCTTTCTAGTTCTGGCAGCTGAATTCTAATACTTGCTTGGGGCTTTCTCTGACAAGTGCGCTCTTTGGTAAGGATACAAGGAGCTTCCCCTGCCTTTGCACTAGAAAGCTCTGCTCCTGTTCCCTGGGGCAGGTGGACTGTGAAGCAGACAGAGGGGAGGCAAGTCATGCCCTTGTTTCTCTCTCTCTCTCCCTGGGCTCTTGGGACAACTCACCTGAGTTGGTGGAATTAGGGGAGCTGGTTGCATTGCACCCTTCCTGGCATGCAAACCAGTGCACACTCAGTGGAAAGACTTGTAGGGGAGCTCAGCACAGCTCTGACATTTCTTCCAGGTGTGCTGAACACACCCTGCAATCCTGCCACCTGGCACATGTGTCTGCTGAGGTATTAGGACTGTAAGTGTGGGAAAACAGACCTTTTTGGAAAGATATGTGACACAAAATGCGCGTAGGTTGGGAATGAAAAAGTGATGACTTCAATAACTCTGCTTAGTCTAGAGTATTGAGACTTCTGGAGTCAAGGAGAAACGCCCCTCTGCAATTCACTGTTAAAGTTTTTGCACCATTAACAGTAGGAATCAAGTAAATTAAAGCTAATTTGACTTATTCCAGTGTCTTTCACTGCATTTATCTGGCTTGCAAATCAGTGTCACAACAGGATGAATGAGTCTGTCATGATGACAGCCACACACACACAAAGCATGACGTAAGAACAATGTACTCTGAAAGATTTCTACAGGGAAATGTTACCTAGTTTTGTAACTTGCTCAATGCTACTGAAATCAGTGAATAGCATTAATTATTCAAATCAGGCATACGTTTTTCTGTCTCCAAATGGAGATCCCTACAATACTTACACTCTCTAAATGCAGGTAATTAGAGACTGTGGTATAATTCTCTTCTCCCTTGACCCAAAAGCAGCCATGAGTAAAGTCACTGAGGCAATTGGTTACTGTCACATAAAAGTAGCAGAAGGTGTTGGGCATACAGTGAGATTCTTAACTTGTATATACTTGTATTTATTTGGCTGGCAGCTTCTTTATATTAGTTCATATATATATATATTAACTTAAATGGCAAAGTACCATGGCAACTCTTTTTTTGAACACGAACAAGAGCAGGTCAAGAGAACAGTTATGGTAATGTCTAAACATTGGGAAGGAGTGGGTCAGCAACGCCAAATTTTATATATATTTTTTTCTTTGTTTATTGTTAGGGGAATAAAAGAACCTACCTTGCTTATAATTCCCTAAAATGGGTCAATGACTGAGCTAGCAGTTGCTCTGAAATTACAATGACTGACTGTAATTAAGAACTAATTTGTAGTCATAAAAAAGCCAGATAAGGGGCTATCCACTTCATAAAGATGAATATAATCAAGATAACTGGCACAGCTGGTGGCCATATTCTGTCCTCAGTGAGCACATTCAATTCCCATAATTCCTAATAGGACTTATGTATCTGCCTCAGAAGGTGAATACTTTAGAAAATTTCCTTTAGATCAATGATTTGAAGTGTTAAAGCTTATAGAGTGGTGGGGATGTGGCTTGGGAAGCACAATGCAGCTGTTTATTAATTGTACAGCATTAGCATTCTGATGGATGTCAAGTAAATGAATCAGGTAGATGTGTTTCGCTTTGCTAGAAAAAGTCAAGTTTGTTTCAGAGAGAAAATATCAAGGCTGAATGTGCCATTTCATAACTGTAAGCAGGAATTGACTTTAACTCAAGCCATTCTTCAGTCACATTTAAATTTGTGGACTTATTTTCCTTGATATCACAGGCAGACCTAGCAGCAATACCCTGTAACCTTTTCTTCTGTGATATTCAACTAACTTCTGTATGAAAACAGTCAGCTGTAGTTTTACTGCACAAAATATATCTATAAAACCCTGTTAACTGTTTTCCTTATGCAAAACAGCAATTATGACCTCTTTGACTTAGCACTTATTCTACAGAAATAAGCAATTGCCATTTGGCTCTATTCATTTTGTACTTTGTTTCACACTTTCTTAAGATGTATCAGCAGACTTTTAATTATCCTGCAAATGATTTTATTAAGCATTCTCCTTGCATATTAAATGCAGAAGACATTGTTTTGAGCTTCCTTTGCCTCCTGTGAATAGAATGTGGGCAGACATAGAAAAATCAAATTATTTTACTAAATGAAAACAACCTGAGCAGAAGAAATCATTTTGAATAATGACAGCTTGGGTGAGAGTGTCACCATTTTCTATCAGTTTGCTCTGCATCACATAGGAGCTCACTTGATGGAATGTTAAAAAAAATGTGTCTAGTAAAAATAAGCTGTGACAGTCTCTAAGTAAATGTAATAAATCAGGAGGATTTTCAAAGGGAATAAAAAGTGTCATTTATGATGGTTACAGCTTATACGCCCACTATGATTCCTGTACTGGTACAGTTTATACTCTCCCATGGTAGATAAAATTATTACTTGATCTGTCAAAATGGAGTGACAAAATTTTTGTGGGTAGACAGCTTATTTAAGAATAGTAAAGTTCTATTTTGTGTTTGCTATCCTAACTCAAAGTACTGTAGGAAACAAGAAATGAGGGAAAGCAATCATTGTTCAGAAAGTTGATACAAAATTGGGGAAAAGAGGTTAACAGAAAAAATCTTAATGTTTTTCCCACAGGAATCTGGAAAATAACAAACATTTTCATCTGAAAAATTATTATTTCAGAAGCATATGAGACCTAAATTCTAGCAGTTTGCCTATAATATAATGCATTTGTTAAAGCTCAGAAAAAGTTTTCACTCTGCAGAAAGTGGACTGGGTTAATCTCTCAGATCCGGGTGTTTACAACCCAATAACAGACTGATTTCTTAACTAGCTCAGAGTACTGCTTAGGTTTGCCAAACACCCATATTTGACCTGAACATTCAGAGTTATGGAATATTTATGCAACCTCAACCATTAAATATATGGGCGGGTGCACTTTGTTGCAGTTGCTGTGTAACTTGCATATAGGTGGAAAACTCTGCTCTGAGCCTTGGAAATGTGAACATAAAATGGACTCCACAACATTTCTTTAAAGACAGAGGCTTGCTTTGCTTCAAAGTGTGATTAAAGAGATAATACATTATTACAAATCATTGCCATTTACAGTAGTACAATTTCTCTACTTTTTGAACACAGTCAAGAAGTAGCCAAGTCACAGTGTATAGCTGCTCACACAGGTAAATGCAGTAGTTGAAAAGATCTTATGGCTAGAATTAGTCAGCAAGGTATCAGCAGCAAATGAAGTGCAAATATTTTAACAATAGGAATACTTAGCCTTTGGGATGGGTTGTGAAGGAACATAATGAATTTGCCATGATTTGAAGTCTCTAAATTTTGATTAGGAGTCCTTCCAGCTCCTTCAGCCCAGCACAAGCTACAGCTGAGACCTGAATAAAGGCCAGACATACTCTTCTGTACCCTTTTTTTCTATGTTTGCACATTTCAAAAGCAATGTTATGGAGTTACACTTCCTGTGCTAAATATGAAGTTCTGTGCTCTGTTAGAAAACCATTTAGAAGATGAATGCATTTGCATATTTTCTGAAGATATATGATCACAGTTGAAAGGAAAGATGGTTCCAACATGAGGAATAAGCCCCATATTTCAAACTTGTTACTGATTCCCTGTTAACAGATACTACAAAATCCCTCTGGACAACTTAAACCCCAAATGCTCTGGAAGGAAAATGGTTGTGAAAATTTTGGTAGTGACTAGAAGAATATCTTCACTTACTAAACAACTCCTTTCTCTCTGCTATGGCTAATTACTGAAGCTATTTTCTATTCACACAACTGCATAAAGGATTTACATAGCTTTGGTAAGGGAGAAAGGGAGTAAAGAGAGACAAAGCAATTTGAATTTTGAAGCTATTATCTTCTCTTCAGATGAAAAAAAAGTTGTAAAGTGGGCAGGTGGATCTCCAAAAATGCCTAGTGAGATACTGCTTTGCGGTTATCTGTAGCAAACTTCAGCTTGGTGCTGCTTCTGTGACTGCAAGAATACTTGTTTCAGTGCTTGCTGAAAGTAGAATAAAATTGGACTTCTCCCCATGAAAAAATGGGCATTCAAGGAAACAGAAAATGTTCCCTTATGCCAACAGAAAAGTCAGCATAGAGCAGTCTCACTAGGCAAACAGCAAAATTCATGACCAAAGTAAGCAGAAGACAACAAACACACCATAGATTTTTTTTTTTTTCCAAGAGCAGAGTCTTCTAAATATAGATTATAGTAATTTACTTTCAAACAACTCATTTTCAGCATCTGACATGTTCATTAACCCCAGGTAGAAAAATTATTGTGGTGCATTAATTTTTCACCAATGAAGACATTAGTCATATTTGCAAGTATCATTAGTGTCTGCCACCGAGGTGGAAAAGTCTTACTGTCTCTCTCCAAATGGAGGATGCATTAGAATGTTAACTAGGGTCTGCTGAGTTCTGTGGGTTATCAACCCTTGCACACTTTTATGCATTGAATTTTAATTAGACTTTTCTAAAAGTACATCATTAAAAGACATGTTTTATAAGTGAGTAGGATAGATATGTAATCCTTTCGTAAAATAAGGTAAAATGTACAAGGATTTAGTGTAAGTATTCAGATAGTTCTTCTGACAATATGAAGGGTACAAGTTCATTTATTAAACTGTATGTGTGCTCAGCAATTGTAAGAAGGAAATGAGATACAAGGTATTAGACTCCACAGAAGGGGAGGGAAGAGGGTTTCAAAAGGTGCTAACAGCAGTAGGTGTCTCTGAAGGTAAGTGAGGTCAGAAAGACTTGAGTTTCTCTTCCAACTGTGTTGTGAGAAATCCCTTACATTATTATTTTTTTTTCCTTTCTTGGTAACGTAAGTAATAGTAAAAGGTAGACTGTCATTAGATTATCCTGGGAGAGAAAAACCCTGGGAAGAACCATTAAATCTAATAATTAAGATTATATGAGAAGAAATGAACGTATGCAGAAAGATACAAAGAACAAGTATGATCACTGTCATGTACCATAGTTGTGTAATTTGTGATTCTGAACTAGATTTCAATGAGGTAACTACAGGTAAAGTTGGAGGAGATCTCTTGTGTAATGCTCATGTTGAAAAATGTTTTTGATGGTTTTTCACAGTGGATAAACAATGTGAAGAACTGGATCACGTATAAATTTGAGCAATATTTACTGTGTCAAACTGGATCACATGTAAATGTGAGCAATATTTACTGTATCATCGTTTCTTCTTCTGTATTTAATTTCACACTGAGATGATAGTGACTCTGTGGAAACTACATAAACCCAGACAGCTTATGTGGCTACCCATTTTCAAGTCCAGTAAAGTAGTGAATCTATATGTTTAAATGTTATAATTGGGAACACAATTGGGAAATAAAGTCAAGAACACTTCTGAACTTAATATATCAAAATAAGAATAATCCTTTCAGGGCTTTGTTGTGTTACTGTTGAGCTTGCCTTGCTTGTAAAAATTCAGTTTAACTGGTACTTAATTTAGTCTTGCTATTTTAATTTTTTTTTTGCTAATGGTTTAAAATCTTATTTCTGATTATATTTAAGAAAGGAAACTTTGGACCAAACCTGTTTGGTCCTTACACTTATTATTTTTTGTACATATGAATGATTATTCGACCAAAAAATTGTATGATGTTCAGATAGAAAGAACATAGTTTCAGGTGTTGCTTTTTTAATTTTGGTGATCTAATTTGGATGTTCTGTCTATAATAATAAGTCCATATATGAAATATTTTGTATAACTATTTTCCAATACAGTTTTCCCTATTTAAAAAGTTTCTAGGAAATAGAGAGCTAGTTGAATAATTAACCCTTCTGTTATTTACTTATACCTAATTTTATTTTTCTGGCTTTTACACAATACAAAAGCTACGTATTGCATTTTCATTTATTTGTCTTTGAGCTCAGCCGTAGAAAGTTATTCTCGTCTCTAGATACTTGTATTATTTAAGCACTTTTTGTTTTGATGGAAATTACTTTTGTAGGAAGAAATTTACCGCTTTGACTGTGATCAGGGCCACAGCTCAGTCCGTAACATTCACTGCTGACATGCCTATTTCCTACCTGTCAGAGTGAAATACTAATGGTAGGTCCTATCAATTCTGACATTGCTTTCTTATTTTTTATAACCAAGGTCACTTTGCTTCAAGTTTACATTTGCCATGCAAATAGAAATGAAACTATAAAAAGGATTTTTTTTCCAACAAATTTGTGCTGATTGTGCCTTATTTTAATATATTTTCTATTTCAAGGAATAAAGCTTTTGAAAAATGTAAGGCAATCGATAAGACACTTCTTGGAAAATAGCAAAAAGGTGTTTTTCATCTTTATTATTAAATACTCATGCAAAATCAGACTGGCTAATCAGCTGGTTCTTTTCTCAGCATTTATGTTATTACATTATATTTAAATGAACATTTGAAAGGTGCTTAAGGACTACTGTCTAACCCTTACAAAATATCTGTTCACAAAGTCTAAAAGAAGCTTTAGTCTCTGTAGGAAAGGGAAGTGATGATCTTTTAGTGTAAAACACGTTGCATTTCTCTTGAACACACCAAGGGAGACTTGCATTTAAATTCCCAAAGCCTATTTTTCACAAAATCTTTGTTCTTTAATTATAATTTTCATTATTGTCTGCTTAGTATCACATCCTTATTTTTACACTCAGAAGTGAGAAGCCTTGTTTATACTTCTGAAGATGGTAAGAATAGCACCATGGGAAACCAATGCCCTTGTTTTATCTGCATGCTCAGGTGTAGCACAGGAAAAGCTTCTAGCATTACACTGCCAATGACCTCTATCACAATTTAATGGACTCTCTTTCAGTAGCCTGGCAGAAGTAATTTTGCCTGCTTAAAGCTAATATTTTGGGGAGAGTATTCTTGCTGTCATATCTTTCCAGTTGTGTTTGTCATGATCTCATTCAAAATTAATCTATTTGATTTAGATGATTTTGTGTGACTTGTTAGCTTTTTGTTTGTGTTTGTTTTATTTCTAATGAAAAATTAAAATTTTGAATCTTTAGCCAACTGCAGTAAGACTATTATAGCATTGCTCTGACAGAGACAGTCTTGTCATAACTTAGGGCAATATAAAGGTTTTGTATAACAAACCTTTTATTTATTGCAAAACTATGGAACATTGTATTTCTTTTGTTATGAAATGCCAAAAAAGGAGCAGTTTTCATGGTATTAAACAAGCTGCTCTTGTGTTGGAATCAACACCACAGCACCTGGAATTCTCTGGAGCATCAGAATAGACCTTAATAAATAGTCTCTCTTGTGTAGTTTTTGCAAGGGAAGGAGTGGTTTCTAGACTTCTCCACTGCAATGTACACAATTTTGGATCTATTCCAGTTTTGAAATAATAAATTGATGAAATGTTGCAAGAAAAGAGACTGGGATATTCAGAAAGAAACACTAGACTTTGTAAACTAATGCTTTTTCATACTAGACAGGACCATGTTCCTAAGTTATATTCCTTCACAGCCATCCTCATAATTATTGTCTTTTCATAGGAAGCAGAACTATTTTAAACTTCCCACAAAATAGTTGGTAATGTTGGTCTAGTGGTCACCTCTCTATTAATTATTCTTCTATTATTTCTCTCATCATGTTACTGTTACATGTAGTATTTGATACTTGTAGTGTTGCTTTCTGCCTTATTATAATTCCTACTTTCTGTACTTGCTAGTTTCCTACCTCTTCCACAACTAGATTAAATGTTTCAAAGCAGTGGAATATTTCAGAAGGGTTAAATATTTTTATTTTTGCCAGTAACAACGAGTCATAATGCACAAACTTAGTCAAAGCTGCTTGGTCATATTTACCTTTATAAGGTTTTCTAATACCACCCCATATACAATCTGAGCAATTTCCCCTTCCATGAAGTAGAAATATAAATTTATTACTGCATTATAGAACATTGTTGAAAAAAATCAGTACTTATAGGGGCTTTCAAATGCTCATATGAAAGGTTCAAAATAGATGCAAAGGATATTTTAATAATGAGTATAACTACTACTACAGACTATAACCCTTGCTTGAATAAAATATAAAACAAGTCAAGATTTTTCAGTAGCACTAAATCTTTATAGAACTGCCTACTCAGTGGACAAAAACAGACAATCCCCTGACTTTTTTGGCAATTTTTGTTATAGTCAGGATGTTGATGTGTGGCATCATTTCCACAACTTCATCCTTATTGAAGAAATACCTTTGTTAAACTTTAATTTGTATTTTATTTTTGTTAGTATCAAAGAAGATTTCATGGGCTGGAAAAGGCAGAATGAGAAGTACCTGTAATTATCATCACTTTCTGTTGACAGCTAGTGAAACTTTGTGTTATTTTATGTAGTCAGCTTTGCAATACTGTAGAATTCTGGTTACTGAAGTAGATAGGTTATTTCAACAGACAGTTGGGTCTAGAAAACGGCTCAACTGCATCAAAATCTGTAGGATTTTCTTTGGTATATTGGGATTTCTCTGGTCTCAGGAATAGGAGAAAGTACACCCTTATGGAGAAAGAATGCAATGTCAGGAGGACTCTGATAGATCTGCCCTTGACTTCGCACCCAGAATTTGAAAAGCCTTCAGTAGGATGCTTAGTGCCTCCATCCCTCAGCGTTCCACCTCAGAAAGGTGAAGGTTTATTTCATAATGTTGGAAGACACTGAAGTCATATGATAGGACATATAAAAAGTATTTAGGTTCTAGGAAAAGCTGATACAGCCTGTGGTATTCTCTATGTTATTTCATTATGTACAAGTAATTTTTTTCCTGTTTTAATTTTTGTTTACGTTCATGTGGAGTCTCTAACCAACTAAATCTAAAAATAAATCAGTAAATAAAAGCAAAGCAGAAATATTTTTTTTGGGCAGTACTTATTTTTGTTATCTAGCCAGAAGCATATTTATTAGATTTGTTTTCATGTCTTTTGTATGACGTGGTTAAGTCTAGGTGTTACAAATCTATAATCTCAAAATGCCATCTCTCCTGAGGTAAAGGAATTTATTTATTATCATTTATTAATTTATTTATTTTATATGAGATCTCAGTGTTATTCAAGGACAGTAGCTGGGCAGCTTGAGAGAGTCCTTGGAAGGCATGTAAAGGACTGTTTAGACTATTTTCCATGTTGATATCAAAGAAAAGGTCTTAAGTTATTCCCTTCTTGAGTAATAAACCAAAAGCTCCTATTGTAAAGTGTGTATCCAGCATTGTATCTTTTCTCTTTCAGGCAGAAGGGAATAGACTTATTTATTTAATCAGTCAATCTAACCTATGCATTTCTGATGTACACGTTTACCAGAGGTCTGAGCATTGTTTGCGTTGCTCTGATTTATAGGGCATTCTCACTGATATATGGCCTTGATGTTCCCCCTCTTCTGTATTTTAGCTGTCGGTGGCTCTCTTTTGACTGTTATTTGTTAAGTCTTGTTACTACTAGGGTCTAATTATAGCTCCCATTATTTTTAAGAAAATGTTGAAACACAAGCTCAAAAGGGGCTTTAGAAGTGCATAAATGAGAACTAGTGATGTGATAAGCACACATCAATTGGCTACTGGGGCTTTTCACTTCATATCATTCAAATAATAATTGGAATATTTAGAAGCTAAGTACAGACCTGAGACAGAAAATAAAATAAAGTTTTAAATATGATAATATAGTATAATATAATAATATGGATCTTCATCTGTGTGGCTTCACACACAGTATGGAGTTATGTATGCTTTTCCTCTGTTTTGCAGAACCGTTCTTTACAGGAAGTATAGCTTGCTTTTTATAGTAAATGAAACTGCTAAATATGGATTATGTAGGAGCTGAATTGGTAAAAGACCTGCAGAATGGATGTGTATTTAAATACAAAAAGGAAGGGAACAATCTAAATCCTTAGGGTAGGGACAGTCTAAAGCATTATTTCAACCTGGGTTTGACCAGAGACAAGTGTCAGGGAGAACTTCTAGAAACAAACAGCTTAAAAGAGAGGATATTTAGTAATGAAAACAAAGCAGACTATAGTGGTGAATAACAGTAAATAAAATGCTAAATAAACATTGCCTAGAAATATCTGGTCCAGCTACCGTTATGCATATTTCTTCTAATCCATGTGTGAAAGCATTGACTTGAGCCTGTGTTTTAGGACCGGGAAGGGTGTACGGAAGCTATACGGTTAACTGTGGCTGCAAAAAATCTGATTTTGCAAAGATGAATCTAATACTCTTCTGCACACATATTGGAAACAGCAATGATGTCTATGACACATTGATGGTAAGACCAACAATTTACTGTAAGATGTTTTAAATCCCTGTCCTACAAAGCTTTTAATTTTTATAACTGAAGCCTTGCTCTCTTGTGACTATTGACTCTCCATGAGGCTAATTCTGCTGTAAATATTTTTTCCTTTACCAATGTAAATGTTTTTGATTTCTTATACTCCTCACCCTCCTCTCTATATGCCTAGTGATCTTCTCTATAGATCCCTTCTGTCTGGATAACTGTGTGCATCATATGGCAAGTAGTTGTCTGCTGGTTTACATGTTGCAGGGATCAGTCCTTCACTGTTAGGGCAATGGACTGGATGACCTAAGATATGTCTTTCATCTTTATTTTATCACTGCAAAATGCAAGTGGGCGTGCAAATCCTAGCTCTTAGCCAAAGCCATCTGCTCAAAAATATTATACAAACAGACAAGGAAGGTTTAAACTAATTACAACTTTCATCTGTTTATAAAAAAGATTCACTGCAACTGCATATATCTGGGCTTCCCCTAGTTTTGTCATCTTTTAAAACCCCAAAAGCTCATCAGGGCACAATCTGAAGACTCTGGACATTTTTTGGAAATACATACACATTCCTCAGCCCAGCAGGATCACCAGCATATTCTCTGCTGGCCGATAATTTCAATGTACTCATTGTACAAAGACTGTGCACGTATATACATATATATATTTTTTTTTTCTAGAAGATCACTGATAGCAATGTGGAAGCCCTACATCGGGCTTTTTATTTTATTTTTGACCTTATCTTGTTTTTGCACATCAAAAGGCTTGTGTTTAGGGAATAGTTAGGATTCACATGGATATACAGTTTTCTCTTTGGCTTAGGAAAATCTTTGCATGCACAAAATGTTGCCTATGTGAGAACATATTATTTCACATGGGCTGAAGAAATTGAACTGAACATAGTTTACTTCCAGGGACTCTCAGCCAACCAGAGTGAAACAGTCCTTCTAAACTTCCATCATCTCCTCTTTCTTCCAGTGCTCCTTCCATCCTGCAGACTGTCATGTCAACAAAGCTTCTGGGGTAAAGTGAGAAGTTCCCCTTATTGGAACAACTTGTTCCCTTGTTGCATTGCCAGGCTGTTCTGGACAGCCATTTTCCATCCTCATCTTTGCAGCCGGATAAGGACTGCTGCCTAGCCCCATTCAGCAGGTCACTGAGCTCAGCACTGAGGCTCTACAGTGGTACTGCTGGCTTTCTAAGTGACAGATGGAAAGCCATAAGTTTTGTCACTAAGTGTTGCCTGAGCCAGTAACAGTTGTATGTGCAGTTCAGGGTGTTGGTGTGTTCAAAGTTTTATTTGTGTGTTTTTGTTGTGTTTGTGTGATATTGTAAAAAAGAGAAGGAAAAAAAAAAGGATCTCTTCAGTCATTGAAGAGAGCTCCCTTTAAAAATTGCATAGAGAAAAAAGAAACCCATTTACATTTTATTTTTTGTCGACAGAAAATTTCAACTTAAGCATTTCTGTTTATTATTATTATTATTTATTTTTTATTTACAAAGTTTTGGCCAACTATGGCTTTTATCTGTGCAAGCGGTAACTCTAAGAGTATTTTAGACATATTTTTTTAGAGGTATCAACTGCAGTGAAACTGTCTATCTAAATAAAAGGCAAATTGCTCATGGTATACAAGCTGAGAATTTGATCACTTTCAACATTCTCTAAAGTAATTACATTAGTCTTCTGTTCCACTAGTGTGTTTTTCAGCATGTAGAAATCTTTTGCTTTGAAAAGTTTTTTTAGGATGGTTAAACTACATATTCTGATTATGCATATTTATGCTGCCATTTACTTAGACCTTAGTCTCATAGTAGCAAAACACTAGAACAATGCTAAAGGTTTAACTTAATGTGAGATATGAGAATATTTGCTTAGAATTTGTGGGGTTGGTTTATTAGGAAAAAACAGCCACCATATTTAACTAATTATTGGATTTTTTAGCATTATAGTAGTCAATAATTAACAATTTTACAACTGACTTAATAAACAAATAACAATTAAACTTCCACATATGGCTTACTTTGTAAAGTTACCCTGCCATGCATAACTAACAGGTTTGCTACCACATGCTAAGGATAATACTGTTACAAGTTTAATGAAGCTGGTGGTTTGTCTGTTGCAAGAATAACATAAAATTTTTATTAAATATCAAATACAGTACAGATTATCCTATAGATTATCCTGTATTTCCTTCTACTAGGCTAAGAGAAGAAAGACACCTTGCATTGAGATTTGTTGAGAATTTTAGTTTCAGTGAGCAATTTTATCTTATAGTTTAAAGTGGAAGATTAACTGAATTTGGAGGGGAGTCACCATACATTGCATTGGCATCTTAGTGCTACGACTAAATACTTGTCTCCTTACGAGCAATATACTCTGATAATAATGATACACCACCCTTATCTTCTGCAGGTTTCATGTCAGTCAAGTATCATTCAGCCTGGACGCTCAAAAGGTCTAGGTAGCAACCTGAGTTTTCATGGTCATAAACTGTCTTACAAGCTCCAGGCTTGTATGGCTGAAATGGCACTAAAGGCAGGGCTGTTTGTATCCAAATACAACCTAGTGGAGTCAGCTGAGCACAGTGTTTTCTGCTTACATGGGTGCTGTTATGATGGCAGGGTTCTGTAGAAGTGGCTGATGAAGGAGCAGAAGTTTCACTCACCGCAGCCATCGTAGGTGAAGGATAAATGCTACACAAGTTTCTCAAGAGCTAATGTAACCCAAGGACTGTCTAGAAAAGATGTGTAATAAGGCTTGTCTAGAAAAGACATGTAATAAGGCTGAACACAAGGTTCTGTGAACCGGCAGCCCTTGGTAGCTTTTGGATAAAATGGTTTGCTTTCCAAAATTGCAGCTGTGTGGAATTTGGAGATGCTATGATTGCAAGCCAGAGAAAGCAAAGGAGAGGGAGCCCAGGAGCCAGCTGTGATGCTTCAGTCATGTCTGAGTGAAACTGCATTTGTGTGCATGTCATGGTAGTAACATACAGTGCTGCTGCCCAAAGATTAAGGAATTTTTCTGACTTCATTCACTCTTTAATTATAACTAAAATCAGAAGATCACGCAGATACTTGCAAAGACTTTAATACATTTGAAATGCAGTTTGATGGATATTTCCTTAATAAGCTGATGATAATCACTTTCTTATCTGATGTCAGTGTTTTTACATTTTTTTACATTTTTTTACTGTTCTTAAAATAAGTTGAATTATTTTGAAAAGAGAGCCTTTTCATGAGGAGATTTTCAACACAAATTGTCTATATTGTTTCATGTGCAAACTTCAGCTTTACCTTTCCAACTTCCCTGTAACGTTTTATGCCTTATGACATTTGTGTCAGATTTATTTTTGTTTCTCAGTGCAGGGTATATTCTTGTACAATTCAAACTGTATGTCATCCTTCTACTGCTAAAAAGAACTGGACAGAGGTTAGGATGCTATCTTTTTCAGACTAATTGTTCCAACATAATCATTATACATAGGCTATATTTGCTTATTGAATACAAAACCTATTTTGAGGAGTTGGATGAGATAACCTCCTGAGGTTCCTTGTAACCTGAATTATTCTAATTCTATGAAAACAAAAGTCAAAGGCATGTGTTTCATTGCCTAAAATTCTGTTTCTGAAAAGTCAGAGGTCATTTTGATTTAAGGTAACAGAGCAGCAGAAATGGGAAAAATAAGGTTTTCCAAGAGGAAGCTGTAACTCTACTGTGGACACAACTAAACACATGCTTAAAATTCCTATCCTCCAGCCTCTAGGACCTCCATCCTGCAGAAAATACCTGTTTTTTTCAAGATCATGTAGTCCACAGAAGGCATACTTGTTTTTCTCAAATGCAGTCTTATCTTGTTTTAAAAAAAGATTGAAGAGGAAGACTATAATTTAAAAATAAAAGGCCCCACAGTTGCAGGTTGTGGAGAGCTCATACTGTATAAATTTTTTAGAACACAAATATTTCAGTGGCTGAGTTGATGGATGAACTTGGCAGCCTGTCCTCAAACGATCTGGGATTTTTAGAAAAACAAAAAACAACACCCTTAATGCCAGGCTCTAAACTGTGTTTAATAAAAAATAGAGCTGTGTGCAATGTGCTTATTTTGCGTTTTTTTTTTTTTTTTTTTTATCCCCCTTATGAGGCCCATTGCTGCATTCAGCCATTAGCCTCTACCTCATTCTGTCAATATGTAGGATAGGAGAGCCAATAAGTTGCCTTGGCAGCCTTTAGGAAGATGCATACTAAGGAGAGAAAAACAGCTACAACTTCCATGACTGTCTTAACTCTTTTTCATCTGGGTTGGTTGATCATGTTTATTCTCCCATTTAGTTGAGAGAGCCTTTTGATATACCTCTGGTGGGCTAGAAGTGCAGGTCATGTGCCAATTCTGTATACAGAGAATATATACAGAGAAATGGGAATCTATCTCCACATCTAAATCATTTCCCAATAACATAAGTTACTGTTTTCTGTACACAAGATTCTACAGGACTGACTACATGCAAATTATTAAACCTCTATCTAAAACTGTATAATGCAATTTAGAATAAAATTATAACTATTGAACTTCACAGTTTCTTCTCCTGCATTTTCTATTGCCTTTAAGGTTGGGAGCTAGAAGAAAAAAGTGCACGAAGCAGCGCTTTAGTAAATACGCAGAAAATTTAAAGCCAGGAGACTGGTCTTTGATTGTGTATCCAGCTGTGCAGTAGTTTACTGACTTGGTTTCATCCTTTCTTAAATTGGTCTGTGTCACAGGCAGTTTCAATATAAAAATACACACAGCTGGCAATAAACCCACATGCTTCCTTCACTGCACCAGTTATAATATGTAAGATCTTTTGCAGTCAATCAACTAATGTTAAGTTACGTAGCTTTATTTATTGGTGAGTACTACAAACCAGTGCTCCATGTCATAACTCAAAAATAATTAGAAAAATAGTTTGGCAGGGGCTAGAGTAAGAAGAAAGCAATTTTATTTCTATACAGCTTAGGGTTCATGCTCAGTTAATTACAGAATCATGAAATCACAGAAAAATTGAGGTTGGAAGGGACCTCAGGAGATCTGTAGTCCAATCTCCTTCTCAAAGCAGAGCCAGCTGTGAAATCAGACCAAGTTGCTCAAGGTTTTAGTGAGTCAGATCTTAAAAACCTCCACGGATGGAGATAGCACAACCTCTCTGTGCAGCCTGCTCTACTGCTTCAGTGTCCTCATGGGGAAAACGTTTCTCCTCCTATCCAGTGAGATCTTCTCTAATTTCAATTTATGCCAGTTGTCAGTCATCCTCCCGGCACGCACCACTCTGAAGAGCCTGCTCTGTCTTCTGCATAACCTCTTTGTAGGTACAGGGGGCTGCTGGTAGGTCCACATGAAGCTCTCTCTTCTCCAGGCTGAACGAGCCCTGCTCCCCCAGCCTCTCAGAGCAAGTGCTTCAGCTGATCAATGTCTTTCTTATTGTTGGGCCCCAAACCATCCTCAGTAGCTCAGTATCTAGAGGGCTGGGTAGAGAGGGCTAGTTGCTTCCCTAGGTCTCCTGGTCATGCTCTTGTTCATGTAGCCAAGGATGCTGTTGTCCTTCTCTGCTGTCAGGGCACATGGCTAGCTCACGTGCAGCTTGCTCTCTCTCAACTAGTCCCAGCTTGTGTCATTGCCAGGGACTGCAGAACATTGCATTTCTACTTGATGAGTTTCATAAGGCTCCTGTCTGCCCAGAACACCAGCCTGAATGGCAGTCCTGCCCTTAAATATGTTGACTGGTCTCTTGAGTCTGGTTCCATCAATCTGTAAAATATTGCTATACATTTCTAATGTAGCCATATCTGCTATATTTATTATGGTACAAATGAAGTAAATAGCATTTGGACTCAGTGTTTTAACATAAATTTATATTTATATTGTAGTTGTAAAGATATGATACAGGAAGCTTAATAAAACAACTAAATCATATCAACATTTGAAATAAAATAAATGTATGGGTTAAATATCTATTGTATTTGGGTTAAATCTTAATTCTTACATCATGCTGCTGACATTCAATTACAATAGGACCCTCAGTGCTAGACATGTTGTTGAAAAAAGGATCATAGGTTAGTATCTGTTTCCTGAGTATGTTACTAAGTCAGTACAGAGGCTGTAAAATGCATGATGATGTCCATTTTACAAATGGGTATGAAAACTCTGAAAAATAATGGTTTGGTTCAATGTCCCATGGGACTGGAAAGAGAAGCCAAATCGCAAGTCTCATTCCACTGTCCAGGCATTAGATTAATCTTCTTTCTGGCAGGT
The DNA here is from genome assembly GCF_040182565.1 of Anser cygnoides. Taxonomy (NCBI): domain Eukaryota; kingdom Metazoa; phylum Chordata; class Aves; order Anseriformes; family Anatidae; genus Anser; species Anser cygnoides. Next base: position 26,273,004 of record NC_089880.1, on the reverse strand, counting down.
ATTTAATTCAGAATAGATTTAGATCAGAACTTTTGTTTGAACACAGTGGCCATTTAATCATGCCAAAATGTTTCCACTGTTCCTGCTTTTTCTTTCATTATATTGTGTGCAAAAGAAATTATAATCAGCAAAGCACTAGAACTATCACCTGGCTATCCTGAATCATAATGAAGTACTGTGTGGCATTTTACTGTGCCAATTCCTGATTTGTGGTTAAATTTGATATGCAGCATACTGAATTCACGTTATTGTGTAAATATTCTCATTATAAGCTATAATTTGCTTTTGATCTGAGAAGGTCATAAACATGCCATCAGTTATTTCATAGTAGTATATAACAATTCATTGTTTTTTGCTTCACTTCAAATGAGAGGTATCTGCAGTAACTGTGTGGTAATAGCTGGCAAATGTTGACTTTTATCAATGGCTTGTGTTCGCTTCATGCCTTCAGCTCCTACATATTACAGCAGTGATTGCTGTTTCTATTTTATTCTGTGGTGGTTTAGTATTATGCTGGATATACTACTTTGCATAATGTTATCAAATTCCTACTATTAGTCCTTGGAAAATATTCGTCTCAGATTCCAAGCTACTCTGAAATAATGGCAAGTTTAAATCTAATTTGCAGTCAATCAAGATCTATAAATGATTGTCAACCATCAATTTCATGTTTCTTTAATTCTGCTCTGAAAAACAAACATTTACATTTTATCTGGTTCTTTTCCTGTCCGAAACTCTGTTTTTCACTCTTTTTTTTTTTTTTTTTTGTTTTGCTGTTCCTTCTGGCCCTGTCACAATCTCTCCATGAAAACAGAGTAATGAATGTAGCACAGAAGCTTTTATGAGAAGGCGCTTCAGCATCTCATGAGACTAAGAGGAGGAATTTGTACTCATACTAAGCCAGAAAGGGAACGAAGTAACAAGTGGCTCCTTTCTCATACAAAATCATGTTGATAGGGAAGGTACCAAGGCAGCAAGAACAGAAAATAGTGTTATTTTAGTTCCAATGGATGCAAATTAGAGCTAAGTACTGGTTGATATTGCCCCAAATCGAAATGAGTGCTTTATAATAAAGAAATACAGAACAGGGTGACTTGTTAAATACACAAGATATTTGGAGGCATGGCATAAGTGTTCAGAAGTCCTTTGTTTGGACTACATAGTTCAGTTTAATTAGTCACCAACATTGCATGTCTGTGCTGAAACCCATGCAATTAAGCAAAAATTAGCCACCAGCTACTACTGTTTAAACCTACCTATAAGTCAGGATTTCACAATACTGCAAGTAGCACGGGAAGTAGTTGTACTGTGCAAAGAGAAGAAGCCCATACAGTGAATTCCTAACAGAGAGCAGGGAAAATGACAACACTTCCCACCAGCAAGCTGCAATGAGAATCTGAAGCCCAGTGCCATGCGTGCACATTCTCTGGATTATGAAAGTGCACTAAACGATACCTCTGAGTTGAACTTCTAAATGAGGTTGTGCAACTTGTTGACTCATGGCTTTTTTTTTAAGTGCCTCTTTGAGCTTTAAGGTTTTAATCTTTGAGCTTTTAGCTCAGAACCTTTTCATTTTGGTGTTGTTGCTAGTCCTTTATTGGGGCAATTTGCAGGAACAAGTGCAGTACTCGCTGTACTTAAGGCATTTTCTGAAAACCATCACATAATACAGTCTTTATTATTTGCATTATGAGAGCATTAACATCTAAATCATGGATGAGGAACAACCACACTGATGTCTGAAGCTGGTGTCTCAAATCCACTTGAGCAGTCATGTTAGCTGAATGCACTGGTTCTTTTTTACAGATTTACTACTGAGAAGCATTGTTACAAGCCCCTTGAAATGTATAGTGAAGTGATGAGCAGGCTTTTGGTGTTATTTGAACTTTTCATACCTGGCATTAATTGACTGATCCACTTTATTTATTGATTTATTGATTGATTGATTTTCACCATTACAAACAGCATGAGCAACACTTAAATTATAAACATGAGCAACACTCACTTTCTTTTTCTTTATGGAGAGTCTGTTGAAAAACAGTTTTTGTGTCTTTAGACAGATACTTCTATGCAAGTTTCTCCTGCAGTGTCAGAATATTGATGGGATCTTCAGGGATGTGCTGTGTATTTAGCCCTGCTGACACTGAATTTATTCCAGCCAAAGGTGTTTTAAAATGACAACTAAATATGCTTCTAGAAAAATACATCACTAATAGTTTCTCTATTATTTACATAAATATTCAGGATTCCCTTCACTGGGATCTTCACCTTTTTCACAATAGGAGAGTAGATGTATTTACCACCTAAATTACAGCTGAGATTCCTAGACTGCGTTTGCTATGTGTTGTTCTAATAATATTGGAGATTAAGCAAAGAAAGCCCAAATTTTTCTGGCAAACTTCTCTTGGCATCAGTTTGTCTGGAAAATCTTCATGGGGCTCATAAAAATCTATTTATTCCCACTGTTGTCTCACATGGTAGAATAACCCACATAACATCCTCAGGCATTCCTTATGTATCTGGATAAGAAAGTCTTGTAGTTCCTTGTGGATGTTTTTCATTATTTCTACCTTGACATATAGATCAGATAACAACATTCACTTTTTTTCCCCTGACTTTTATTGAGAAAAGGACACAAATTAACTCCCTTATTTACATTTATATTTAATTGGTGAGAGATCTCTTCTCTTTTCTGAAGACCAGGGAACAGATTTGTATCCAGATAAATAGTTTACCACTGTCTGCTTTTGAAGACCCATTAATTAAAATGTGAATATATGTCTTTCTGGATCTGTTTAAATATGCCTTAAATGTCTTGATATGAATTTTTGCTTTTAGACCAACAGCATACAAAAATGATGAAAATAGACATTTGTAAGGCAATTTTTGTAGTAGAGGAAATTATTTTTTATAATTAACAAAGAATGTAGAAACCATCAATTTTTAAAACTTTTGTCTGTGAATGCTTCTTAGTAATTGCATAATACTGTAGAGAAGTCCATTACTAAAATGCATTGTCATTGTTTTTGCTGTTTCTTGTTAGTGATGGGTCTGTACATAGCCATCCTTTATATACCAAACTAATTCTAAAACAAGTATTTGCTTTTGCTGAAAAGACATGACACAGAAGGCTGAGGTAGAGGATCATGTCAAAATATCTGAAAGTCAGCAGGAAATTCCTTTCTAGGTAGAAGGCCTACACAAAGTTCAACATTTCAATAGTGCCTTATTTAATTCAGGATACAAGTGGGGATTAAATACTGCCTAGAACTACATGTAAAGCTTGCAGAATCCAAGAGGAGGGTGAAACAGAAAAAGAGGTTTTGTATAATTGTAAAATTGAAGCTGGGACTAAGTTCCCTAGCATTCAGAATAGAAGGAGGTGGTAAAATTTGTTAAAGGAAGATGTCTTTCTTTATGCTTAAACACGCTGGTTAATATTCTAGCCTGACTGAAGTCAGGAACAAGCTGCCACCGATATCAGTGGCACTGAGATTTCACACTTTAGCTGAGGGAAGCAGTAGATCTTCTTTATTTCCATCTTTCTTTAGAACTCTGACTCCAAGGAGCTATTTGCTTTGCATTTGACTTTGCCCATGGGAGATTTGCTTTCCACTTCAGTAGGTGTACATCAGTCCCTTCCTGCCACTGCCTAGCATCAAGAAAGGAGGTTTCTCCTGTGTGTGTGTGGAGGTGCATCCGAGGAATCATAATTTTTCTTTCCATGCTTTGTGATTACATCAAGAGGAGGTGTTTATAAATGTGCTATTTTTATTTGGGGTTTTGCTAAGGATGTGGTGTTCTGAATCAATATGTCTATTTTAACATTAGTCACTGAGTCACTGTACTACAGATAGTACTGCTAAGTGACTAGAGACAGAGCCCAGCAGAGACAACAACTGCTGGGAGTCCATGGTGGTCAGTATTTATGCTCACGAGCCACAGGGAAAAAAAAACAAAAAACAAAAAAAAACACTCTTTTGGTTTTGATCAATTTTTTTCACATTAAAAATATATATATATATTTTTTAACTTTATTCACGGATGATATTTAAACTTTCCATTCCCCTCCCCTCCCCTCCCCTCCCCTCCCCTCCTCTCCCCTCCCTTCCCCTCTCCTCTTCTCTCCTCTCCTCCCTACTTTTTCTATTTCACAATGGCTTTTTTTTTTTTTTTTTTAATTCCTCATTTAACATTTTGTTTGTGCATGATATTGCATTTCTGTTTAGGAAATGCCAACAGTCAGTATTCCACAGCTGCAAAGTTACTACTGTCTTGAGGCTGGTACAGAAACAGATACAGAGCTATAGTCTGTTTAAATGGAGATTAAAATTTTATGTAGCAATTAATGGTTAACTGGGGGTAAATGATCCAAAATTACCCAGCAGGGTCTTTGTTGAACAGAAGCACTGCTTAATGTCCCTTGTTTACTAACAGTCTGATGATGAAGAAGACATTTCTTCTTGTATACTGTCAGGTCCACTTAGAAGCTAGGATGTGCTACTTTGGTGCAGTAGGACAAAGATCAGGGATACTGTAACTTGCCCTGGACACAGATTTACACTCCTTGATACACCATTTAATGTTTTGGGATCTATGACCACCCAGTGAATACAGTTGACTGTTGGAAAGTGCTTAATCTTCCAGCTTAACAGAGACCTAATGAAACTATGATAGTTGTAATGCAATGCAGCCTTCACAAAGTCATCTCCCTACTCCTCGGCACTACATGCAATGTGTGAAGGCCCAGGCATTTCTTTGCCAGTTTGATCACACAGGAAAATTATCTTCCTGTCCAAAAATGTATGTTCACCCACATTCTGTACATCAAAAGCAATGAAGGTACTGGTTTAAAGCTGACAGCTTAGGGATGGGCTCCTGTTTTTTGGAAAAAAAACTCTTTTGCCCCTTCCTCCATGCTTTTGTGTCACACTGGGAAGGTGTGACAGAATATACCTCCTGGAGGTGAAAAGAAGAAGGGAAGGGGGACACGAAGATCTGTCCCATCTCTTTTGAGCAACCTTATTTGTTTTGTGAAGTTCACTTAAATAGGCAATAACTACACTTGTGACTTTAGGTTACTTATTTATTTACTATGCTACAATTCAGTGACCTTTTTCTTTTTTTTCAACCAGATTCCCCACATAGTCTATGGCACTGAGTATTGGTCCTGTAAATACTGTGAAAAAGTAAGTATTGACAGAAAGCAGTCCAGAGAACCTAGGTCAAATGCTTACAGATGGTGATGGTGATGACCTGGTTGTCAGCCTTGAGACAGTGTATGAAATAGTATAGTGTATGAAATAGTAAAATTTCCCCCCCCAATTTCTACTGCAATCCTCCTAAATCATCCACTAAAATAAGACTTCAAGAAAACAAAAGTAACAGTTAAATCATCTGCTATGCATTAAGTGTACAAATACTGGAAATTAAAATCCTTCTTGCCGCATGCATCCCAAAAGGTTTAAAGATTGTTTTGTATGGAAGAGTAGGAAGGAAAATGTCTGTCAATGCATGCTATATATGTTACCCGTGAAAAATATTTCATAGACTTGAAGAATAGAAGGGAAAAGAATCCTGGGGAGTGATACAAAGTGCTGTTTGGTTTTCAATACACATAGATCAATTTAAAAATTAAAAGAGGGAAATATCCGATAAGTACTTTATTAGATAATAATTACCAAAAATTTATGCAAAATTACATTCATAATGTACACAAGTATCCCCAAAAAACTGGCAAAAAAATACAAATAGCCACTGATGCAAAATTCAAGCGTAGGCAGATTACATTTCAAAGCGACAAGCCATTTTGCATTTGCTGGCAGGAGCTGGCATCTGTTTTTAGATGTAACATCCTCAGTGTAGCTGAAGAGCCTCTCAGAAATAACGTTGCTGGGAAGAGCTCCAAGTGAAGACAAAGCCAGGTTTGCAAGATGTGAAAGTGAGCTTGCATTAGACTTCCACCACTCAGCAAGACCTACTGTGTGTGTAGTGAGCTCAGTGAGGTACAGAACTAGTTCATATTTGGCAGAAACGGGAGTCACTTGAGCTTGAGGTTGTCATGATCTTTTCCAAATAGCTCATTACATTTGCAGCTTCCAGGTGGGCTGTATGATACTCTTTGGTCTTTATTGCTGCTTTTTGGATGACTGGGATTTTCCCCTGATGTTCCTCAGCTTGACTGTGTGTGACAGTTCTGGCATTGTCTTGGCGAAATCGAGATCTGGCAGAGAAATGCCAAAGCTAAGGAATCAGATCTCATGTTACATGGTGTCTTTACTGACACCACACTGTTAAACTACTCAGAAAGACAAGATAACACTTTCTTTTTCTTGGCCTTGTTGCCTTGATCCAGTACTTGCACGCTGAAGTGGGACGTGGGACTGTCAGAGCCCTGACAGCTGGCATGATGACACACATAGAAACATCTACAGAGCTTAGTTTTCAAGCTAATTCTTTAAAGGGGTTGAGGATGTGAATGACAGTGTTTGCCAGGCTCTACTGTACCTGAGTCAGCACCAGCTGTTTCCAGCCAGAAAACTATCCATGATTGTTTGTTCTTCACCAGGCTTTTCAACATGCAATAGGTGGTCTTCCACCTTGTGACTATGCCCTGGGAGAGCATAGTTTGGAAACAAAATCGTTAGTGTATTTATAGTTTCCGAGTGTTCAAGTGGTAATAAACCTGTCTTCAGTCCTTGAGAGAGATTTCAGTAAGAAGACTCAAAGGAATGATCTTGTTAGGAATGATATGTCATTCATCTAAACGCAGAGGGATATGTAGATGGTATCTCTCTAATCACTTTGTAGTCATCAACAAGCTACAGTAACAGCATAGTATAAGGTCCTTTCTGACCACTGTGTAAAATCATCTCATATTTCTATTAATTGGGCATGTCCAGAAAGGCATGCTCCAACCATGTCTCAGCTGCTGAAGGCCAGGTCATGCACAGCACAGGACTTGAAATATTTAATAACTGAGTGAAAAGAGAGTCTGAGTGGTGACATTTGGATACCACAGACATGCTGGTATTTTCTGGTTTTAACATGACTACTGTTCATAGGTAACCTTGTCAATGTGCCTGGGGTTGCAGTATTTAGAAGCAGAAGAAGCTGGTGGAGTATTTACAGTGGGAAGGATGATACTGAAATTTTAACAAGCACATCACTGACCCAAAGTCCAGGCACTCTGTTATAGGTGTTCATGCTTTCTCAGACAGTGTAATTTTCCTTTGGGAGGGGAGCTATCTGATGGCACCTGTTGTATCTAACATCCATAGTCTTCATTCTTTTGCAGAGCTATCAAAGTAGTTGACGTTAAAGGCTGACTAGGCGGTGACCTTATCCTTTGCTTTGATACTTCTATGAGTTTGCACAAATGCAGTTTCAGCATACTTTTCTTTTGGCTGACATACAGCGACCAATATAACAACCCTTTGAGGAATGTTGACTTTCTTCTTCTTCCCCCCCCCCCCCCCCCCCCCCCCCCCCCCATCTGTGTCTAGTTCACTGAGAAGTCCCCTTTTTTTCTCTTGGACTTTATCTAGCAGGATCCAAAGGGAGGCATCTCTTACACAAACAACATTTTTATCATTACAGTATTTAATAAAGACAGTGTACTTAAAAAGTGTTGATCATCCAAATGTTACGTGGCTGAGACTCCTACACTCCCAGACTTCAGTACCCAAACAGTAAAAAAAATAGTTCAGATTGACAAGCTTTACAGAAAAAAAAAAATTAGGTCAAGTGTTTTTCACATCTTTGTGAAACACTTGTATCTGTTCTTATAAAAATAACTTGTTGAAAATAATATCTCATTTATATCCTATAGAATGTGATGAAGGTAATTTGTTGGTTGCTGTGCAGTGGGACTCTACTTAAATAAATCCACTGTATCATGTATCCCAATTACTTTCACTATAAATGTGTTTCCAAAGAGCACTTTAAAAAAAAAAAAAGTCACTTAAAAGCATGCAACTGATCAATGCCTCTTTGATTCTAACTGTCAGATAGAGAGTTAGGTAGTTATTTTTATCTAAAAGTTTTCGATCTGCCCATACAACCTAGAAAAATTGATGTTTGTGATGAGGGAATTTCACCTTGGAAAATAAAAAGGAGTCTACAACAATACTGGAAACATTTGCTGAGCTGCAAGATATTTTTTTTTTCCTGGCTATAGGCTGCCCATAAAGAAAGTATCTAATTGTACTAGACGCACTTTGGAAACTTTCCCAGAGGAATAATAGATAAGTTAACGGAGCACTTTTTAATTTTGCAAAGTGCACTCTTCCTTATAATTTACTTAATATAGAAATTTAATGTACTGCAGTTTACTGAACAAATTACATTTAAAGTATTTTAGAGTTAGCTTGAAAGCTTTGCTTTGGTAGCCAGTTGGACTTTATTATTTGATTATCCAGATAAGGACAAGCAGTAACAAAGTTCTCTGTCTTAAGTGGTTCCAGGGATTATCTCTCAACCATTACCACTGTTAAATGCGGAATTTAAATTCCCAGAATAAAATAAAGGAGTACAGTACAGTGCTTTCCTGCATCTGCTTTAGTTAATACTTAGTTTCCATTTGACCTGTTTGAGAGGACTTCTTATTTATTCTGTAACAGCTTTCATGAAAGAGCTATAATTTTATGTAATAAAAAATAAAGTTATAGGAAAATATTAGAATGCTGGAAATGGATATGACCGGAATCAAATGTCCTCTTTGCATGTGCTGCAGTACGGCTAACTAAGGCTCTTTTTCCATTTATTTGAGAACTTCCCCAAAAGCACAATTCTGAGTTAGAAATAACAACATATATAACTTGCTTTCATTAAACCTTGTTATAGACACGATTAATCATAAATGATTATTCAGTCATGCCTTGCTTAGGGCAATCATATAATTAAAACCACCAAAATACCAAACAACCACCATCACCAAAAAACATAACACATTTTTTTTTAAATTATGTTATGGTTTTGTTATCAGACAGAAGGTCAAATTAGTGTTTGTACTTGGAATGCCATAGACTATGGCACAAATTATCATAGGCTCTAAATTAGCATGTTAAAAAGTTTCACCTGTTACCTGAAGGAGCTCTGCATTTCTGTGTTAGACAGAATTGTGGGCAGAAATCCTCATTACAGAGGATTTTGCTGTCTTTTAGACAGCCTGGGATGGTCACACAGAGCACTTGGAATACACAGACTTACTTAAAGTTTATGAGAAGCCAATGCAGAGAGCAGAGTTTTGACGTATTCTTGCAAATCATCATGGCTGAAGCACTGTTGCATACTGCATTGTTTGAAATTTCCTGTGAATGGTTTCTCTACCAGGAGGAGTCATAGAAAAGACAGGGCATCAAAAGAAAGGGAGTATACCTGAACCTTTTGGTGTCTGCTGCTGTTGTCTTCTGCAAATGGGAGTTTGAAGTTGTACAGAGATGGCAGTGGCTGGGAAGAACCTCATGGGATGTGGGAGAGGATGGCAAGATGAAGAATGGATGAAGGAACTAGCATGACAGAAAACCTCAGTAGGTATTAATGAAACCAGGTTATCACATTAAGCATGTGATGTAAGAGATCACTGAAGTAGTTAAATTTTATTTTATTTTATTTTATTTTATTTTATTTTAAACACTCAGCACTGCGCAGGGCTGTTGTCTGCTGATAGGTTGTTGATATGCTTCAGAGCTTGAATAGTTTTTTGGTGTTAGACTTGATGGCTGGAGATGAAGAATTAAGTTTTCTTCATCTGGAATATAGCCTCAAGGTAACCTCAGAGAAATATTTTATGCTTCTGCTTCTTTGAAAAACATATGTATGCTGTTTGCTTTTAGCAAAAACATATAAATGGATAAATCAGTAAATGGCCTCATGAGATTAACATTCAATTAATGGATGATTTCTCTACACAAAGATTTTTATTATCATTATCATTACTGAGAATAATTAGTCATAGAAGTCTCTACTATCATCAAGTTGAAGAACATGACTGTATCTAATTAACGCTGATGTGTAGAATTGGATATTACATTTTGTCTAGGAGAGCAATGCAAAATCCCATGCTCTTGTGAAGTATGAGCTTCAGTGACATCATGTGGTCAGGACACACTTTGTTTTATCTGAAAGAAGGTATTTTCAACACCTAAAAATGAAGACATACTGCTTTCTGAAAACCATACGTATTAAATATGAGTATATAACCTAAAGCTATAGCATGCCATCTACAGACATTAAAGACTGTGCTAACGACATGGACCTCCTAGAAAAATTCTGGTGAGAAATTAGAGAGAAGCTGAAAAAAAATCAGTGTGGATGTATCTCATAAGGTGGTTCTTGAGTTCAGAGAAGAGCTAAAACTACTCTTTTAAATCAGGGAATGGACAGCTGGAGAAAAGTAGCAGCCTGTTTCCTTATAGGTCCTTGGAAATATAATCTTGTCATTTGACTACTGGATGACATTTCTGCCTGCACTTGTGGATTGAGTCAAAAACACGGTTTAGATATATCAAGTTGTTATTAATTGCAGACATAAAGAAGATATTAAAGGTAAAGATGATCATTAATTTCCTTGCAATGACTAAAGTTTTTATATTTCCAGAGGCCTACCCTTTCTTTAATGAAATACTTTCCATGCTTTGGCTCACTCAGAGTTTTCTGCCATCTCAATGAAGTTGTAATTCTTTCACAGGGAAAAAAATATCTTGATAATGTTGGCATAATGCATGTTAAGTTGTTGTAAAGGAGATGAGCTGAGAGGGTACATAAAATAGTTAAGATGGATCACTCTCCACAAGTGAAACAAAACTTTTTATTTGTGGTCTAGAAAGGCTTAGGTCAGTGTTTTATTTTCTATTTTTTTTTTTTTCACCTTTAACAAGTTGTTGTAAGAGACAGTCTTCAGTTTGTTAGGCAATAACAAGTGAAAATAATGTGGAATAATCTCACAAATAAGGAAGTATGTAGATTTAGTGAGCAGATTGACATTTGTTTAACAGCTTATATTCCAAGCCATTATGCCCACTGAATTTAATTGCAAGGAAATTAATATACAACGTCTAAAGCAATAGCAAAAATAAATAAATAAACATATAATATTCTGTTAATGTTTCTTGCTTCTTTTCAACTTTTCTCTTCTGATGTGCATGTAGTTGATACAGACTCTCAATTGTTTTTGCAGAAAAATAGTAGAAGACATTTAATAAAAACAACTTTAATAGTTTTCTGAAGATGATAACATGTACATCCAGGGAAGGTTGCTTTCTGCCTTTAATTTTTACATTAACATTTTATTTTATATTTAATGAATGTAGTGTTGGGACTAGCAATTTGAGTGAATTTTGTTTCATTTTTCTGTGTAGGATGTTACTGCTGCTGAGTGTTAGCGAGTGCATCACTAATATACATTTAGAAGTTTTTAGAAATTGAATTTTTAAACATTTTGTCTCTTTTCTAAATAATAACTGTTGTCATCAGCTATTTTTCTCCCATATTTTTCTCACAGATCTCCAGGGAAAAATTAATATTTTTAACTTATGTGTACCAAGACAGAAAGGTCTGAAAGACAGACTTAGATGTCTAGAAATACCACTCATCTCATGAGTATTTGGTATTAAAATCTACATGAAAATGATGGTGGGAAGGGTGAGCAGATTTGAAAGCTCACAACCCAGTAAATTCTAAAAATCTGCTCTTTCTTTGTTTAGATGGAAATTTCAGAGACTTGATAGCACATCAACTGTGAGATAAGCTGGAGGTGTGAAACAGCACAGTCTATCTATTTCTTTCTTTTTTTTTTTTTTTTTTAACTCCTCCTTATTTTATTCAGGTGCATTTGCAGTCAGAAGCCTCTTATCAAATGTGTGCTTATAGTTGAAAATGACACACCTGCCCAGTATCTATGGTAACAAAGGCTCTCTTCAATCTCAGACTTCTTGGTGCTCTTTTCAGCCTTTTTATACCCTGAAAGAAAATATAATAACAAGTATTTTTAAGAGTTAGTTTTAATTTCTGTTGCTATTTCATTGTAAATTTTCTGTAGAAATCTGAGCATTTTACCACTATAAGCTTTTCTCCACTGATTAGAATAGATTGGCCTTTTGTAATGATGCAGGGTTTTTGTTTTTGTACTTGCAAATATAATTGAAAAATGCAATTTAGAAATGGTAAAATAAACATTCTATTTTTGGAAAAGAACTCCAGTTAAATGAGAGTTACCTATGATACCTATTACTGCAACAAAATCTTCCTGGTTCTATAGATTGACATAAAAAACTGCATATCTATGTGGTTGCTTCTAATCAAAATTATAAATAATCTATTGTGCTTTTTATTGTTATGGAGAACTGATCTTGTCTTCCAAAAATATACTAAGGTTTTCCCTCCTGTTGAAATTGATTAAAAGGAAGGGTTTAGTTTCTCACAATATCACTTAGCTTGGATGACTGCACTGAATCAACACATCTTGGAAAATACTCAGTTTAATAACTATCTCTTTATTTATAAACCCTGACAATTAAAAGAAAAAAGAATCCCAAACATAAGGCCCGTTTTTCCTCTTAAAACCTCTCTCACTCTTTTCAGTGTTGTAAGTACAGTCAGTATTAGCTAAAGAAAAGGGCTTCGGTACCATCTGTTTTGCCTGGTTCTGAGATTCTTTCAGCAAAATCAGAAGACAGCCTGGGCATATTTTGAGTTTAAGTGGTATTGTGTGTACGTTCTTTTAAATCAAGGTGAAGAGACAAGTTCCCCTGTGGAGTTCAAGAATCACTTAGCAAACCAGATCCTTGTCAGAAAACATAACAATATTCTTTCTTTATAGTGCACTCTATTCAAGGCTGCCTTTCATAAGACTACCCATGACATAAGGCTGCTATTCTTCAGTTCCACCTGTACTCCTATTTCTCATTTGACAAGCACCTTCCAACAAGTGCAAAATCCTTCACTTCTAAGAACTGTCTTTTTATTAAAATGTGATATATTCCTTGTCTGTGTCCTACCTATGAAACCTCATAGACCTAATCTATTTCACAAAGGACCATAGGTCATATTCGTCCCCAGAATAACCATGTAAATCTCAATGAGTTCACTGAAGTTACTGTATATTTATACTCATGTGGCAGAGCAGTGATATGTTCCATTCATTGAATAGTTCTTTAACCACTGTATCATTTTATTAGCGTGGTTAAGAATGTGATGATTTATTATTTTGTTTCATTGAAGCTCATCAATTCTGGATACCCAATACACAGTACACAGAATCAGAGAATTGTAGGGGTCGGAAGGAACCTCGAGAGATCATCAGGTCCAACCCCCCCCGCCAAAGCAGATCTAGGATGCCAAAGCTTAAACTAGGATATATCTAATGTTTTAGGCACAGAACAGTTTCTTAAACAAAATTACTGAAATGCAAATTTTAATCTAAGCCTGTGAAGTTTTGCAGATGAAGGTGAACAACTTGCATGCGTCTGTGAAGAGAAAACCAGCAGATGGATTCAAAGAGTAATAAGGTCAAAGTAGCTGACTGGAAGAAGGAACTTTGCAGGAACATCTTAAAGAGCTATGAACAGCCATGATCTATGATCAGAAAAGACCTGAATGAGGGTGTTGTGACATTAGAAATACAAAACAATGGATGAGACGATTCACAGCTTCAAATGACCTCTAGCTCAGTGGCTGGACACCCAGATGAGGTAGAAAGAAAATTTGGAAGCTGTTCTGTTTGACAGTAGGGCAATGGGGATATCCAATGGAGATTTTCCTGAGATTTCCTGAGATTTAAGACCAAGATTTAATAGATTTATTTTCTTAAGTAAAGAAAAAATACTTTGAAAACAATAAACTTTGAAACCTTTTGTTCTGCTATTTGTTTGGGAAATCATTTATTTGAACATATCTGTTGCACATATTTCATGCCTTATATTTCCTCTCTATCAGCTAAATCTAAGCATTTCCCATTTTTGCTAGTTTTTCAAGTGTGCATATGGTTTTTAAGTGTATGCATCAGCTATGCAGAAAAGTGTTAGGGCAGGGCTTGGCTTCCATGGAGTTGGGTGTGCTTACAAACCATTCAGCTGGACCTCCTGGAGGGAATCCAGAGCTGAGAGGCAAAAATGGGACTTCATAATATTAAGGCAGCAGCATCAGCACCAGAAGTGATACTGCCTCTCTGGTGAGCAATTTAGCTAATACAGTGTCTGTTGGAGGCAGAATAGGTAAGACAGGAGAGCACAGGGACTCTGTGGATACTCTACTGGGTATTTTGCTTGCCACCTATGAGAAAACCTCTCTGTTCATCTATCCAGACTCTTCTTCAGATGTGAACAACACTGCTTACAACTTGATGCTTAACTTCAGGAATCTTCTGAATGGTCGACCTTCAAATGAAGGTTGACCTTCAGAACTGAAAGACAGAGGCAGTTTGTGCATATAGCTGTATATGAACATGCATATATTCATATATAGAAAAGTGTATATTGAGTATTTATATATTTTTATAAGTATATTTAGACACTGCACTTTATTACTCTCATTTAGTGTCTACTTCTGTATTATGGAGTCTATGGAGGGTAGTGACAGCAGGGAACAGAGGTCAAAAATATTAATAGGATTGTTTAATATTATAAAAGAATTATATTTTTCAAGGTTATTCTAATATCCTAGTCAATAGCAATATCATCACTGTGTCTTCATGTAATCAGATTAAGCTTAATAAAATATAATGCTGAATACTCAAAATTAAAATGAAGATGAAATAGGAGAAGAAGATTGTGATAAATAAAGTTGTCATTGTCTTCATTTTATCAAATAATTTCTACTGAACAATGGTAAGGTTCCACATTGGCTCCGTGGCCTTGTGCACAGAGGTCATCCAGAGATAACACATCCTTTCCCATCACCATTTCAATTATCAGGTTGTTTTCAAGTTTTTACAGAGCTGACACGAGCTTTAAAAGCCATGGGGCTTACTGCTTGGAGGAAGGCAAATTCCTCCACTGAAAAAAAGAAACAAAACATAAAGACCTACTCAGTTTTACCCAGTTCTGAAGTATGGGTGTAAATACTCTTTCTTTCTTGAAAAAGATGCTTGAGAGAAGCTCCTTCTTTCACTTTTCACAGCCAAAGGAGAGAGCAATGCACATAGAAATTCGTAAAGGAGATAAAAATGACTGGGGAAGAAGCTGAAGGCTGGGAGAACAAAGGAATGATAGTTTTAAGGGGAAGAGAATGTGATTGCTCAAGAAATAATTAGACTTGTTACTTAATAAATAGTGTTTCTTCTATTTATTATGCAGTTAGAGCTTGTTTGGTGTCTGCGAGGAAATAATTGATTTGACTTTTAACAGACATTTAATGAGTTATAGAATAGCTTAGAAATCTTCTTCACACTGTGAATGGAATTGTTTTCAGAGCCGATTTGTGAAATTTGTGAAGACAGACCCAGAGTTCAAAACCAAAAGTGAACTCCTACATGGAAGGTTTATTTGGATCATTCTTCATGCTCAGCCTACTTGTAGAAATTGGATTAAACCTTTAAAACTAATTTTTAGTTCCTAAGCTTAAGGGTGTTTGAGACTGAGATGCTGTTGTGAGGTTCCCTTTGAAATTTGTTTTACAAGTTGTTTCATGGTGATTGACAATATCATATCTGGTGCATAAAAGGAAACAAAGGCAGGCTAACTGCATTTTGCTGCATAGTAAACTTCTGATGGATGTACTGAGAATCACTAATTTTGGCTTAATTTTATTTCAGATCATTAATAGCACATAGAGATTTATTTATTTATTTGTTTGTTGTATGGAGATTACAACATGCAGGAGTTATAACTTTTGCTGCATAGTAAACTTCTGATGGATGTACTGAGAATCACTAATTTTGGCTTAATTTTATTTCAGATCATTAATAGCACATAGAGATTTATTTATTTATTTGTTCGTTGTATGGAGATTACAACATGCAGGAGTTATCACTTTTGCTGCATTCCTACTCTACCTTTATCCTTGTTACTTTAAAAGGAGGTGTAAAATATCTCCTTTGCAGACTCAAGTGCTTAAAACTTACTAAGGAAAATGTGACTGTGATCAGTTACCAGGCTGTGGGTAAATGCTGTTTCATTTAAAATTGGAAAGAAATCATCCCTTCTTCTTTACTCCAAATATAAGGGATAAACTGGATATATGGTCTTTAGAGTCCAGGTGGGTATTGTCACTCAGTTGATTAAGGCTGATTTGTAACTAATTTTGGGAAGGAAATATAACAACTGAGATTGCTTTTGCAGCTTTTGATAAGAACCTCTGTGGTGAACAGAGAAATGAAAAAAAAATCATTCTACCATTATCCAGTATTAATATGTTGTGCATGATTTGGTAGATGCTATGCATCTCTGTAAGTATATATTTTTAACCATGAGAACAGATTTTTTTCTAATAAAAGGAAATTCCTTTCTAATAAAAGACTAATAAAATATAAGACTGACTATGGTTTATTTTTATAATGGAAGCCAAGCATAATGAAAGTGAGGGATACAGAGAGCTGAAGAGACTGACTGAAGGAACCAGTGTATTCAGCACATATAAAACAACTACAAATACCAAAAATGTCATGGTTACTCACTTAATATGGTTTATTACTTTTACTGCTGTAACATTCAAGGAGCTGAAGACTACTGCTAAGACTCATGCAGAGTATTTGCATAGGCTGGGGACAACCAACATCTTTGGTCTTCAGTGACCAAAGGCATAGGGGCATCCAGTGACTGGGAACAAATCCAGAAAGTATTGGCAGCAGTGGGGCATATTCAGCATTTGGATCAATTAACTTAGTAGCATCATGGACTTCATCATTTGAAGCCTTTAATCAATATGATAACTTTTGTAAACATACACTATCTAACAGAAGTCTCAGGTTTGATGAGAGTTATGGGGTGATGATATGTACTCTGTGGAAGGCTAGATAATCATTTTTTATGAGAAACAAAACACAAATTCCATAGTGTTTGCAGCCTAAATATATCACTTAGTCATCCTTCTGTAACTCTTCTTTTTTTCAGATTAACCAAAATTTTCTTTTGGGTAAGACAAGGGCCAGAAATGAATGTGGTAGTCCAGCTGGTAGGTTACAGATAACAAAATCATAAAAATTAATGTTATACTTCAGGTAATTAGGAAGTTTGCTTATTCTATCATTAATTGTGCAGCTGTTTAATTTAAATATAATCTGATTCATAGTGTTAAAGTTTATTCCAAGCTGCATGTTACTGTTTTCCTTGCAGTCTGCAGCATTTTGTCAGGGAAATATAAAATCTGGAAATAAAAGGAAAACACTATTTTTTGTTTGCAAAATTACATGTTATGCCTATCTGTATTTTTTTTTTTTTTTTAATAAAAGGAACTTGAAGTAATGCAATTATTTCTACCGGGAAAACCCCTCAGGAACAAGTTGTACACAGTAATTATGATTTTAGACCGAGCTGACATCTTTACTAAGTTCTGTGTTATCTTACCCTATATTAAGTATGTTCAGTTTTTGAAGTGGGTGTTTCAAATGTCTTCTCTTAATTATCACTGTGTAACTGAAGAAAAAGTAAAAACTCACAGCCCCCTAAATGTGAAGACTGTTTTGATTTGTTTTGTTTTGATATTGTTTTTCACAAATAAATCATATAGACACATCTGCGACTGAAATGGGGATAAGCCTCCTGGTGTTATCTTATTTCTTAATTGTAGGCTCTCATTTTACAAGGCGTGTGTTGACTTGGTCCTTTCCTTATCATGCCCTCCTCTGTTGTTTACTTGCTTATTTACTGGCAAAGCTGCTTATATTTTAAATCTATCTAGGCAGAGCAAGCTTTAAAAATGAATGTCAGATTTGTTTTAATTCAGAAACCATTTTCTTTAGCTGCATATGTAGGCTTGCTCTTTTATTTTTTTTTTTTTCCTTTTTCACACTAGAGTCATAGAAATACCTCCTCCAGATAACAGAAGGAGGCAGGTGTTATTGAGAATAATCTTTGTGAAGAAGTGGAACCATTATTAAAAATACTTTCAGATAAATGTCAGTTTTTATACTTTCTGATATTTAACTCACATTTCAACTTTTTCTTTTTTTTTTCCTTCTTCTTTCCTTCTCTTCTTTCTCTCTTCCCTCCCTCCCTCCCTCCTTCCTTCCAAGTGTCTGTGCGTGAGGGAGCTCTTTGAAATGAGACAGTAGGATACAAAACAGAGCTGCTTTTGCTGTTATGCTACCAGTCCTGAAGTCCTGCACTGAGAAAGCTTTGCAGGACTTTGAATCTAAGCAGTATATTTTTCACCTGACTGTAATATTATTAGGAACAAAATCCTGTTGCATAGCCTGTGGTTGGATGCTCTTTCACCTTAGAACTTAATAGTTCTTTGGTGCTTTCCACTTGTTTATTGCACAAAATCGCATGCCATTTCATTTGCAAATATAAAGTAGATAATTTATAATAGTAAAATGCTAATAAAGTTATAATGTTCTGTTTATAAAGTAGATACCGCTTTTCCACTGGTGGAAAAACTGAAAAACACCGTGTTTAAATCAGGAAGGACTAATGAGAGCAATAGGAGAAAGCTGCTGCATTGGCAATGAAGCTGTTCTTCCCTCTCTAGATTTTCTTTCCTGTTTATCCATAATCATATATATAACAGTAATTGCATTTATAAACAATGTTTCATTTGGTGATCCCGGTGTTTTATAGATATTAATTAGTTAAGACTAATAATAACGTGAGGAGACAGGTTAGTGCTACTATTTCTATTTTGCAAGTGAAAAATGGGGTTCACAGAGGTCATGTGATTTTCCACAAGGTTATGAAACTTATCAGTGTCAGAATCAGGGCTAAAACTTGGGACTGAGCACTGCTTCCTTAATAGTGCTCAGAGACAAATCAGCCTCAGATCTCTGTCACAAATTTGAGAAAACTTTTTTCCTGCCACAATATCTTGATTAATCGACTTCTGCTTGGCAGTATATGTGGCAGCAGTGTCTCAGACTCCCAGTATCCTGTTTTGTGAACCTTTTAAAGGTCTTCTTCATTTTGCACAGCCGTCATATCCTGTCACGGTTATTTCATGATTAAGTAGAAAGTGCATTTTGCACCTAGAGTGTGCCGAATAAAATGGGAAATGTGAAATACAGCTGGATGAAAAAGAAAATGTTGTACCTTGTAAACAGTACTGAAAAGAATCTTACAGGTGTGACAGATCCTGTCTTTAGATTGTCTTTAGATATTGCAGTTAGCTGTGCATCCATGCAATGAAAAATTAATAGAACATAGCCTGAAAATTTTGGAAAACAAACAAGAAATATAAGTATTTGGAAACACAGAAAGTGTTATATACCACAAAGGTAAACTTAAACAATTCAGTTCCGGTAATTTAAAGTATTCTGAAAATAGAAAGCAAATTCAGAAGACACTTGGTCTAAAGAAGCAGCTGAAATTTGCAGCTGGAGTTTAAAGGAACTACCTTCCCCAAATATTTCTGCATATGTTTCTAGAAAGCTTATGGTAAATTATGCATTTTGCTGAAATTTATCTCAGTTTATATGCAGAACAAGAGGAAGAGGCAAATGAGAATGATATAATACAAGTTTCCAAATAATCTAAAAGTCTAATCTCAAAAATGGAAGACAATGTGCAGTCCTTTCAAATTTTTAAGGCATGTGTCTCTGAAATAATAGGCACTAAATTCAGAGATCCATTCTGCCTGATTTCAGAAACTCTTAGAAACATTATTTTGCATGTTACTGTCTATCTACTATACCAGCAACAGCAAATAAGTAATAGAGAGTTTTGAGAATTGTACTCTGATTTTCCCCATTGCATCTGAAAAGTCATTTAATGCATATTTTTCTGTAATTTTGTTACATTTACAAAAAAAACTAAATTATTTAGAGTGACTTGTGTCTGTGTTTTTTCCACTTTTAATTTATCAATCTTTTAGGAGGAGAAAAAACAAAAAACAAACAAAAAACAGACAGGAGAGTGTGCAAAGAACGCCTTAGTTTACTGACTAGTTCATGAATAATGAGTTTTTTTTTTTTTTTCCTAGTAACATCTTCTTCATGGAGTTATTTATTCTTTGATACTTGTCTTTCTACTTAGTATAGATAAAAAATTAAAAACAACTTTTCCCTTGTGGATAGAAATAATAGGCTGGCATACTTAATTTTTTGCACTGTAGCACATTTAGAAACATTCTTTTCATACAGTCTTCTCTGAGAGGAGTATTGTGGTCAGTATATATGATTTGTATTGTGAAGACGAGTTTAAAATTGATATAATATAATCCCATCACAACTGCATGTATTTTCATTAACTGGTATTTTTGTGTACTCTTTAGAAAGCCAATTTACACTGTCTGAAATTTTAATATTATTTTAAAGTCTGTATGAAAAAAGAAAGACAGTGTCAGTGGCAACTGAATGGCTAAACTAAGAATTAAAAAGAGTTAACAAAGGATCACCTGGCAGACCATAAATGCTCACTTTTGGATGCTGAATGCTGGCAGAAATCTGTGGGCAGAAATCTCAATGTACATTTGGGTGTCACTTCTCTTGGAGCCCAGAACAGCGTGAACCAAACTGCCTCACTTCTCTTGTCTAGACAAAATTTTACCTAGCTTTATTCTAGGATCTTTTCCTCAGGCCTCTTGATACTTATAGCAATGATACTCTTGAGCCTGCAGCCATACAGAATCTGTAATAAAAAGAATGAGATACTAGGTATGGCCCTGGGAATTTCCTGCACTGTAAACCAATACAGGCAGATAGGTGTAACCCTTTGAGAAAACACTTGTGGAGGCTTCTGCAAATGAATCCTACAGGCTTTGTGGCACTGCACTTAATACATCTTACCACTGGGAATACCGCTGGAACTGGTATTTTCACCCAGACTGGAAGCCACCATTTAAAGTGTAATTTTACATCCTTTTTTCTTAGTAGCACCTCGAGCTGTTTATATGTCATTGAATTAAATAATCTGTTTTCATGCTGCTGCAGATTTGCACAACACTCCATTAAATAAGTATTAAAAAAAATGTTGCCAGGTTTTGGCAGATGGGGTGAGGGAGCTGGATTTTTCATGGCTTGAAAGATGTTAGGTTGCTTTTTGACTGTAAGGTAAATTTGCTGGGTATTTGTGCTGACATTATCCACAGTGAAATGGTTAATAATAGTAATATCAGTGAGATAACAAGTGCAGGTCACCCAGCTCAGTTGTTACCTTTACATGTTTGTAGATGAGGGAGGAAATAACAGTGTATTGGATTACATTCTGTACATATTTTTAAACTGTTGAAAGTCATAAAGGAGGAATACTTCACTGTGATCATGCTGATTTTGTAGCAAAGGGGAAGAAAAACAGAGTACTTAAATACCAATATTAGAGCAAGAACAACACACTGAGTTAACTCTAATTAAAATCAGACTGTAACACAGAGACATCCATCATTACATGTCCCTTTCACGTTTCCCTTCTCACTGCTTCTGGGTAGTTTTAGAAGGCAAAGTATAAGAAGATAATTTATGAACGTGCCCAAGTCTTGCTTTTTTGACTAAAAGTTTTGCAAAACTTCATACAATCCTGGACCACTCACATGGGACTCCCATTTACATCTTTACATTGTTTTACAGATATGACTAAACCTATCTTTTCATTAATTATGTTGTGAGCTTTTTGTGGCAGGGACCAACTCATTGCTACATCTCTGTACAGTGCTTAGCCCAGTGGGATCATTGCTTATTATTCCTATCAGAGACAGCTTAAGTCTTCTCAGCAGTGTAGGCAAAATTGAATTTTGTTGTTCCCGGGAGAGCTGACAGGGTCAGGCAGGTTTTCAAGGGGATATGGTGTAGGGGACATGGAAAGTTTTCGATGTTGGGAGTGTCGATATGTTTGAAATGATTGTGAGATGTTCAGGAATGCTGCAGAATAAGGCTGGATTATTACAAACACTCAAAACCTACATGAAGGTCATCATAGTATAGTTAATGTCCCATTTGTTTGGGCATCTTTGGCTTTGCAAAAAGCAACTCTGCAAGCAGCAAATACACAGCCTAAAATGATCAAGTAAGTATTTATTGTCCATCACACACACAAAATAGCTAGGATTTAATGAGTTTATAAACTCACTGCCTGGAAGCGTCTTTGCTACCTAGAAGTGTCTTTTCTGGTCAGCAACATCTCTGATTGAGTCAGGAAGGGAAGAGTTGCCCTCTGTGTCTTGTTGGAGCTCCTCCGTGGTGTTGCTGAGTTGCCATCTTCCACCTGCCCTGACATGGGCATGGGTACCAACAACTGATCAGCACTGGACTCTCAGCTCGCACAGGACCAGAGTACTCCTAACTCAGACCGCACTGGGGCTGGGATGGTTTCTGAATGTTACCCGAGCTCAGCTGTCCCCAACATGGGACGTATTGCAGCATCAAGTGTAGAAACAAAGGCTGTGTTATGTGGGTCAGTGAATAATGGAGTGAAACAAAGTTGGAGGAGATGGAGACTTTCCAATGTGAGAGAGTGATTTGTTTTGCATAGGAGGGCCCAACAAGCATGGCATCTTGTCCTAGTTTCTTAAGACCCAGTCATGCTCCCCGAAAGTACAATGTCAAGCAGGAACTGTCAGAGGAATGTCAAAATAGAAACAGTATGGATCATAAATATAATTCTAGCATAGCTTCCAAAACCAGAACTACTCCAACTTTTTTTGTTGCTAAGAAATATCAAAGTATGAAAAATGATAAGGTGACTGCAGCAAACTGTGTTATACGTAGTCATTCAGATAGGTCACTTGATTGTGAAGGAAAATAGCATTGTCCTTCAGGATTCAACCTAGCTAAAATAATACATCTTACACCTGAATAGGATTTTATTGCCAAAAAATGTGCTAGTTCTTTTCTTCAGTTGGGGGAAAAAAAAAATTACTAAAGGCTTGGTTGAAAAGCTATATTCTTCTCCATGGATACTGATATTTCAAAACAATATCAAATGTTTTTAACACTTTTTCATTCCTGCATGGTTATTTGATTACTTTCAAGAAGAAAATGAAAGTATCTTAGAAATATCTGGAAATATAAAAGGCAGAGTGTGACCAAATGGTTTGAACTTTGAAAGTGTGTTACCCTTTGCAGCTGATAACGCTAACATTAACTTAGAGGCACCAGTCTGCTTACAGACTAACAGAAAATAAGGATAAATATTTGCTTTCAGTTTTTGCCCTTTTCATAATATTCTGCATGGTATAACAAAATAGTCATTATTTATAGACATGAAACAGAAGTCTTGATAATATTTTTCTTGCAATATTACCAGCATCTCTGTTGGTCAGCCATTAAAATATGGAAATGATGAGGCCTGTCCATTGAATAATTATCATTATATCCTGAAGTAGAATGGATCTTAAAAAAAAATTTTTTTCTTTTTTTTTGGTGTTGCTTGTTCAGTGAGAAATGCCCAATTTTTATCTTAGAATTCTTTAAGAATGAAAAAGATGATCATGATTCAAAGTTGGTTAAATGTGACTGCAGCTTCTGTCAGAATGTTTTAAAACATTTTCTGTTTCTGATGCTGTCTAAAATTGGATCTTTGCTCAAACTTGACATAATGCCTTAATTAAAGGATAGGTTACAACAAAATATTTATGACAAGTTCTTCTGTCAAAAATGTAACTCATCTGAAAACAAATCCTGATAGAGTGGAAAGAAAGGAATAAAGTTGTATTCAGTAACATGTGTTTGATTTCAGAAAAGGAAATTACCATGGCCTATAGTTTTCCATGCATGCTTCTGGAGTCTTTACCTAGGAAATATTTGATCTTGAAATCCTTTTTTCTCGATATCTTAAAATTTGTGGAATTGATATCTCATTTTATCTTGAAATACATCAAGACAAAGAGTAGCTCTTTTAGTAATGCATGTAAAGGGCTTTATGGATTTATTAAATCAAGACACATTAGAAAGTTTCAAAAATGATTGTAAATCTGATTTAAATAACATGTTCCAGCTTAGGGTAACTAAATTTAATACTCAATGCTAGTAGTAATGTGCATCTGAGAGAAAAACATGACACACTAAGTAAAATGTTTCTCTGAATGGTGTTAGAGAGTTTTCTTCCTGTGCTAGCTACCCAACAGCCTATTATCTCCCCATGTGTAGAAATTTTACAAGTTCTGTGTACCCAAACCAGTGACCTCCCCTTCTAATACAGAGATGCTCTTCACATACTGATATTCTAGCTGTCCTCATTATTTTAGCTGTCATTCCTTACTTGTTTGCTTCTATGAATGTGTCAACGAGTCCCAGGCAATCTACTTGAGCAGAATGATGCCAATAAATGGCAATGCTAAAACACAGCAGAATTTGTAGCAGAACATAACTTCCATGATGTAATAGCTAGCATGCTAATAGAGATGTTACTTAACAGAGAAAATGTTTTCTCTCTGATAAAAAAAAATAATTTTGGGAGGTGTCAAAAAATAGACCTTTTCAAAAGACCCCCACTCTCATCTTTTGCAAATTTGAATCTACATTAAGTTGAAAATGTTTTGTGCTTCATACAGGGAACTTGTGAAGAAGAAGCATTAATTTCTACCTAATATATGGGCTACATATATTAGATACAATATAATCAATATAAAATACACTTTGTAAATGCAAGACTTTTGTCTTGCTGGAGCATATTAATAGGCTATAAGGAAAAAATGGTGTACTTGAGATTTCAGGGAAACTGGATTTAATTTGTTTTTGTTCAAAATTTATATGTTTTCCCTGGAAGACTGTTCATGCCATATTTTGTGCATGTTTGTCCTGTAGAGTGGTAGGGGCTCTGCTTTTCTTTTTGGAAATGCCTTATAAATTCAATCTTGTTGCAGTTTTTAATTTTTAGTATTTAATCGATCATATGTATGAAAAAGAATGTGCATTCTTTTCTTTTTCTCTCTCCTCTGACTTATTGTACAATATAGGCAGACATAGATCTGTTTCTACAAATTCTACACTACGAGTTGTAAGATAAAAGCATTACAATCATGTTATATAATGATACTATATAACGATACCATAATGATACACATATCTGGATCTTACTATTGGTATAAGAAAAATAAATGAAAGCTCTGAAAGTAAGTGAGTATTTAATTAAATACTGTTCAAACTTCTTTGGTGAGAAGGTGATTGTCTTGATAGTGGAATTTAAACCCTTATCTCTGCTTTATGACTTTGGACATTGCTTTCTAGTTGGCAGCAAATGGGAAATTTCAGTGTAAACAGCTACAAGCAGGCAAATATTGTAGACAAACTCGCTGCTGCAGTACTGTGTAAAATTTTCTGAGATATGATTAAAGTTGAAGCCTAAATGGAGATAAAACAAATAAGACTAAGCTAAATCTAAAACGTAAAGCTGAAGAGGTTTATTTATTTTTAGGCAACGAGATTACTGTTTAAATTGCATTTCATCTCATTATGTGACTGTTGTGTCTGTTACCTCTCTTTCTGACATTAAGTTACTATATACCGCAGATTCCATTAATGACTTTTCGTAGGAGACATTTAGAACATTTTGTAGGAGAGATTATATTTATTTTTCTACCACACAAAAAGATTTAATTTCTTTTTGAACAGACCTGTGAGTTGATTTATCTGATTAAGGATTAATTATGATAACATGGTACCAGTGATTAGCTATCTTCAATGTAAAATTTGAAAATATATTTCATATATAACAGAACTCTAGACTAAATATCTTGATAGCTTTTGATCTGGTATCGACTTGATATTTTGAAAGTATATTTTTGATGGTGGCTTTATTTATTTATTTATTTTTAGGGCCACCATTAAATGGTCATATCTCTGCAAGCAAACATTGTGTTATAGGGCACATTTTGCTCACAGATGAAAGCTCTTTTTTTTCTTTTTTAATCTAAGAGAGCTAATCTTTTATACACAGTTCATGAAAGTTAAACTGACCTTTTTGTCTTTTTTTGTGGCAGTGAACTGTGCAGCTTAAACACTTATTAAACCCTTTGTAAGTGATATGACAGAATTCTGTCACAACAGTTTGAAGCATGAAAGTACATTAATGTTTATACCAGCTGAAACGATTCCTGGTTTCCCAATGAGCACTTCAGTACAGCAGACAGCTTACTTTTCATACAAATAAAAATACATATCAAGGATAGGACTTTCAAAATATTCTGACAAATGCAGTGGTTGTAACAGAATGTCATGCAAAGGCACTGAGCTGAATTTTGTCACTATAGCCCAGATTTTATTTTTTATTTATTTTTTTCTAGAAAGTCACAGCTTTTTTTTTCTCTGTAGTTTATTTCCTTCCCTTTGTATTTACTCCTACATAATCATTCCATAATCAAATAATTATCCATTAGTACAGCTGAGGGAAACATGAGAATGCTGAGACAATAGCGAATTAGTTAATAACATCAGCAAAATCCATATTAAGTTGTCTAGTTACTTTAACACATTCTGTTTAAAAAAAAACAGAACATAGCTCTACTTGACTTATGGGAAATTAAAAGAAAAAAAAAGGTGAGGAGGAAATCTCTATGTTAATATGACCCTATTTAAATGCATCCACTTTCACCTTTTGTAAGTTCTAAATCACAGTAAGTTGCAAATATTTCCCACTTCACAGTAGGAACTTGGGAGGGAGAAACATTGATTTCTGCCTAAGACATAGCTAATGTGATCAAGAAAAAATCCTGGTGAATGTAAGCCTTTTGTCATGATATATTAAGAGACAAGGGAAAATACCAATTTTGATTTTTAGAAAGTAGAGTTGTTTTGGTTTTCTTTGAATTTAATATTAATGACAATGATGATGATATCTGATAATGATTTCTTTGGGGGTACTCCATCTAGATTTTTCAGGATTGACCCTACCATCTGAGGAGGAATAGGCTTTCATTTAACTGTGTATATGTAGCCTTATGTATTGAGCTGAGCAAAGATGACATCTAATTGAAAAGAACAGCTATGTGGCTGAGAGTAATGGAGATTAATTAATGTAGTGTTATTGCTAGAGAATTGTTTGTGATAAATTTTGCAGTTATTTTGTATACAATGGGAATATGAGAGACTGGATTATAATTGTCATGGGGTTGAAGGATGTCCCAGTTTATGGTCTCTCACTATTGCATTTTTCCTCCCTAAATTGTTTTTTTCCAGACCAGATGTTTCTTCCTGTACTTAGTTTTAGTAAATGGTTTAAATACTTGACATCAAATTCTGTCAATGTGTAAGTAGGTTTAATGCTGTTTTCAGTAAATTTTTTCCCTATGCATATCAGGGCTGCAATTGGCTGGCCAAACAGGATTTGTTCAAGACAGGATTTCAACCTGGAATAATAATGCAGCTGTAGCATCTTTCCTAAGAAAATCACAGTTAATATCCTTAAATTATTCTCTTATGTCAGTTTTGATTATGTTACAAGTACTATACAGTTTGAAGCATTGGCATAATAATAATATGCTACATTCATAAAGTATTAGAATTTTTCTGTAATTAGTTCAATTTGTAATTTAAAAATATTAAGAGAGAAAAACAGCTTTTTTTTTTTTTTTTGGAAGGGAGGAATTGCATGTAAAGGATGACTGCAGCAATATTAGTAAAAGGCAGGAAGCTATATCATTGCTAATCAATCTAGAGAGCTCTGTCTCTTACAGATGTCAATACAAAGTTAAGTGCTAAAATAATTGTAGTGTAGGCTTTCTCATAATTACTGTTGTTCATTTGGTATGTTGTGCAAAAAAAGATAAAAGAGGAATTTGCTTTGCAGTCAGCAGTCACCAATCTCTAAGGAGAAGGAAAGAAGATAGCAGAAGGCTGATAGTCATCCATCATTCCTGACAATTTCACAGCCTAGAATAACTTGACAGAGACCCAGAACAAAATGTTGTTGAGAATTGAATGCTGCTAAGCTGAGTGAATTGACTTTCTGATGTCAAAGAAGGACCTGTTTGAAGTGGCTGATGATTTTCCTTTTCTGATTTCAGAAACACTGATGTTTAAACTGCTTTGCGGTATGAATGCTCAGAGCAGATTTGGAAACTGGGGAACAGTTTTAAAACTTTCTCTAGGTATTTGTAAGGACTTTATTAGCTAATATGATTCCGGTCAGGAAGTATGTGAGTTTGATCACAATAGTAAGGAGGGTTTGAACTTTGCATCTTCTTGCTCTAGACAGTCAAGAAGCAGGCATAAGGGATCAGAATTGTTCCTAATGTGTCTCGAAACAAGACATTTTTGAAGGACGTGGCTCATGTCACTTCCATCTCTCTTTGGGGCTGTACTAGCTACTCTTCCACTATCCTCGGAAAAGTCCTTAGTAGCAGTTTGTTACTGGTCAAACTCTGTCTCTCTGCAGAATGTGGGAATGAATCAACTGTCTTTGAATGCCCATTCCCCCCCACACACACTTTTTTTTTTTTTTTTTTTTTTTAGTTAAAACACTCCTGTATTGTGTTTAGAATAGGTACAAAATCTTTGCATTAGAACATCAGAATGAGGTAAGTTGTGACACAGTTTCCATTTAAGTATGTAAAGGAGATATTTTTCCAGCTATTTATTTAGGAAAAAAAATGAGATTGGAAATGTTCCTAAATTATGATAATTAGACATTTATTTACCAATAAATATTGCCAGTTTTATCTGGTATTGAAAGACTAACCCTCTAAATTGCTTACAGCCATTAAAATGTAAGAACACAGACTGCAAAGCTTAAGTGGAAAAAACTCTTATTTTGTAAAAGACACTTTATATTTTAGAAGTATAAAAGAAACATATTGTAAATAGGATGTGTGGGCTAAGCATGCCATCACTGATCAATAATGTAAAAGGTTTAGTGGGTTTATTTGTAAACCTAACAGCACAGATTTAGTCAGAATGGGGTCCTGCACTGTGCATCCAGTCATTTAAATGTTAGGAACAAGGAATTTCATTAGTATGGAAAACACTCTGCTGTTACTCCCCAATCTCTTTGAATTGTTTCCCAATATATTCTTACATTTCTGTTGTGTATGCCTTTTTTTAATTATTATTATTATGCTTAGATGTATTACTAGTACCGTGCTTCATTATTAATTTAACTTCACTATAAATTGGAATAAGGAACAGATATTTTGAAAATGCTTTGATTCCTAGTAATGGTGTTATAGCTACTATATTTATGATCACGTAGTTATAGCCAATATAAAAAAGTTACAGTATGAAACCTACTAGTCTACTACATTTTGCCCTTCTTTCTAGTATCCTTAAAAATATAATATATGATGCCTAATAGACTGAGGCATAGTTCTAGTATTTTATGGCTTCTCTTACAAGATTAAAGCAGCACTGAGAGATATAAAGAAGAAATTTGGTGAGCCAGTTTTATTGTATCTTGGTGCTAGAATTAAAACACAAAAATGTTATGTACCACAGTGTTGTCCCATTTCTTCTCCCTTCCCTTTCCCTCATCACATGAGAGAAAAAAGCCTGAACTTTCATAACAGTTAAAGACTCTCCCATTTGAAGTTTAGGACAATTTTATTCTGTATTTCTCTAGAAGTCTTACCTAATCAATACAGTACATCCAAGAAGATGTTTCTAGGGATAAAACAGCTGTCATTGTCATATTCTAATCAGAAGCTACTTCAAATGATATCAAATATTTTGTCTGTATTTCTTAGTGAAGCTTTTATTTACCAATAATTCAGATATGAGAGCTTCACTGAAGACAGTATTCTATATACAATTTACTGACAGTTATGTTTTAACTGGGTAGTTATGTGCATTACTGTGGTGTAGGAATGTGCAGGAATCTTTTTCTCAGGGACTAAATGTTTCAATGAATGGACATATTTGAACTATTATATAGATTTTGAAAAAGAATATTTGAAATTTTAATAATTCATTCTTTAATTTTTTTTTAGTTTCAGGTTGTAAAAAAAAAGTTTGTTTGCAGACTGCAGATTCTACAAATGCTTTTCAAGTTATCTGAAGTTGTCATTTGTCCAACAAAGATATTTTGTTTGAGATATTCATCATTTTGTGACGTTTGTATTTTGTTTACACTGCTCCAGTATTTCACTTCTGGGACTAAAAGTTGCTTTTGAGGTTTAGGCACACTGCAGGATGCCAAAAAAGCATCAGATTCTTCTGTATTTGAAAGCTTTTGGGCCATCAAGAGATCAAAAGCTGCCAGAATCAAACCTGAGATCTGCCATTATAAATAAGGCACTGACAATTTTTATTGTGAGAGGTCGTCCCCTGGGTGAAAGAAATGAATTGCCCTGTTTTTTTTTTTTTTATAAGAAAAATCTGTATATGCAATGATATATTTCTTTGAGAAACTTTATGTGTAATACATGGAAATCCGTCTTGACATATTCTGGTGCTAAAATAACCATTTTAGCTTACTTATACATCTATCAAGATAAAAATAAATCTTAAAATCCAGTTGTAGTCAGCAATATGAAATTCTTTGGACAACAGCTGCCCTGCTTTTGAACTATAATTTATTCTGTTAATCTTGTATTTATATATCGAAGTTTATGAAATGCAAAGATTTTTTTTTAATTTATTTTTTTACAAACACCGAACTTTAAAAATTTATCAGACCATTTTAAGACTGTTTCTCAGGATTACATTCAATGAAGATATAAATGATCATCATTAAAAAAAAAATCTAATAATTAATACAAGTCTTAACAAAAGGGAATAAATACAGTAATTTAACATATTTACCATTGATTATATTTATAATACATATGATCAAAACCCTGAAACAATTTACAGAAGTCTTCATATATGAATATTTATATATGAATGTCTTTGAATTGTTATGTTTGTTTGCAGTTGGTGAGGACATAATGCAAAACTACTATAGTTACCACCTTAAAACTTAGCAATAAGATTATAGAAGCAAATGTCTATACCAATGTTATTTCAAAATGATCTATAAGAATTATTCAATAAAGATGTTCCTTATATGTATAATTCTGCTTTATTTTCACTGTTTTTTTCATATTTTTAATAAGTTTTAGAATTGTCAGTATTCTAGTAAAATATTGTGTAATCTTGTTTAAATAAAAAAGTTACAAATTTGGACAAAATTTTAATAAATCCTGTAAGTTTTTGTTTGTTTGTTTTGTTCAATAAGCTTTTTTTTTTTTTTTCCCAGCCAGTTACTTAGGAAAAAACATCTATAAACATGAGCTGTGATACACAATGTGAGAAAAGTAATTGTTCTCTCTGAAAGAGGGTACCTGACTGCCATATATTTTTAGAAGGTGGGCAGTGTTTAGTAGGGAACAAACCTCATGGTCACATTTTTATCAGTGTTTCATAAAAGTTGCCATGGTACAGACAAAAAACCATACAATTACTATTAAACTGCCTTTATACATAAAGACAGCCCACGCTACTTGTTATGAATGGATTATTTATACACAGATACTACTCTGAGCTTGTTGTGTGTTCAGATTCTGCAAGTTGTGCTGAATTGTCACCTGAAGAAAGAAGGTCCATGTTTCAGGGAGTCTTTGGTGGCAAAGTGGGTACTCAGTGCTATCACAGAGAGTGAATGACTCAGCTTTCCCACACTGGGGATCACAGCAGCTGGGGTGAACACAGACTGTTAAGATTGCTTTGATTTGTGCCAAGGAAATCCCTAATGATCTGGAACTAGGGCAGAACTAAACTGTGTATTTTACCCTCTTGAGACACACCACGTGCTCCTCTTGCAGCTGACACCCCAAAATCTGAATCACCACTTTATTTCTTACAGTCATATTTACATCTTGAATCTTCATTCCTGGAGTATCTAAAATTCCAGTTGACATCAGTGTCAAGTGTGTAAGGAGCAGAGAAAAGTGTTCTCCCAGGTGATAGGTATTTGTGTTTTGTTGACAGAGCACTTGCCAAATCTTGTAGAAAACTCTTCATTATTTTTGAAGCTCATATTACTATTTTCTATTTGTTGAAGTTTTCTAGTCATACCACTGCATACACTTACTTTTATTCATATTTTTCTGCCTCTTTTGTGATAAGTGGATTCCTCCTTCTCCCTATGCTTGGCCACCAAAGTAGTTTTGCAGATTTTTGACTTTCTGATACATAGTTATAGGCTGGCTCTTGGTGCGCGCCATTAGTGATATGATAACTATAGATAAAAGTAAAATCAAAGGAAGACTTGTCATATACATTGGACTTAAAAAAAAAAAAAAAGTCCATGTAAACTGCATTAGCATTCGGGGATAACATGGTTAGTTTTTTAGTCAGTTCTGGAAAAGTAAAGGTGGTCAGCTGTAGTTCCCAAAGGAATTGAGAAATGTCTCAGATTTCTAGTCAAAAATACTTTTGCTAATGTGATGTTGATAGTCTGTATCTTCCGCTGTTATGATTTTTAACCTCTAGGAAATATTAAAGGAAATGTGTTTAAATATTGTTTCCAAAAAAGCTCCTCTAAGTCTTTTCCAGCAGTCCGGGATTGAAAAACATAAAGTGTGAAAGGTCTTTTGCATTACTATGGCTAATATTGAGATATGATATTAAGACACTATGTTATGAAGAAATATTATCAATTTTTTAACATTTCCTCAGAAGGAATTTCAGCAACTTTCCATATTACATCAAATGGGCATATTAACAAGTGTAGATTTTAGATGTTAACATGCACAGAGCATTTGTGGTAGCCTTATAACTATAATCTGCTGCAACTGTTGTTTTGCAGAAGAATAAGAATAGAGATGATATTTGCTCTACCAAGAGGACACTTTGAAACAGATTTATACAATAGCTTTTGGAAGTGAGTGGAGGTAAAATCAAATCTGTAAGACATTGAAAGGGGCTTTGGTCAAATATGATGTGATTTCTTCCGAGAAGATGTTCAGCACTGTACCATGTTCATCTCTTTTTGGAGACTCATTTTTGGTGGAAATTTACCAGAATTTGTGCTGAGACTTGCTCAGTATCTAAGCAATGTTTTTGATATCTTAATATAATGGTTAGAGCAAAGTACTTCAAAGCCAATAAATATGAGTGATCCACTCTCAAATTCCTTTTATTCATACAACATTTCAGATTGACTTACATAAACTACCCAAACAATATTACATTTAAAGTTGATCTTTAACAGTAATAAAAATGTCTCTGAATCCCAAAGCTGCAGAAATGTCACTTCCAATCTACAGTGATTAGCTGCAAAGTATAAATTGTGCCTATGGGGTTTTGGTAAATCCAGCATCTTTTTCCCGTATTGTTAGACTGTCTTAAATCCTGAATCAGAAATCCACCCTTATTCAGGAAGGAAGTATGAGTGTTTACTTAACTTGAAGTCTCCAGGAATGCTTAAAAGTGTGGCTAAGTATATATATTTGAGAGCTTTTCTGAATACGAATGTACTTTAATCCACGTTCAAAGCTCAGTCAGGACAAAATGTAAGTTTTATCTATGGCATTTAAAAAAAAAGGACCAAGTGGCTGGACTGCAGTTATACTGCATGCCCCAAGAATAATAGTTATCTTTGTTTTGGTGCAGTTCTTGTATGTTTCTTTGTTTGCTTGTTTTCCCCTTGAAGGTGGGGCTAGTGCCAGAGAGGAAAGACATTTTTGTTATGCAATTGCAGCACAGGGCACATGACTTCGGACTCTGAACTCATGTTCAAATCCTCCCACTTTTGTTTAGCTGTTCTCCTGTTCGTGACGTTGCCAAAACAATTTTTTTAACAGACTGCAAATCACCTTTGCAAATGGACAGAGACCATCATTTGAATCCAACAGCTGGCATTTCAGCTTCAGAATGGGATTTTCAAAGCCAGAAGGACATTTTAAATATCCCCTTACTGTTATGGTTAGTTAAGTGAGCTGTGAGGTCTTATTCTAAATGTCAAATAGACAGGTACATGAAAATAGCAGGGATTAGATCAGATTTCCTTCTACTTAGCCCTGTACAAAACTTTGAATAGTCTGTTACTACAAAAGCTGGACACTTAGGGTAGTTTAAGTAGTGAAAATTGAAAATACAAGAAATCATGTACTGAAGTACTTTAGTAATCAAGCAATTTTTCAACTCAATACCACAAGCTACTAGTTGTTGATGTTAAAATTACAACATATACTAACATATCGATTACGTTTTCTTATAGAAATAGGTGTATGTGTAAATGTTGCAACATTGCAAAAGGATTCAGCCAGAAAGAGAACAACAAAAAAAAGTATTTTAACTTTGCTGTAAGAATAACAAGGATTATTAATTTTATGAAAGAAAACAAGAGGTTAAATGTCATAACAATATCCTAACACACTTTTTTTTTTTTTTCTTTCGGCACTGCAGCTTCTCCAGTAAAGATCCCATTCCAGTTCTGTCTCAATATAAGAAAACCACACAATATGAGGAAACCTTTAGTCCATTACTATTCACAACCATGCATGGCAGAACATAGAAGGTTCAAAGGTTTCATTGTAATAGCAATCAAAACACTTGAATTAAAAAGAAGAGAAAACCAAGGACCTCTGTGAATAACCTGGACACAAAGCCCATCTGTGCTTAGTTTCTGGAGAAGTAAATAGAGAGGTTTTATACATTTGCAAGGCTAGGATCCCAGTAACCTAACCACTGTCAGTAGTAACAAGTAGTTGTAGACATCAAAATGTCTTTGTTTTTGCAACCCTTCAGAGAACACTGAGGCAAATATATGTTGCTGGTTTTGAGCTCTCCCATATATTCTGTCTTTCAGCTTTCTATGTTTTGTTATGTCCTTCTTTTCCACCACAGGTTTTTCCCACAAGCTCCAGACAAACAATATCTTTTAACTGTGAAAAATATCAGCTGCAAAAATCCAAAGTAAACAATTGCTGGAAAAGCTTCATCCAAATCTCTCTCTTAACAGGGCTTTCTTTATCTTCCTTTTGCTTCTTGTAAGGACTCACACGTGAAAAGAATTTTCACTCCCATCTTTCAGCCTGGGTATCAGACAGATTTCTGCCTTTGTGTTTGCATGCTATTTAAATTGCGATTATTACCTTCTGTGTTTTCAGGGGTTGAGCAAAATCATGATCCATACAAATATTGCTACCTCTCTGTCATTGTTAGTGCCACTCTCACCTACTGTCTTAAAGTATTTCCGTGGGAGTGTCAGTTGTGAGCACTCCACCTGCATGCTTTGAGTAGTTACGGCTGTTTGGTTATCTATCAC
This sequence comes from Anser cygnoides, assembly GCF_040182565.1. Lineage (NCBI taxonomy): Eukaryota > Metazoa > Chordata > Aves > Anseriformes > Anatidae > Anser > Anser cygnoides. The sequence continues at coordinate 26,237,800 of NC_089880.1, read as the reverse complement.
AAATGGCTAATTTGTTGATAAGTGTATCTCTTGTCCATAAGAGAGGCTTTAATTCTGGATCATAGGCTGACTGTTGCGCTTCATGAATGGCCTAGAAATATTGAAAAGAACAGGTGATCAGAACACTCCCATGAGTAAGTGCTTTCCACTTCATTCTCCAGTCTACAGTAGCACACCTTATACCTGTGCTCATAGGCATTTATTTATTTATTTATTTATTTATTTATTTTAAAAACAGTGGTTCCCTATAACCATGACGCAGTGGCTATTTCTGCTCCTGTTCCCTTTTTCCAGACTGGTCTTGTTGTTTTGAAGCCTCTTGTGAAAATTGTGAAAATATTTTTGTGAAAATATTTTATTGATAGCATTGTCCTTTTTTTTTTTTTTTTTTAATCACTAAAAGTATTTAATTATTATTTTAAAATCCTAGCAAACTTTGTGGAATTTCTTCTCACTGGATAAAAATTTCTACTAGGAAAAGGAAAACTTAAGTCTTTTCAGGTGCTTCCTCTTGAGGGATGTAAGGTATCAGCAAATTTTGCAAACATGTTCCAGAACAGCCAGCTGTTACTATCCACCTGCAGCCATAATATTGACTGAAAAGAGTATGGAACCTAAACACAGATAGCTTCTGTAATTATGTAGAAAGAGTTTAATACATGACTATACTTCAAATGTCATCTGTCAATGGTTGCTACATGGCATGGAATACATTAGGAAATAAGATAGCAGGTTTAGAAAGTCTCAGTGAAAGACCGCCCACTGTTTCCTTATTTTCTATTTCAACTGATTCCTAAAAATACCCATATATACTGAGAAAGTCAATGACAAGACCAACAGGGCTCAGGTGTCCAGTCAAATATCAGATAAAAAGTTGATTACATATTCCTGCAGCACTACAATTTGCTAGAAATGTAACTAGAAGTAGTTCTTTGTCTAAAGATTGTGCATATATGAAAAGAGAAGAAAATGAAAAGTATTTTTTTTCTCTCAGAGCTGATTAAATAAAGATACCTTATTTTTATTTTTTATTTTTTTTCACATATTTTGGCCTTTTGTTAAAAAAAAAAAAAAGAGTGGAAGAAGTTTGGAAAGAAGCTTTCAACTTCAAATCTGTTTTCAGTACCTCTGTAGCCTGGTTATATGCCCTATTGTTGTGGTTTAACCCGGCCGGCAGCTAAACACCACACAGCCGTTCGCTCACCCTCCCCCCTCCCTCTCTGGGATGGGGGAGAGAAACGGGAAAGTGAAGCCGGTGAGTTGAGATAAAGACAGTTTATTAAGACAGGAATATAATAATAATAATAATAATAGTGATAATGATAATAGTATTAATAATAATAATGTGTAAGAAAACAAGTGATGCACAATGCAATTGCTCACCACCCGCTGACCGATGCCCAGCCTATCCCCAAGCAGCCGGCCCCCCACCCCAGCCAGCCACCCCTATATATTGTTTAGCATGACGCCAGATGGTATGGAATACCCCTTTGGCCAGTTTGGGTCAGCTGTCCTGGGTCTGTCCCCTCCCAGCTCCTGCTGCACCCCCAGCCTGCTCGCTGGCAGGACAGAGCGAGAAGCCGAAAAGTCCTTGGCCTGGTGTAAACACTGCTCTGCAACAATTAAAACATCAGCATGTTATCAGCGCTCTTCTCATCCTAATCCAAAACATAGCACCCTACCAGCTACTATGAGGGAAAATTAACTCTGTCCTAACTGGAACCAGGACACCTATCAAGGCCCTTACTATTTTCTTTTTGATGAATCAACATGATGCAATGTATGTCTTGTGACAGAATTGCAATTTTTTCAGAGATTTTGGCCCAAGGGAGCAAACAACCCAAGTTGGTCTAATCACACCACTGCTGGCTTTCTAAATAGACATTTTTGAGTTTTCAGCTGAAAGCTTCAGATTATCGATGTTCAGATGAAAGTAAAAACATTACTAGAAAGATGACTTCTGTTGCTGGGGAAGGGTGCTGAATAAAAAATTTGCCATTTTCCTAAGATATGTTGAATGGTGACTCACTTCATCACTTTGAGTGATTCTTGCCCTCTTGCCCAATATTTAGGTTTGACATACCATGCAGAGAAGCCAGATTAGGGGTATATAACACTAAATAAACACACAGAATAACACTAAACAGGGAAGAGGAATTTCTCCTGAGATCCCTTTGAAAGCTTTCTGATAGAAGATGACCATCTGCACAACATCCTCTTCCCCAGACCTAGATGAGGTAAGACTAATATGAACAGTGACATTATGCATGTGAATTACTTCCATATACAGGTGTTACATTTGTGTGTGTGTGTTATAATGAATATCTGAAATACACAAATACAATGATAAGCAAATTTTATATTTGTCAGAACAGTATATCAAAGGTTTTACTGCAGTAAAATCCTTTGAGTCTTATTTTCATGTTGCTCTTTGTAACATAGCATTTCTCTAAGTAACTAAATGAGGACCTCTACCAAAGGAAAAAATCCTATAATTCACAATCTGTAAGCCATTTTCTGCCTCACTTTCATAAGACTGTGTTATTTTACAAGGACTTGACAATTTCCAGTTAACAAGACACAGGTGCAACTGATTAGTGAGTCTGGTGGAGCTCTAGATGGTCCCTAACATCCTCCCTCAGTAGGTGAGTATTTATTTTCTCCTTCTCAGAACCAGCAGGTTTTGAAGACTCCTTAACTGAAAAGAAAAAAAAGCTGAATGCTATCAATGTTAAAAGCTTTTCCATTTGAAATGATATATATTTCTGCTAAGGAAGAAGAAAGTATGGGTTATTTTAAAATGTTAGCGGTAATGAACGATTTAAATTTAAAAAGGCTGTGAAAGTAACCTTTGTAAATCTTCATTGTGGATTTTGTACGAGGCTTGATAGTTGTATCGTTTGTGTTCTTCAGCATCTATAGTAAGTGTAGGTAATGTTTTTTTTTGTTTTGTTTTGTTTTTCCTTCTCTATTTTGGAGTCCCTCTGGTATAATTTATTATTATATAATTTTATATAAGGTGCTTTGTCATGAAAGATCCCCAAGACCTCCTGATGCAAATACAGAAGTTCTGTCCTATTTTTTGTGAGAAGACAGTAATCTGATGTCGTTAGTTTCTCACATCCAGAAATAGTGAGTAAAAATCTCACAACTCATGGGGCTAGCTTGAGAAGTTCATTTGTTTGACTTCTGGTTTTATTATTATTATTTTAACAGAATATAATTCTGAAGTAGATATGCCCTTACAAGGGAGGAAAACTTGCAGTTTTAAAAGAAAGAGTAAGGAGATTAAAAAAATAAAAGGGAGAGAAAAAGTAAAGGATATCCTAGCTCACAAAACACTGTAGGTTTCAGGAATTCCCCAAACACCATAGTATGTTTAAAAAAAAATAAAAATGACAGGAGAGGAAATCAATTGGTGAAAGTGAAGTAAAGCCCCATGGTATCTGGGATCTCTGGATCTTTAATGCTTGTTCAGAGTGCAAGAGGTCATACCTGGTTTCAGCTGAAAGGTCTCAGCATTGTTACTTCATGTCCAGCTCACTTTGGTTAGTTAAATGATGAAATTGTTCCTGCCTGACTTTGAATTCTCAGTCCTTATGAGCTTTGTCAGCCTATAGGGAAAGTTGCGTTACACTTGTAGCATGCAGCATTGTCCTGTGCATTGACATTATGTTATTAACATCAAATATATATAGTCCTTAAAGTGTGTTACTTAAATACGAAGAATGCTTAATGCTTCCTATTATGAACTCTGTTTCCAATTAGTTATAATTTCTCATATTTGTAACAATTTGATGTGAAATTTTTTGTGCCAGGCATCTCCCTCAGGCTGAATTTTGTGGTGTTCTTTGGTTTTATTTGTTTTCTTCTTATAACGTCAACCACAGCAACTCTGTTATTCCTGATCAGTTTGCTAGGGAAAATCATACAAAAATCAACTTGGCAGTTTTTTTAAAAGTACCAAGGGTGACCTTCTCCTGGGGGAAGGCACTTAGCCTTTGGTGAAGGGATGACTGGTCTGTTGGAGATCTGCTTTAGTTGGTAGGTTCAGATGGAAAACCTGCCAGAATGAGTGATTTACAATGAACTTTTAAGTTTCACCTTTACTTTAATGTTTACATGGACCTGTTGGAATACAATGTCCAATATGACCATCCATGCCTAACGCTTTCAGCTGTGATCCTGAACGACACTGAGGTGTGCTATTCCCCCCCCCCCCCCCCCCCCCCCGCCCCCCCAAAATCAGCAGCTTCTTCCAACTGTAGTCAGGAAATTTTGCAAACTTCTGGTAATGAGAAAATATGTGATAGTCTTTAGCCATCTTTTCTGTTTGTGTTCAAGGTTTGTCTTTATCTCCATCATGCTAAAATAAAAAGCACAGAGCATCCCTTAACACCTGATTGTTTTTAATTCCTGAAATAACTTTTCAAAGGTCTACTGGGAAAATAACATTTCATCAGTAAATGTTAAGGCAAATGCAAGACCAAGTCGTCTTTTTTCTCTTAGTGACTTTAGCTGAAAGATACCTCCAAAATACTTAGTGCAGGTATTATGGAAAGAGGACATCTTCCTTCTTTCAGTAGGCATAATGTATCTGTGCAGTCTCATGTTCTTCAACAGCTGTATCAGACCTGACAGTCCATGTACACAGCCTGAGACTGCAGCAGATATGTTCATGCTGCTATACCTTCAGTACAACCTGTTGCATGCCACCAAATGGTTTGGCTGTACTTGGCAGTATCCTGGGAGGCTTTTCTGCATTGTGCTTGTTCCACCTACCCAGGAGTTGCAACCATTTGTCAGAATGATGCTGTAGATTGAAAATACAGCATAACTGAAGTGAAATCACATAATTATTGTTTTTGGTACAGCGTAAGTTAGTATATTGCTTCTTTTAGTGGTATTCTTATGCTGTAAAGTGAATACAAGGAAGTATTTTTATTGTAAATTTCTTTATCATTTTTCTCTGGATTGGTACTCTGGAGACCAGAGCAATTTCTGGGGAATTTATAAGCACATTTCATCTAGTGTTATTTTCTTATCTTCACACTTCTTTAAAAAAATCTTTTTATTTATTTATTTTTTTTATGTTTAGCACCTAAATTATATTGTTCATTAAATGTCACATATTGTAAGTCTCTATAATTCATGAAAAAGTACAGGGTGAATATTTTATTAGGAAAGAGTGTTTCAATGTACATAGTGTATACCTGGCGTTGTTGCTCTTAACAGTTTATAACTGGCATGTTAAGAATGTCTCTATAGACAAAAATTAGACTAAAACATAGATTTGTTCAGCAAATGTTTGCTTACTGCGTCACAAACTTTTATTATAGCATTTGGGTCAAAGATGTTTGCATACCTTATTGAGCAAGCTGCATACTTTTTGTGGCTGAGGTGTGTGTACTGTAGTCATTACATTTTTGCACACTTCACTGACTGAGCTGCATGGACTACTTTAACTGTCACCAGGAATACTTGACTGAGTTCAGCTGCTTATTTGAGCACTTCAGTTTGTGTGCTTTATTACTTCAGTGGTGTGTGTTGATAAAGTTCTGTTCTGTGCTGTTAAATTTTTGGTTCTGCCAATCTAACTATATACCATGCTGAGAGAAACGCACGCGTTGCTAACTGCTTACTCTGTGGTGAACATGAGTGGTTGAAATGTTATAATCTGTAGTGCTTTGTTAAATGAGCTGCATATTTTTGTTTTTATATATGTTGCTTACCCAGTTGTGTACATTTGCTGAGCTCATTATACAAAATAAGCTTGATTGGAATAAGAACATTCTCTACCAGCTGTCTGCTCTGAGTCAGTATGTAACAAAATTAGCAACTTTCTCTTTCTAACAGTGGCATGATTGCATCCAAAGTTTAAGGCAATTGGTTTGGAGATCTTGTTTGTTTCATTCACTCTGTGCAAACATCAAGATTAACAAACCAATGTGTTGCAACTTTATTTGTTTTCACAAATATGAACAGAGTTAAGTAACAGGAAAAATTCAGCGTTCTAATACAGAAAAATGATTCCATGTGTATTATGAAATTTAGGCATTTATGTATAGATCTAAATATAATTATCCAACTTAAAGCCATACATTGTAAACATAAAATGGAAAATAACCAGAGACCTCTCAAGATGTATATTTCATCAAATAAGCAACATCTTAAATACGTACAATAACAAATATAGAGTTCTGTAAGTCAAGTGCATGCGTACATCAAGAGTTATAAAAATAAACCAATCTCATAACCCTTAGAAAAACTCAAAATACTGCTAAATACATGAAAACTTATGTGCACAGATATGTAGCTTGCTCATTAAAGTTGATTCAAAATTGAATCAACAGCTTTAAGAGGGTGTTTTTCTCATCTTCCTAATTTTGAGTCAATTCCAGTGAAACCTACAGATTATTAGATTTTGTTTGACTAATTTGCAGAGTTTGCATATGCAGCAGCTTGTTCTTCCATTTACAAAACCTTCATCTCTTCTTAATTTTTCTCAAGTACAGAGATGCTTAATTAAAGCTATATAGTTTGCCTGGATTCTTATCTGCCCCACATACAAATGTAACTGTACCTGGCACCTGTTAATGTTCTTCTACTGGTTGCTTTCACTTAAGTTTTAATATGCCGTTGTCTGAACACATTGGCTGGAAAGTCCCAGATTTGTTTTTGTGAAACTTTACATATGAAAGCTTAATCCAATTTTGTTACTTCAGTCAAAATTTCTTGATTCCAAGAAGTGGCTGTTTAATTCTCAGTCTTCTCATGAACCATTATTTAACAGTGTAAATATTATAATAGTTCATTTCAAAAATAAATGTGTGAAAATGCAGGGACAAATATAATTTTTAGCAGTCTTCACTGATACCAGTGGAAAACAGATTTAGTGAGAGAGATACAAATGGAATGTATTAGTATATCCTAGAACATTGTATCAAACAAACCTCAACGATTCTATGATCTATGAAAATGAATTCAGTGTTCATGTTTTAGTTTTTCTGTGTACATTAATGTTGGATATCAGAACTATATGAGAAACCAGGTATAATGGATTTAATATCTCTAAAGTTAATAGATGAAATGAACTAGGTTCCACCTAGACTTTCTTAACAGAAACAGCAAAAGCAATTCTGCATAAAACGATTTACAGCAGACAGATGGTAAGGAATAAGGTTTTGTCTGTTTCTTCTCTCAGCATGAATCTACTTTTGGTGTAAGTCCATTACCGGTAAGGATCTAGATTTTTCTCTTCCTTTGAACTGTTAAATACCAGCTACAGACTCCACTAAGTAAAGTTATCAGTGTTTGCTAAGATCAGAATTGTGCCTTTTTCTTATCTATGATATTCAAACATATGATGGCTATGTGCAATTTCTGGTGTATAAGTATACTGTATAGTTTCTGCAGAAGAAAATTTTTCCTTTTGTCAGGGGGTATGAAGAGAAATATTATTTTCTTTGGTGAAAGAAAATCAGATGTTATTTTTCCTGCTGCTTTGTGAGGTCTAAGCAGGTAGAAAGAGGTAACTAAGAAGCTTTAAGAGATGAAGCAGTTGGAAGCTTTTCATGAGCACCATTTTCCCGTCCCTCAGATTTCCACCAACCTCTCTTACATTAACTGCAACAAACTGGACTTAATTTCTGTTTTCAAATCTGAGTAACCTATCTCTTTGTTTGGCTAGGATTCCTATTGGAAAGCCAGCATACTAAATTCAAAATATATGTTCCATGTACATTACTGCTGTAAAACAACATGGACTATCAAAATACTGGGAACAGACATGATATCTGTTATGAGATCTACTGAGACTAAAAGTACTTTGAAGCATAAGATACATGTCTATTCCATATATTTTGTGTGTTTTTTATGCAGCTGACATATGCAGTATGCATAAGTATACATAAGTATTTCATAACTTATACCTGAACTTTTTTTTTTTTAGAGGGTAATTTTCAATGTCGTCAACTTCAGCAAAACAAAAAGCCTTTACAGAGATGGAATGGCTCCAATGGTGAAATCCACAAGCAGACCAAAATGGTAAGTTATTCTTTCAAAGGCTTGCTTATTAGGAGAAAAGCATGTTTTACTTGGGACTGTTTTGCAGCAAAGACCTTCTAGCTCAGGTGCAGCTTTTGGTAAGAATAGGAATGTACTTTGATGCACCAGTGGCATCAAAGGACAGGTCTCTGTGGAGTGTATGGACTGGGTGAACTCTGGAGGTTCCTTTCAGCCTTGCTGTGATGGTGTGTTGTAGCACCTTTTGACAAGTAGCATGACTGAAGCATGACATTGGAGCGAACTGAACAGTTGGGGCTTGAGCCAAATTGCTGTTTAGCGACATCCCCACCATCTGTTAGCACAGTCCCTGGCCCAGTTTTGGCTTGTTTCAGCTTGCATTCTCCAAGGTAATGCCTGCAAACACTCTGGGAGGTGGACTATTGGCTATTTGGATTTGGTCCCCCTGTTTTGGGGAGGTCAGAGTTAAAAGGAAGAATGCGAGCTTTGCCATCTGAGTTGACCTCATGTGAATTTGCAGTCTCTGGTCTGTTTTATATCCTAAGATACCTGAAGGCCAAACAACTTGGTCATAAGTTACACAGTATATACAACACAGAAATTCATGCACATATGAAACGTATATAGATGGTACATTTTCTCAAAATGTGATGAAATGTCTGCTGTGAGGAATAATATGTAAATCTAATGAGTCCTAATGCATGCAGGACTCCCAAGAATTATATAATTTGCCTTTAGCTAGGTTTGTTTGAATATGGATAGTGAGGTTAGGCCGTAAGTATACAGTAATGTATTCTTGTAAGCCTTTGCAGCTGCTACTCTTTATTGGTTAATTAATAATACATTTAATCAATCTCCACATAATCTGAGTCTTATAAACTTATCTTTTTAAAATACTTGAACTATCGCAAAATTTCCATCCACATAGTCTTAATTTTGGTGGTCATAAAATCACTTTTATTGTATCGCTTCCTATTTGTCTGGACAAAAGATATGGCTGCCTGTCTTTTCAACCAGATGGTAAGGTCATTTGGAGAGAAAAACTATCTCAGAATACAGTTAGTAGATGGAGTCAATTCTAGCTCAATAGGAGAATGTAATAACATTGAAAATTAATTTAAAAAAATCCATTGTGTTTAGCGTTTTTGTAGCAAAAGTCATGTTAATTGTGTTTACTGTTTAACTTTAGAAAAATCTTTTGGGGGAAAAATCTTTTGGGGACATTTCAGGACAATATTTATCAGGAGTACTTTAATCATCTTTCAGACCTTTTCCTTCTCTCACTGGGTTCTGTTATTTGCAGCTAAGTATATTGTGTGTTAAGTTTATCTATAAATCAGATATTGCTTTCATACAAATTTTATGCCTTACTTTGGTTTCAAATTAAAGTGTAAATCTTACAAAACAATGCAAAAAGGGCTTTTTTTTTTTTTTTTCCCTTAGAACATATAGGCTTGTTCACTATTAAAACCAATTTCCCTTCCACTTCCCAGGAAGCCTATTTATTTTTGTACTTTATATTTTTAAGGGGTGTATTTTGCTTCTGTGAAAGTGAAGAATGAATAGCATTGCCTGGAGCCAGGCACAGTGTAGGCAGCAGGTGCCGAGAAGCTTCCTTTTACGTGGCTACAACCATACTTTAGTTTTAGTTCTGTTTCAGAAATCCTAGCTCTAATTTATTTCTTTAAAAAATCGTTATATTAAAATACATAATTTTATTTTTCTATTAGTCCATTTATGAAAGCGTTGTTCTGAACTTTGAAGGTGTGCATTAATTCATGCTATTATCAGGGGCCTCAGTCATGTTGGTGTGTCCTCAGTATAATTTTGTCTTGATGTTAATAGGAGTTATATGTATATTTTCCAAGTGGGAAAACACATGCATTATTTTTGGATATGTGTTTTCTATTAAAGCTGTCTTCCACTTGGGTTATGCCTTTTGCAATTACTTCTGTATCTGTTTCCATGGTGTTCCAGGGAAATCTGTAAATAAAATTCTTTGCTTCTCTGTTTGCTGAAATGAAATGGGATTTCCAAGTACTTGCAGTTTTTAATACAGCATACAGGTAGTTGTGGTCCTTGAATGTGAGTAAGGCAACATCTGGCTTGCATAGATTTGGTCCTATTTGGCACTTTGTATAAATTAGTCTAGTAAGCAATACTGAATTGTTCACTGCTGTAAAAGTCCTGAGTTTTACATGAGGATACTCAGGATTCAGAAATGTGGAAGAAGGCTAACACTTGAAACTCTTCACCTTACATTAAGTTTTAAATCCACATAGTAGTTCTATGGGTATAATGTAATTAAATTAGAAAATTATATATTAATTATGGGAAGATGAGGAAACATAATGAATTTTAAAATCAAGTTTAAAGGAATAAAACTACGAGAAGCCAGGCTCTACAAATATTCTGTAACAGACCTCAGTCCTTCATATCTGAACTCTCCTGTACCAAATATTTGAGGAACTCATCATTATTGTGCCTGCCTGTGAAGGCATGTGATCCATACTGAAATTCTCCCACCTTCCCCTAGCCATGCTGACCGAAGCAGTGCTGTGTCACACACAGCTATTCCACTCCCTTTTTAAATACAATCAGGTTTAAGTTTTAGGATGTGTCTATTTTTCATTTTGCATTTGAGCAGTGTTATGCACCTCTGATTTAAATAAAAGTCCCCACTGTATTCAGGATAGAATTTGGCCATACAGCTTGAAAAGCCCTGCGTATCAGAAGTAGATTGGCCTCCAGGGACTGTGAATTTTAATGTTTGTTTTGAATGTGTTCATGTAAGCATGGCTCCAAGCTTCACAACATTTTGTGAGTTTGATTCTTGACTCTGGAACAAATCACTGCCAAGTGCTCTTGAAATAGAGAGTGTCGAACACAGATCAACATTTTTGACCTGTGTTCTCTTGCCCTGTAGGGTAAGATCTTTAAATGCAGTCAGCATCAAGGTTCAACTCAGTGTTACTGATGTAAATGGAGTATATCACTGTCATCAAAGCACTCTATGTGGACACAGATGTTCTGGTGTTGACATATTCTTCTCTTTTGAAGTAAGGGCAAACATTTCCAGTAATGAGCTACTTAAAAAGAGGAAGCAGTATGCTGAAGGATAAGGAAAAAACAGATTTCATGGTAAAGAAATAGATTACTTTTTAAAAAGAAAACCAGAAAATTTGATTGAAAAGATATCTATATTCCACATACACAGTGATGGTTTTACTGAATATTCATTCCCAGAAGGATAGATACAAAAAATAAGAAGTTGATTTCTGAATCCCTCTTCCCATTTTCCTGTGTTTTTTTTTTTTTTTGGACATACTATGTTGACATTAAATTTTGGGGTTCTGTCAGTTACATCAGTCAGATCTCACTGCACTGAATCGTAGCTCATACATAGAAATGCAGTGTTGTCATACCATGTTACATCAGTTTTTTTCAAGACAAAACTCAAAGTTTTATTTCAAGCCAGTGGAATGGGCTGCATGTAGTCACTTAGCATTTTTTCTTAGTATCTGACCATTTGGAAGTATTACACAGATTTTTTTTTTCTTGCTAATGACTACTACAAATATATAAACTGAATGTAACAGAGATCTGTTTTGTTTGGGTCTTTTTGGTTCATTTTGTGGAGATGAAGAATTTGAGGGGAGATGAATTAGATGACATTAAATTTTTATTATGCTAATATGGAAGCTATTAGTAAAGCCTACCATGTGGGCATGGCAGTGGAAGACCATTTAAGTACATATACTGTACCATTATATTGATTCTGCGAAGTTTTACAACTTTCTCAAAGTGAAATAGAAGAGTGACTTGTTCAAGAGGCAGCAGATTTTCCAAATGATGAAGTGAGCAAATATTCCCTTTGGGCAGAGAACAGCTATAACTCTTGATTATTCAGTGTGAGCATTGCCTCATTGGGGACATTAGTTTTTCAAATTGTGCTAATCTTTTAAAAGTAACAACTGGCCACTCATCACCTTAGGTATTTCAGCAAGATCATGTGCAAAACTCTAATTAGTATTTATAGAACAGCAACTCCTCCCAGTAGAATAGTAGCAGTAGCTGGCAAATATCTGGTTGACACCTGTTAAGTCTTCAGACATCCATTGTATTTTATTCTGCATTTCAAATGAGCAGAGAGCAGTAGGTGAGGTCCCCATAATTAAGGGATAAAGGATAATAAATAACATGGTTCTTGAATGGATGAACACAAGGTTAAAGGCTGTTCTGCACTTGTGGTGATGTACTTCAGGAAATGTGTGTATGTAAGCAAAAATGTTAGCTAAAATATTACAGAGCCTTCAGTATACAAGAGAGGATTTATGTGTAGATTTACATGTGTATTGTTTATAATGTCATATTTCAAATTGCTTCTTGGCAAAGTAGTCGCTTTTTTTGTCTTTTTTCTCATTCAGCATTGATGGTTTTTAACTGGATAGCTGCCTTTGCCAGCAAGTACTCTGCTACCTCTGTTGCTATAACATCTACTGTTAAATACTCACAACACATTGCTTCTGTAGCATTTTTCTTTTCCAGTAAACCTGGGAGTACAGAAAAACTTTTAGGTAATTAATTCAAATTTGAATCTATATGTATCTCGGTAAATATTGTCATGATGAGGAATTTTGGTAGACATAGAGACAAGCAAAGCAAGTTTTATGAACAATACTCCCATATGTTCCATTCATCAGAAGGGGACAAGACTGAGAAAATCTGAATTTTGAGTAGCTAAATCGTGTTGATTCTTGCCAAGTTTCTTTAACATTTGTCTACAATGCAGTGTTACAATCACTACCATGTCTACCAGGCTGCATTATACATTCAGAGACTTCCAGCAGCATTTTTAGTATGTATTTATATATCTTTAGCCATAAGATAAGCTGTTTGTGAAATGAGCTGTCATTTGTGGTGAAACAGTTTGAGAATAAAGCACTATATATATATATGGCTTGCTAATCTGAAAGACTAGTAGTGCTTACTATAAGATGTATAGTGCGCCAAGGTTAGTGATAACATCAACCTGAATTTAGGTAAAGAAGAACATGCTGTTGCCACTACTCAGTTTCTTCCTTTGCCTATTTTACAACCTTGGCTGCTCTCTGTAAGTTTGTGCCTTTGCCAGTTTTATAATGCAATGTGTGCTTTTTATTTTTTTTTCTTCTTCTCTCTGAGGGATCTGGTAGGAATGCTTTTGGAGTTTCAGAAATATTTCCCCGAAAATACATAGGCCTGTGTTTTTGCCTGGTTTTGCCTGGTGCCGACCTGGTCACTAAGAAACTTCCTCCACTGTCCTGGTGTAGTTCTGTGAAGGGTCATTATGTTGGGAGCTAGTTCTGTTTAAAAGTTTTATTTCAAAGAAGAGAAAGAAGGTTTAGTCTTGGTCTAGTTCATCATAGATTGAGCTGTATGGGTGCAACTGGAGGAGCAGAGGTAGGTGGAAATAAGTGATTGGAGCAGTGTCAAGGGAATGAGGATACCAGCTGCTAGAACGATGCCTAGAGGATTGTTTGTGGAACCACAGGCTCAGTTTCAGTAGTCTGTAACATTTTACTTGGAGAAAATAGGGAAAAAGAGATTACAGTACTGACCACTTAAAATCCCACTTTGGTAAGTTGGAGGCATTTTGTCTTGGTCTTACTGCAGCTCTTTGAAAGACAACAAGGTGTTTTCAGGTAGTTTTGAGGTTGGCATGTATATGAAAGTAAAATAATTGCCTCTGAAGTCAATCCGTGGGTAAATTAATGTTTGTGTGTATATTGTAAAATAACAAAAGAGACCCAACCAATCTATAAACACACAAAAAGCAAATGCTTCCTTCTCTTTTCCAATCCAGCAAAAGTACTTATTCCTGGGTATATAAAACAAGTTACATATCTCTCTTATCAGCAACAGCTTTTGTGGAAATAGATGAGAGGTTATATACTGCTGACACAAGGTATGAACTGGATCCCCACACTAATGTGTTTATTGTGTAAACTAAATTGGAGTAGTCTATGGCAAGAAGGTAAGTTACGTTTTATCGACTGGATATTTTACTGGAAATTTAAGATGCATAGAATTATATTGGGGAAAATTAATAACAAGGAAATTAGATCAATATAAAAGAAGCAAATTAATATTAAGATTCAAAGAAAATAAAGAAGCTCCAAATTACTGCTAACCCATCATTTAAAAACCCTCGATATTTTATGTGTTTCCTCATCATTTATCTGACTGATCTCCTATAAATCAATTTATTTAGATTACAGCAGAGTCCAAAGGTCCCAGTCAGGATCAAGACTCATTGTGCTTAGTGCCATGGAAACATATAAATAGACAAAGCCTTCTTCCAAAGTTGTGAAAATTTTATGATTGATTTCAGTAAGAGCAAAGTTAGGCCAATACTGAGCACTTCTGAAAATTCCATCCTTAAAGATTTATTCCATGCAGTAACTGTTTAAAAAATGACATACAGCTTACATAAGAGTCTAAATATTTGATGTTTATGGTATTTACATCTAAAACACCAGAGGCTATGTGCTTTAATACCTCAATCTGTTTCCCATATACTCTGTCAACATGAGTTCCCTGCATTGATTGAGGGCACTCTGTGATCCCTAAGGTTGTATTCATGAAAGGTTACCCTTGGTACTACTTTATTCATGAAAGGTTTGAAGCACATAGGAAACAAATGGGTCTATTCCTGCTAGGTGCATTTTTGTCATCTATAAATACTTAATTACTGGTATATTGAAGGGAAATTAAAAATCTCAAAAAGATGCTGTTGCCTGAAAATAGTTTCCCCCACCCCTAGTGCAAATCACAATGAACCCTGCAGCTGGGGAGGATTTGTGGCAGTTTAAAACAACTGAACTGTAGTTTTTTTTCCATTACAGTCCGTGGAATTGAGTTTAATGGCTGCAAAATATGACCAAAAGCTGTGCACTGGATCTCATCCTGAAACTGGTCATTGTTTTTTTTCAGGTGATGGGCATTTAGTAGAACTGACTGCATGAAAAGTGTTCACAAAACTGAGACCCTAACTTTGGAATGTTTTCAAAAAAAAAAAAAAGGCATAAAATTGAGGTGCTTTCCCCCCAAATAAGTTTGTAAGTTAGATAAATATGGGTAGCAGTGAACTCAAAGCAGAGTCAAACTACCAAGAGGACACTGCAGCTTTTCATTGCAATTTTGTACTTTGAACTAATGGAGCAGCGCAGAATGAAAATCACCTCAGTTAAGAATGGCATTTATCAGCCATAAGTACTTAGTAGTAAGAGCCCTACACATACAAAGCTGAGTATCACCAAGAAATGTACTTGAAAATCAGACTGTTAACACAAGGCTATACAAATAAGAGCCAAAAACTGTAATCAGAAAATGTAACATCTCTTTAAGAATGTTTTAACGGTCTGAAGAGTGCTAGACAAGTTGAATTTAACAATCATGACAATAATTTAGACTGCACCAGGACACAGCAGTCAGGTTAAATTTTGGCTTTCCTTCACTTAGCCTTGCAACTTCAAAGATCTTTCAACATATTTTAAGAAATACATAGTACTGCTAAATTTACATATAACAAAAAGCATAGGATATTCTTATATGTAGGATAATATATCAGAAATAAAATGTTAGGAAAAATTAGGGCTGAAACATCCAACCTAGTATTTTTAAATGTTTGAATTGAACCTTGTTTTTCATTCACTTTCTATGAAAAACAATATTTAATGCAGAGGAAAGGGTAATGGGAACTGTTAATTGGGAATTTCTGTTGAGTGAGATATCTCACCTGATATTTGTTGTGCCATGATAAAAGCCAAAATAATGGATTCAATTTCTCTTAATGTGATGGAAAATAAGACAGATGTTTCTGATGTACTGTGGAAATTGAGAATGGTAGAAAAAGAAGTAAACGAGTAAGTCAGTTGATAATGCAAGAAAAATGTTAAAATATTAGGTGCTATGTCCTGAATTTTGTCTCGTGTTTTGACAGTGGTATATAGAACCAAAATATAAAACTTTATTTTTTATGCTGTGGTTACCTAGGTTAATTTATGAATTAACTTTTGTATGCCATTGGCTAGAAAGAATTAAAATTTAATGATAACGATCTTTCCCGCATCTCTAGACACTGAAGCAGCAGTTAAAACTTTTTTTTGAACTGCTTCAAGCAGGATTACTGAATTCTAGCTTAAAAGTGAAACTTTGTCTTCCTGCTTCACTATATTAACCTAGCAAGTGTTCCCCTAGCATGTGTGTGTGTGTGTGTGTGTTCCCCTGCATCTCAGGTACCCTTGCTGTTGTGTTCTCAGAACCAATTCTTATGGTGATAGAATGCTGCTAGGAAAAATCTTCCTGTTCATATATTTTTGTCAAATGGGAGCACTAAAACAAAGGTGATGACCCAGTTGAGAAAACAGATGTCCCAGATAACATAATCAACAGATTAAGATGCTGTGGTCCCCTGACATGTCTGGGAGCTGTGGCTGCAGAACTGCTTTGCATTTTCTTTGGGAAGAAATGCTGTGCTACTGTGCAAGGGGAGGACAGGGCTCCTCTGTTTCCTTTTAAAAATAAAAACAAAACCAGAAAGCACACATTTAAGTGACACCAATGAATGTTCATGAATCTTAGAAGTAATATAATGAAGACACGAAAAAAGATGCTTGCATCTATCTTGTGTGCTACAGATGGGAGACGGACATGTCGGTGTGCTCTGTTTGCACTGACCGTAATGGTGTTTCTCCAGCTCCCAAATCCAAGTAAACCAAACTATTTAAATGAAGCTGTGTAGCATGTATTTCAGCTGGACTGCCCTGTTGAAGAGCTAGGCCGAGGGGGCCTGGGTGAGGCCTGGCTGTGGCAGGACCAGCCCTGCCCATCTTCCCTCAGGAGCTGTCCACGCTCCCCTCTCATGCTGGTCAGGCTCTCTCCCAGTTTCAGAGCGCTTCTCCCCTCCTCTTTTTCCACTTGGTTCCCTTATGCTGCCACCTATTAAGCCAGTCCTGAATGCTGCCAAGTCTTGAGATGAGATGGTGGATGTGGGTGGCAAGACAGCTCAGGATTTGTCGTCATGCCTGTTCTTTCTGAGGCACCTGCAGGTGTGTAAGTGCATTGTGGGGTGTTCGCTCTGCCACCATCTGCACGCGGGCACTGCGGCTGAGGGAATCGCGTCACAAGAAGCACAGTAACAAAAATATTGTCCTAAAACAACACAAACTATGGCAAAACAAGTGTCAATAAGCAGTTCAAGAATTAAACTATTAGTGACTAAAAGTAAATTTGTTAGGGAATTGCACTGGGTAGTTGGGCTCAGTGAGTTCAAATGGTGGAATTAGGAACTTCATAAATTAATTGGGAATTGCTATTGAGGTTCAGGAAGAAAATTGTGTTAGCCTTTTATTTAAAACTTCACTATTGTTCAGCCTTTTCCAGGTGCGCATATATATATATGCATATATATATAAAAGATTGTTCTTATTCTACAAAGAATTTTGCAAAACAGTTTATTGGAAATGGGATACCCTTCAGCAAATTTATAGGAAAGGCCATTAGAGCTCAAGATAAAAAGAGATTCAACTTGAAAGGGTGAATTCACCATAGTAAGAAATTGAGGAATATCCAAGCTAAAGTAGTTTGCCATGCCTTTTAATATTAGATAAAATCCTCTCCTAATATTTTTCTTAGCATAGTTAAAAAGCACCAGTACCTCACAGCTTTAAGACAAGCAGTGAGACAATAATTTAACTTTCATAAGGAAAAGAAATTTTTCCCATTTGCTACTCCACTGTATTGTTTTATGCTCTTATTGTTGTTTTTCAAATATCATTCAGTGCGATGAAGCAGGATCCATATGTTTGTGTATAGATTTTTTTAATAATCCAGGAGCACAATTCTCTGGGCTTTCATGAGGGATAGCCATTGTCCTGGAAGTGCTGGTGGAAGGGATTGGGGTACAAATCGTGCTTGTAAAATGGTTTGAGAGATTTGTGAACTTGAGAAGTGACTCAGCAAGGGTAATAGTACAGCTGCAGGTGCTGTCAAGGCTTCACCTTCAGGAGAACCTTTTATAACTAAATACAAAGTAAGTCAAGGTAAGCAGGGAAGGAAGTGTACTCTGGTTTACTACGTATTAACCCCTGCGGTCAGAAATCTGATATTTTTTCTAAAAGGATAAATCAATTAGAGGATATATTGTTTGTGCACCAAGTGAAATGAAGGAATTGATTTAGGTGGGAGTCATGGATATAAATGGGTAGATGATTATTAACAGTTTAGTCTTTTGTAAAAATAAATTAGTCTTGTGTTGTAGTACTCTATGTCAAACTCCTTGTGCATATGTGGTTATGGTAACCATTACCTTTGTCTGCAGAGCACATTGACTTTCAGACGATTAAATACGCTCAGTCTTGTCCTTTCATGATATTGTAATGTGAATGGTCACCAAATGACCACCTGGAGGAAAGCTGTTTGTAACTTGCGCTGTTGTGCAATTGCAAACTTAAACTTTTTACTCAGAGCACAGAGGTATGTGAATAAAAAACCACCAGGCATCAGAAGAAAGCACAAGTAGCTTTTCTTTTGAGAGTACTTAAGAGATATAACCCTGCTTTCCTGCCATTATCTCTTAGTAAGCATGGGTCTTGAAGTTTGTACATCAGTCTGAAAGAGAATGCTAAGCTGCAGGTCTGCCAATAAAGAACCTAGGTGTACAGGGTAATGTGCATATCAATATTTGAAAAATGTCTCAAAGCAGTGTGTAGGAGTCAGTCATTGTGTTTTTCTATTTCTGTAACTGTGATCTACTGAGAGTTCTTTCAGATTTATTGTACGTATTCCCTCACTCACCCTGATGTGAGATACCCATACTTTAGAAGTTAGTATCTGTGATCTGTGTGGCTGGTGTTCTTTGACAAGAGTCTCCCAGTACCATGAAAATGAACAGTGTGTTCTGGATTTGTCATTTCTAATACTCTTCAATGTGTATCTGTGTACTGTGAAAGTATAGAAACCAATAAGCTAGATGATTCATAAATATCTGGGGTGTGTGTTTGTGTGTGGGGGATGCTTCTTCAGTTTGTTTACTTTTCCTTTTATTTTGGCAAAGAATTCCAAGTTTACACTAAGGCTGGGCTTCAAAAACATATCTGAAGAGAGGAAATGAAAGACTGGATAAAAATGCAGAGAAAATAGTAGTCCAGAGTGAAATGTGTGACTAACTCTGTCTGAGGACTCTTGATACTAAAATTACAGAAGGAAATAAATTACATGTTGACTGCATGGTTTTCTTCCAGTCTTAGAGCCATAGAAACCAGGATGTCTTCTATATAAAGTAACAGTGAACTTAACTGTAACCATGCATAGGAAACTGTATTTTAGTTCTTAAAAGGCTCTTATCTTGCTTCACAATAAAGCATACATTTACATTCACAGTACTGCCACTGTGTGGCTTTCCCTGAAATTCTGCGGTTGAGGAAAGCTGTTCTCTACCAAAACGTCAGGATACTCAAAGCACTGTGTGCACATGGGAAAGAGTGATTCAGTGAAATTGCATGGTTGCATTTCAGAGGACTTACTCTTCTGCTGTTTTTGTTTTTCTTGAAAGGGGGATTTCATGTTTGTATATTTGGACAGCAGAAATGTTGTTTCAGCACCTTAATATTTACAGTTGAAACCAAAAGGTTTTATTTATTGTTTTAAAAGCTGGTAGACATGTTTAGGTTCAAACCTAAAAGTTGTCATCAGTTTCCTTTTAAGGTTTTAATTCTTTAAAAGTACAGTGCAATGAGAAAATGCATCAACTGACGATCCTGCACTAGCATAAACGAAGGCTTTTATAGCTTTAGTTTAACATATAATAGATATTTCTCTTCAAGCCACCAAAAATGTGGATTAAGGCTTAGAAAGCTTTCTGGTAAGTGAAGCTGGGATACTTTATAGATGATGCACAAGTGGTGTATATATTCACAGACATCTACAAGTATCACTAATATATTCTGCCTGACAGCATGAGACACATGCATGAGAAGTTAATGGTCACTAATGCCTCAATAAAAGCTACTTATTGAAATGTTTAACATTAACCTTTAAGTACAGATATTTTGAGTTCTACTTTCCAAATGCACTCCCTACTCACTTCTTAAGCTGGTATCCAAACATTTATGTTTTGTGTTTTTGTGTAAATGTCATTTTATGAACAATTTAAAATGTAACAATCCTCTGACACTTAGCACAATAGTTATCGAAGTTGAGCTTAAACAGTTTTAAAAAAAATGTTTTAAGTCAGTTGTATTAAAATATCTTTTTACTGTGTTACTTATGGTAGAGAAAACTCAAAGCTCAGGACTTACTGAACAATACTCATTTACCTTCACTTTCTGCAAGGCAGTGTTGGAAATCTTCAGTCTTAATTTTGCATTAAACAGCTGTGTTCTTGAAATTATAGTCAATCAGACTTCCTTTTGCAGAATATAAAACTGGAAAATGTTGAAATACATTGACTTCCATTTTCTTGTGGCAGATGTAAATGTGGCTATGTAGGCCAGAGTCAGAAAATTTGGAAGCTAATAATGACTGCTGTCTTTGACAATTTGACTTCTACTCTTGCTTTGAATTTTATTTTCTTGAACACAAGATACAAGCTTCAGAAAGCAGCGCCTTGAGAACGAGTACAGTATACAGACATGAGAATTCAGCTGTACTCAGAAGCTTAAGCCACATTTCACTTGCACAATAATAATAAGCTAATTGCGAAATTTATAATTGCAGAGGAGGAAACTATTTTTATTCAGTAAATAAGACTTCTATAATAAGTAAAGGAAGAAAAATTACTGCTGCTTTAAATGATGATACGGCACTTGGATTGTACAACTGAAGGTGATATCTCTGAAAGTACTATCCAGTCTAATAGCTACTAGCCTCATCGTCCATGTGTATGGATGGAAACAATTGCCTTGGGATAAAATGGAAGTCAGGTAGAACTGGGGCTTTAAAAATAGTAAATAAGATCTTGACAGGTTTTGAAGACTAGGATATTTTTGCTTGGGTTTTTGTGGGGCTTGTGGAGAAAGCTAATTTTAGGAAATTGGCTAGCCCTAACCAAGGTGGTTGTAACATTTCATTGTCTTCCACTCTGTGTTCCATCCCAAAATAAAAATATAATGCTTAACTAGTGTCTTTTATCACATTTTACAGGAGGAGAGATAAAGGCAAAGGATAATAGATTTTTTTCAAGGTCATTGTAAGGATCAGCTTTGGAGCAAACTCAGATTTTTTTTTTCATTCTGTTTGCTTCTCAGTTCAGTGATCTGAAAGGAAGAAACATCTACTACCAAATTTACTGCATTACACTGTTACATTATTAAATTAAAATTTCATCAAATACGTAACCTGGCTGTAAGCAGGTCCAACTTGGTTTGGGGTATTTGCTTATTTTTATTTTCTTCAGAGATTTCTCTAGGAGTTTTAAAAAACAAAGCTTGAAAGTTTCCAGGCCTTCACAGTGCAGAATTTTTTTCAAAAGCAATTAATGCTCCTATCAGGATTTAGCAGATTTTTATTTATAAAGGAATGTTTATATACATTTATTTTAATTTGAGAGCTAGAATTTGCATATCATACTTATATAGAAGTTGTCTGCTGCTACATTTCTGAAAAATCACCCTTCTACACCTCAGAATGCATGCATGACTTTTTGTGTTTTAAACTTGTCTGAAAATATAACCAGGCATGAAAGAAAGAAAAAAAAGGGGGGGGGGGGGGGGGGGGGGGGGCAGCAAGAAACTTGCCATAAATTCCGGAACAATTAAACTCAGAGCTCCCTTCCAAATAAACCATGCACTGGGTCAGTAGAGCCCACTAGAGATGACCTCTTTAGACCCACTTTTTGCAGGGCTTTCTGCCATAGGACTTCTGCAAAGTTGGGAACCATTTCTCAGTTTTAACTATCTAGAAAACCTGGACATTGTGTTAGATTTTGTTTTCAGAAGTTTTCCAACTAAGTTTGAGCAACTCAAATGAAGGTTCATAATAGAAAGGTTGCCATACCCTTTGTTGAAGTGATGCCACTGTAATGTAGCATATTAAATATTTAACATAGTTTGCAGTGGATAAAAAGCAATTTTGTTTAATTTTTCCTAAATATTAATGCTATCATGCACCTTAATCCTTTCATTATAATAAAAACTAGTTCAAGCTCATTCTTATTAAACATTTTCTAATTTATAAGGATATGGATATTTTGCTTCTGATTCTAATAAGTAATAAAGGCAAAATGCCATTGTAAAGAAAAAAGGGAAAAATCACAGGCTGAGAAATGACTTTTTTTAAGCTCAAGGACACCAAAGACAATGCCTATCTTCCAAGTAACCCAGCTCAAAGTCTTGGGTGAGTTGTCAAGGAGTGAAATCATACACCTGCAAAACACTCAGTGAAATGACCTGGAAAATAATTTATAAAGAGGTTGCTATTCATTTCAGAGTGAGAAGCATTCTTTCCTCTGTATTTCTGAACTGCAGAAAAATTAAGGAAAAACAGTTCTCCTAGATTAGAATTAATTTCAAACCAACTTTTCTGTGAACCCTAGAACAAAAGTGCAGATGGCAATTATTTATGATGCTAATTAGACTTGTTCCTCCAACAGTTAATAGGGCGGCTGGAGGTAGTCAGCACTTGATACAATAGCAAGTGTTTCCCATAACCCGTCTGTCTACATCTGAAAACAGTGGCAAGGTATAGTATGTACATGAAAATTTGCAAAAGGTAACCTTAAGGCAATATTGTTTAGAATTTTAGTATATTTAGGCAATATTATACTCAGTCCACATATATAGATGTCTCCACTAATTGCAGTAAAGTTATAACTGACAACCAAGGAAGGTCTAGACCATGTTTTGTACTGGGTCTGATGTCTCCAGCTTGCTTCAGATATTCTCTGCTTACTTTTCTTTCCTCCTTTCACATGCAAAAAGATGTGGAAATTCATGTGTTTGCTTTAAGACCACATTTTTCTAATTATGCAGCTTGTCTTTCTTCATGGAACGATATATTAATTTACAATGTCCATGGGCCTTAGTTGTACAGAAAAAAAATATATTAGCTTGTATAAACTTTTCTTTTTCACATGGCAGATGTAATTTTTAAAAATTACAAATTCCTGCAAATTTTAAGCTGATTAAAACAGTTTTTTGGTAATTCTTAGGCCTGCTGAATCCCGTGTTACTTGATTTTCTGAGCCAATGTACCTCATGCAGAATAAATACATAAATATTTCTGTTGAGAAAGCATGAAAGAATGAACTTTCAATATAGAGAACTGAGTATAGTGGCTGTAGAGATTTTGAATATAATAGGTCAGTGCTTGTTTTCATGTCAGTATAAATCTGGAGAAACCTTTGGATTTAGCTGGAGTTATTTTAGACTTACACCACTGTAAGGTAGGCTACTTACCTCTGCTGTTATATTATGGCATATTGTGATCTCAATCCACCAAAGCACTTGCTTAATCTCGAAAATGTGAGTAGTTTACTGGAGTCAAAGTTAAGCACAAATTTAAGTGCCTTGCTGGTTATAGTCTTTTCCTCTCAAATCCCACCAATGTGCAGGCTGAGGCCAAACTAAAGGGAGGTGATTCTTCCTCTCTACTCTGCCCTTGTCAGGTCCCACTTGGAATCTGGGGCCCCCAAACTGCAGCTTCTCTTCAGCTATACCAACTGCTCAAGACACCATGCTTTTTTCCTTGCATCCTCAGAAAATACAGGGAAATTCTATGCTTAATTTTATAGGTGAAACAGTAATGCTATTAGTCTTAAAAGTTGCCTATCTTGGTCGAAGATGATAAACATTGTCTGTATTTCGCGATTGTCAAAGCAGCACTTCTGTTCGCAAGTGTTATGGTCATAAGTAGCAGAGTTCAAGTTGGTAGAACACAATTTTTTCAGTGGGATTTGTGACTTTGATTTCTTCTACTGGAACATATTAGAGCAAGGAATCTTACTGTCCTCTATAAAGAAACAGAGAACTTTTGTCAGTGACTGTGACAAAAACCAGTAAAAACTGAGAGAAGAAAGATCAGGAAGAAAAAAAGATTTGTAATAGTAGGAGAAGCTTTAGAAGACGGAAGAAACTATGCTAACAAATCATCTGTCCTAACAGAACCATAATGCAAAACAGAATACCTGCCTTTGTGAAATTTAATATTTATTTTATAGGTTCCATGGCAGTATCACATGATGGATAGCTAAATTCTCTCTGAAATCAAGAGCAAAATGTTTTTCCTAGTTCTGGAAAACAAACAAAAAAACCTACTATGTCCATCCAAGTAGAAAATGCAAAGAGCAACTTGAAGTTCTTGTAGATGAGATTAATATGGTAATTAACTAGAGGCAAAGATACTAAGGCATCCCTGAGTCATGCTTGTGCCTTTGAAATTATATATTATTATACATTATCAAACCAATTTCGTAAGAATCCCAGAAATCTCATGCTGGATTTCTTTCTTGTGCTTTCAAGTGCTTGAAATAAAAATTTTCAGCAAAAAGATGCATTAGCCTGAACATTTGTGCAAGGGAAGCAGTAGAAGCCTCACTATGTAGAAGACTTGATGAAATACTGCTCAGTGGGATGTAAGGAAGAATCCTATAAGGGCAAGGAGCTAGACTCCCACAACTTCAATCTTTGTCCATGTGTAATTTCTCTCCAAATATTTAACTTTACACTGATGTGAATATGGGAGGTTTTGATCCTAGTTTAGACCTCTGTGCAGCAGAGCATACATGTCTTGACAGATTCTACTAAGGACTTGAGGAAAATTATTTGTTTACTTAAGATTATACAGTACACATTGCCAAAGTGCTCTGCTATATCAGTGACAAAGCTATGAACATTTTGTCTGTAAGTGTAGGAGATTAGTCATTATAAACTAGCTTTTTATTCAAATTAATAGGGATTGACTTCAAGTAAAAAATGTAAATGAGGTTTGCTATTTCTGATCAACATCTTACTGAAATTTATGGATGCTTTGGCCAGCATTTCAATGGGTGTAAAATTAATTCCTATTTATCTATCCCCAAGTAAGGGCCACAATATAATTTTTAGTGCTTTTTCATTTCTTATAGTGTTCTATAATCCTTTTAAACATGAAAGAAGGGAGGGCCATGTTCTATGCATCCCCCAGTAATGACAGACAAGTGAACGTAAATATAACCTATTTAAAGAACAATGAAAGTAAAGGTTTGAGTCTAAAGGTGAAATTAAGATTTGTTATGGCCTAACAATAATTAGTGTGGATTTTTTTGGCATACATGGATGAACCTCAGGACAAGAAGTTGAATCTGATAAATCTCAGTAGCTTCCTAAATGTCAAAGTACCTGGCAAATTTACGAGAAAAATGTTAGTAAAGGGGAAGAAGTTGACATCAATGTCATATGCACATAAACTACCTTGATTTAAATTAGATATGTATGTTTAGACCTCAAAAAATTAGTTGTTTTTCAAATAATAAGGTCCTTAAAGTTCATGAAGATTTACTAAAGTATGACTGTACTCTTTCTGTAATGGAAACGTTAATTTAACAGCTTTGCAATGGGTTGGTAGAATGTCTTATATTCATGCCCTTCTTTGCAAACATCAGCTTAACAGTAATTTGTCTTGAACCTGTAGATCTTTGGAGATGTAGATCTTGAACCTAAAGATCTTTGGAGATGGAGAAAAATAGTTACAAAAGCCATGGTGCTGTATGTGAAGAATTTTGGAGCTCTATTTTATGTATTGTTTGGCGTATCAGAAACTTTGCACTGGTAATTGCATTGTCAATCATGTAGTGTCCCATTGCTAAAGAAATGGTAGGTAAAAATCTAACCATTCTTTTTTTTTTTAATGGATACAAAATTGAGTTTTATAATTGAAAAAATAATACAAATAATTCTCAAAGAATTGAAGTGTATTGCACTACAAGATTACCATAAGCAAATTAAATCACGAGTTGTGCTCAACTTCTGTATTTTCCATATTTCTAGTCTTTTCCTTAAACACTCTGAGCTACAATAATGCTGACTGCATACAACTTGAAACCTGCAGAAGGATTATAGTTGATACAAGCTGATGTGCTGTTGATGATCTCAGTCTGCAAGCTGTTTAATGTTAAAAGTTCTACTCAAACTGTCAGTAGAAAGTCTATGAATAATTTCAAAAACTCTCCCAAGCTTATCTGTTCTCTTGCTTCCAGCATGCTGCTTTTAGTAATGAAACTAGTGGCCTTATAGCTGCTTGGCTAGTTGAAAAGTGAGTTGGAAGCAGTTTCACCACAGCTGTGAAAGATTGAGATGCCTCCCTTTTTCTCTGCTGGAACATTTCTCACTTATTCCTAGTAGTAGTGAGACTCATATTTCAACAGACAGTAGCGGAAAAAATGTTTTGTGGGTGTGGATGAATGCAGCATGGTACCCAGATTTTGATCTCATTCAGGCAATCCACCTTTTCTTGGAGCCTAGCTGACTTGCATGGTCCCTGCATCCTGCAGGGTTGGTTTGGGTGTGTTTGCATGTGCTGTTTTAAAAACATCTGCTAACGCATTGTGAAGCATTTAAGACTAAAATAATTCTTAATTATTTGTTTTGCATAAACATTTTAGCATTAAGTGCATACATGAAATTGGACTTTCTGCTTTATTCAAAGTTCATTTGTATGGATGGTTTATTACGTAATGAAGTCTGGTTCTTCAGTTGATCTCCTGAGATATTTGCCAGTATCTTGCAAAAATCCTTGTGATTTTAATAATGTGGTCTCAACTAAGCTCAAACTAGATAGGCTTCTTCTAGTCTTGATGACAGTCTAGCAAAAGAGAAGAGCGAGGAGATTAGGTGATTTTCTGATAACCACCCAATATGAATTTCAAGTTCAATTTGTTTTTCTCTCTAGGAAAATAAATGATATTAAAAAAAGGTTATTATTGTAAAGGGCTATTTGTGAAATCACTATTAATTTACAGGGAATTATTTCAGTTATTGGAAGACTTCAAATAAAGAAGCAGGAAGTGTAAATATTTTAGCTAATATTTTTTGCAAATATTTTAGCTAATTCTTTTGGGTCATAGGTGTACTTCAGTAATGCAGATGCAAAAGAAGATATCTGGGGTTCTTAGTATGCAAAGTTCATGTTGACTTAAAAGAGTCTGGTCTGTAAGCATAAAATAAGCACTCTAAATAAGCTTATTAGGAGCAATACTCATTGAGGTAGACCGTTCCCTTTTTAGTAGAAGGGTGGTTAAGTAAAAGGTGATCTACTGTTGTAGAGTCATTACTTCTGATACTTACTATGATACCATGGCAACATCAGAATTAGATGCAGAAAATGGGGCAAGCAGTCTGGTAGAAAGTAACGAAGAGTACAGAGTGTTACAGGGAATCTACAGAAGGAATTATTAACAAGAAAATATGCTAGGGTTCTGGGGAGGAATTGGGAGAACTGTAGAACCCTTTTTGGGAATGGCTTCAGTAAGGTATTTGTCAGTAGGAAATGCTGAAACTACTGAAAAGAATATCTTATCTAGGTTGGTGAGAGAAGTGGGAACATTAAACTGCTACTGTGGAGGGGTAAGTGACTTCTGGGATGGGAAGTGTTAGAGACCAGATAGCTTTGGGAATCCATGAAAGCTTCAATTTATTTTAGGTAGAGGGAATGAACAGTTCATTACTGCTGTGCATATAAGTTCAATCAACAGTGTCCTAATTAGGTCCTTTTGGTTATTTTTTGAGTGTCTGAAAGCAGAATATAGTCTTCTGAATTGTAAGTGTTGTTTTGGCTAATCTGTTCTCTGATTTACTATGCAATCCTAACAGAAGACAGACAGTTATTCACTAATTTTTTTTTGCAGTGCAGAAGTGCATAGGTACCTCAGTTTTGACAGACTGCAATTATGAAGAATAAAACTTCAGAAGTGCAATGAATGTATGTTTCCAAATTGAAAATATTTGATGGTCATGCTGTCTCAGTATTCGTGTCTGAGAGTTCAGCAGACACAGATTATAAAAATACAAGAAATGAGATTAATGCAAGATCATAGGCATGATTACATATGAGACGTTATATAGATGTAGACCATAGCAAACATGTATTTTCACTTCTGATTGCTTTTGCTTCTCACAGGAAGTGTTTGTGCTCTGTTTCAAACAGTTCATGTACACATTGCAAATGTACTACAACAATCTTGTTGGGTTTTGCTCCTTGGCTCTTCTGTGTAGCGTGGGTATCTGTTTACCACTTGTACAACTGGAGGTCCTTATGTCAGCTGATCACAGGTAACAGGTTTGGATGTTCTCAGCTCTTGACCCATTCAGGTCCTTGGGAACAGATGGGTAGCATCCAAACTGATGAGAGCTGGCAGATGTCCTAGAGAGGCCACTGTCTATCATCTCTGAAAGATTATGAAAATTAAGGGAAGATCTTGGTGACTAGAGAAAGACAAATCTTTCACCCATCTTCAAGGACAGCCAAGAGGTCTACACAGGGAACCACATGCCAGACAACCTTACTCTGGTCACTGGGAAAACCATGGAAGGCATTTTTGGGCGTGTGAAGGGGATGGTGTGTGAATTTGCCAAAGGTAAATGATGTGTAACCAACCTGATTGCCTTCTCAGATAAAATACCAGGAGTTCCAAATTTTGGGGAAAGTGATAATTTATCTAAAATTTAACAATGCTTTTGGCATTGTCTTTGAAAATACTACTGTAAGTTACTTTGGTAAGAGAGGGTGGACAATTAGACAATCCTCAGACATTAACTCAGGTATCTGAATGTCAAATAACGACTTTGAAATATGTAAGGGAACTCAGTCTTAGAGAATTATTCAAAAACATCCAGAATGTTTTCAAGGGATGAAGTCAGCCACTCTTTGCAAGGTTCCAAAGCATAAATAGTATTTAATTTTATTTCTTAAAGGCCATGCAATTTCATTTTTTAGTGTTCAAGCCACCAGAAGATAATGAAGAACATGCATTAAAACTACAGTAATTGTGTTTAATAGTAACATTGTAATATTAAAACTCTAATTTATAGTCCCTCTTTACTAATAATTACTATTTTTGTTGTTTTTTTATGGTTATACCTAGTATATATTAGGATGTCATCAAACACTGGAAATGACAGTCTCTTTGTTAAATAGGAAATTCAGAGCTACGGTTGAAGCTCTACTATGCTCCTTTGTAATTGACAACAGCATATTTTTCAATAAATTAATTTTATATTATAAATATAAATGTTTTAAAAATATGCAGTATATTAGAGATTGAACCAAACTTTAGATTCTTAACCTGTGATTGTGCGGTGACCTTTTGTTCTCATTATATAGCCTACTAAGTCTTCCCAAGGTTTCTTTCTCAGTCTGAATGGGGAACTGTGTGGTTAAACACAGTCATGAAAGTCAGAAAATGTGTTCTGTTTGCAGCTGTGAGTGAATAGAATTAAAAAAAAAAAAAGGCAATAACACTTCTTGTTATTGCTTTGCTTTGCTTTTAAATGACTTTATTGATAGGTGACTAGGCTATAAGCTGTGAGGTCTTGTGGGAGGAGAAGGAAACTCCTCTCAAATCTGGAGTATGTGCTATGCCTTCCTTAAGCAGGCAGTGACCAGCTGGGAAGGTGCCAGACGCTTCTGCTTTGCTCTGATTTTCTTCTTTCTTGTATAATAGCTCATTGAATATGTGGCAATATACTTCCTGCACAGGTTTTCAGCCCCATCAGCTTGCAATGACTAGTTGCTTCTGAGAAACTACATTGGATGAGGATGAAATTCAGTCACGGACCAAAACAACTTTTGTCATCTTTTGTCATCTTTTCCTGGAATTTATGGGTACAACACACTTTTAAGTGGCAGCTATGCAGTTAGCAGCTCTTGCCTCTAAAGCTGACGTACCGTCAGACTTAAAGTAACACTCTATAGAGCATACATGGTTTATTAGGGCTTAGAAGCAATGCAATCTCAAGAGGGTTGGATGTGGGGAATCTGTAAACTTGTGTTTAAATTTTTTTTTCCTCATACTTAACAGAATACTGTTGAAGAGAAATCGTTGGAATGTCCTTTCTGTGTTAGTGCTACTTTTTTGCCTTGCAAGTAATTGCACTTCTATGACAGGATATATAGTAAGTGGAATTTGGACTGGTTTAAGATGCAACTTCATGGGGAGTTGCACTTAAAGCAGTTTCATATAGACAAAGACATGCGGATCTGGTTAGAAAAACAACTGTTTGGTAATCAATTTCACATAGTGGATGAATAAAAAAATCCTGATTTTCTGGACTTGATGGGGGAAATAAAAGGTGAACATTTTACTCCCCTTTTTTAAAAGGCAAAAGTGGGGCATAAGACCGTGAGAAGAGCAGACAGTGATTTAAAGGATTTCAAGTCCAGAAGAGATTACACTGGAACCACAGTGAAATGCGTGTGTCTGTACCCGCTGAGTAATTGAAGGAGCTGGTTAACACCTACTCCTGCCTACTTCAGGGACTGTTTCAGCCACTTCCAGAGTTTCCCCAGCCCTGGGCTTGTCAGTCACTCAAGACACCAAGCTCCACTCGAGCTCTGCTCCTCTTGTTCATCCTGTGGCTCTCGGCTGCTCTGTGCTGCCAGAGGACTTGGTATCTGGCAAGTGAAAACAGCCGCACTTCAATGGCAGGGCCTTGGCAGTATTGTGGGAGATGGTATCATTACATAAAACTGTTGCTTTTTGCACATGCCCAACACCGTTCCTTAGCTTTCTGTCAATTTGTTTTTGACTACTTTCATCATGTTTGTACAGATTTTGATGTAGTGTGTATTGTCTGCATATGAGTTTGTTTGGATGTATTTTGAGCTGTTTCAGCATGAAAGTTCTCCCACAAATATAGAACTTAAAATGAAAAGCTGTAAGATGCTACAGTATTATAAATGAATTATCTTGAAATAGACCAAAAGAAAAGCCGCTTTCCATCATTTATCGGCAGTCCTGGCTATCGGGGGGTCCCGGTTGACTGGCGGCTAGCCAATGTGACGCCCATCTATAAGAAGGGCCGGAGGGCAGACCCGGGGAACTATAGGCCTGTCAGTTTGACCTCAGTGCCGGGGAAGCTCATGGAGCAGATTATCTTGAGGGTCATCACGCGGCACTTGCAGGGCAAGCAGGCGATCAGGCCCAGTCAGCATGGGTTTATGAAAGGCAGGTCCTGCTTGACGAACCTGATCTCCTTCTATGACCAAGTGACGCGCTTGGTGGATGAGGGAAAGGCTGTGGACGTGGTCTACCTTGACCTCAGTAAGGCTTTTGACACCGTTCCCCACAACATTCTCCTCGAGAAACTGGCTGCTCGGGGCTTGGACTGGCGTACGCTTCGCTGGGTTAGAAACTGGCTGGATGGCCGGGCCCAGAGAGTTGTGGTGAATGGAGTCAAATCTGGTTGGAGGCCGGTCACTAGTGGAGTCCCCCAGGGCTCGGTACTGGGGCCGGTCCTCTTTAATATCTTTATTGATGATCTGGATGAGGGCGTCCAGTGCACCCTCAGTAAGTTTGCAGACGACACCAAGCTAAGTGCGTGTGTCGATCTGCTCGAGGGCAGGAAGGCTCTGCAGGAGGATCTGGATAGGCTGGAGCGATGGGCTGAGGTCAACTGCATGAAGTTCAACAAGGCCAAGTGCCGGGTCCTGCACCTGGGCTGCAACAACCCCAAGCAGAGCTACAGGCTGGGAGATGAGTGGCTGGAAAGCTGCCTGGCCGAGAAGGACCTGGGAGTATTGGTGGATAGTCGGCTGAATATGAGCCAGCAGTGTGCTCAGGTGGCCAAGAAGGCCAACGGCATCCTGGCCTGTATAAGAAGCAGTGTGGCCAGCAGGTCGAGGGAAGTGATTGTACCCCTGTACTCGGCTCTGGTGAGGCCGCACCTCGAGTACTGTGTTCAGTTTTGGGCCCCTCGCTACAGGAAGGACATGGACGTGCTCGAGCGAGTCCAGAGAAGGGCGACCAAGCTGGTGAGGGGTCTGGAGAACAAGTCTTACGAGGAGCGGCTGAGGGAGCTGGGCTTGTTCAGCCTGGAGAAGAGGAGGCTCAGGGGCGACCTCATCGCTCTCTACAGTTACCTGAAAGGAGGCTGTAGAGAGGTGGGGGTTGGTCTATTCTCCCACGTGCCTGGTGACAGGACGAGGGGGAATGGGCTAAAGTTGCGACAGGGGAGTTTTAGGTTGGATGTTAGGAAGTACTTCTTTACCGAAAGGGTTATTAAGCATTGGAACGGGCTGCCCAGGGAGGTGGTGGAGTCACCATCCCTGGAGGTCTTTAAAAGACGTTTAGATGTAGAGCTTAGGGATATGGTTTAGTGGAGTACTTAGTGTTAGGTCGGGAGGTTGGACTCGATGATCTTGAGGTCTCTTCCAACCTAGAGAAATCTGTGAATCTGTGTGTGATACAGCCAAAGCATATGGGATGAAAGCAAATGCAGTCCTTACCTCTGCATTTGTATGTGAGCCATTACATTTTTTTTTCCTTTTTTAAATTGCATTAGCAATTCCAGATAGACATTTAGTCTCTGAAAGAAAGGCCCTTGACATTAAGTGTACTGAAAGGTCATTGAACAGTCATAGCTTTCTTTTAATTTTAAATGCACTTATCCAAGAAAACTCAGCACTGATGTAACATCTGTTTTTCAAAGGGATTCTGTCTTCTAGCTGAGCTGACTGAGGTATACAGAGGTCAACTGAAATGCCTAAGGTCACTCAGAGTGTCAGAGTAAGGGGTGGGTATCTGAAAAACATACTGGAAAACAAACCTACATTTTTTTTTCCAGAAATTATAGGATTCTCTTTTAAACTTCTAGGTAAACAACAATATAATTCTGAAAAGAAAAAAAAAGATAGGAACATTAAAGATGGTGACTCCTGCTGTGCTGATTACTATTGATACTGTGAGTTATTTGTAGAGGTTTCTAAATTCCTGTCTGGAAAAATGAGACAGTTAATACATTGCAAAAGCAACAAATACTTTTAAGGCAGAAAACTGTGAGATAGTTCACTGCTTTGTGGCTACACACCATGTTTTCTAATTTGTTTCTTAATACTTTTTCAGAGATTGACTTCAGTTAAATTACAGTGTCTAAACTAGCTGATGAGCACACCTATAAAATCATAGCTATTTTAGGAATGAAAGATCCTCTACCCCATCATTCATCAGTGAAGGAGTATGTTGTGATGACTGATTAACAGAATACATGCATTCTTACAAGGAAAAAAACATTACACTGAAGATAAAGTACAATTTTAGCTTTGGAAATCTGTACAAAAATGTTTGCAATATTGTAGTAATATCTTTCACTTTCATGCTTTTTAATCCTCCAAGTGTAATGTTTTGCAGTTTTGCTCAATTCAACAAATACTACCATAAATAAAATTAAGAAAATACAACTGATTTAAATGAGTATTTTGCAAAAGCAAGTTCTGCTGGGAAAGTATGGAGTCAATACAGTATTTTTGTGTTAAAAACTCTGAAGAATTGGGTTAAAAATAATTAATACAATGAATTTTATTCTGCATTCTGTATATGCCTAATTCCTATTGACTTCCATGGACATGGAAGTGTGTAATGTACAAGGAACACAAGTTATAAAATTTAGTGTCAGAAAATGAATTAAGTTCATAATAAGTTTTAAGAGGCAATCTTAACAATTAAATGATTTTAAAGGTTGCCAAGAGTAATAGCAAGGAACTGTCTTTCAAGTAGTAAAATCACATAACTATCATTCACCTTCATTGCTAACAACCCCCCCCCCCCAATACCATAATATATATATATATATATTGTAAGGCTATATTTGTAAGCCCATATGAAAAGAGATAATATGAAGAATACATGGGAAATACTGATATGCTTTGCTTATTATAGCATACCAAAGAGTGATCAAAAGAAATGTGACCTTTTCCCAAAGGTGATGTAATTTTAACTTATTCTGCCAATTTTCTGATGTTTTATTTGCCATTCAATCCCCCAAACACTCAATTTGTCACAGGAAATAAAATAACTATTAGAAATCTTTTTTCTTTTTGTTTTGTTTTGTTTTATTTTTTTCCCTGGGAAATTTGGTAGCATACAACTCTGGGAAAAAGAAAACCAAAAACCAATGTTATTTCTCAGAAGCACTCTAATGTTATTCGGTGGGACATTTTACAATCTTATTAAACATCACAGTTCTTCTGCTCTGTATTACATCTGCATTGTCCAATAAAATGCCTGGGTCAAATACTTTTCTGCTTTTAAACTGTATGTATGTGTTTGAAAAATGATTTTGCTGAAGTAAAATGCAAACTGATCAATCATACAAACAAGACAAAACTCCCACAGAGCACATGGGGAAAAGAACAAAGATTATTTTTGTCTGTCTAGTTAGAATTTTGCATATGCTTGAATATATCTGACAGGTTGTTTGTGCCTTTTAGAAGATGAAAAAGATAAATATATATATAAGGAGAGGAAGAAATAAAGAAAGGTGCTGATGAGTACAATAGCAATGTTGATTTTCGTACATTTGGGGTGCTGACAATTCGCAAGTGGCAAAGCAGACTGAATAAGTTGTGTTATGTCATCCTTGCAAATGAAGATAAATGTCTTGTGCTTTATCACTCTGGATTATATTCCTGAGAGGAAGACTTTAAAAATGGATTTTTATCATTATACTCCTTTTTTTTATTTATATATGTATTTAAAATATAAAGGAAGTATTTGAAGACTTGAGTTAGAAGCTGTAATGCTCAAAAGCTTGCTGGGCTCCAGCCATGTAAGTTTCTGAAATACTGCTAGTATCCTGTAAAAGGTAAAGAAAAAAAAAATCTATTCCTTCTACAATATGTAGAGCTACAGGGATTGTAAAACTGCTGCTGAATGGGAATATAACATGTTTATGGGAGCAAAAACACAGGCCATAAAATGATTTGTCTTCCTTTACTGTAGTTAAGAACTGTAAGAAGATAGAAAATGAGTTTCAGTACCTGATTTGCCATATAGAATTACACTGCTAGATTTCTTTTGGCTCCACTGGAATCATATTTCCTTAACGTGGCTTTAGTAGTGAACCTCCATCATATTTGGTTTCAGTGTTC
Source organism: Anser cygnoides (assembly GCF_040182565.1). Taxonomy (NCBI): domain Eukaryota; kingdom Metazoa; phylum Chordata; class Aves; order Anseriformes; family Anatidae; genus Anser; species Anser cygnoides. Next base: position 26,202,676 of record NC_089880.1, on the reverse strand, counting down.
TCTTGCAAACCTTTTATATGCCATATTATGCCTTTGTTGGTATGTGTGCCCATTAAAAACATAATCCAAATCTTCACATCCAAATTTTAAACAAGTACAAAGAAATATTGACTGGACTTGCTTAGAAATGCTAACATATACAAATTTTCCTGAATAGTTATGAAAATCCATCCTGAATCCTTACCCAAAGCTTGAAGCAACTCTAATGAGAGAAAACACGCCTATCTAGACAGTGGTCTGCTTCTCTGCCCTTCTGACTCTGTTTAGATTTATGAAACAATGCATTTAACATTGTATCTGAAGCCTCAAAGTATAGGAAGCTTAAAGAACAAAAAATACTAATGATGGGAACTAGAAATTAGGTGAGCAAATTCTATGTATTTGTACACATCATTAAGATGGGTTCATGGACTGGACTGAATGAGTTGAGCTTTACTATGGGAATATTCAGAGAGCTCAAAACCAAAAGGACTGACTGGGTGGTCTCTGGAGAAGGGAGAGCAAATCCACTTAGTTTTACATCTACAGAAAACAAAAGATCTGAAGAAGGAAGAGATGTCAGCTCCTACTGTCGCGTGTGGAAGGATGGATTGAAGAATTGTGTGGAATGAGAAGCTTGAATGTGTTTTGTTGTGGAGCAGAGTTATGAGAAAATTTGTGTGAGCATTTGAACTGCTGTTGGGTGCTAACTCTGAACCCCAGACCTTTTGATGAATGCCTAATGAAATGAGCTTTGTGTTCAAAATGTTGCTCAGACTTGTTAATATTTGGTGGAAGAAAACAATCCTTGTCTAAATTCATGTGACCCATTTTGAACACTTTTGGGGAAGTGGTGAGGTCAAGAAATTGCACATGGTTCTTCTCATTAGCATATGCACTGAATTTCTGCAGCTTGGGAGAATATATATTTTCTCCTCTGCAGTGTAAGGCTCTAGAGATACGGCCTTTAAACCTTTCTGTTTCCCTGATTTATGTAGAGCCCTAATATCCAACAAGGTCAGTAAGTGTCCCTGTACACCCACTGTAACTGCAGAAGTTCTGCCTCTCCCTACCCCAGGGGAAACTTGCAGTATCAGATGCTTCCTAGCTAGCATGTGTCTCCAGGGTGTTCTTCAAAGAGAATTTGCCAGTGCAGATGAAAAAACAAATGCTGCTTATGGAAGCATTAATTCTCCTCTGGCTTCAGGAGGGAAAGTTTGGCAGCATACCTGCCCTGTGCCCATGGCCACACTCCTCCCAGCTGCAGATCTTCAGACCTGCAGAGAACCTCCTGTGCAGTCCAGCTGCCTGAGCCACGGGGCACCTACCTTCCATTCCTGTGTAGACATGGAGAGATCTGGGTGCAGAGACTTCTTGTTTTGTGGAGATCAGTATGATTTAAAATTACTACGTCTGTGGCAAGCAAGTTACTCTATAAACAATAACCTTTGGTTTTGTAGAGCTGGCTGAAACAGAGTCAATTGAACGTGAAAGAAGCTAATTAAGAGGTGGTAGACCAAAGTAGTCATAACGGTAATTTCTTTGGCTTCAATGAGCTTATTGCATGGCTGGGTTTTATTGGAGTTTGTGTTATTAATACAGAAAGTATGCCTAAAGTTAGGAGTTATGAAGTCAAAGCTGTATTTCACCTCTGAATACTGTTTGGGATTTTCACAGAATGCTTAAAAGAGTTGAACAAACTTCTACTGGATCTCTTGCATTTGAGCACTGAGCCTTCTTGAACTTCTAAAAAATACCCTGCTTAGTCAAGTCAGCTGGTCGCTCAGCTTTTGGGAAGACGGAGTTCTCAGAGTGCTAGGTGATATGCTGAGGATGTTCTTGCATTAGTGTTTTTTTTTCTGAATGTAAGTAGTCTGTATTTATAACGTACTTTCTCAGTCAGAAAAGGATGGAAGAAGCTGCTTTGTGCAGCTGCTTCTGCATCTTCCATTTAAGCAACACTGGAGACTTCGTACCTTATTCACACTGAGATGTCAGAGCCCTTTTCAGGTTAATTGGTTTGCCTCTCCCTCAGTTTTCCAGCTGAGTCTATTTATGAGGTTCTAGAAATTATATTGTGGGTCCCTCACAAACAGAGCTCTGCAGAAACTGGACATGCAGTACGAGTAGCCGCTTGAGCTGTTCCACTGGGCTGCAAGCCTGAGTGCTGTGCTGGCTTCCAAGACTTCCGGCCTAACTGAGATGAGTTCATCAAGGGCACTGAGCAGATGCATCCCTGAGGTAATCTTGACATAATTAAAAAACAAAACAAAACAACAAACCAAAATAATACACCCTCCTGTAATGCCTAGTACTGGGATGAATAAGATAGTCTTGGTGTTTGTCAGGTTTGGCTAAGGTCAGATCTGGAAAGTTTAATTATTTGGAAATCTAAATGCTGTTGAAATTCTTGGAAATTTGGTGTCTGCCTCATGGGGATCTGGGCCTGAATGATTTGCTTACAGTCACAAATGGAGAAAAAACAGGAACTGAGCAGAGAATTCTCAAATCCCAGTACAGAGCCTTTACCATTAATCCTTGACTAATCTGGTGTCCTATGATCTAGGTTTCACTTCAGCCAGCTGCTTTCATCAAGTCATTAGTGTCGTCTGACACTGGGGCAGCTGGCCAGAGTTTAATGCATAAGTGTCACCTGCATACTTCTCTCATTTATACCTGTGGCATCGTGTGATACCTGCTAGCAGCTCAGCATAAATACAGATTACAAAATGGAAAGAATAGTGTTTGTGACCTTCAGAAAGAAAAGAGGAGGTTTTGGATCAGAGATGCTGGAGCCTGAAAGATAAAATCAAAACTGCCAGAATCAAGTACTGTTTATGTAGATAACAGAAAGGTTACTTACAGGGGACTTACACAAAGCATCTGCATTTCTGTGTTATACATGCTATGGAGAGGTCCAGGTGAATGAATTCAGATGACCATGACCTTTTTTTTTCTTCTTTTTTTTTCTTTCTTGGCTGGTAAAAGCTCAGGATGATTTGCAAGGAAATCATTTCTAAAGTGATATTATAAGTAATGAGATGGAAAAAAATAAAAGTATCAAAAGAATGACTTTGAAATACTTAAAATACAACCCTGATATTTGAGAAGAAAATGCTAAGCAATAAAGGGGCTGAGTTTCCACAGCACACATTGCACAGGAAATTTGGACACACAATCTTTTATTTGTTTAATGGATTTTCTGTGAACATCTCCCATTAATGTCTGTAAAACTTCAGCCTGAGAACTTTAGCTATGGAAGGGAAAGCATTTATGTTCATTAGATGAGAGCAGACTTTTTGCTCATGATTTGGGTGGAATTTAAAATGATTAATGCAGCTTAAAGTAGTTAGGTGATAGGAATTTTCTAAAACATTTTATCTGAATCTAATAAGCCCTCATGGGGATACAAGTGTGTATGATGCATATAAGGAAATTTAGAGTCAGTTTATTAAAAACACATTTACACTTTAATGGTGTTCTTCCATTGTATGTTAAGATTACCAGGTATTTTACCATCTACTGCAGCCAGTCTGTAGAGACTATAACCATATGAACCTCTTAATCTGAGAGGCCCATCCTTTCATTACAGAGATTGGAGTTGCTGTTGACTAAGGATGAAATGAATTAAATACTTTATAGGCAAAGTTCAGAAAATCCTTCAAAGAAACTTAAAACGTCTTAAATTTCTGCAACGAGGAGCTCTCTCAAGAACCTTTGTCCAAAAAACCCACCACCAAAAAAAATAATAAATGAAACAAAAAACTTTCCTTTTAAATTGTGGTCTCAAAATTCATAATTAAGCATTTATGTGATTTTTTTGTAACTATCAGGATGCTGAAAGTGGTTGTTTAGTCAAATTTTACACAGAATGGAAATTTGGACAGCTCAGAATTGCCTGAAAATAAATGATTTTTTTTCTAAGTTTTCATCCTCATAAGGGTAGAAATGTCAGTGTAAATGCCTGTAATAAATCCTTTACTGTGTTTATAGTGGCAATTAAAGTGGTACACTTACTTCTTTAGGTCATTGGTAAATCAGCTTTCGCAGCATCACTATTGTTGCATTCAAAGCCAAACTTACTTTTAGATGGAAAAATAGTACGATAGTGTTTCAATTATCCCGGCATAGGTTATCCAGCTGATGGATGGGAAACAGGCTGCAGGTGCCAGGACACTCAGTCCTGCTCTGAATGAGTCACTTTGGCACTGCTGTGTGAAGTGATGATACCAACTTGGAGGCTCAGGGGGTCTGATTCAGTATTGCTACTGACCTCTCTTTTCACCATTTTGTTCCTGCCATATTTTTTGCAGCGTAATTTCCAAGAGAAGGGTGACAACAGGCAGTAAGGTAGAAAGTTAAGTGTTCGTTCATCCAAAGTTTGTTGCATACCCTTCAATATCATGTTTATGATGACTTGCAGATATTATTTGACTGAACTACTTTGAAGAGTGTATTTTACTGAGTGAGAGAAGCTGAAATTTTAAAATTAGAATACAAAAAGATGAATATCATGAATAACTATTCCTTTAGAATTTTGTATGGTGAATCTAGTTCAGCATACTAGATCTGTATCTATAGTAGAAACTTCCTCAAGATAACATTACACTGAAGTTGCTATGCTTCCTGCTTATCTGTAAGATCTAGATTATGAGGATGCTAGGGAACTCTTCCTGTAGTAGGTAATTTTTCAGATTTAATCGGTTCTTATCCATGATCATTCCAGCTATGCTGGCAGAAATCTGTAGCCTTGACATAGCCTGAAACTATATTCACCTCTGTTCTTCTTATACCCAGTCTTCTTCTCCTCACAAGGGCTTACTTTAATGTGGCTATAAATTTTCTGAAGGAACATTCTGAACTGAATGCCACAGAAAATAAACCACTGTGATATAATTCAGTAGTGCTTTGTTTCTCAAAGGATATAATTCAAGTCAAAATCTAGTATAATTTGGTTTTTGTTAATCCTATCTTGACCATAGAGCATATATTAAAAAAGGACAGGGATTTTTAGCTTTTAAATTTAACTGCTGGTTACATCAGGAGAGAACATGAAGGGATTGGCAAGGTGGCATGATGCTGTTGGTGAGCCTCTGTGTTTCAGATCTCAGTATTGCTATGAAGCAACACTTTGTGATGGTACTTAGCAGTGCTCACCCTGCTGTATTGGCTACCCAGGTTGTTACGGCTATGATGTACAGCTGGCGGTACGGTATGTATGTGGATGTAACTGTGGAGACAGATGTTGGGATGTGGCAGTGAAATCTGAAATTATTCTGGGCGTGTCACAACAAGGATGGATGTTTTTAGACAGGACACATAGGAAAATAAAATATTTTGGTGGGAATGGGAGGGTGGGGTGGAGTAGGAAGGACAGACTGAACATTTTTTCAGGGAAGTAGTCCTCTACTTATTCAGTCAAAATACAGAAATAGCAATTTTCAATTTTATTTGCCTTTTTCCTTTTTGTTGTTGTTGTTGTTCATTTATTTTGTTTTCGGTGGTCTACTTTAGGCGTAATATAGTATGTGTTTATTGGATATTTCCACGTGGAGCAGAAGTCTTCTGTAGTTTAAAATCAAAGTGTGTGTGTATGTGTTTGTTTTAGAAATTTATTAAAAGGACATCCACTCTTCAGGTGGAGAGATTTCTACCCACTTTTCTGCTGTCAAACTGTGCAATTCTAAATGTCTCCTTGAAATACCCACCGAGTATTTCTTTGTAGGTGCAGATGCTTTTAAAAACTGCCTTAAAATAAGCACAGAATGAAGAAATTGCCACCAGATGAGTGAAAGTTGGCTGGGCTTCTCTCATTTCATCTACATATGCACACCTCTGCAGTCATCATAAAATATCATTTGTATAACTTGCAAGGATCTACTGCTATTCAAAAAAATGCTGTGTTATTGTGAGGCTGTTGGTTTTTTTTATAGCCATATAGTGCTGTCTGTACTTCTGGTCAGGCTACCTGTGCAGGAAAGCTGAAGGTTAGAGGCTGAACCAAAATTAATCTTCTGTTCTGCTTGGCAAAAGAAAACCAAACCAAACAAAACAAAAAAAAAAAAACATTGACATGGAGGCAGAATAAAGATTTGTTCATCCTTAACTATTTGAGGCAATGGACTCTATTGAGGAGCCAGCAAATCCTGCCTTTTAAGGTAGAGGATGGTAATTAATAGTAACTATATACCTTGATAACAATTTACAGAAAATATTCTGGAAGAGGATTAGCTGACGATTCCCGATCCTTGACTTATGAATATACAGGAAATATACTATGCTGGCTTGTAGAAGAGTAATGAATCTGTAGAAGTAGAAACAATATGCACCACCAGATCCATATTCACAACTCCAAATGCTCCTTTTCTTTGCATTCCAGCATCCCAGATGGCAGATTAGCACAACTTAAAATTTTCAGCATGCTTGCTGAACTGGTTTATATATTTTGTCTTCCCTTCACCACCTCCTTTCCACTTAAGACCCCAACATTTAATGAGTACCTACAGGTTCATATGGAGAATGAATTGACAGGATGAATGACAGCATACACGTACAGGGTGAGAGATTTGAGTTTGTAACCTTGTTGGCATACAGTCCATAACATCTCTAATAAAAAGTCATTATAGCTCTCCAGTCTTTTCAATTACTGTTTTAATTTATTTGCCGTGTTTATTGCTTATCACAACAGGGGCTGTTACTTGGATTATCGCTATTGTTACATTTTTAATAATACAAAAAACAACACCTTAAATTTTTGTTCTGTAGAAGAGTTAAAATAGCTAGAGGAGAAAAAATGCATCTGTCATGGACTTTGATGGTCTCCTAGTCATCCTGATTCAAAAAGAATAAGTAGAGGGGTCAGTTCAGGTGATATTAGACCCACCAATCTGTAACTGTTTTCCTCAGATGAAATAGTCATCTTTATTTTAGTATATGGCAAATCACTAGTGAGCTAATCAGATCTAATCAAAAGAAAGCTGAGCTCATTTTAACAGAGTAAGAATGCAGTTGTTTCATACAAAGACAAACATAACTGTCATAATTTACTTTCAGCTATACTTAACACTTAGGTCAATGGTGTCTTGGAATATTTCTTGGAAAGTCAGCAACGTGTCCAAGTATTTTCACCTAAATATATCAAGGTTTACCTCTTGCAAGTGGGAATTATTTAGTCCTAGTGTTCTGGCCATGTTCCAAACCAGCTAATTATACTCTTCCAGAATTTTCCCTCAAAGTTCCAATTAATTATCTTCACTTCCTCTTCTGAAGTACTGTTGTGTTATGTTGTTTCTATGAAACGCCTGATAGTGTCTTGCATGTAAAGTGGATGTATTTCACTTATGAATGAAGTGTTGCTGTAGACAGAGGGTTGTATCCATGACCAGCAAGTTTCAGTGTGATGCATTGGTTATGGGCAAGGTATTTTAAATATAGTGATGATGAAGCTGAGTCTCAATATTCATGCTTAGATTATAAAATGAGGTGTGAGTTCTTTTCTTTGTTTCATCAGATTATCATACATATTAATCTGCGCTCAAACTGTATTCACCTTACTCGTGACTAATATCTTAAAAAAAAAAAAAAAAAAAAAGAAAACCCTTCTATTGAAAGGTAATTGATACCAACACATTTATTGCTTAAACGATTGGTTAAAAATGGATTTTTCATAGATCATTCAGATGCATACCTGTAAATCAGCTGCTCTCAAGTTACCAGGATTCCTGTTCCTCTCAGTTACTCTTGAAATACAGGGGTTACAAATGTTTAAAAAGTCTATAAAAAGTGTGGTTTTATTCTTCCTTTAGGAAAACAGTTAAAACATTTCTGATTCCAAAACAAACAAATCTTCAGAAGTTTGGTATACTTCAAATCCTTCAAAGTAGGGCTTTGTAGGAAACATTAGGAAGTTTTAAAGTTAATATTAATAGGGTTTGCATATTACAAATGACTTTTGGGCATTTGGTTTATGCCTATGGCTGTTTCTAAAGGATTACAGAAAGAGTGATGGGGAACATCAAAATACATAGATGCTGGAAATTCTATGTAGTGTTATAAAATTATTTAACTGAATCAATATCATATTGTGTTGAAAATGTAGTGGAAATTGAGTCACTATCTTCAATTTCAAGTACAAGAACAATAAATTATAAAAGTAGAATATAGTATAGATAGATTTTTCTACAAACCACAGCTCAAGGTGCACCTCTTTCTGAGATGCTGATGCATTAAGTAGGTATCATTTCTTATTGTATCTGACTTTTACATTAGCACAATCCTGAGCAATAACTTGTGACATGAGTCTACGTTTAGTTAAAGAATGAGTGGAGAAGAAAGGTTGTTGTTGGGAGATACTTCTCACTGTCTTTCACCTGCATATTGATAAGCTGGCTTTGAGGTATCTTTCCTGTTTGTTTGCAATTGCCAATTCTTACTAAATTGTTAAATTGCAGCAGAACATCTTGTCTGCATTTTATAAATTCACAGCCACTCTACTTAAATACAGTTCTCACCCACACAGAGTTTCATTTGCACAAAAGTCATAGCAGCAGAATATCAGCAGTTCCCACAGAAATGACAGCCCAAGCCTTAATTCATAATATTGAAAAATTTCCCGAACTTGCAATGTTTCCTGAGGGAATGTCAGAGTTGGCATACATTTCTGCTGCTTTTCTCTAATTTTTAACCTCTTATTACAAATGAAAGCTTGTAGGGCTTTTTAACAGGTGGTTTTTGCCTGGAAGTACATGACGGAGGTAGAAATCCAGAGAACTGTGATAAAAATTAAACTCAGCAAATCTAACCAGTCCTAGTGAGAATGCAGCAGGGAATAGTAAATCCTTAGTGAAAAGAGCTAAAGATTTCTTAATTAAACAGGGTTGCAGAATTAGATCTAACTTTAAACTTGAAATTTAAATGAATTTCTTTGGTGAGGAAACTCTGGCTTCTTGAATGTCATCCTAGGTTTATTTCTTTTTCAGTGCTGGCACGAAATGTCATAGTGTTCTGTTTCAAGTCAAAGTAATAGTTGCCTATTTCACACAGAAGTTTTCAAAATCTGGGGGGGGATAGGCTTTTACTCCCTTATTTTGAAACTTTCTCAAAAGAAAATAATAATTGGTGATTTTATACTCTAGACTGTAATTCAGAATGAAAGCTCATAACAGGAAAAGAATTTTCATCTTTGTGGGTTGTGAGTACTCAGTTGTTGCACTGAATTGAACTGGCAATATTTAACATAATTGGTTTCAAAAGGTGATGTGACAGAAAATTTCACAGAAGATCTTGGAGGCCCTTGAAATCAAAGACTAAGGTTTTATAAAAATCAGTTAAAATCAAAAGAAGTGCTATTAGGGAGGCAGATAGAGATAAATGCTTCTTTTGAAGTAAACTTTGGAGCAAATATATTAAAATAAATGTGATGTCCCTATTCCAAGGTGTTGCATTTACAATTTATTCTGTCCTTTGCAACTTAGGATCTGTAGATTCCCTTATTGTAATTCTAAAAACTTTTTAGTTTGTGTGGTGGGGTTTTGAAATGGATCAAATTGCATTAACTAAAGTTTCATGGATAGCCCAATGATTTTATTTTCAATCTTCATAAGATTTACTGTGAGTTGGAGGTAAGCAGGATTAAGTTAGCTTTTAATATCTTGTCACCATCACCTGAACATTTTTGGCAATTGTCACCTGTCCAAATTTTTATGAATGTAAATCTCTACTTAGTTAACATCAAAGACTGTGACAAAAAGTTTTAAGACATTGAGCTTCATAGTTTCAGAGGTCCTTGGCATAGATCCTCCAGCAAAGGGCCCTGAGGCACTTCATCTGAAAATGCAAAAGTGATGCTGACTGGGGACGTGGCAAGGCCAAGGTGCCTTAGGGAAATGATGGTTCAGTGCTTCTGCAGGACAGCTTCCCTTGGCTGATGCCAATTAAGCTGTAGCTGTCATTTAAAGTTGCTGTCTTCTGGACTGTGCCTCCTGCGCACAAGCAGGAATCAATCAGTCACTTGTTCAGTGTTATAAATAAAAATGAAGGTTTGTGGTTTTGTAAATGTACAGAAAAAAAATAATAAATCCAAACCCAAAGCAACAAACAGACCAAATCTTCCTCATTTCCAATAGTGGCAATTATTTCTTGTGCTGTTTTAGGAAATATGTAAGTCAGTCATCTCAGAAGTTTCATGTATTAGATGAATTAAACTAATTCCACCACTTAAAAACCTTTATAAGGCTGTGAATTATTTTTAAATGAAGGCAGTATCATATCAATAAACAAACATGTAAAAAGCTATAGTGTAATCAGGTTTATTGTTTCATAATAGGTTTATAAAATTATGAATACCAGAGTTTTATTAATGGGACTTTTAATTATCCACTGTAGTGAAGAGTGGTGTAAAATATCTAACAGTTCTGCTCTGCTAATTAATATGGGGATTCAATGGTTGTTAATTAAGGGCAAATGGGACAGGGCTAACACAATCCACTTTTGACTATGATGAATAAAAATTCAAACCAATAGCTTATTTCCAAATTAAAATGATTGATAAAAAGTCAGCTCAGAGCGCAAGTCATTCATCCTAAGGGAGCTACAATTTTAATGTTTAGACAATACAAAAAAGAACATGTCTTTAGCCCTTGAAATAAAAGTAAAAGCTGCAAAAAGCCTCAAAGGGCTAAAATACAGATATGTAAAACTTGATGTTAGATACATAACTTTGTGTACAGTGAATATTTTCAGATCACGTTCACTTCTAACAGATTTTAAAAAAGCTGACATATGAATGAGTAACTGTCTGCAATATATTCGAGTGAAATTATCCATTATTTGACTTTCTTCTCTATTTATCAGATATTCTGAACAGCACTTTACGTACTGAAAAAACAGGCAGGGGAGAAGGGAGAAGCAGCCTGCCAGGAAGTGGTTTGTCACTCTTGCTCTCTGCAATAATAGCAGTCTATCCTCTTCTGATTGCTGTCTATTCATTCCTTGCTTTCCCGCATGTGCCTAAGCATATGAAACTTCTGTTTAAAATCTTCAGAAAGTTAAAACTGGTATGCATATCCAGCAAAGCCTCCAAGGTAGAATCTAAAGTGTTTGGTGATGTGCTTATGTGACATAATACACGAAGAGACTGAGGAGCTTCAGTAAAGGGTATAAAAGAGCATGTGTACTATTCAGGAGGCCTGTAGACAGAGATTCACGGGTGGTTGTTTAGAATCTGCAAAAATCCTGAAAATCTCTGTGGACTTCAATTTTTCTTTCTTGCCACCCCTCCCTTTTGCTACCTTGCCCAGGACACTGGGGAGCCATTTCCATCTACTCAGCTTCCAGAGTCCAGACCCATCTCCAGATGTTCAAATGTGTCTCCTATCTCCTCTTAGCTCACTCCTTAAAAAAGTTTTCTTTTTATATGTGTTAAATTAGATATATTCACATGGGGTGTATCAAGAGTTTTGATGTGGTATGTAAGGTCTCAGTCTTCATTTCCCCTTGCCTTAAGTTGATTAAAACCCATGTTTCCTGTGAGGAATATCTTGCTACCAAGATAAAGGCTACTTTGTTTTGGGATTGCTTCTAGTTGTTTTGTTACAGTAATGGTGTGTAATCAGAGCAATGAGTACATATGACAAGAAGTCAGATGTCTAAGTGTGGTTTAATGGGCAAAGATTTCAGGCAAGCTTAGGCCTATTAGGAAAAACAAACAAACAACCGTATAATTGAAATATGCATAAAAACAAACTACGGATAAACAGGAAAACATTTTATCTTTACAAGAGGGAAAAGTGTGTGTGTGCTATTTGACATACTGTGAGCATAATTTGCACAGTTTAATATTAATTTAAGAATTCGGGATTGGAAGAAATCTTCTACAGCTCTTGTCCTCTTGTCCTACAGTCTTGTCCTCTTCTGTTGCAGGCAACTATGTCACATAAACTTTTCACAACCTAACACATTTTGTATTAGAAGTAGCTACCTTGGGATGCTGTTTCAATGCACTGATTCTTTATGGCTAGAAGCCTTCTAATTTCTAGCTTAAATTTATTCATAATCGGTTTATTTTGCTTTTGTTCATGGCCACTTTTTTTCTCTTCCAGCACTGACCTTTAACTTTTCTTCCATCGTTGTTTTATATTTACCAATAGAGAGTGAGGTTTTTTTTTTTTCTTTTCTAAACAAGCTGATTCTTACAGGTTCTCTTTATTTGATAGGGTTTTCTTCCCAATTATTTTGATATAATTCTCTGCATCTCTTCCTATTTATTTTTCTGCACAGGAATCCAGCTAGGGCCTTGTCAGTGTTTTATGCAATCCTTTGAAAATTTTCTTAATCTCCCCTGGAAATATACTGATTGTATCCTATCTGTGATCATATTTACCTTTTTCTGTTTGTTTGTTTATCCATATCACTCTTTTTTTTTTCTTCCTCCACTTTCCTGTTTGCAGCATTTGTGATTTATGGTATAATTTCCTTTTAATCTCTAGATGCATAGCAATTGCAACTTCGAATTTCATCCTACCTCAATTGCTTTACTCATCAAGATTCTCAGGTTCTTTATATGTGATATCCCAATCTTCTTATGTGTTGACAGTGTTTCCGTTTTGTTCATTAGTAAATTCCATTGTATTCCCACCTTTTTGTAGTGAATATGAAAAGCTCGATTGTTATCATTATGATAAGCTTGATTCTAGTGACTTTCATTTCAGTGATGGTAAAGCAGATTATTTATTTTTGTCATTTGCTAAAATGATAAAACTGTGGGAAGTGGGATCCACCATACTTTGTATTTCGACAGTATCATAATAAATGTACAGTTTTAAAGTCAATATTTGCTAAAGTATCATGAAAAGATATTGTTCATGATACGAGCCAGGAAGTACATCACGAGCACTTTAGGTTTTAAATGTTTAGCTTTTATTATTGCCAATACATAAGAGCACATATATGAAAAGCTATATTAGCAATAACATTTTCTTTAATTAATTTTTCCATGAATGAATTCCTATTAGAAATTCATTCTTACAACATTGTATTGTGTTGTGATGCACTTTGGTGAAATTAACTCGAAGAGCTGCTCTTTGCAATTTTAATATTCCACTGGGTTTTCCATTCTAGAAAACTCATTATTATACATGTACAAAGCTGAAAAGAAACAAGAGAGAGGCATATTGTGTGAATAACAGTCAGGGAAAAGAGACAGCTGGCATGATAATTTTCTAATAAAGCTTAGAAAAGGCTGCTGTGTCTTGAAAAAATGAAAGAGTTTTAATTTGAGTATTCCTTTTGTTTGGATTTGCTTTGTACTAAAAAGTTCTGAATCTTATTCACACCTTTTATGAATATTAACTGAAAAACAAATATATCTTGTCAAGTCCTTCTACTTGGTTAGGTGCAAAAGAATCAGTGGTGTGTAGCCAGAGGGGGATGGTATTTCTTGTTCTTATCCACTTTTATTCTTCTCCAACCAGACTGTACAGTTTGGATTTTGATAAACAGAGATCTTCTGAATCGTGGACAAGTTATTAACACATGGAGCCTTTAACTATCTATGTGACGAACTGCAGTCTCTAATAGATATTTGCAGTTGTTTTTTTTTATTCTTATCACATTGAAGCTTGTGACTTTTGTAGACTGTGCCTAAAAGCCCTTGGTCAGAAAGCGGTGGCCCTTGGCTTTGGTTAAGGAAGATACTGGACAGTGGTCATAGAAATTAAACATTTCATCTGTGACCTTCAAAGTCATGCAAATCTTTTTACTTTAAGTAATTTTACCCCCATATATATATAACGTATTAAAGACTAGATGCTACCCTCTTATAGGCTTTAAAAAATAGATTTATATGTATATTATAAATATATATAAGTATTTCCAATAAATTACAGAACTCAAACACACTCCCAACTTCGAGAGGCACTTAAGGTGAAATTTTATATTAAAATAGGGGGAGAATAATTAATCTGTTGAAGTGAAATTAGAAACACCAAATTCTGTGGTTACTGCTGCCTTTCAGCAGTGGATTGGCAAGATATTAGTCAGCATTGAGTAAACTGTACATTTCTGTCTGGTCTTCTCTTTTGGAAGGCTTTTAGAAAACAATGAATACAGTTTTGAACACACTTTCATAACAGTGTTTTTAAAATGTATTAGTCCAGTAAAATCCCTTTTTCTGTTATTGTCTTGATATATTTTTCTAATGCATTGCCCTAATATTAGATTGTCCTAATTTTTCTCTATTTACATCCATTCATCCTTTTTATACAATATAATATTATTGACATTAATGAAGTTACTGCTAATTTATGCCACAGTAAGAAAGGAATCAAGCTCATTATATCTGGTATCACAGTTCATGAGAGAATCAGTTAATTGCATTCCGTTAGTAATTAACGTAGAGGAATATGAAATACTAATGTTTTGTAAACCACACATTTAATAGCCCTTAGTCTCAGTGGCTATAGGGCTGTAAGTGACAGAAAAACAAAGGCCTCCATGTATAGATAAAATTTTTACTGTTAAAAACACTGACAAAATTTTTGAATACTGTGGCACATAGTCACTGAGTATGTGGCATTGATACTGAACTCCAGATATTTCTCTGACATTTAGTTTAATGATTAAAATGAATTATTGTTCCATTTCTTCTGTTTTATTGCAGTGTATGTTGTTTATTTATTTATTTATTTTATTTTTGTCATTTTTTTTTTCTGTACTTGAGCTAGTTTTTTAAACTCATTTTTCTGTAAAACCTCGTTCACTGTGATACACACAGCTCACTGGGTTGCAGTCGCTGGGTTCAGTTTCCCAGAACACCATGCAGACCGAGGGTGGTTTCAGCAGGTTCAGTGCTACAGGTAGCAGGATGTAGCAAGAGGCTCAATTATAACTACACACCAGCTCCACTGGAGGCAGAGATTGAGTGACCCAGCAGGAACAAATCCTAATGATAAAGTCAAGAGAGTTCAGGTTAAGAAATCTTTCGATTTAAATCAAGTAGTATGAGCTCTGTTCTGCTAGGAGTGGGTTAGAAGCTCCCCACTTAGAGCTGGAACCAGAAAGCACAGGTACACAAGGTAAACAAATGCTGGGGCTGTTTTTCCCCTTGGTCTGTAGGCCTAATACCTATAGCTTCTTCATGTAGGCAAAGAACTTTATATTTAAAATCCCATTTGTATATCTGTTAAATTCATTAAATCACATCTATTCCTTAATTTCATTCTGTCTGCTGGCACATGGATTTTAACTGGCTTGTGATGATACTGGGTTTGATGGTGCTGTGGAAGACGTGTTTCATTTGACAGAACACGCAGATTTTGAGCACGAGTCTGCTAAAAGGTGGCTTTGCTGTTTAGAAAGACATGTCTGGGAGACTTTGAGATTATTTTCTTTTTGCACGCTCATGTTTTCAGTTAATTTCATCTGAGAACACTACTTTGTGTCTGTTTTTGAACAGGTATGCTTTCAAGCTCTCCAATTCATTTGATGCTGAAATGCAGCTATCAGCCCTAGAGCCACTCCCTTACCCATGCTTTTCTTAGCTTTTCTAAGCAGTTTCTTCACTGATGCACAAAAACAAAACACCATACACTGAGTGTACATTGAGAACTGATTTAGCCCTCAATAGATGATAGGGTTTTAAAATACAGTGTATAAAGCCTATCTGCAAAATGGAAAGTGTCTTGCAAAATTAGCATTTTAATGCCAGTTATTTCTTAGTGGAGAATGTGTAGAAGTTCTTTGAATCTCAGAATGCATTTAAAAATAAAAATTGTCCTGTAGAAAAATCCAGTCCAAATCAATCAAGAGGAAACAAGTTAACCCATTAGTCCTAGTTTCATTTCCTGGAGAGTGTTTGAGTAAAATATACTGAAACTGACATTACCTCTGTGTTATCTCCTGGTGATAATCTAATGAACCGTCGTCTTACATGGAAAGTTTGGAAACACAGTCTGTGTCAGATTGTCTGCCATGATAACTAATTCTGGAATCATTTTGGTTATTACAACTGTTTTCAGGAGCTTACAGTGGTGATGGATCATGACTGTGACATGCTTGAAATAAGGGGGCTCAGCTTGGAGAATTCTCGTTTGGGAAACAGCCTTAACTCACAACTATAGGCCCTCCCACAGTGTCCCACTTCATTGACAGTGGATGGGGCTGGGCCAAGAATGAAAAGAGATGTCTGAATATTAAATTGGGCCTGACGCTTCACAGGTAGCACTCGTAGTTGAAGTAATACTGTACCCAATGTATTTCTTCCACACTTCGTGGCTTCACGATTTATTGCTACCATAAAATCAGGCAAAAAGTGCATATTTAAAGTGTTTTTTTTTTTTCACCAACTAATTTTAATCTTTGACTTTGAATGACAGTTTATTTGTAAATTAAGAATAAGTGTTGAGTAAAAAGAAATGGATAGCCCAGGTGATAGGTAACAGACACAGTCTTTCATTTGTAGCTTGCCAGTTCAAATTTGGCTCAGGTCTGTATTGACAGAAATTCATTATCATCTGATGGTTGTTTGGGAGTCTGTGTGAAAGGAACTGATGGTATTCACATGCAAAAAAACAACAACAAAAAACAAAACCTGTCACAATTACATTCTTTTTGGCAGCCTCAGTGAGCATGAGGATGAACTTCCCTCTGACATCTTAAAGCAGTCTTTCCAGATTAGGCTTGAGGCAAATTGGCAGGACGATGTGGAAATTTGCAGACACGCTCCAAGTTTTCTCTATCCTTTGTCTAATCAAAGGACCTTAAGCCTACAAATGAAAAGAAACAGAAGTGTCTTCTACATGGCCTCTAACTGTTGCTTTTTCAGGTGCCCAATGTGCAATTGCTGTCCTCTGATTGCTAGGGAATACCAAACATCCACAGCAGATTTAACTGGATAATGTGGGTGAGCCACTCTCGTTTTAAAAATGTTTATCTCAGACTTGCCTTTGGGCACATGTAAGTCTGCCAGACAGAAACACAGTGGAGTCATTTTTGTCCCTTAGTCTTGACTACAGTTTGGCAAAATGAACTGCCAAAAGCCAAAAAACTCCCAGAATCCTGTAGCAAAGGTACAGACCAAATCTCTCAGCAAAGCATTTTCTGAGCTTGGTGATATTTAACTTAATTGGGAAAGTGCAGTATGTCAGTATGTACTTTTCCCACCCCCTATTCTGTCTCTTTCTGAGGCAGTCATACCATTTCATTTCAGCAATACAGAAACCTTCAACCAGTAAAGGATGTGCCAGCCAAAAAACATCACTGCCAACAATTATATGCTAGATGTGTGTGGGCAATAACATATGCACTTAAAAGGACTGAAAAAGAAGGTATGCATGGTTCTTAACATTTTATCTTGAGTTTCAATGTCTCCCTAAAATTAGAATTAATTTCAGACACCAAAAAACCTCCGGGAACAGAACATGTAGGAACCCTGTGATGAACCAGGAGATTTTCAGACCACAATTTTTTTCTGCTACAAGGACATGCATAAACAGAACTGTCTTCGTTACTCCTTTAAATAATTAATGCTTCCAGTATACTTCAGACATTGATTATCTGACCAGTTGTTAATGGACAAAGCTAGAATGCTCTATGGTATTTTTCTTTTATTTGTACTTGAAATATCTAATAACCTGAGCATATGTCAAAACACACGTAGGTACAAGAAGTAGGATTTCAGTGGTGACTGGAGTGTGACATGACTCATCTCCAACATATAAAAAATAGACAAGCTGTATTATAAAGAAAGATTTAATGCAAAAACTGGAGAAAACTGGGGAAACACTGTATAGGATACTTTTATATGCTTGTATAGGAATTAAGGTAAGGAAATTGAAAAAGTTATTGTCTTTGATCTACTGGGGCAATTTCCATTGTATTTTTAAGAATATATTTCACCCTTAGTCCAGCGTTAACTGGATTCACTATTGTCTGTTGGAAGTCAAGTTCAGGTCAATTTTTATTTTGGCTAAGATGTAGTTTAAATATATTTCTACTCTTCAGTAGCTTCCACATCAGCTTGCATAAGATATTAGACAGAGTAGCTCTTTAAATTAGTACTCAGAATAGGATAGGAGGGACAAAATATCACATTTGTATTTTATACAAATAAATGAAATTTTATTCTTATTTCATACACCTACATACTTCTTGGCTTGGCTTTTGTAGGTTATGTGGCTGTCTAATTTGTAGGAACTATTGTATACTATGCTCATTGAAGAAGGCAGTTTATTAGCTCGGAATTACTCGTACAAAGAATGCAAAGTTTTTCATACATTGTCTATCTGGTCCACGTACTGAAAAAGTCCTTCTCAAGGCTGAATTGGGGTATACTATGTATTCATTAAAAACAGAGGATACTCAGTGGATTGCTGTGTACATCTTTTACCATCTATTTTCATAAAAGGTGACTAGCCTTGGCACAGGTGCACAGAAGGTCAGGGAAGAAAAGAACAAACATACCAGAAAAGCTTTGTTTGTTTATTCCAGTAAAGTGAAGCCTGAAAAAGGTTAAGATTTGCCTTATAAATATATCATAGGATTGATGTCCAAGAGGGAAAATTGGCATTAAACTAAAAAACAAATGGGTAACACTGTCAATGCACAAATTTAGACTGTAAATTAGAAGTATTTCTGAATACTAGAAGAAAAAGATCTGAAGCAGACTTTCAATAGTAGCTGAATTCCAATTCATTTTTAGTTTGAGACAATTTTGAAATGGATTAAATGATATGCTTATTCTTTGGAAATGTGATTTAACATGACGCAGGAAGGCTTTTCTAGTCACAAGGCCCATAAACCCAGAATGGGAGGGTGGTGACTGGCTTCTGACTCCTATTGTAGCTGAACAGCTTAAACAAGAGGCTATCAGTTTTTCTTGTATGGGTCTTTCACACTAGAATATGAAATATCTTTGGAAAAAATGTTTAAGATCACATCCTTGTCATGACACAAAATGACGAGGTTTCTGACAGCATCAGTTCTGTGAGCAGCAGCAGCATTTGTTGTCTTGTTCTGAGTGTGGGTGTGCTTGGGTTCCCCGGCTGCAGAGCTCCCAGCTGCTTGGGAGCAGCTCTGAGTATGGTCTCCATTAGGGGCATCAGAGGTCCTAAGACCAGTCCATCTGCAGGCTTGAGAGAAGCTGTTGGCCATTTAGTCACTGCTGAGGGATAGGTGTAGTAATGGCCATTCTCTCTGTGTCTTTTCCTCTATCTATGCTGTTGTAATCAAAGAAATAGTGGGTTATTTTTACAGAGCTTCTATTTGCTTGGTTTTAGCTCTGGCTTTAATGCCAGAGTCATTTTTAGCTACACGCATAGCAAAGAATTCAAATTAATAATCAGTTAATAATCAGCATTCAAATGCTATGAAATTATCTATAATGTTTAACGGTTTAGCATGTGCTGTAAATGTTTTTATTTTTAAATGTGATTTTTTGTTGTTGTTGTGTGAAATAATTGTTTTCTTGATTTTAGTTTTTCTTTTTTTCTTTCTTTTATTATTTATTTATGCTTCTTGAATACTGTTAGTATATACAAAACTGAGATTTTTACATCTTACATTTTCTTCTATTCTACAGTTATGCCATATGTTTGTAAAAGTAAAGCCTGCCTTTGGAACTTGTAGCAACATTGCAGAAATTAATAAATTTCATATATGGCTTACTATTGCAGCTGTATATTACAAACAAATTATATTCAGATTATCTCTATATTACTGTTGGTTGAAAGAAATGTTATTGCCCAAGATTTTGCAAATTATGCAATTTATTCTGTTACTACTCTAACTGCAGCAACAAATACCTTCCTTGAGCATTAGTCTGAAAGTCGTGGTCTATGAGGCTGGTTAGTATCATTCATGAAAAACACTGATCATCAGTCACATAACTGCGAGTTATTGATAAACATCCAAACCTGTAAATAAGAAGTGCCTACTGTTCTACTCTGCTGTGTTTGATTGGAGGCACATTTCCCCAAAAGATTGTGTACTTGATTTTACACTACTGGATCAGATGATTCAGTCACTTACAAGCTCGCTAGTATTCCTTTGGGGAAAGCAAACAAATGTTTGGAAGTAGCTGCGGTAAAACAACAAATCTGTATCAATTTCATCTTGGTGTTCATCGGAAAATGAATGTTTGTGTCTCATTTTATGCAAAAGTCATTTTAATGATGGATTCTCATCAGTATATTATTTTATATTATATTATTATATTATATTTTTATATATATATTTAATTACCTGGATCCTTATTATCAGGGTTGCATATGTTTAATCAGAAAATGTTTCTTGTTTGCTCTTAACTTTGTCTGAAAGTGTAAGACAAGTCACCATTTTGTACTTAGAAACAAGTGATCACACTTTGCACTTCTTTCATGAATAATCCTTATGAAATCAATGAGTAGGTGCAAGAACATCTATTCAAATGACTTAATGTATGGTGTACTGAATATTGGTTATTGACTATTGCAATGAGGTTTCCCACTCTGTGATTTATGCAGGAACTAGTTAAAAAATTTCTTGAGCAAATCTTGAAACTTTTTATATGTTTTTTTTTTTCTTGAGGTAAGACTTTGGGGCTCTTGCTTATTTGTCAATACAAGCCCTTCTGCTAGTACTGATAGTATGGAAGTTTCTCATCTTTCTTGTCCCTGAAAGATGATACTCTGCTGGCTGAGTATGGTGAGGTGTGCCCATACCCCCTAGCCCTGGGACAGGAGAGGGACAGCAGTGTTAGCTTGCAGGAGAGGTATGGGCCACTTAGCAGGGTCTGTTGCCCCCTTGTTGAGGTGGTCATCCCGAGCTGCAAATGGAGCCCTAGAGCCCTCTAACTGCGCTACTTTGTCTTTACTGCCAAAGGAAAATCATTTTTTTGATGCTAGGGCAGGTGAATGTGAAGCTTAGCTGGACATGATTCATGTATTTTATTATATATTCTGGTTTTATAAAATCTTGTCATTCTTGTTAGCTAAAAGTGTTGAATTCACTTCGTCTTGTTTTATACTGACAATAAGGTCATGGACAGCATGATGTTAGCTAAGTTGATTCCTCATAGTCATGGCCAAATGCTTTACAATTCTGTAGTTAAACAAATCCAAGTACAGAATAAGGGAAGATTGTTCCCACACTTTCATTCCGTGGGGACCCTTTAGTCCTTTGTCCTACTGATTTCTATTTTGAAAATAAATTGGAAAAATCTTTTAGAGGAAAGACTTTAGAATATGAAACCTTTGGGACTTTCCAGTTTGAGAGAAGCATAGTTTTATTTTCCTTTAAATAATAAAGTTTATTTTTTCTCTTTAAGTATTTATAACAAGTGAGACCAGGGTTTACAGTATGAAGTACAGAATTCCATTTTCCAGAATGTCCTATTACTTTTTAATTACTATATGCTTTTGAAAGTGATAATACAGAGTGCTTAATCATTCAGATTAATGAAATAATATTTGTCGGATAGGCAACTGCTTTTTATGAATGTTGGTTTATATGTTATGTATCTGACTAACAGCTGTGCATCTCATGGCTAACCTTTTATTCTGCAAATTGAAGAAGAAAATAAAAACTGGAGTAACAAAATATACATTCTTCTGAATTTTCACAATGGAGCTTTTCTCATTTTTTTTTTAACTCTTCCAGTATTAAACACAGTTTTCATTACATTTTTTTTTTTTTAATCTTAATCTGGCAGTCACAAAGCACTTGATTAATTTTAATTAAATTTTTATATTACCTTAAAAAGTTACTTTTGAAAAATGTTGTTTGGGGAATACTGTAACCAAGAGGTCATTTCACAAGATTATTACTACCCTGAAGTGCTGCTGAGATTTGGCTTTCATTTTCTCTACCTCTGGTTGAAATGTAAGATTTGAAATGAACTGATTTGAGATGTCAGAAATCAAAATAAGTTACAGGAACCAGCAAGTTCAAAAATAAAATAATTTATTTGCAATCTCACAAAATATTATAGTGAGTCACTTTTTAAAGGAATATTATACTGAAAGGCACAAAGCACTTAGCTGAATTAGGATTTTTTGGTATCAATGCAAGAAGTTGCTTTGCTGAGAAACAGATGTGTAAATCTGTCTTGTTTTCCCAGCGGGCAGTTGCTGTTAAAAGTATGCCCCAAAATACTGGGAATAAAATAGGTGAATCCTAGATCCAAGTGAGTTCCTCACACAATTAACATATAGACTGACTGTCTCTCCCTCTCTCCTTTGGGGAGAGACATTGCAAAGGAAGAACATCAGTCTGGATTAGGAGTGCTCTATTAACTTAACTTTTTTGCTAGTCTCTTATTCTGGCATGGACTCTGAAATGCATTTCCTGATCTGTATATTGCTTTTCAAATAGTGAGCTCAGAATCCCAGGTGCAGTTTCTCCATAAAGACAGTAACTGTGCAGCAAATGCTAGCTTTGGATAATCAAAAAGAATCACTTGTGACTCATCAGTATTTTAACACAAAGGTGATTATTGATGAGATGTTCTTAACGTTCTTGGCTAGTCATTTAAAACTTACTCATTATACACATATCCATCTTCCTGACTGGGCCCCAAAATGTTTGTTTTTATTGACATCTTTAGCCAAACACTAATCTTTTATTGTTCTGAT
Organism: Anser cygnoides; assembly: GCF_040182565.1. Classification (NCBI taxonomy): domain Eukaryota; kingdom Metazoa; phylum Chordata; class Aves; order Anseriformes; family Anatidae; genus Anser; species Anser cygnoides. Next base: position 26,180,093 of record NC_089880.1, on the reverse strand, counting down.
GCTGTGGAGGTGGTGGCAGTGTGTGTGTTAAGTTTTAAAACTGTATCATTGAAGATACAAAGGAAACCATGTTAACGTTAGTGTGAGTGTTGATTTAGCCCACTGAATCACCTGTTCCCTCTGCTTGGACTCCTGGGCAAGTTCACAATCATTACCTTTTAGGCTAAAAAGTAATAAATGATTTTGTTACCATTTTAGTGGAGGCTTCATCTTTTCAAAAAATGTAATGCCTTACTGTATTCCCCCTCCCAGCCCTTCTTTCCCCCATTAGGAGAGACATGAGCCAGGAGGCACTCAACAAGGGGTCTTGCCCCCAACCTGGTGTTTGGTGTCTCTGTTTAGCTCTTTGCTCTTGCTGAACTCTGATTTTGATGGAAGTTACAAGGTGGGAGTTGCTAGCTCAGAGATGCTACATCTACCTGCTCCCTGCCCTGCTGTAATTCAGGGCCTGCCCCTGTGCTGGCATTGCTGTGTGGACTACGGGCTGCATATCCCTGATTTAAAACCCAATGTACTTTTCATTAGTGCTTTTCAGACAGAATACCTTGAAGATGTTCTAGCCCTCAGTCCTGAGTTCATGAATTAAATGGTCTTCTGAAAGCCTAGTCCTAATTTTTCAAATGTTTGTCCTTTATCAAAAAATACCACCTTGATTAGCATTCAGCTCAAAAGAGACCCAGGACTTGAAGGAAAGATGAACAGCATGATTCAGACTGCACACTGCGAATGCTGTGTGTGGAGGCTTTCACAGTGCCTGCCTGCAGTAGGGAGAAGAGCCTCACTGCAGAGAGAACAGATGCATTTCAGAGTCGCCCGCCAAAGGGAGTATATTATGCTCCCTTTTTAAACTTTCCCAAACACACACCATCTGTTTCACACTAGATACTTATAGGGTTTGATCAAATTAGAAGTCATGCTGAAAGGGAAAACTAAGGTTAGCATGGACAGCTTTCTTAAAGCTACAGAAGTTGTGGCTCTGTTGCATTAAACCTTGAGTATTATGCTTAGTAAACTGGATGAAACATTGCAGGCTACTGACATTGTCATATGCATGTGTTCAGTATAGGATCAATCAAAGTAATATTAGTAAATGTAAAATTCAGAAAATATTCTATATGGTGAGAAAAGACTAGTGGTGGACATTGCGAATGGCTGATAAAAATGAGATAAAATGTTGAAGCAGATGTTGACTGGTTCAGAGTAGCTAGTCAGATATGCCTGACTGCAATAACAACTTCTGAAAACACTGGATTTCAAAGTCTTCCTTCTGGCAAAGGAAGGTAGGACCTAGCCTCAGAATCCATGCTAAGGAAGTCACCTAGCAGTGGTATGACAATGATGTGAAACTGAAACTAGCAGAGGAATGTCAATGTAGTGCAATTGAATAAGGGTAGTTTTTGTAGTCGGAAAGGAAGGGCATGGGAAGGGAGCAGAGACTTACAAGTCTTTCACAGGTTTAGTCAGGCAGCAGTCTTATGTTCGTTTCATTTCTGAGGCTCTGATTTGCAAAGGTATTTAGTCATTGCCTTGTTCAGCATTACAAAGTGTGGCTTCCATAGCTAAAGCCATGAGACTCCAAGAAACACCATCACTTCTGAATATAAATGCTGTGGTTGGATCTTAGTGTCTGTGGTTGCGTTTAAGGTGTCAGATCTTAAGAGTTATGTGGTTTTAGCCAAATCCAAAGTGAGCTTCCTTCCTGTCCTTAACCTTGGTCAGTGTTCCCTGGCAGGGGCTGGATACCAACACACAAACTGTGTGGGGAAAACAAAGTTTTGCCTCAGTTGATACTCAAGCTGCTGTGGTCCTATAACCACTGAAAAAGCGCGACAGGCATTTAGGACCAGCACAGTGGTCTTGAAAACTTAGGGCTGAGCTGTTAGTAGTGTACAAGATGTGGTACAAGTCATCTCTTTTTCCTGAGACAAAACAGTATAAAACCTGAGATGCAACTGAAGAAAGCATTATCAAAAACTTTGCTTTTGCTGTGTTAAGATTGTTTTAGTTAAATCTCAGGCATAATCACAAAGAACATATGTCACAAATTATCTTGTTTTGAAGTGTTGTTTGGTTTATCTGAGACAATTCTAAAATAGAACTATAGACACATAAAACACTTCTAAAATAATGCCAAAACACCATGGAAAAAGCTGTGTTGAAGACATTTCCAAGCCATCTAGCAGCAGGAAGTTAAGGATTTCTTTCTGTTTTGAGTATCCAAGATCCAGTCATCTCAAAAACAGTTATCTTGCATCAAAATGAAATCTCTTCTTGTATGATGGTCCTATAGTTGAGTAAACTGCCAGATGTAGGTGCTTAGTTAAAACAAATCTCAGAACTCTGATTGTCCAATGCTACTCATTATAACCATTCATTTAATGCATATTTCAGTAAAACAAGAAATTTAAGATACACTTTTAAATTATAAATGTTTATATTGGCCCTTTGGACAAGTGGGACAGAGCTGATAGAGCAAATTTGGTATAATATTTTGAGTTGTTACTCCAGTAGAATGCTGCTTGCTTCTTTATTTGCCCTCCGTGTCCCATCTCCCTCCCACCCCCCTAGCCTTCCCCCAAGTAAAAATAGGCCTAAGACAACTTGCAAGAATTTTAATTATGTATGTAGAACTTTTCAACTTAAAAGCAGAAACTCTAACCTAAAGGAGATTGTTCTTCTGTTCATTGCACTTGTGAAATCAGTAGTCATTGCAATTTCCATGCAACATCTTGATTACATTCCCTTAGATGATAGCATTTTTCTAAAAATGAATTTCCTTTTAAAAGATAATTTCAGAAGCCTACACTGACATTCTACATAAGTGGAATGTGATATTGTCAAACCAGATAATCTATATCATGAGGTCTTCACAGTATCTTCACCAAAGGACTTCCAAAGCAATTGCTGTGGTTATTCCTGAGCTATGAGCTAAGGGGATTTAGATGAGTAATATTGTCAGGATATTCTTTACTGATCAGAAATTAATTTCAGATCTTCAGGTCCATGATACATTTTGTACAGTTTCACATAGGTATGATCTAGAATATATAAATACTATACTGATACAGTGGAAGAGGAATTGGTGAAAGAACAGCACACATCTGTCAAAATTTTTATCTATACCTTGAATTATTTTTGTTTTAACCTTTCCTTTAATCTACAAGCTTCCTGCTTCAGGCAAAACAGTCTGCCTTACAAAACCATCTGCCTGGTTTCAAGAATTTCATATCAATGGACAGACCTAGAATAAGGCACTATGTAGCAATAGGCAATTTGACAGAAGCTTAGACAAATGGGAAGTAAATTAAAAACATAAATAAAATACTGTTGAGTGGAGTAATATGCTAATTATATTTTTATTCCTGATGACTGAGAGACAAGTAAGAAGGAAGGCAAAGTCACCAGTGACACTTGTTGGGAGATGCCTTGAGAACTCCATCATATGTTCTGGAAGTTTGAACTTTAAAGCTTTAAGGAACAACAACAGAGATGGTTACCCAGCTAAAACTTTGTCTTTAACATTTGCATATACTTCAGACAAACTAAATGAAAGGAGAATAAAGTTGGTTCAGTGTCAGGTTGCAGTACCAGTGTAGTACATCAAGCAAAGTCCCACTGTTGGTATTATTGGTTGTCTTTTTTATGGTATTAGAAAACATATCAACCAGCTGATGCAGCATTAGCAACTAGACCTTAAATTTAGTGCAAAATATGGCACTTTTTCTTAAATTTTTGGTAGGTCTGAGGAGTGACTGCATAATCTAGAATCCATTTCTGAACAGTAGGGAAGAAAATAGTGATGGCAAAATTTACATATTGTTACCAGAGCTAAACTTTAGACAAAGTAATCTTCCTCCAAAACAAGTGCATCTTTAGTGAGGTCAAACACATTGGTAAGCATGAGCTATTATGGTACCACTGGTGAATTCAGTAGGACATTACAAATAGCTGGAACTAGATGTGAATTGTCTGAAATGAGAAATGCTAAAATAAAGATTGCAATATAAATGTAAACAGAGTATATCTATAACATTCAGATCATCTATGCTTTGTTGCTGAACCAGTCTTTTGCTGTGTTTGTACAGCACCTTGCACAATGAGGTCTTAGTTGATAATAGGAGCGTAAGTACATACAAATATTGGTAAGCATTTCTATTCCTAGCTGAGCAAATTTAACTAAGAATGCTTTCTTCAGAAATGCAATATTGAGTGAACAGACCATGAAATCTGTCACTTGGCTTTTTTCTATAATCTATCAGTTTTATGTGCTGTTCCTGTAGTACTAGGCTTAGTTGTAATGTCTCACAGGGGCACTTTGCAAAGATACACCCTGTTTTTATTTGCAATTAGAGCTGTTGTCACTCTCCTTAAATAATGCATTTCATAATTTAAAGCAGACAGGGAAAACTAGACAAACATGAACTTAAGTGTATCTCTACAACACTCCTGTATGGAATTTTAAAATGATGGTATTGTCATTACTTTCATTGCTAAATCAATGTTCCAAATACAGTAATCAAATTTAAGACAGGGGTTACCAAAAGTTTTCACTGAAAATTGCAATGTTTGATATTATGGGCTTGTTTATAACCTACCAAGCAGCTGAAAAAAAACACAAAAAATATGCATATTTTTATAATACTTTCCAAATATAATATATTTGCCAGATCTGTAAATCTGGCAAGCCATTCCCATTAAGTTAAGAGAAGATAGTGATGGATTAAAATGGAAAGAGAACAAAGCCTCTTATGTATAGCTCCAGTCACTATGGAATATAGGTTCTTACCTACAGGTCACTAGGGACAAGGAGATTTCTTACACTGTTTTCATAGAGATTTGGATTTTGCCCACAGCAAAAAGGAGCATAAGCAAAAATCCAAGGATTTTTGAGAAAGTACAAATCTGGATGTAAACAGTTTGAAGAGCTTCTTGCCTGGCTTGATGGCAATTCCAGGTATAAGTTTCTCTTTGATGGGAGAGAATATAAAAAACAGCATTACTAGAATATGGATAAAATATCAGTGTAGGCTCGTTTCATCTGTTGACATGTGTCTCATCTTTGTTAAAAATAATTTGAATGATGTTTGAATATATATTTTTATAATGAGTCAGGGTCCAATTTGGAATTTTTATCTGAACCACATTTTCATGGTCAATGTTTAGTAATGTTAAATAGATTTATCTATTATTATTATTATTTTATTTTAACTTGCAAAGATATTCAATGCTTGGCATGGATCTTGCTTTTTAAGGTTCTATGAAATATATTGAGCTGATCAGGGTTCCCTTAAGGCAACATTTTAAATACTCTTTTGAAAAAGTTCATACCAGCAGGCAGACTGCATGTATTTAAGTTCACATAATTTTTTTGGTTTCCTTCTTTAGTCCCTTGGATCTTAGAGCTTCAGTCAGTGAAAAATCTGGTCTAGGTCTCTCTTACAGAGATCATTATAAGTGTTTTCCATAGACTTCAGCTGGAGTTAGGTTGAGCTGCATTTACCTATTCTGCAAACAGTTATATATTTCTCAGTGATATTTCTTGTACTTACCTGAATGGATCAATTAATAAATAAGAACTCCCTGAAGTCCTGTTCCTTAAAGAAATGTATTCTGACCTGTTGAAGCATATTCTCACCTTCTCAACAATCAAAGCAGTTTAATTAGACAAATGAGCATAAGTGCCTTCAAGAGTCAAAAAATATACCCGAGACAGAATTTGGGGAAACTTCCTTCTGAAGTCAGAGAATATGACACAGTAACAGCTAAGCAATAGGGTTGTAGGAAAGGAACTTAGGATTCAAATCCATATGTGACGACAATGTGTGCTTAATTATCATACAAAAATAGTGCATTGCTAACAAACCTAGAACACACTATATGGGAGTTACAAACATCTGTCTGTTAGTCAAGATTTTTAATGTACTTTCCATTCATTCTTTTAAAGTTGATATGATCACATTGTTCTTATCTGTTCTGGAAATAGTATTCCCATGTAGATATGCATTTTGCTGCCATGGAACGTACTCAGGAATCAGTCCATTTCCATTGCCCGTCATCCTGTCATCGTGCTGCTAACTGCTGTGGCCTCTCACTAAACAAACCTGGCATCTGCGGGCTCCAGATGTTGATCTCTGGGAAGAATTTTTCTTACTATAACATACGGACTTTAGTATCCCTGTCTGCTTTATTTTCTCCTTTTTGTCTTTATCAACTTGTTTGCAAGATGCTGATACGCTGTCAGTTTTTTTCAGTGACTTGTCCTGTTAGGTTCTTTATATATATATCTGTCCATGCTTTCTTGTATTTATGAATGTGTGGAGTTTTTTAGTAGTTGGAAATGTTCTTCTAGCAAAATTTCTGGATCTTCATAGTAATCTACAGCTAGTGCAGCACATCAGTCTTCTCTTGGCAGCATTCTGGGAAATTGAATATGGCATATAGAGATCTCTCTCTTTGTCATGATACTGTATCAGTTTTTGCTGTGCATTATCTAAACGTGAATGTAACCTCAAGAAAGTAGATGCTGGTGGCATCTGAGAGTAGGTAGGCAGTCTTATAGGTAATGTATAGCAAAAGGAATAGACAAAAAAGCTGCCCCACTGAACTGAGTATCAAACAATAATAGTCCAACTAATATACTGCTATGTTAGTGGGGTAATAGCACAAGAATATGGTAATCGTGAAAGGTATTACCGGTTAAAACTGAAAGATTTTAAAGAGTAATTTTTCTGGAATAATTTGTTTTATGGAAAGTTTTTGCTGAGATCATGCTAATTTCTTTCTAACTGCTGTCATTACCACTACAGTGCTGTATTTTAACAACTCTCAGTTTTGTTACGGCTGTGAACCTTTCATAGTTTCTTTGTCCTTAGGATGTCAGACATGAAAGGGAGGCAGTGTCATGCTGTTCATGAATTCTAGGTGCCTTGATCCTTGATCACTTTGTTAAATCATTAGAGGGAGGTCCCTCTGGGAATTATCAAAAGTCTCTGAAGAGTCACTTATGAAAATGAATGTACATCTCGCATAACATATATCACTTCCAATTCTGTGTAGAGTCAGGCTTCTCTCTGAAATGTTTCCGAATGTTAATCAGTAATCAGGGCACAGAATGGCACATGCTGCTGGGCTTTGAAGCTATTCCTATCATGTGATTTGTCACATCCTTAGTAACACTTTGCATGATTTTTATACATATCCTATTAGGCTTTCTTGCTTAAGGACTTTAGATTTCAGCAAAATACCTGACAGTACCCAACTGTTGGACATTCTTGAGAGTTTCACATCAGCGAAGTACAAGGTGCTGCTTGACAGCTCCAATTGACTAGAGGATTTAGAAGTGGGTTGTACTACTTGTCTCTGTTGTAATGGCACTGCTGGGTAGCTTTTCAAAATGTTGATGCACATCTGTATTCTCCAGCCTGGATACTGTTAGATTGTACCCCAACAATTCTTCCCATTTGTTTGAGAGGAGAGATCCCAATACTGTATTCTGTGTTTTGAAGTGCTCCATAAAGCTGCAGCCCATGAGTGGGCAACTAGTTTCCTTATAATGTTCTGAATTTGCTTCTCTGAAGGAAAATATATCATAAAAGTAGTATGTTAGACCTGGTCGATGTTTCTTGATGAAGTGATTTTTCCTGCAAAAGAGCAGGAATTTTTTTAATGAACACTTTCATGTACATAAAAGGACCTTTTTCAAGGAAAGTTATTTAATTTCAATCAATATTTTTTTAGCCTTATGTATTTGGTTGCTCACTATCTGTGTATGTTTTAAACTGCTTAAGGAAAAAACTAAATCCCTTTAATGTTAGGAAAAAAATAATTTCTTGTGTTCTAGTTATGGTAATTCATCTTGGCCAGATTCTTTACAAATTTTTTTTTTATTTGACCTCTAATTTATAAAAAGAATCTAAGTATAAATTACTTATTCTAATTTTTGACCTCTAAATAAAAAGAATCTAAGTATAAATTACAAATTATTCTAATTAGAAGTCCAGTGTTTCTGTACGTTTAGTTCCTATTCTGGAAATGAGAAAGGGAGTCATACAGTAACCAGAAAATCTAATAAGTGTTGGGGAGACTCTTTGCTCTGTCCACTGGCTATAGGGAATGAAAAGTGGAACCTCACTGAAAAGTCAGCTGAACGAAATATTGTAATTAAGACTAGATTTTTAAGCATGTGTTACAAGAAGCAGAGTGAAATGGGATGAGAAAATACAAAATTTCCCTTTAAGTACTCTGAATATTCTTTTTCTGTCTCATCTCTTCCTTGGGGCGATCAGAAGTTGTTTGGGTTTCTTAAACCCATAATGCAGCTATAGAAAGTGAAGTAGAAAATAATACAGCATGATTATAAAAAGTTGGTGAGGTTAGGTGGGTGTTTATCCCATTGCAAAACATTGTAGTATATGTTAGCAGTACAAAATATCAGAATGTGAGCCAGATTAGCAATAAACCATTTATTTAAGAAACAGGTTCCCATTCAAATATAAAAAAATAAAAATCTTGTGGTACTAATTCTATGTTGGAAAAATAAAATTTTCAGCAACGTGTTTTGAAACTTCAGTTTTAAGATTTTATACTCATCTTTAATAACATGCAAGTGAAGAAGCAGTTGAGACTAGCAGCTGTAAATTAGTGTTTATGATGATTCTAATATAACTGAAAAATCAAATTAGTTTTTAGCAAAGTCTAAAGCAGATTTTCACTGCATTTACAGCAATTATTTACTCTCACTTGCTGTGTGTGTATATGCACAGGGCTTCACAATATTTCTAGTAACAGAAACTGAACATTTTATGACTAATGCAACTGATTGCTTGAAGTGAATTACCAATACCTTTACTTAAGTGGTGGTGTAAATGTTACATGTTAAACAGATGTTTTTTGGTCACATATAGGGTCAGGGTAAAATTAAAAGAAAAAGAGCATAAAAATTCCTAAACCTTGTGGACAAACTATTTTGAATGAATAACTAGATCTGTTCTAACCTCTAGAGTGTATCACAAGTTTATACCTACAGTCAAAGCATCTAAAGAATTTCTAAAATATTTTAAGTCATTGTATAGCATGAACTGAATTTAGTGTCACTAAACTGATCTGATCTAGCACATTCTACATTATTCTGCTCCTCTTGCCCCTTTGGTAGAAAATCCCTCTGATAAATTCCTCTCTGGTAAACCCCTGTAGGAGTGTAAAAGAATATTATAGAAAGAGAAATTATAGAAACATCTGCAGTGGGGTTAGCTGAGCTCTTATTGAGGAGCACAATCACTTCATTTTTGTGCCAGGCTAGCCAGAAGCTGAAAAGGGAATGTGTGGTACCATTTCTTATCACACTCAGATAAGGATACTCAGATAAAGATTGCCTTCCACAGTTGGATAAGAGGCATTTACTGAAGAAATTATTCTGTAAGGAAATAACTAATGGGAAACAGACCTGCAGTGGACATAAGAAATATCTAAAGATGCTCTTGGGAAGAACTTTCAGCTATGCAATGCTAGCAGATACAATTATAGAGGATTGTGAAACCACATCTGCCAACTGAAATAACTGGCAGTGAACAAAAGATGATGAGTGAAAGAAAATAACCATTGGCATGGTTGTGAAATGCATTATCTAGTCATTTCCAGCATCTGTAACAGCAAGAGCATTCCTATTTTATTTGTGGAAGCACATGCAAGGTTCAAATCTCATGGTACAGAATGAATTTGTAGAGTTACAATATTTTCTTTTTCCAGTTTGCATTGCATCTCATAATACTGAAGAGAAAAAAAAAATCAGGTGTGTTTGTGTAGTGTCTAGAATCACAAAGAAAGAATTGTATACTCTGGAACAGGTTTTCATTTCTCTTTCATTCCCTGGAGTATGTATTGAAGAATGATGACTGGTGCATAATTTTGTCACTGGCTAAATCCGACCTGACCCTGTCAAGCTGCCAGCGTCACTTTCTCTACTTGAAGAACCAGCTTCCTCACAAACAAAACACCCCTTCCAATAAGACCTTTACCTGTGAGCACACTAGTTTTCTTTCTGTCATAAGTGACACACTGTAGCCTGAGAGGAATAAGAACACTACTAGTACTTTTTTTTTTTAAAAAAAAAAAAAAAAAAAAAAAACGTGAAAGGGGGAAAACAATTTAACTTGCTTGCAGACATGGTGACCTCCATACACAGTTGTATTGGACACAAGTAACAAAGTAGAACTATGGAAGGCCAAATCAATTCGTAAAGCAGCCAATATCTTCAAGTATGCGGCCACATCTCTGGGTAGTCTGCCTGCAAATGAGTTTCTCTTAAGGTAACTACTTGCCACCAGAAGGTCAGGTTAAGTCCGGATTTAAACATGTTCTGTGATATCACGAGCAAATATGTGCTAGGAAAAGCATGTTTTCTTTCAGGCTGGAGCTTAATCTGATGGGTATGTCTTTCTTTCACAGACAATGGAAACACATGAGCAAGTTTTCCTAAATTACAAACTAATCTACTTTCCAGTGACTCTAAAATATATTTCTGAAAGTACAAACAGCTGTCAGCTCTGGACTAATTAAAATGTTAGGATTAACCTAAGGTGTGCTGTTGTCCAAGCTTCTAGCAAATGAGAAAGGCATAGCAGAAATAAAATGGCCATTTAATGGTACTGCCCTAGAATGGAGTTCTTAAATTAAGTAAAATATCAGATGACTTTGCATGACACACTTAACCTCTGAAAGCTTCTAACTGCTGCATCCATTCCTTAACTATAAGTAAAAGTAGTGGTCCACATTATCTGAAGTAATGATGTTCTTAGCAGGTGAAGTTCAAATCTGCTACTTCTGGTTTATAAAAGCAAATGTAATTTATAATGTGGCATTTTTTAGCAGCTGCAGTAGGTGAGGATTGCTTCATCCCTACAAGATCACTATGTAGTGATGTAATCTAGTGGACTGTGTTTATATATATAAAATATGTGCATATAACCATACATCAACTTATAAAAAGAAAACAGTATGAAGGTAGCAAAATCATCTCTGTGAAAACAGGTTTAAGGATATTGGACAATCTTGATTTGGACGCCTTTTTCCCTATAAGCATAACACCAGACTTTTGATTTGTATATGCTTCATGGGCAATTCAGATGCATTTTTGTTTGGCTAGCAGCATGGTGTTTCTGAGGCAGGGACTGTTGGGTATCTAAATTCCCACCTATGAGACAAAGGTTTGCAAAGGCTGACATTGCTAAGCCATCAGCTGCGAATCCAGTTCAGCTCTGTTACATAGTGGAGTGCATAGGCCCTTGAGGTCAATCTGTTCTCTTTAATCTACTTCTGGGCCAGCTTGTCTTTTTCCCTTCTTCCTTTTTTTCCTTTAATTTCTTAGGTCTAGCTCTTGTCTTTTGTCTTCAGAAGGCTTTCTCCTCCGCAGTGCTTCATCATCAGGAAGAGAGAAATCAGAAGCATGGGAGGAAAAGCTTCTCGCTTGTTTTCCAGATCAGCAACTGAACCTAAGCAGAAAAAATGACAACTTCCACAAATCAGAACACAAATTTTTGTGGAGTTTAGTTAAGAAATTTTAACAAACTTGCACAGACATGAGCAAATTGTGATTTTATGAGTTTGTAACCTGTCTAGAACTCATACAAGAGCCATGGGAGAATTGCAGAATCTGAACATCCATTGTGGGAAGTTTTGTCTTAGATTGTTAAATGTAAAACATTAAATCATTAATTTTAACAACTGAAAACCTCTCTTAGTGGGTAAAGATTCAAGAACCTTGAAAAGCAGGTGCTTTCAATGTTATCTTTAAATCAGCTAGTTTTGCAGCTAGAGAGAATGAGCATACTAATATGTAGTTATCACGGTTAGCTTATACTAAAACAAGATTTTGGTATTTTTCTTTAAAAGTCGAAATGTTTTTTCTCTGTTTCTATCTTAAAGTTGTCCTGCTTCATTGATAATGTTATTGATTTCTGTGGAAAATAATGAGTAAAAAAATGGTTTCAAATGAAGGCAAAGAACAAATGAAATTCCTAAAAATGAAGAGCTTCCAAAAAATATATGCAAGAAAATACCAAAATCTGGGTTTTGTATAAACAAGCATTCTAACTAAAATGTTTCTCAAACTTTCCCATTAAGTGTGAGTGGGCCTATAAGTTCAGTGTGCTGATGTGCCTAGATGTGTGTGGTAAAAAATAATTGGCTAATAACTTATTAGCATCTGCAATGCATTTGGAAAAAACTGGCAGCCATTCATTGTTGGTCTGAGGGGTACTGTAAAACAAAGTGAAAATTCTGTGTTATTTCTAGAAAGATGGGCAACTGAACTTCACTTTAAACTATTGTATTATTACCACAATGGAACTATCAGTCAGCCAGACAGACATATTAACCAAGCAAGCCATAAATTCCACAAGATCTTGCAATTGTACATTTCAGGTTTTTACTTGTAGCTTTCTTAAAAGCTATTGCTCTTCCACTGGCATCTTCCCACGTATATAAAAGTTCTGCCAGCTTTGACCTTCAAAGTGGACTTTTTCCAGTTGCCTTCTATCACTTTCTGAAGTTACTGTGCATATCATTTGCACAGTGCAGCCATCATCAATCAAGCTCATGTCACTAAACACTGTTCCTATCTACTGCCCAGTGTCATCTTGGCAATGAAAGTTTCAAAAAATATACATTTGACTTCCATTGATCTGAGTTTTAAATCCATATTTAGAAAGAGCCCCAGTACAAGTTAGCTGGTATTTCCTTGCCATGAATGATTTTATCACCGCTAGGCACTCTTGTTGGTCAGCTCTTTAGCTCTGATAAGCCTATTGACAGGACTGCATGACCTATTAGGGAGACAGCTTGTGCATACCCCTTCATCACATTACCAGACCTGTGGTCATGGCTTGCGTGGACTTTGGTTACATGGCTAGTGTAGGAAGGTTATTGCAGACCCTCAGAATACTCAAAACAACTGATCTCCTGTATCATGTTACATGACTACCAGCTCTTGGGAGCTCCTCACAAGAGGGAAATAGGATATATTAACATTAAAGCGGGAAAATATACCCTACCATTATTGCCAGTCATGGTGTGCATAGATCATGCCCATCAAAAAAAACCAAAACAATATTGGCAGAAAAATTATGAGACTGAAATACTGATAGTTCGATGATGAAAAAGGGCCAATGCAAAGGGGAGAGTGGGAATAAGGAGAGCCCCCAAAGAGAGATATAACTTCTAGGAAGGTAGGCCCATCGATGGGGTGTCTTCACCCCTGTAGATTTCGACCAGCTTCCAAACACCAAAGCTCTTCCCTGATCTTGGATCTCTCCTCAAAATACCAATAGCTCCTTTTCTTTCTTCCTTAGTCTCTAAAAAGTGAGGACAGTTGGTAACAAATTCAGCTAATGCTAAGGGCTTAGCACATAACTCAGTGCCAAGCAAGTGCGTATCCCTTCCTTGTAACCTTGCATATGAGAAACCATACTGTACTAAATGCCTATTTCCATCCCCAAATCTGCTGTGCTGCTGTTGTCCTTCCTTCCTTACTGCTGCTATGTAGTAGCTTAGTGTTTAGAGCCTTTCACCTAAATATGGGAAACTTGACTTCAGTTTCTATCTGACAGGATTCAAGATCTCATTCCTGGATGAGGTCTCTAATCTAGAGACAATTTGGAAGAGACAAGAGAATAACCTTGCCTCTCAGAGCTTCTCATTTTTTTTGCCACACAGTGAGAGCAAATGTAGGCCTGAGTGTAACCTTGTGGCTCTGTCTTGCCACTGTGAAGCAGAATGGCCTAGTTTCCAAAGATTTTATCCTTATTAAGTGGCTATTCAATGTAAAATGCAAAACAGTCCTTGAGAGCACAGACAACCATAATAGGTGAGTGTCAACCTGAGGACTAGCACTGAGATACTTCCTTTCCCTTTTCTTCCCTCCTGCTTCTTGGAGCCAAATCCATTTCAACAGAAAGAACCGAAAGAGTCTCCTATGCTACCCTCTAGCACTAAGGGGTAACATACTCTACGAGGGGTGGGCTGAGGTCTCCTCAAGAGAGGTAGGCTTCGGAGGCAACTCCTGCACATCTTTAGTGTGAACACTTCAGCTGTAGTGCCTTTCTTCATGATGAGTTTTGTGAGGAAGAGCTTGTCTGGAGCTCACAGGAAAAAATCCCAGCAAAATGGGGCTTATATGATGGGGGAGGGGACTATATGATGAGCTTGGGGACTGGCTTCTGGTCTTGGCTCCTCCTCTCCCATTCTTCGTTTAGTGGTGGCAGTCAACGTGTTTCATCTTGCGTGCTGGCTAGTGGTGATGCTGGTCTTGAGCACCTCTAGCATTGGATGAGGCTATGCCTTCCCAGTAGGTTTTCCATAGATCTGTAAGACTTACTGCCTTTTTTTTTTTTTTTTTAAAAAGTCTCATATTTATAATACAAATTTTGCTGCTGAAGAGAAAGTGTTGTGCAGCTGTGTTCTGTTACCCAGACACTCATTTGAGCCTTTCTGTATTAGAGTGTAAATTTGGAACACACATGCATAAGCAATAATGCATTAGTAATTGCTTAATAACTTATTAGAGTCTAACTTCTGTTGAGACGCTGGGGAAAAGCTACAGCCAATTAGTTGTAAGAGGGCGGTGGAACAAAGTTAAACTTTAAATTATTGTTGGAAAGGTGAGCTGATAGACTTTAGACTAAACTAGTGTATTAGCACTACAATAGAACTATCAGCTTTGTATGAAACATTAGTATGACAAATTAGTGCTTTGATCGTGCTAGATATAACCATATTCATTTGTTTAATTAAACAATCTAGGCTTTTCTTGGTATGGGTCATTTTAAAAAATGTTAAAAATAAAATTAAACACATAATTAAGCTGACAAGAGATAAAGACCCTTGTGCAGCAAGTTGAAGGCAGTTAATTTATAAGGAGCCTGGTCCCTGAAGGCTGTGTAGTTTATTAAAGCTACTGAGGCAGAGATGTGATAAAATATTTTATGTAGTTCTTTAAAGGCTAAATTGCTCTGACACTTTTAAAGTCCATGGGATACAGTCAATTAGGATGTCTCGTTATCATGTTTTTTCCTCATAAAGTAATCTAAACAAAATCCATGGTTATATTGATAATTTCTTATAGTTGCTGCAGTAACCTTTTTCCAAATATTTCACTGTGATACATGTAATGACCCTCATCGCCCACTCTGGTTGTGATAAAGCACATCAGAAATGTTGTGTCTGTCCCTACGTGACTAGGTAGAGATGGCACACTAACAAGAAGAGGGAGATAAGTTGGAATTTCAGTCAAGATCTAAAAGCCATCTGGTCCTAGAGGTTCCCAGGTTCAGTCTTCCACAGATAATCTTAGACCTATCAAAGCAAACGCATGTGAAGGTGCTGTATGAGGGGAAAGAATGTCCTCCTTTAGATGCCTGGAGCTGGAAGAATATTGATTAGGTATTTTCCAATACTTCGGTCTGGATTTGAAAATAAAGGGTGTTAAAATGCCTGTAAGAAAATGTATTTTGGATAGTTTAGTTTCTTTTCATCAGCTGATGAGTCTATGTTACCAGTTAATGATCTGCTTTCTCTTAGGGTTAGAAATATGTGTGTAGGTTTAGAAATGAGTTTTAAGAGGTAGTTGCAGTAATACTTTTATTTGTGGCAAATGTTTGGCAAGTTTTCTCTCTGATATTTCTGGGGACTGAAGGTGTTATTTTTCCTTTCCTTTCTAATGGGATATTTCCAATTTCTGTCGCTGCTGCCTTTCAGCAATCTTATGTCAATTCTGTCTTTTATCAAGATCATAGGGGCAACTACTAAACTTCTACTGGACTTCAGAGAGTTTTTTTATATAACCCACCACTTCTAAAATGAACAGGAAGAGGTGGAAAAAAAAAAAAAGGATAACAAGCCATATTCTTGAGAAAAGGTAAGGCACTACAACTATCAGAAAGGGATTTAAACCAAAACAATTACTTATAAAATCTCCTCATTTTACACAGACAAAGATTTCCAAAGGATATCTCACTTCATAGAATAAATCAAGTAAAATCATTCCCCACGTTTTATACCCCTGGTCATCTCACCTCCTGAAAAGATTTTTTTTCTTTTTTTCTCATCTGATGAAGGTTCTCTGAATGCCAAGTCCTGTATTTGTCATACTGTGCAGTGTGATGAGGGGGGTTGGATGGGGGTCCCCTGTTATAATTTATTGAAGCATTTTTACATGCCCATAAATGTCTAAAAATACCCACCTTTAATAGAAGTATATTTGCAAACACCTTTATAGAAATTTCTTGATCAAATAGAATTTTATCTGGATTTTGCAGTGTCTGTGGGAGTTTTAGAAGCATCACTTAAATCAAAGTTGAAAATTTTGGGGTATTTAACCATTTGTCCATAGCAGTGAGGTTTGCAACTGTCAAAGCCATGTTAAAGAACTGCAGCCAAATACTCCATTACAAAATATCCTTAAAGAGAGACAGAGGGAGCGAGAGGGGTTGACTGCTCAGAGATGGGTTATTGTTTGTTCTGTAAGCAATGGACCAAAGCAATGTATAGCTTAATATCCATTTCTGAAGCTTCTTGTGCTGGGTATTGTAAAGCTAGTAACAAATCACCTGAGACTTAAATTCACTACTGCTCAAGATTTGCTTCTTTCTCATGTTTTAGGGTGGGCCTATCCAGCACTGAAAAGAGAAAGAGATGCACAGATTTTCTACTAAACTTTTTTGGGGAAAAGAAGTCATGCAAATGGATTGATTATATTAACCTAGAGCTCCTGCCAGGCCTTATAGCCTGTCATACTCCAGATTTCGGAGATCTGCATTGCAGATCTTAAGGACAGCCTCAGATCACAGAAAAATAACTAGCAATGAGGGATTCCCAAATGAATTTTCGCTGTGTCTGCAGATTCTTTAGCTTTCTGAACTTCTATTACTTTTGACTGCAGGTCAGTTTTGATTTATCATTTCAACTATAGTTTCTATATGAACATAAAAAGAATACAAATTTTTCTTCTATCTTATTTGAGCCTGATAGAGGAAAAAACTCCTTTTGACTGAAAATTTCTTACTAGTTAATTATATTCAAGTACTCTGTGAGGTTGTATTCACAATATTTATGAAAAAGATTATTATACCATACTTTAAAAAGATGTATGCAGGGTAAACAAATTGTTATAAGTAAATTTTCCTTTTGTTTAGCATAGGAATTTTTAAAGCATTGAAGTTCATGCTTGAATGCTTCTTTTTTTTTTTTTTTCCATAAAAACTACTATGGTAGATGAAACTGAATATTCAGTATTTGAAAGTAAAGGGAGAGATTTGGTTCACTGTGGGATAATGAAAACTGAAAAACAATTATGCTACTGCAATCAAGATCTTAGCTACAAATAACTAATTTCACTTCTCTTCCAATGCTCCAAAACATAGTGCTTATTGTTCTTAAAATATTTATGTTTTTGAATTATTTACTGAGCAAAGAACACTTGCAGTCCTTTAACATAGAAGGAGATGAAAGATTATTTCGTGTCAACATAACAGAATACAATAATAAATCCATAATGTAAATAATATGCCTCAGAAAAGAATTGTGTATTATTAGTATGTGACTAGGTTGCAGCTGGGCTCTCCTTGTGATAATATTTTTTCTAGCATTGTGGAAATACTTGGTTTGAGTGAACAAAGTAATCCAAAGTCTTTCTGTAGTTAGTTTCTTTTAGAAAGATACTTGAGATAGTCACCTTGTACTAGTTTTAGATTTGATTGCAGAAAAGATTTGAGAATATGAAAACTAGCAAACAATGATTTTTTTTCAATTTCTTTAGTTGTGGATTTGTAATATTGATGTGAGCACTGTGAATTCTGATATCTTCTGTTGTTTTGCTTGGGAATAGTGGGTAAACAATCCTGTTCCTGTCTAGCCACGTGCCACTCTTTCCTTCTAATTTTCTTCACAAAATTTCTTATTTTTTTCAGTGATACTGTCTCTTTTATTTCAAGTATATTGAAAAAAAAACCAGCAACAATGAAAAGCATTCCTTAAGGGGGGTGTGGGGTGTGTGTGTGTGGGGAACCACAAAAAACAAAAAAAAAAAAAAACAAACAAAAAAACAGAATCAGGATATTTCTATATGGAATTAATTACATTTGAAAACATTTTGCCTGTTATGTATTTCTCCCTCTCTTGTTTCTGTGTAATTGGCATAGTCCCTTCCTTGCCCCAGTTTTGTCCTGAGCTGTGGTAGTACTCTTTTTCAGAACGGAAAGAGCTCAGGGTGCAGGGAGTCCTGGACACTTCTATGTAGGAAAATATTTAGTTTCAGGATGTTGAGACTGAAGGTTTTGTTTTCCTGTTTTTCTTTAAACTGTTGTATGTCTGAACATTATGATGCAATCAGAAATCAAACTTGTGCTGTATACGTCTTGGAAATTCCCTCAGAATTTGAGACAATTTAGAATAAACTTTCTGAGAATGTGAGAATTACTAGCTTCATCCAAATACAAGTATCTATAGTCTGGCCCTCATTTTGTAAAACCCTAAGATTTATGCAGTTGGAAATTCTCTTTCTCTAGTTTAATCTCAGTGGAAGTGTGTATGGCCATGCAGTCTTCCACAGGCTGCAGATATCCAGGCCTATTTATGACGGAATAATGCAGAATGCTATGACAGGGTTGAGGTCAGTATGCTGGCTTTTGAATTTGCATTCCAGCGCTTCCTTCCATCAAAATCTAACCCAGTTAATCTAACATTTTGCATCTTCAAACTCATATTAAAAAAAAAAAAGAAAAAGGCAGCTCTATTTTTAATGCAGAAGCCAAATATAATTCTGTACATCTTTCCAAAAATGAACAATATCCAGCATAGAAATTGACACTGTGGAACAGAGCAGGAGTATAGCCAGCCAGTAATCTCTGAGAGCTGGCAATTTAAAATCATTCATAGGCATCCATGGAATACATTTCTCACATGGTGGTTTCTTTCTAGCCCCAGCAATGATGACTAAGTATTTTAAAAATCTGAAATATGGGACAAAACAAAAAGAAAGGGTAAATGTTCATAGAGAGGGGATAATGATCACAAATGTTTTCCTTGTGTTTCCTGCAGAAAGGCCTGTGAATGGGGCCTCAGACTATATCCTGCTGTCATTGAAACCAATTAGATTTTTTGCATTAACTTCAGTAAGAGCAAATGCAGGCCCCTGGAGATGAAGATTGCTGTCAATATAGTATAAAAACTGTTTCATTTCAGGTCATAATGGAGACAGAGATGTGATTCTGTCTTCTAATCTGGTGTAGGGTTTATATAATGGAAGGAGAAAGGCACTTTAATCTGGGGGTTACAACAATTATAGTTTGTGTCTTCTAAAAAAATCACATGGGAATTGTTCTATTATAAAACTATTGAGAGTCTTTCCTGTACTAAAAGAACAATCATATGATTTCGCAATTACTGATTTTGTGTAGTCAAAGAGTAGCTGAAGCACATTCCTTCTTTTCTATATTAAGAAGAACAGATACTTTAAAAAAGCTGCCATTTTTTTTATTTTTTTTAAGCATTTTTGGGGGTATACGAAATTTGAAATGCAAATGGGAACTTTGTTTCCCTAGCCCCTGCCTAGAGGTTCAGGGTCTTGAGAGATGTGGGAAGACTGACTGGCAGTGAAGACAGGCAAAGAAGTTATTGAGTACTTCAGCCTTCTCCATGTCTGGTGTTGCCAGTTCTCCCTTCTCTTTTACCAGAGGTGGTACACTCTCCTTGGCCTTTATTTTCTGACTAATGTCAGAAAATCAAGAATCCCTTCTTGTTATTCTTTGCATCCGTTGCTGAATTCAGTTCCATCTGTCCAGACAGCAAATGGGTGCTTCAGTGCTTCTCAGCAAGGCTTCTCCAATTACTAACACCACTCATGCTTTTTCGATGGCATTGGTTCTAATACAGGTGGTTGGTTGGTCCAACGTTGTACAGTTGTCCTTTCCTGGGTCTTGACTCACGCACTCTCCTTTTTCCAGTCCCAGAGTATTGTGTCTGTTGTGTAGGGGCACCTTGGGAGCAAGGGGGTGACTCTTTCTGCTCTGAGCAAAGACAAGTCCAGTTTCCCTTGTCTTATGAGTCAGTCAAGACTGTCAGCTCAGAGGTGGAAGCTAGCTTGCCTTCCTTTTGGGAGGACTGAAGGCAGGGCTGTCGGTCTGTGTCAGCGCACAGTATCACGAATCAACCTCATGGTTGGATTGCTGGATACTATATTGTTTGGTGATTTCCCTTTGCATCATGGCAACTTGCTTGAAAAGTTTGTCCAGCTGAGTGCACTTGCACTCACGACACCCACCTCTGCCTCCAAGCCCTAGGGGGACTTCCAGATTCTGGAGTTCCCTGCAGTTGAGGGTCTTGGGAGGTCTTTTGGGGTATAGGTGTCTGCCTGGGGTGGTTGTGGCCTTTCTGGGTTTCAGCCTCAGCCTGGCACTTGCAGCATGTGGACACCATTTTTGGAGTATATGGATAGTCACCTTTTCCTCTGAAGAAATAGTTACCAGTAAGAACATATAATTAACTTATTGCCATGCCGAAGTAAATCTAAAGTCTTTATTCTGTCCATTGACAACTCAATGGATATGGCTCTAGATATCCTTATAATTATGTAATTTATCAAATAATGTCCATCTTTAATATTAGCATCTGTGAAATTGAAGAAAAGGTATGTGCAGGTAACAGGAATCTAAACAAACTTTCTTTCGTTGCTTTTGGTGCACAACCTGTGTACAACTTTGTGCAAAAATTCTGTTCTGCAAAAGTGCTTTGAGTATATTTCTTGCCTATTTTTCCCCTCAAGTTAGGAGCAAAATTAAAAACAAAAATCAATATTTATGTTTGGAAAAAAATCCCTCATTTTTTTCTTTTACAAAGACAATCATGCTTCCTTCAGAGAGGAAATAGATACTCTGCAGCAAAGCCTATGACCTTGGGAACTCCTGTAACCACAGGCAGAAAATAACATGATTCTTGTTAGCCATGGCTGAACACTATTAAATAACGTCAGCACAACTGACCAGCTTGTTTAAACCATGTCCTAAAATAAGAAACTGAAAAGAATTGTCAGCTTTGTTCTTCAGTGGCCAGAGTTTGCTTGCTTCCAGCCAAGCAGGCTTCCAGAAGACCTCGGGCTTGTAGCTGGTTGGAGAGAGGCTGAAACCTGCAAGATTTTAGGAATGTTGGCATCCTGCTGGCCTGGGAGGGACCAGCACCATAAACTAAGCAGCAAAAAGTAAGGCTGGTCGCTGGAGTTGGTAGACAAGCAAGAGCACTAAAATTCTTCCTGAAATTTGCTGGAAGACTAGAAATGGAACTATTTCTACAAAGTGCCTATATTTTGATATTCAGTGAAAATCATACATGAGATTTCTGAACAGTTTTACTTAGGTGTATTCAGAAGCATGAGAAGTGAGGATGTAACACAGTGTAGCCTCTACTAACAATGTTACTTCTATGAAATAAGCCTGATGGGACCTCTGTGGACAGATGGGGCAAACACCTTAACCCTGACACGTTCAGGAGCAATTTCTATCATCCAAAGTTGTTGGGACAAATGGAGCCCATTTTGAAAAATGTGTCTAGAGGCTGCTGATACTATGCACAGATAAT
Organism: Anser cygnoides; assembly: GCF_040182565.1. Classification (NCBI taxonomy): domain Eukaryota; kingdom Metazoa; phylum Chordata; class Aves; order Anseriformes; family Anatidae; genus Anser; species Anser cygnoides. The sequence goes on along the minus strand of NC_089880.1, from coordinate 26,158,475 downwards.
CTGCCTTGTTTTGCTTCACAAATCAGAAACAGATACAGTCAGTGTGCTATAAAATAGCACATGAAATTCAACATAGGCAAATGTCAGGTGATGCACATGAGAAAAAATAAAATCCAAACTTCAGGTACTTATGATAATATGTTTTGATCTTATACTGAAAGTTTTGGAACAAGGTATTCCAATTACAGTAGGTAAGTTTCAAGGGTATCAATTCACTAATGGTCAGAAGGCAACTCAAATGTTAGATATTAGATAGGTAGATACATAAGGAGCGTAACAAAATGGAGAATTACACTATTATGTGAAAATCCATGATCTGCCGGCACCTTAACTAAGAGAAGCTCGTGTGTCGTGTCTTTGTCGGTCCCCTCTGCACTCTGCCTGGCCCAAGTCTCCAGAAGGACATAACTGAACTAAAAAGGGCTCCATGGAAGTTTCTAAAAGATAAGCGAAGCTTTGGATGAGTTTCTGAATTAGAAATGATTAAATAATTGAACATCCTTCAGTCCTGAAAAGAGAAGACTGATGGTTATGATAGTAATCTATAAAATCAGAGAGAGAACTGATAAGACTCAGTTGTTCATATTCTTTTCACAGTATCTTGTCCAAGAGCCAGGGGAAATAAGATGAAGGTAGCAAAAGGCAGATTCAAAACAAATAAAAAGACATGGATTTCATGTAGTGGGTAGTTGATCTTGCCAAAAGAATGATGGATGCTAGAAGTTTCTATTGGTCTAAGGGGAGACAAGGCAAGTTCATGGAGGAGAAATTCACAGAAGGTTAACTAAACACGTAGGTATCATATCTAGTTCAGGAAGTCCCTAAGTTGAAAATAAGTGGAGCCTGGGTGAATATTAGGGGAAATATCATTTATACCTGTCCTGTTTCTATACACTTCCTTACTTGTGGCCACTGTTGGAGACAGAATGCTTCACTAGAAGAGTCTTTGGTCTCACTCTGTACAGCTGTTTTCAGGTTCTTAACTGCTTCCCAAATTCACCTGAATTTGAGGAATTGTGTATTCTGTATCCTCAAAAATGCTATTAAACACTTCATACTTGGAACAGTAAGTCTAAATCCAAAATGCAATTTCTGACCTTGATGTGAACCTTTTAAAATGTGGATGGGAACAGAAATTCCCTGGTAGTAAAGATATCATGGTAATCAAACCAAAACTCTACCTGAAGGTGCAAGTTATGGGAATATAACCCCCCCAAAATTTAACACTGATTTCCCTTTGCTGGTTCCCCTATACTTGTTTGTAATGCACTTTTAAGAAGTTTTTAATGTACGGATTACTGATTTGCAGAAACTGTTAACTTTATATTGAACAAAGTATAGGGCCATTTTAGACAATGTGCTTTCATTATTGACTAGATTGTCATGTAAAGTCATAGAAATGCAGTGTGTATTATTAAAAATAAAGCTGTCAATTTATGTCAGCAATGTTTCAAATGAGGAGTACATCAAGAGGCACATACAGACAGACACAGACTTCACTGTATCTGGCAGGCCAGGCGTCTATAGGATAATTTTATTGAAACTTTTAAGTGGGGTATTGCTTTCATTACCTTTATTGTTTCCTTCCAAGGCATGTTTATTTATATTTTTATATTAAAAACTTTAGGTAAAATATATTTGAAAATGCTTGCAAAAGTAAACCTGGATCTTGACCTTATTCTTATGATTTGACACAGATAAAAAGTGGAGTCTGGAAAAGGGGAAATATTTGTAATAATCTGTGGAATGTTTTAAGAATTAGTTATGCTTGTTTTTGAAATTGTAATTATATAAATTTTAGAAATTATTCTTAGAACTATTTGAGAACTGAAAATTATTCACAAAGAAAAAAATATCTGAATGCTAAGCAATATATGTAATTGTAAACAGGCAAACAAAAATTCCAGATGAATTTGAGTGACTAAAAAGCTTTTTCAAGGCTGCTTTATTAAAATGAAGGATCTGGAAAGTGAAATATCGATCTCTGTCAGATTCTCATTTTATGCTATTTGTTAGTGGTACACTGGATGTAGCCAGTGTGTGAACTCAGGGCTAGCCATGCAGTGATGAAACCCTTGCCAAGCTCTTCTGTGAGTTTTCCTGGCTGGAGATTCCCTGTGTGATTCTCAGCAATGGTTGCGTGTGATCTGCACGGAGCTGGTCATGACCCCTTCCCATCCATCCCCATCTTCTGGCCAGTAAGTTGTCTTAAGCACAGTTTTGAAAATGAGTTCACAGAGGGTGCTGTTTTTCCTTGAAAAAAAAAATGCTGCATATTCCACAAGGAAGATAGGGATTACAAAGAGGAGAAAGGGAAAATGTCTATGATGATTGATGGAATGGGCTATGAATCCACTGCTGTTAACAACATAAGGTTCATTTCATAAGGCATCAGGCTCCAATTCATAAAACAGCCATTGCCACTTTGCAGTACATCCTGGGCAGTCACCACGCAGCCTGTCTGCTCGTGCCTGACAAATGAGGTGAGACCAGCCTCTGTTAAGACAGACCCATGTGGGAGCCATCATGCTAGATCTGGGAGCACTTTGTGAAGGAAAAGGTGGCATAATCTACCGTTCATGCTGCAGATCTGTTTAGAAACATCTGTGGCAGGAAACAAAACTACAAGTATTTCCCCTGTCTTTAACTCATAGCTCGCTACTGATTTCCCTATTATTCTACGAGGGTGGATGAGCATGAGGTAAATAGAACCCAATGTTACCCTATTACATATACAGTTTCTTTCAGTATTTACTGTTTTAGAAAAATAGTGTAATTTCTTTTCATTCATTTCTACCACTTATTATGGAAGCCTTTTATTTTGGCATCCTTGAAGCATAGGTATGATGTGATATCTTGTACTAAGAATCATTTTCCCCTGTAAAGCTTTTGAAGCATTACAGAATCTCATTTTTTCTAATCAGCACTCTAGTTTCTTGTGGGCTAAAATTAGGCTTCCTGTCTCTGGCATGCGAGGCGTCAGTGTGTGTGACCTTCAAGCTGCCATCCGGCCTTGAAGTGCAATTTTTGCATCGGGAAATCTAGAGGCAGCAGCTTTACCCTTTTTTGCAGCAGCAGCAAGATCATCAGAAACAGTCAACTGAGCAGCAACTGCAGGCGTATCACTCACGGGGAGCCATGTTACTGTGGTGCGCAGAGAGCTCTCTAGCACTGAAGTGCTGACGTAAAACAGGGCTGATTCTCCACTGCTCCCTGCATTCTTGCAAGGTGACCAGCCCAGAATTTTGCCATGAATATTAATGGCTAAACTATAGAATGATGAAGAATCAATACTTTAATCTGCATGCGGATAATGTGCATTCCTTATGCATTACAAAACTGCTGCACTACAGTGTGTCTGAATTCCACTTATACGCTAAACTCATCTGCAAGCTCTCTCCTTTTGAATTATGCATATATTACACAGCCTGTTGCCTACAACAGATTTATGACAATCTCATTGCACCTATGCAAATCTTTTTTAGTTTTAAGAATCAAGCATTTAATGCCTTTTCTCTACTGAGGGAGAAAAATCATTGCGCAGAAGTGGATACAAAAAGGTTTTATTACTCACGCCATATACTCTTACTAACTTTCATATTAGTTCCACATTGTGTCTGGTCAGTCAAATGACCGTGTTCATGATGCTCTCAGCACTTTGTTCACTGCAGCTACAGAAAGGCTTTTTGCCCTCTTTTTCTTTCACATATCAAGCACAGCAGCTGATAATAACAGAACTGAAGTTACAGCTCGGTAATCAGTTTTTTAGGTGATTTTAATTATGATGGATGAAGAAGAAAAATGGCAAAAACATGCTTTTGGTAGTACTGAGCAAATATGACATGGAACCAATACACAGAGCTTATATTACAGATCTGTCAAATTACCCAAGGATAATTTGGGTAGCTGGCAGATTCCCAGCTCATCAGTTCAGTAGCACAGGCAACACATGCCGGTTAGTTTTGCTTGGGCCTGACATATAAATGTCTGACCATCACCAGAGCAGCTTAATTGATAATGGACATCTGATTTGAAAATAGGTGTGTTCCCCTTTAAACGGTGGCTGTCACATTGCATCACGTCACATCACATATGTCACGTCATGTCCCATTAAATCACATTAGGTGCTGGCATGATGCAAGATAGCATGATGAGGGGCTAATGTGATGTGACAGCTAATACCTGCTAACAATTTGAGTTGGGGGGTGTTCAGACGTAGGCGCGTGCCAGGCTTCAGCCGAACGTGTGTGAAAGTGCACGAGGTCTCTACTCAGAGGTTTCTTCGAAGGGTAACCGCAGCAGCTGCCCAGCTCCATCCTCATAAGCAGCAGTGGCATGTCATGTCAAATGACTTACGGCACCTTAAGGGACCGGCTAAGGAAAAGATTAAGGGCTGTCTTTCTGACATGCAGAAATTTGACATATATGGCTTTCATTTTGCAGCTTCTGGCCCATTTTAGGTGCCAAAGCACTCCGGTGGTTTGCCTAATATGAAAGCTTAATTTATAAATCAGATGAAGCCTTGATTAACACAAGAAAGTTCAGCTAAGTGATCTACTAGAAAATTTTCAATAATCTGCAAAGCACGCTATACTGTTTTAATGATCGGGTTAAGCTTTCACACAGTGTTTATACAGCACCCTCTGGGATCTCCACAGGTTAAATTACAGTATATGCAAGAGTGAGTTATGGCTTGAGTAAAGGCAACAGGGAAAGAACAGAACGTGCAGCTTCCATTTTTCATTGCTTGCACTACATTTGCAGCAATGTCAGTAACATAGACCTTGGGGAATCGGAGTCATTGCGAAATCACAGGGGAAATTTCTCATGTAGCTCTTCCCAAATATTGATTGTTAGGCAATCTTTGAAACCTGCTATGTAAAGAATTTTTTGCTTGTAGACTGCAGGGATGCAAAGGTTTCTAAGTTAAACATAATGCAAGATAAAAAGTCTGCTAATTGGTGAGGTTTTGCCTCGGGACTGTTGTTGTTGCTTTCTGCACTAAGTCTTATTAAAATCCCGAATAATTCCTGTGTCCTGCATTATCCATTTAAAGAACTGATTAGGCTATGGGATGGTTTTTTTTTTTTTTGTCACAGTCCATTTTTTTTGGACCCTAATTTAATGGGAAAAACACCAGTCATTTTCTGGAATTGCTACGACACGATCATTTAGAGTATAATTTAAAAACCTGGAAAAGTCTGCATCAATCATGCATGTACAATAATTGCTGTGATAGCTGTTTCTGGGTTCTTAATTATTATGAAACATTAGGACTCTATGTCCTTTTGTAATCCTTCTTGATAGCCTTTTAGCTTGCACCATATCTATGTCATATCCTCCACTTCATAGAGCATATCAGTCTCTGAACAGGTAAGTCCTTTCGAATGCTTTTCAATTGTGGCTTCCTTGGGTACTTCAGGAACAGTTAGAATGGTCATTATACCAAGAATAACCATTTTTCAACTAATTAAATTGATTCTGATAAATCTCAAAATGTCATGACTTCAGCTGTCTGGAATCACTTGTGGGAAACTCTAAATTGATGCTGATCATTAATTACAGATTTTCACCCCTTTCTAGGGTTTACTGTAATGGGATATGGTTAAGATCATCCTTTGAGAGTAACTTGGAGTCTGCAGCTTGTGCAGAGTCCAGCAGGCCCCACTTGGTGCTGTTGGTTAGACTGAACCTATGTTTCAATCTCGAGTAACCTAACCTCTGTTTGAAATTTTAGAGATGTTATTTGTATATTCTCTTCCTTGTTGGCTGTGTAAGATTTGTCCTACAAGTCGCTACTACACAGCTGAGGAGCTGCACTGGTTTTTAGTGTTACAGAACTCCAGACTCTCTTAAAGGCGATGTAACTTGATGGAACAGTAGGATGAGAGCAGCAACGCTGTTTTGAGGAATTGGTGTGCTAAAAGCCAAGCCTTCCTGTTTCATTGCAGTGATGGAATTCAGTTGAGCTACTTCCTTGCTGCTGTATTAAGATGGTGTAAATTCCACTTACGTCTCTGGTTCTTGTGCTTCCATTTGACTTAGTCACCCTGAAAGCCTGGAGCCAGTGAAGATGAGATTCCAGGGGCAATGTCTGGGGTGGAGTCTGAGCGACTCGCAGATGGCACCAGATGTAGGTGCCCAAGAATGCTGAGGATTTTTGGTAAAGCGTGTACAACTCTCACCTTTTGACGACATGCCAAAATCTGTACACGGTGCAAAGTACATCATTTTGATTGGACGCTCTTCCAGTCTTCCAGTGATTCATTACTTTGAATGTTTTTCTTCTATTGAGCGTGGCTGGTGCAATTTGTTCATTTAATCCAGTTATTTATTTATTTTCACTTTTAATTTGTTGTGATCCTAGAGACTATGGTTTGTGGATGCATCAAATAACTGAAAATATGTTATCACAGCTGTTGTGTTACAGCATAAACAAAAAACAAGCTAACAGTGGCTTGTTATTTTAAATATATAATAATTTAAAAAATATATTAGGTTTTAAATATTCGATTAACATAAATACCAATAAATCCCTTCCAGACTGTAATGCAGATGTGCAAGCTGTATAATATTTGAGTTTACCAGTAGCAATACTGACACACTGTTCTGGTTCATATCATCACCTATGTATTATCTGTCCAGTCTCCATTATACATTTTTTGTCTCCACAACTCTATGAAAGCTTGCCATCCCTCCTCTCCACTCTTATCTGCTACTGTGCAACTAGATCCTGCTCCTTGCTGTGAATCAGATGTGTCTTTCCCATCATCCTTTTCTGAAATAACTGATGTTTATGATTGTCACTTAAGTTTTGGTTTTTATTAATTTCCTAGCCAAATGGTCGTCGTTTCCCTGTTCTATACATTCTAATTCTGCTTATTAAAATAGGGAGATCTCATTTGAATACCTTATTTTCTTTCAATCCCCAGCAGACCCTCCACAATGCATTCCTAGTTTTTTCTTATTCCACAAACCAGTATAGGTTGCATATGGATAAAGGCAAAAATATACATTAGTATAGGGAACTTAACTATTGAATGAATAATCTGCAGGGAGATGTTTTGATGGTATGGTAATTTAGACACTGTAGATGATGTACCAGGCTAAATTCTGCTGCCCTTGGCACTCTTACCAAAAAAAAAAAAAAAAGGCAAAAAAAAAAGCAAAATAATTCTCTTAATTTCAGTGGAATGACAGTAAGGAGGACTGAAGTTGGCCTACTGAGTTATTTTTATAGAACTGTTTTAAAGACATTCTCTTCTACGTCAAAGTCAGCACACAAAGACAACAATCCCACGTATGGTGTCATCTGATAATGTGACATGGTTTTTTTTGTTTTGTTTTAAATGTCTTTTGTTCCTACAGCAACTTGAGCATCCCTTCAAAAAGCAATTTGCTTTGTTATTCTATGTTGAGATAAGTATTTGGAAAATGAGTACTGTGGGCCAAATGGTCTTTTCCTGTTCCGATGCTATTTCATGTTCTTCATCTCAATTACAGTAGGTCCTATGGAGATAACTGTGCAGAGGATCACAGTAGCAGTGGGATAATGATGAATGTGAATGGCTGCCTGTAGTAAAAGCCCCAGGTGATGGGGATTTGTGCAGTATGCAAGCGTTTTGTTTCTAGATGCTAACATTTATGCCAGTGCTTACCAGTGTGACTGGTTATAACCCAAAAATTATTGAAAAAAAGTGCAATAGCAAAGGTGCGTAATAATTCAAGTGCTTTTGTGTTTCAGTTTTAAAACATGATATATTAGTGTATTTTTTTCTTTTTCCTTAATCATTTTTTACAGTGCAGTTTGGAATAATCTTTTTCTTTTCCAGTGTGAGACACACAGGGTTGTGAATGAGTTAAGAAATTTTTGTCCCTAAATTGAAGGAATGGATGTGTCATTATTCAGCAAATTATGGAGTTCATTTCCAGCAGCATCAGTGTGACATCAGGGCTTTTCATGTGGTGTATCATTTCATCAGACAGGAGTTAATTTCTAAGAGTGATCCAGCTCCAATGTTGGTTTCACTTTATACTGCAAAAGCTTTTTCAGTGTTGGCTGAAGGCTCAGTAAGAGCAAGAACAAAAAAATAAGCAGAATGACCCATCAAATTATAACATAATTAACTGAAAACAGAGTTATGCAATATATTACATTTTATATATTTTACAGTAATCTTATTGTTTTTAGTCATGGAAAATGTCAACCAAAATGCTACCATTTTTCCCTTAAAAGAAGGCCTTTTACTTGAGCCATGTTAACAGATGTTAAGTGATCTATGAGTGGTCTAGCACTTTAAATTTTTGGTGTAAGGCCTTAAAATTCTCCACAAAATACATAAAGATTGGTGTTTTGTCATCTTGACAGAAAGGTTCAGTCTACTTACTTATTTTGAAAAACAGGAGTTTTCACATTCTCTACATGTCCCAGGTGGTGCACTGTCTCACATCATTCCTTTCCTACCCCTGGAAGAAGCAGCCACCACTGCATTCAGATCAGGGAGTGTCCTCCACCACCCTTCAGCAATAAAGATTTCATTGTTTTGCATATGCAGAAAGGGGACGAATTATGATTTATATATTCAAATAGTTCATTTTGCAAACTTGCTGCTATTTTGACGTACCCTTCATTTTTCTACCCACTGTGTGTGGCTGTGGTTTCCCATGTGTTATGTATGGCACATGAGCTGTCCAGTGTGTTAGTGGGCATCTGTGCAAAATTGCAGACTTTTAAACACAGCTGCTGGACTTTTGCCAGCTTCTATTACTGGTTACATGCAGAGAATGACAGTAGCAGACAAAGCACCTACCACAATCTTTCATTGATTCGCACTTTTCTGTATTAAATGTTTCTCTTTAGATGCTAATTTTTTCTTGACTGGAACACAAACATCCTTCTAGAATTATGTATCTATAGTCAAAAACAAGATCGTCCTGAAAATTAGTATTTTATGATTTATTCCTGTGCTCCTTTTTATGTTTCAGCTGTAACACTGGCTGTGATGCTAGTGCTTGTCATGGTACAACACAAAATTGCTCTAAGATGTTCTGTCAGTTTAAGTTGTTTAAATTAGGTAGTGGTAGTGAGCTGAACCCAGAAAAACTGAAAGTAAATACACAATCAAGTTAAAGAACCTTTCTTACACTGCATACTCAGCAATATAGACGCAGCTTATATCTGAACATGTGTTCATACATGCACATTAACAAAAAATGACTAAATGCCTAGGTCAAGAAAATGGTGTCTGCTTTTAAAATGAAGCAAACAAGAAGTATGCACGGAGAAGAATAATTGACAATTATGCTGCCACCTTTTGACTGTATTCAGTAGTTACAAGTGGTAGTTGCAAGACATTTAATCCAAAGTAGAAAGGCTGAAAAAAGTACCTATATACCTCTATAGAGGAATAGTTATTATATAGGAATAGAAACGTATTGATGCTAGACTTTTAACTGAGCAGGTGACCATGTTAGGTACTATATTTGATGTACAGCTTTATTAAGCAATTTTGTTCAAACTGTGTAATAACTTATACATTTAAAATGAGAGGACTGACAAAAATGATAAATAAGTAATGAATTGCAGCTATGTTCTATTCATTTTCTGAACTTATCAGATCTTTACTGTAATACATTTTTATTAAATGTACTTTAAATCAGGGTTGCCCACCTACTCTGTTGTTAACCAGATCTAGCCCTCTTGCTCTCTGCTACCCTATTTCCTAGAGGTTGCTCAGAGATTCTTCAAGTGTCTGCAAGTCACCTGGTGGGACTGAAATGTAAGCATCTCCTCTCATATTAGGTATAAACATTCTATATGACAAGGTTTCATACATATGTCAGATTGTGTGATCAGGCTCCTTCCTGGATGGACACACATGCCAACATAGGGGGAATGTCTCCTCTCTAGCCAGGTGGCTGGTCCATAGACAAGCATATGATGGTGTGTAGTCCTCATGTGCCATGATAAAGTAGTAGATAGCCTACCTGGACTAGAAATTTCAGCACCTAGTAGCCTACTTAGTTCATAAGACCATTCTGTCAGGTCAGTTGTCATGCCCACTGAAGTTTTTTGTTTGTTTGTTTGTTTGTTTGTTTTAAGTTTATGAATACTAGATTCTGAATTTCAGCAAGAAAGGCTGGAAGGCTGGTATGACTGTCAGGTCTGATGCTTATTTCTTCATTAATCTTGAGTGTTTTCCTAGATTGTCACACCATAAAGCATAGCATACTGTGCCAGAAAAATGTTTTACAATTAGTTCTTCAGGGATTAAATAGTCTAATGCTAAGGTGATGGAGGCCATATAAATAACTAGCTATACTAAAAAATATATTTAAAAATGTCCATTCTAAGAATAATTTGAATATTTGGATCTGTTGCCAGTAGGGAGATATTAAATTATTATGCTATAAAGATCATTTTGTAATAAATGAACAATTTTCTTCACAGTGAAATTCCTTAATGTGAGAACATGGATATATGCTTCACTGAATCACAGGCCAAACTCACTGCTGCCATGGAAGACAGTATTATCCTGGCAATACAGATGTTTGAACTTGTTAGGGAGCTAGTATATCTTTTTCAAGTTGAAATTTATGTAGGATTGCATCATAGGAAGGTTGACTTTCAGATTAATGATCTCCTTGGGCCTAGATTAGTGTTTAGAGTAGTGGGCAGCTGGGAGCCACAGCTGACTCAGTATTGTGGTAGCAGGCAATATATGTGAAGGGGCTGCCAGCAAGGGGGCTGTGGCAGGAACAGGAACTGCTGGAAAGAGCAACCCGTGTTTGAATCAGTGACCCATACTTGAAATGTTTGTTAGCATGTTAACAGGCAGAAATGTGTATTTTCCAATTCCAACTAAGAGTTGGAAATAAGAACCTTGGAGTGCTGGAAGTCATTTGTCAGGAGTGATTAGCAAGAGATGAGACTTATAGGAAAACCATTTGAGAGGGAAGCCATGGTCCCCCCTGCAGATAGGCCAATTATGTAGCAGTACAGCAGCAGCAGCAATACAGGGATGGTCACACACAGCCCAGAACTCATCACTGGGGTTAGCATTGTGGGTAAGCGGTGTTGTTATTAAGAGCTGTAAAACTCGTGTCAAAGCCAAGGGTTGCCAGTGAGTATGAAACACTGGGTGGGAACTCTGGAACAAGCTGGAGCAATTGGAGAAAGGGAGGTAGAAGTCAAGTTTAGATGGTCCTTTGTTTTCAGGGCACATTCTCAGCCTGATACATGAGAAATCAGGTTTCTAATTCCTGATAATGGGTGACGCGCCTGATTGCTAATACTCCAAGCAAAAATATAATGCACAGAAGTGTTCAACTATTTCATAAGACTGTCTCATGAACAGATTTTGCTCATTTGCAGATGAGTTGTTTGTGCTTCTGTTTATCTCAGATACCCATTATACTTTCATTTACACTGCAACAGTGTTTGGCTATATCAGATTCTCACCAACTCAAGGCAATTAAAACTGCTGGCCCAGTGTCACTGTCTCAAAACATGCTCAAGCATAGTTTGATTACTACATCCTGGCTTTTAAGACTGAAATGTGTATTTAATGGTTTCACCTACGATGTGGAATAGACTGATTATAAAAAGGCTAGATAAGTGCAATTGTTGAAAATAAGATGAAAAACTAAGTGTGATGTTGTCATCTAGCAATACTGATACCTGCACAGAGATTTCCAGAGATGAAGTAATATTGATCTCATTATGGTAAAGTATTGACCCAAATGATGTACACACACCCAATTCTAATACGCTGTCTTCACTCATTGATAGTTGTCCCCCATAATAGACTAAACTCCTTAGAAGACAACAAGGCAAGTTACTAATATTCACAACTTGCAGTACCTAGTCCGTGAATGCATAGCAAAATTATCACAAAACAAAGAGTAGTTGGAGTTTGAATAATGAAATTGAGGCATGAATGTATAGAGCCTGGATTTTTTTACTTTTATAGAGGAATAGTGTGTCTTTAAGTGAGAAGTGAATGATACAGCCCAGAAATGTTGACTGCTTCAAGGTGAAGTAGGTCAGCTGGGTGAAACCCTTATCACCAGCAAGTCTGTCAACTCTGGGGAGGCACCTTTCCCCATCTCCTTCTGTAGTCTTCTGTTTTTTCTTTGCCTTTTTTTTTTTTTTTTTGGCTTATGCCATGCCATTCATTTGCTGTTGCTGTTGGCCCACTTCTAACACATTGATTTGTTGCCTTCTGGCCTGCCTGAATGGGCTTGAACTTGTTTTCAGTGTGCAGCCACTGGGGGAGTTTACACCATGAGTAGACCCTATGGTAATTCATAGTTGTGAGGCCTACCAGGCCTAGACCCTATGGTAGTTGAATTGTAAGGTCTACCAGGCCTAAAACCTATGGTAGTTGATAATTGTGAGTCCTACCAGGCCTAGACCCTATGGTAGTTGATAATTGTGAGTCCTACCAGGCCTAGACCCTATGGTAGTTCATAATTGTGAGGCCTACCAGCAGAATAATGGTCTCTCCAGAAGTCTGTCTTCAGGACCTGAATTGAATGATAACATGTAATTTCCAGAAGGCCATCATCTAAACCCTTTTTTTTTTTTTTCTTTAGAAATACTTCTGTGTTTTACTGTCTGTTCCCCTGTCTCATCTGCTTCGAAATGACAACCGTATGTGTAGAAGAAATACATAGTTCTAATCATTAAGTGTGGTAGTGGTAAATTCTATTGATGTCTGGTGCCAAATATATCAATAATGTGCTTTTTAACTGATTATGATCACTGCTGGTCCAACCTTGGTACCTATACCAACCACTTTGTTATCACTAGAGTAGATGAAAGTCGATAACCTGCCACAGAAAGTGTGAGAGGGTAAGATAACTGTTGACACCCCCCTAATTTTACAGCTGTAACTATGAATAAATTGGATTTTTCAGAATCTTTCCTTGAAGTTTTTGTTCAGTAAAACTTGTAAGAACATAGTTAACTTCATGCGTGTGCATTTAAATTTCAATAAGGTTTAAATATATTTGTGTTCTACTGTGCAGAGTTGAACTGAGAAGTGACCATTTTTTTTGTTACGCAGGCTCAATTTAGCAAAGCTCTTAAATATGCCAAACAGCAAACACCTGGCCTGTGATTGCACTTCTTTAATAGCTGCCCAAAAAGAATGCTTTTAGGCATTCTAAATCTCTGTTATTTAGTACAAACTTCAGATATCAGTGAGATTGACTATAAAACTTCCTGAACTAAAATTGTCTAGTTTTAATGGAATAATCTCTTTTACCTGTGGCAGGTTTTTATTATTATTATTATTATTATTTTTATTTATTTTTTGGTCTAACAGGGGTTAAAATGCCTATTAAAGTACCTTAGTCATGGCATTTGTTTGTTGCAACCCTGAATTCTTTTAATATCCTCATAAAAATGAACTGAGCAGGGGTAAATGCTTCGCCTGAATTAACTTTCTTTCTGTCTTCAGAGCAGTTTTTGTTTGTTCCAGCTCTGTGTTTAATACCAGCATTTTATTTCTGCTTATTGAATGTTATTACATATAGCTTGGATTTTCTACCTTCAGTTTTTGCTTTATCTGTCTTTACAGATTAACATTAGGAATCTTTTTCCTATGTGTGCATTAATGAAAGTTCTCACAACCTTCACATTCTAATAATTTGGTTCAGTAGATGATGACTCAGATGTATAAAACACTTGTTTCTTTCCTTGCAATTGCCCAGCTTCCAGGCCATAATAGAATCATTCCCTTGGATGTTTCGTTTTAGCTTATGCTCCAGTTTGGCAAAACAGCCATCTCACTTGCATTGTATATAGTTTCTGATAATGCGGCTATGAGGTGAATCATTACAAACCAAAAGGCATGCTTTAGGACGTCTGTAACTGTTGCCCTTTTTTTTTTTTTTTTTTTTTTTGTGGTGGGGGGATATGCGGGTGTGCATGGACCAGTGAGCCCATCTATCAGCTGCTTCAGATGACATAACTACAACAAGGTTAAAGCTTGAGCTCTTGATTCCTTTCTTCAGCATGGGATTTCTTTTTATTATGAAGTATTAGAACAGGCTCACAGCAGAAATCTATTCTGACTGTATTGTAGTTGAGGGCAGGGCAGCACTGCCTCAGTCACATTAGATGTTCCCAATAATGTATGTTGTACTCATCATTAGTCACCTCTACAGGCTCCTGCTTGTAAACAATAGCTAAGTTAAGTTCTTAGTAACAGAGGGATCTTCCTTGCTCCAGTTGGGGAAGAGTTGAAAGGTGCACCTCTCTTCACTCTGTCACCCTTTTTAAAAATCCTCCCAGATTCATCCCTGCTCAGTCTGTCTGCTCCATTACCAAGAAGGCAGAAAGGCTCTACTGAGTTCTGGAAATTGTGTGCTAGTTCCCTGTCCTGGTTTCGGCTGCAATAATTTTCCTCCCAGTAGCTGGTATGGTGCTGTGTTTTGGGTTTAGGATGAGAATAATGCTGATAACACACTGATATTTTGGTATTGCAGAGCAGTGCTTTCATGGAGCCAAGGCCTTTTTCAGCTTCTCACACTGCCCTGCCAGCGAGGGGCTGGGGGTGCACAAGGAGCTGGGAGGGGACAGCTCAAAATGGGCCAAACTGGCCAAAGGGACATTCCATACCACATGGCATCGTGCTGAACAATTAGTATGGAGTGGCTGGCCAGGGTGGGGGGGACTGCTGCTTGGGGACAGGCTGGGCATTGGTCAGTGGGTGGTGAACAACTCCAGTGTTCGTTCATCACTTTGCCTTGTACATTCTTTTATTATAATCATTATAATTATTAGCCCCTAGCTCTTCTGTCCTATTAATCTGTCTTTATCTCTACCCATGAGCTTTTACTCCAACTCCTGTGCTGGGCCCTGCAGCCATTCCAACTCCTATGCTGGGCCCTGTGGCCACTCCAAATCCTGTGACAGACCCTGCAGCCACTCCAACCTCTGTGAAAAACCATGCAGCCACTGCAACCCCTGTGCGGGGCCCTGTGACAACTCCAAATCCTGTGACAGGCCCTGTGGTCACTCCAGCCCCTGTAATGGGCCCTGCGGCCACTCCCACCACTGTGACAGACACTGCAGCCACACCAGCCCTTGTGACAGACTCTGTAGCCACTCCCATTGCTGTGATAGGCACTGCAGCCACACCAACCCCTGTGACAGAGCCTGTAAACACTCCAACCTTTGTGCTGGGCCCTGTGGCCCCTCAAACTCGTGTGTTGGGCCCTGTGGCCATTCCAACCCCTGTGCTGGGCCCTGCGGCCATTCCAACCCCTGTGCTGGGCCCTGCGGCCATTCCAACCCCTGTGCTGGGCCCTGCGGCCATTCCAACCCCTGTGCTAGGCCCTGTGGCCACTCCAACCCCTGGGAGAGACTTTACAGCCACTCCAAACCCTGTGATGGGCCCCTTGGATGAGCCAGAGAATCAGCCTTAGCCAGTATCATTACCCCTGCATGCAAGATGAAACAATGGATGTGAAAGTCAGTTCGTTTAGTTAGGAAAGGAGTTCCTATTCAGACGAAGGAAGAAGCAGATGAGGCAGGCTACTCTGAAGTAGCACCATCATGGGAATAGGAGAATAAAAAAGAAGATATTGTGAAAGGAGATGAGCTGTGAGATATTGAAAAAGATTTCAGCTGTTGTCTAGGCAAGCACATTGTCACCTGATTGCTCCAATGCTGGGTTAATGGGGCCAATAGCCTGGCATTGGGGTGCAGGGCAGCCAAACGGCTGGGATGCCTCTCTAGGAAAGGGGGCATTGACAAAGTGAATAGAAAAGGGGTACAAGTCTTCAGCCTCTGGAGATGACTCCTGTCAGGCGTGATGGAAAGATATTCCTTCAAGGAAGATGTGTATCAACTAGGCAAGTGTACCACCATGGAGAGGGGTATCCAGTACATAAGGAAATTATCCATGCTAATGGAGGTGAATTATGGTGACCTAGACAACCAACAGATATCCAAAGGCCCAGATGAAGTCAAGCGCACGCGACCCCTGTGGTGGAAGTTTGTATGGAGTGCACATCAACTCATGCCAACTCATTTCCCCTCTACTCTGCCCTTGCCCCCCTACACTTCCCTGGTCAGGCCTCACCTGGAGTACTGTATCCAGTTCTGGCCTCCCTGGGATCTCCTGGAAAGAGTCTAGGGGAGAGCCACAAAGATGATACGCAGCCTGGAGAATCTCCCCTATGAGGAAAGGCTGAGAGACCTGGGTCTGTCCAGCCTTGATAAAAGAAGACTGAGAGGGGAATCTTATCAATGTTTATAAATACCTTAAGTGTGGGAGACAAAGGGATATGGCCAACCTCTTTCCAGTGGTTTGTGGGAACAGGGCAAGGGGCAATGGCCACAAAATAGAGCACAGGAAGTTCCGCACCAACATGCAAAAGAACTTCTTCACAGTGACGGTAACGGAGCACTGCAACAGGCTGCCCAGGGAGGTTGTGGAGTCTCCTCTGGAGATATTCAAGACCTGTCTGGACGCCTACCTTTGCAACCTGCTCTAGGAAACCTGCTTTGGCAGGGGTGTTGGACCTGATGATCTCTGGAGGTCCCTTCCAACCCCTACAATTCTGTGATTCTGTGATTGGCAGTAATAACCTGGAAGGACTGAGAGGAACCCACAGTATGTGAATTGGCTAACCAGCCCCATCAGTACGAAGAAAGTCTCTCTTCTCTCTAGGCTTGCATCTTGGCTGTGGAGAAACTTTCTCAAGAGGTTCCTCAACTCAAAGAGAAAGCTTCAGAGAAAGTTTCCCAAGAGGTCCAACAGCTTAAAGAGAATATCACTTCTTCCCTACTTGTATGAACAAGTATCACATGTTAGAACTTCAGTACAAACTGGAGTCAAAGGCAACCAGGTGGTACACCACAGTCTACACCACTAATGCATTTTTCTTGATCCCTTTGGCAGCAGAGCGCAGGCCACAGTTTGCTTTCGCTTGGAAAGGTGTTCAGCACACCTGGAATTGACACTCCCAGGGATGAAAACGTGACCCTACCATTTGCTATGGACTGATCTAGACTGCACTGGAACTCCTCCTGAACACCTGAAATACATTGATAACATCATTGTGTGGAGCAACATAGCAAAAGTTGTTTCTAAGAAAGGGAAGAAATAGTCCAAATCCTTCTGAAAGCTGGCTTTGCCGTAAAACAAAGTAAGTTCAAGGGACCTGCACAGGAGATCAGGTTTTTAAGAATAAAATGGCAAGATGCATGTTGTCAGATCCCAGTGTAGGTGTTCAGCAAAACACTGGACAGTACTGGGAAGTGTGGGACCCAAGCATGATGTAGATGGTAAGAATAAGGGGTGAGTGGATATATTGCCGCCCCAATAGGCAGCTCCTATAGTCAATGAGAAATTTTGATCATATGGTGCAATAGTTAAAAGCACTCCAGGGCCCCAATAACCTTCTGCTTCTGAGGCCTGATCTCTGTTACCTGGCCTCATTTTGAAGTGCCAAAGATGAAAATGGTTATTCTGAGAGAGGCAACCAAAGCCTCTTTAGGTGATGGCAGAAATTTGTGAAGGAAGCTGCTTCTCTAATATGCCCATATAGTGTATCATAGAATCATTAAGGTTGGAAAAGACCTCCAAGATCATCTGGTCCAACCGTCTCCCTAACACCAATATTACCCACTAAACCATGTCCCTAAGCACCAAGTACAACCTTTCCTTGAACACCCTCAGGGATGGTGACTCCACCACCTCCCTGGGAAGCCCGTTCCAATGCCTAACCAGTCAGTATAATACAATTCTGCCAAAGCTTTGACTTGTCAGTTTTGCAGGATGAGATCTGATACGCTTGCTGGACAGGACATGATCAAAATATTTTTTTTCTCTTACTACAGTAATCTAATTGTCAAATGTAACATGGAGCCCTTTTTTTTTTTTTCTTTTCTTTTTTTTCTGGAGCATAACATCCAAATTTGTCTAATTAGGAACTATTGGTTATTTCATGAAAAGAACAAAACTTATGAGTCTCATTTTATTGCTTAGGGAGATAAATACCTCATTTAATATGGTTTTGGAAGTTTTATTTGTTTAAATTTCATGCTTGACTAACCTGCACTGTATTGCTACCATTTTAAACTACTCGTTAACCCGTATAAGAATGTGGAGGTGGGTATTTGGACATTTTTCACAAATGTCCCTGTGAATTTTCACATGTAAAAAATGCCAGAGATTTGTGAATTTGAACGTATACGATTTGTCTGGTGGTTGTTAATGAAAAAGAAGATAAATGGCAATCTCCTGGATTCTTTAATGTTCTGTTTTAGATTGCATGAAGAATACATTTAAATATAGAAACATGAAAGGAAAGGATGGATGATTTTAATAGTTCTAAAATGACTACAGTGGCAATAGTTGCGTACTCTGTATTTAACTAGACATGGCAAATTCCATGTATAATGCACAGCCTGTTGGGGTTTTTCATCTACAGGCTAATGTAGATGCTAAGAAGGGGGACTCCTAGAAAGGGGGTTATATGCTTTTCTTCCTTGCATCAAATTGTTGCAGCATCTGTCTTCTAACTTGGGAGACTTCTTTTTTCAGCTGTTCTTCCCAACAGTGTCTTCCATGCTCTTCTTTGAATGGATCAACACTGCAGAAGTATTTGTGAGATGTTCTCTATTTCTGTCTTTCAGTTAGGCACACTCAAGGTTATGTCAAGGTTAAAATCCTTATTTCAGTGGGGCCAGGATAATATTTTACAATGTATGATTTAGCAAAGCGGATATACTTTCTAGACATCTCTGCATTAAACTATCAATGGTTTCTGTGGTCTTGTGTCCTTCTATTGTGGCTAATTCAGGAACTAATTATTAGTGTGGCTAGAGAAGGAGAAAGAACTTAGGAGAGACTGCTTCGCTAGCAGATGTTGCTGTGACTGTCATGCTGTGACACCCTAATGGTGTCTTTACATGTATAATCATGTAAATGAAGGCTGGAGCATAACGGATGGATATAAAGGAGCTAAACTGATTTCTTCACTCTCATATTCAACTTTTCCAAGTTGATAATGCTTTGAGGAAAGGCAGTGTGTTAGGAAAGTTATGTGCAAGTGGCAGACATGAAATGCATCTAAATAAAAAGCCTTTTAGTACTTCTGCTTGCAAAACACTGACTTGAGATATGAAGTCTGATATGATTTTATGTCTTTGTACCAGAGAGATTGCAATGTCAATAGCTGCTTGCTGTAGAGGTAGCTCACTGAAGCTAATGGCTGGATTTATCCACTTCTCTCAGGCTCAGTGAGCAGCAGTAGTGTCCCCTTGTTCAGAGATAGCAGCAGCAGTAGAAGCTGTATTCTGCTGCAAGGAATGGCCTGGGATGCTGAACCTCATGAAGTCTGAGTCAATACAGTAAGATGTGTTTTCCTGAGAATGCCTGAAGCCATCACTGTTAAAACTGTCTGTACAAGGAGCTACAGAGAAGGAGGGTCATTTATACTCAAGGTGATGTATAGTGGTTCCACAGTGTCTGCCTGGAAAGGGGAACTATATTCTGCTGAATATGAAGAATTAAATTTAGCACTGGTATTAGATGACAGAGACCATATCAATCACTTGAAGAAGGTAACTGGAACCTGGCATCTCCCAGATCCATTACACATGATATTGGTATTATGATATTCACGAGTAAATTATCATTGCTGTGTTGATGGAAGTCTATGAGCAGTCAACATAACTGATAATCTACAGTTTCAGGGCATAAATATATGCTTGGAATAAAAATTGGCACTGAAACAGTGGAATACTGAAATTATGTTGGGCACCAGTGGCACTATTGTGTTCGTAGTTTGCTCATGGTGAGCAGTGGAGAAAATGAGGGCTGGCCTTGTATTAGCAAAAGGTGAAATGCTGACCAGCTGCACCTGCATTTGCAGGGGTGACTCCTGAATAAGGAAGGATTGGGAAAATCAGTAGTTAGTAGGGCCAGACACATGGGTAAAAGAACTGTGGGAAGGCATTGGAGAAATATCTATGGGTAGTACAGGTGTACAAACATGTACTTCTGTTGGTATCATGCGTTCAGGGTGCACCATATGCTTTTCCTAGGTCCTTAGCCAAGTATGCTGGCACAGCTTTAAAAAGAACATGAATACATGGGTAGGGGTTCACGTGTAAGTCATAGAGGGGATCACAGGCTGCACCTCCTGTGGCATCCTGCTGCTCGTGTGCATCTCAGATGTGTGAAGAGTCCCTGAAATGAGGACTTCCCAGTTAAGAAGTTGTGGATGAATCTGTGCAACAAACTGGTTTGACCTCACCTTTGCTGTTTGCTGACCAGCTTCAACGTGGGGTTTGAAGCACCAGGGATCAGCTTCTGCCTGCTCTGTAGAGTAGATTTCCTTGCCTATTTCTCTGTTCATCTTCTGTTCCCATAAAGCAACAGCACCTGCCCCTTCTGAAACAACAACAAAAAAAAGTATGCTCTGGAAGGAAATTTGTTGTAAAAGAAACTCAGCAATTCTTCCCCATAACAGCAGCACTGACGGGTGTTGCTGTAATTAAGAAAATGGCATAGTCTGTTGTACAATAATAATCTCCTGCTGCTTCATAAGTGTTGAAGAATTTATTTTCTAAGCTGGAGACATTGATCCTGTGGCAGTGTTCTGTTGCCGTAACTTTGTTTACATCATAAAGGAAAAGTGATAGATGTAATCATTTAATTTATGGTGCTAAGAAGTGCCAATTGCTCATTCTACCAGTATTGATCCTAAGGCATTCCAACTGGCTCACACATCAGACCTCTTAAATTTTCAGATAATTGGAGACCCAAGTAAAAGTATAGTTTGGTCAGCATGATGTTTCCCAAATCCAATTGTGTCATTGGTTCTACTTTTTAATAAAATGATATGGCCAACAAGTTAAGTTAGTTTTTGAGACAGCACTTGGTGTAATAAACCAACTTTATAACAACAACAGCAAAAAAATATTGAGGCATTTGAGTACAGTTCTTCCCAATATTTATTTATTTATTTATTTATTTTCAATGGGATGTGTCTTTGCGCTCTTTAGGTGCAAATATCCCTCTTGGTAGAATCATTTTCAGAAATAGGATCTTGCATGCTTTATTTATTTCCATTTTAGTTTACATATACATTTTTATATTTATCATTACGGGTTTCTCTGTGGGTATATGAATATCCATGATCTATCAAGAAGGAAAAATAATTAACATTAAAAGAATATGCAATCTCACAATAAGCAAGAGTTATAAAACATGAAAAAGAAAGTGTAAACCTTTTTAAGGATTTCAAAGGAGTAGCATTTAGTATTTGTAAATTCAAATTAGTAGGATCTAAAATTAGTGAAAACACTATTCAGATAAAGTTTGTGTTTAAACGCAGCTGTGTGGGAGCATTAACCTTCACAAAGTTTTAAATATATTTGAAAAGAAAACCCACCAAAACCTAATTATACACCATTTTACTTCCCACCAGCTTCACTGAAGAATGAAGAAATTGCCCTCTTTAGGTCCTTTTCTAGTTTATTCCATTAAAAATAGATCTTTCTTCTGCACAACAGGAAACACTGAAAGCCTGGTTTAAATTTTCAGGAAACTCCCTTTATTTTTGATCCTTTGAAATTGTAATGTTAATACATTTTCAATTAAATATGAACAACTCTCTGTGCATCTCAGCATGAAATACAAAGGGATTTTGGGACCCTTCCAATTACTAAGGCTTGAAGATTTTTCTTAATTATTTAACTTTTGCAGTATTTCTTTTTATTTAAAATAAAAGTTGTGCTGTGGGGCTCCCTCTAAAACAGAGATGAATATGACAGTATTCTTTTTGCTCTTTCAAGTAATTTATTATTTGAAGTCTGGGTGGAAATTTGTCTGGTCTTTTTACTCTGTTGTGCTTTCGCTAACTTTTAGTATCTACTTTGCTGTCCAAGACAAAAGCTTTTTTAAGTTCCTGAAGAAAGGACAAAGACTTAATCAAAATGATAATAAATATATGCTCAGTTATTTTACCTTCTGTAAATAAATACGTTCATTTGATTGCCACAAAATTATTTGACATCTCCCCAGCCAATTTGGGCCATCAGGATCCAGCCCTGACACTGCACTACAAAGTGTTGATGAGTGAGAAAAAGGTATTTTACATGCTACAATGTCTAAATATGACTTTTGGTGACAACAGTTCAGAGAGAACCTCAGATTGACAGACGTTGGCTGTGTGTTCCCTAACTGTGAATAGCAGAGCACAGGGAGAGCGACTAACACTTAAATATAGGTGACAGCATCAGTAACAAATCATTATATTTGGTTGATACCATTTAACAGTTACTGCTTTCTATCAGTTGCGTGGAAGAAACAATGAACTAATAACACCCAATATGGACTTTTCACTTCATGCTCTTAAAATGCTGTTTCATTAAGTAGCTGTCACCTGCACAGCTGGGTGAAGTTGGGACTTCCAGGTGCTGCTTCCACCTAACTGTGACTGCCTGGGTTGTGGCAGGTGTTGCAGAACAGCCAGCTGTGGATGGATTGTGTGTATTTATGCCTCCTATTTTTTAAATTGTTTTCCTAGAAATGGGATATTTTTTTCTCTCCTCATTTTGTTCTGTTATCTTAACAAACATATTCTGTTGTGTTACAGATGATGTGTTACAGAGATGATCAGATTTCAGTTTTGGTGACAAGTGCATCCATGTCTCTGCAAATGGTATCAGTTGCTGCAACCTCAAAGCAAGACATTATACAAATAGTTTTGTTGGCCCATAACATAATGCCTGAGAGGTTTTATTTGTGTTTTTCTCATGTGTTCATTAAAAAAAAAAAAGGGAAAGTTGTGAAGAGTAACATATAGGCATAGAGAGGTGATATCTGCTGTTACTCCACTTTCTTTTGTACAGCATTATGTCCAAGGTGGTCCTGGAACTGTGTCATGTTATTAGCCACTGTATAACTGAGAATATAGGTCAATTGTTTTCACACTTGCATTTCTAATCTGTTGCTTTGAAGCTGTATGTATGGCCAATAGCAAGGGGTTTGATTTTCAGTCAGAAAATCTCACTTCTTGTACTGAAATCAGTATTCAACATCTTTAGGTGCTCTGTAATGGATTTATCTTTCTGGCCTTAGACAGCCAGGAGTGAAAATCACGATGGTAGTGTTGGAGCTTTGACATTCAGATTCTGCTGTTGACATTTGTTGTTTTAGGGAGTCTAAATGTGGAAGTCAAAGTTCATCACATTTAGTAGTAAATCACTGTATACATCCCATTCTCTACTGGGGCATGGGGAGTATGATAGGTTTTGTAAAGAAGATATTGCTGATATTTTAGTACATCCATAGTTATTTATTTATTTATTTATTTTCATCCAGAGAAAAATGTACAGAGCTGGCAAACAATTCACTGTGGATTTTGGAGTTTTGTTTCCTGGTACAGCAGTGTGTTTCATATTGGCTTATTAACTTTTGTGGTTGGATATTCTGTCCTGCCCAGGTCTGTATACTATTCCGATTATCAAACATTTGAGGTTTCTGCCATATATAACAGCTTGTTGAGTGAGCTATATGGTCAAAGTAAAATTTATATCATACGTATTTCCTTACTCTTTTCAACTTCTTTCACACAGGTGGTATTATGCTAAACAGGATTCAGTAACTTTGTTCCTTACTCGTGCAGGAACGAGACTTAATTTTCTATTCATTATTAGCTGGATGTCAGTGAGTTGTGAAGATCTGTTCCAGCAACGAGGATGCGGTGATACCTGTGCATACAGAGTTCATTAACTGTGTTTCATGGCCCTTCAGGAATGCAGCTGTTGGAGGAAGAAGGAGTGCAGAGGGGTGGTGGTTCCTTGGGGCAGTCCACCAAGGGCTGGGAGAATAAAAGGCCTTCTTTAATATTTCATAGATGGCTTATGGAACAAGTAACGTGAAGATATGATGTGCTTTTGTTGAACAGTTAGCTTTATGCTCAGCCCAGCAACAGCGTGTTCTTCTAAAAGTTTACAATATTTTAATTTTAAATTTTTATTATTATTTTTTATTTTCTTTGCCAGTGAAGCAGTAATTTTTGAATTTAAACTTCAAATAAGAAGTTCTGAAGGTATTTTGGAGACAAGAACAGACAAAAGTAAATGTTGAATAAAAATGTCCTGTGAAGACTGGGATCTTTAATCAAGCATTCTACCTTAAATGGTGCTTTTTAAAGATTGGCTACTGTACTTTTATAGATCACGTGTGCTGAATATCCTTGAGTTACTCTTGAGAGCTTTCATTGATGACAGTTTGGTTTAATTTAGCTACCACTACAAAGAGATTAGGTTGTCAAGAAGATATCATTGGAGGTTTAGGGATTGCTGAAATCCTTCTGAAATGAAAAGTAATATAAACTGTAACTTTCTTTGATAGTTCTTTCATGAAGAAACTGGATGAAAATCAACCACAAGGGAACTTCTTTTTTTTCTGGACAAAAGAGAGAAAAAAGTCTTCTCATGTTTAGCAGTTAATAAAAACTGAAAAAAAAAGAAAAAGAAAAAAAAAGTATCTGCAGTTACTAACTTAACTCCTTAATGCCAAAAGCTAGGATTATTATATATATATATATTTTATGGTAATAGTCTATCCAGTCTTCTGTAACTGTAGTTACAGTACTTGAGGGTATCTTTCTATCTAAATATTATTTTTGCTTATTTCTTTGTGCTCTTTGCAAATGCCACTGGTTTGATTCTTCCTTTAGATGTAACATGAATTTTGAGATTACAAACAAAGTGGAACTGGTAGCATGAGAAATGGTGCCAGAAATTGGAGTTCTTGCGCCAAGTCTACTTACTGCGTGACTCTGCAGAAAGCTATCAACATCCTCTGCAGCTAATGTTGGTGATTTTAATAGGGCATTTGATGAGCAGAGGCAGCCAAGACAGACACACATAACTCTTCATTTATTAAACAACATAGGCAAGGAACCCAACACTGAAATACTCTGCATAATTTACTTTTCTAGGTCTCCTGTTAACAAACATGGTTGATTCACTTGGTTGATCTGTATGTGAAACTGTTTGGGCAAGCTTTACTATGTACAGTCACCTCACTTTGTTTGAGCACTCCGTTGTTGATGGAAATATGCCAGCAAAACCTGTGAAACTTTTTGTAATTTTTAGACAGAGATTGTCAATGGTATATAGTTTTGTGCTATGTAGCTATGTAGTCGTTATTAAAAACAAACAAGAAAACAAAACAAAACAAAAAAAATAAAAGGTCAATGTCACATTTTTAAGGTAAAAGATTTTAAAGATTATTTTTTTTTTGTTAGCTCTAGGTATAATAATAGGCAAATGATAGGATGAGTATGGCTGAATTTTCCTTAGTGTTGTTTTTGCTGCTTACATTTGTCTGAAGAAATCTGACTCACTTTCCCAGTGCTAAAATAAGCACAATCCTTGATTTCCCATAAGGAGACTTGGATTCAGAGTCATGCATTGTACTTTGTTTGAGAGTGACTAATTGTCCACTTTCTATTCCATTTCATTTTTCCACTTCAAATGATGTTTTCTTGTGCTGTATCTGAATTCCGAGTAGTTACAGTTTTCCAGTATACAAACTGTAATAAGGCACAGTTGTAATTAATTTGACCTTGCACGATGGCCTTGTGCTGTGCTCAGTCTTCTAAAGTCACAAGTATGAAAACTGAGCTCCTTGTCCACATAAATGTAATAGTTTTTTGAATGCAATTGTAGGAAGATATTGGCTAGTTGGAGGGTTACTGAAACTATGAACCTGCAATTTCTGACAATTTTTTATAATCTCTAGTGGTTTTATCTGTCTTGAGCAGCATTTTAAAAGCCATTTCATAGAAAATTGTTTACGCCACTTTGAATTTTTTTTTCCGGAATAGCTGTGAATCTTTAGCTGTATGTGCTGTTAGCCATCTTGTGCAGTGAGCTGCATTATCTTGTAAACATTTAGCTTTATCCTGTGAATTTCGGCAGATTGGTACCAAACAACTATAATTCAGTTGGCATAGTTTCAGGCAAACTGAATCATAAATGGCTACAGAGGGTTTTCATTTTATGTCAGAATGTGTGGCATTTGCCCACATAATCCCCAATAACCTTGTCTCCCCCTGCCATCGTTCTTTCTGCTCCTTCATTTTGGATGCAGGTCATACGCTGAGAAGCAGGAATGCCAAAGAGAGTCTTCCCCTTAATCGTTCATGGCAGTATGAAAATGCCAATATATTAGCCATCGATAGAGGGGAAGCTGGTTGTGTCATTGACAGTGCTCTTCCTGTGATTAATTCTGAGATTATCTTGTTTTGGTCCTTTTCAGAAACTAGCTTAGATCAGGGGCTTGCTTATGGCATGCAGGTTAAGAACAGCTGGATGCTGGGATGCAGGTTTGTAAATAATATTCCTCCAGGTGAGGAACTGCACTTCATACTTGTGTGCAGATCAAAGAAAGCATCAGAATGCAGCTTTGTTTAAAAGTAGCAGTAGGCAGCACTGAATTTGAAAAAGTAAACTTGACCCATCAGAGAGCTACATTTGCAGCTTTCTAGCTGACTGCTATTTATTGTAAAACTGAGCAGTCTGTAAGTTTCTAATCTTTAAAATGGCATGGTGTACTTTGAGCCTACGTTTCTAGCACAATATTTGATCTTGATCTGCTCATTCTGAGCAGCAATATTTTAAGTCTTTGCTGGCTGCTGCCGATATTAAAATGTATAGAGGACTGGAGGAAACGTTGTAGAATTCAGTGGTTGGTGTGGTAGCTGTCTCTGATTAAAACCCCTGAACAGCACAGGAGATGCTTGAGAAATTCTTTATTGTAACTGGAACATAAAATGAGCCTTCTTCCTACATAAGGCAAATCCCAAATCTCTCTGGAACTGTAATTGACTCAGAATGTGATTAATGTAACTTAATTGTCTTGACTGTACATACATCAGGCACATCACCACCATCTGAGTCCAGGGTGCATTGAATCGCTGTCTGATTTCCAAAGGCACTTTAAAGGATGTCATCCTCTTTGTCTAGACACTGACACCTTTTAAGATGAGGAATACCACGTTCAGCAGGAAGACTGAAGTATGCGTTGCACCTTGTTTATACCAAAGATCTGATTGCTGCCTACAATACATTAGGTACATCAGAGTGGCATTTTCATTCATCGGTGCCTGTCTGAACTGTCACTTGCAGACAAATTGAAGAGACTGACAAAACCTTCTTCCTTTTTAACCTGAAATGAAAAAATATATTAAAAATATTGTCCATTAATGGACAGCAGCATATGGCAATAAATTGCAAAGCTGCTCTCTGATACAATCTTAAAGAATAAAGCAGAAGTACACTTATTTCACTTGGAAATTCTTTGTGTAAGCTCAGCCATAAAGTTTCAAACTGAAAGTCATTTTTGTACAGCTAGTGAGTTAGCTTCCTGTTCCCTACTCTTCCAGGTCGTTAAGTGGGTGGTGATGTGTTTTAGTTCATTTGTTTTTTTAATATGTTTGTGCAATAAGAAGGTAATAATTTCATTCCTTTATCAGTTTGCCCCTGAAAAGGAGTATAAATACATTGAACCATGAGCTACAGAATGGTACAGGGATTCAAATCGGTGACAAAAGCAGCATATCAATTGGAACATATACACATGTATACATTTAAAAGGACATTTGAATTTTGACAGAAAACATTAAAGACGTGAAATTCATGGTTACAAGTGAGGTGTGCCATATGTCCTCCAGCACTTAGACACAAAGATCACATTAACAGAGTAATTAAAGGGCACCCTGTTGTGGCTAGGTGGTGGAGGACATATGGTGTATCAGGACTAACCATGAATTTTGAAGTTTGTATTGTTTTTGGTCATAACCTTGTTTGTTTGTAGTTTCTGTGCACTGGTATATGTTTCAGTTGTGTTGGATATTTTGCTTTCAGTACAGAGTTCTTTTTGAAGTAGTCAGCCTGAAAAATTCATGTTATTTATGAATCTTCTATTTTAATCTAAAGTGACTTAAAATATTAGTGTCACAAAACACTGACTTTTGATAATGGGGTATCGTGTTTGTGGCTATCCTCCATTTCACACTTGTACTTCTCTATTGCCAGTGCAAAATACAACATGTGGCACGGAGACACTTGGAAAGTGTCGATTGTTGCAGGCAGATTCTGCAGATTCCACCTGCACTTGAAAATAGAGCAACTAATTTTTTGCCTCTTCCACTTCCTTTGTCACTAATAGCACGTATTATGCAGTCAAAATTCAGCTGAGAATTTTGCTGATGATGTATAAAGCAAAATAGGATCTACTTTGCACAAATTCAGGTGAAAGATATCCAGCTGGAACATTACAAAAACATTGATTTATCTGTAAACATGCGTTATTCAGGGACCCAGACAGAGTTGTTTAAGGCACTGTATTTACATAGTTGAATTTCTAAACATAGCCATCCTCTGTAAATGCAAGTCTGTTGGAGATTGAAAATCTGCGTATAAATAAGCCTATTGTTTTTGAGCAAACAGAACAACTCTGAAAGTTTTATTCTAAGACAGCAAAGTCAAATAGCTGTCTCAGCGTGAACTGTTAGTTGAAACCAGGCATTTGACATGTTTTTCCAACTGGATGGAGCTGATCAAGGTGAAATGTGAGGTTGGCCTAGGGGAGAAACTGAAATGGGGGGCTGAGTACCTCAGTAGATTCAGGCCTACCAAGATTTAGGTCTGAGGGCACTGGTTGCACCTGAGATGCCTGAAACTCCTGGATAACTGTAGTCACTACTTCAGCTCAATACCTAAACTTCCATTGGCAAAGACCCCTAACACCTATGTTTTTGATGTATGTGCATGGCACAACGAGCAAACAAATTCTTGTCAGGAGTTAATTTGGCAAATGTCCTCCATCCACTTCCAAACCTGTAGTAAAACCCTACTATTCTCCCTCTTATTCCCTAATATCTCAGAAATTAAAGCTTTTACTTAGACTGTAAGAAGTTGATATTCAATATTTTTCTTCTGCCTCAGTCCCAAGAAAGTGCCCCAACCAACCAAATTCTCATACTGTGGTTTCCAATCGTTTCCACTTTGCATCAAATATTTGAATGTTACCAAGATCAGAGACATTAGCTGTTCTATGGTATTTGTTTTTGTCCTGTGAAGATCCCATATATACACCTTAGAGGTAGTGGAGTCCGGAAAGTCACTCATAGCCACTAGGCTGGCAGCATTGGCCTAGTCAGGGAGTCAGTAATTCTCTCAGGGCAGGAAAACTACAGATCTGGTTCCCTCAGATTGATCAGAGCTCTGAATCCAGTGCCTTCCATTCACAGTGCGAGTAATCCAGCCAATGCACTGCTACAGAAAAATGGGGCCTTGGCACCAACGAATATAGGCCTGACCACATCTGAATGTCCAAGTGTCTCCAGGAGACTTCAGAGAGGTTCAGGTAGCTGTCTGCAAAAATCAGATTGTGGAGAGTCGGCTCATGACATTAATGCCTAATTCCTTTAGCCTTTGCGCTGTCTGATAGTTTTTGGTGTCATCAAGGTTAGGTAGTTGAGAAACCTCAGTGGACTGGAGAGTTGCTCAGCACTCTGGGGGGCTCCAGATGCCTAAACGGACTGGATTCAGGCTTCATGGCTCAATTCCTTCTTGTTCCACTTGTACAGAGTTCTTAGCACTCATTGCAGCAGGGAGTGGGGAGTGAGAGCAACTAACCCAAAAAGATATCTTAATCTTGAGCAGTGGAAGATTTGAATTGAGATCCACTCAGGCAAAGAAAGAAACAATGTATTTTGCACTCCCGGGTAGTGTTCTGTCCCATGCTCTGCGCTGTGTAGAGGGGGAAACTTCACTCTTGAGCATAGTCTCATTTCAACCTTGGCTTTTAGAGATGGTGTTAGGTGCCCAGTTCTAAAAAACCTATATTGCCATTCATACATTTACATTTCTGGTTTTTCTTTTGTTTGAGTGTGTGTTAAGCCCACCATCATAAATAGAAAAATGTTTAATTTAGGTGTGGGATATTTTTTATAGAAATAAAACACTTGTCTGTGCCTAGAACAATTATAGTCTGTAATATCTGGATAATGCACCGTAGCCAACTGTAACCTTTAATTAGGTTTGCCTTCAGAACATTGCCAAATGAGAATCTGAATTCAGACAAGTGTCCAGATCTCCTTTTTGGCATCTTCTTTAATATCTGTGGGAGCTTATTTTGAGCTTGTTATGCTGTTTGCGCTATATGCACCATTACTGTTAGTAGCTGTTGTACAGAAAGGGCTTCAGTTCTGACGGGTTGTTTTACAAACTGACTTTGCTGGAATCAAAATTTCCTCAGTGGAAAATTTCTTTCTTTTTATTTATTTTTTTTTTTTTCAAGGCTAATAAAAAGAAATGTGCAAGTTAGCAAAAAGATAAAAGAATGTTATAATCACTTAGCCCACCAAATCAGGGGAGACTTTTCTTTATGATGTCTCATTCTTGGATTTTCATATACAAAAATTAAAAAGTAAACTCTTTTGTTTTGCATTTGAGAACAAACAGAGCATGTCTTAGAGCACAATTATCTGGGAACCTCTTCATTAAGAGCTTTAAAACTGGAAGAGACAGGGTTTTCTAATCCTGTTATTTATTTATTTATTTATTTATTTTATTTATTTATTTATGTATTTTGAGCAAATATTTCTACAAGCTTTCACTGTCTTAAAATTTCCTACGTTCAGAATGGGATGGACTTTCCAGAGAGAAAATCCATATCCCAGAGACTGGTTCCTAATGACGATATGGATTCAGGTATTTTGTTGAGCCAGAACCTTGAACCAGGGCCTGTTCTACTATGTGCAGGAGCACCCATTGCCAAGTTCTTGGCTGCTTGGAAATTGTTGTCTCTTGTGGTGGTTTCCTGGAGAAGGTTATGTTTAAATAAGTATTTATTAGATGGGAGTATGACTTACATCTCTCTGTTTTCCAGTTGCTGAACAAGGAGCTTCTATTGTATGTTTTTAGATTTTTTTATTCTCCGTTTCTTGTGAAAAAAATTCAAAAAATTTCAGCTTATCTGTAGGTGTAATGACAAGTGCAGCACTTCACAAGTCGAAGGAACATTTTCATGACTTTTCATAGAAAAGACCTCTTGTGATATTTGTATATGTCAAACTATATGCATTTTGTCCTTTAGCGATTCATACCTGTTTTCTTCAGCAGTACATTATTTATTTATTTATTTATTTATTTTCTGCTACTTGTTGTTGTATTGCAGTGAGCATTTTTGGTGGACAGGAATACATTTTCCTTCATAACCGATACTTTGATCCAGGAACTGACTGGGATGTAATCTCTATTTTGTAGCTCCAATCCTAGACTATACTTGAACATAAACTCTCTGGCATCAGGTGTTAAAATCATACCCTCTTGCTCTTTGTTTTCAGTCCCACATCCCTTAATTCTCAAGCCTCTAGATTATTTGGAAAGATTTCTGTCTTTTTTTTTTATTATTATTATTATTTTATAGAAATTGAGGAATAAAATGTATTTTAAAGCAAAATAGTAGTGATTCACTTGCTAAATTAATTGTGTAGTTAACAGTCTAAACACACAAAAATAGAAAAACTGGCATAGATAACTTCAGGGAATATGCTATGTAAATCACATCTCCCTGTTGAATGCACAAGGCAATGGTCAAGGTTATGCTAGTCGCATATTTTGCTGATCCCAGGGTCTGGCCAGCCAGAAATAAAGCGTGAGGATATATCTCCAGGATGTCCCTTTGGCTAAACAAAGAAATATGCTGATGCTGCACAGTGTTTCTTTGGGATTTAATCAAGGACATAAAATCTGAAAAACAAATAATGGTTTGTTTAGGGAAGTTTATTTCTGAAGCTACATTTTTGCCCATTTTTTTTCCCCTTCTACTTTCCTTTTTGTTGAAAATGGTTGTAGGGGTAAATTGAAAATTTTATGGGCAAAATAATCACGCTGAAATGATAACAAAGTCATCTGTAGTCTGGCTATGGGGGCTAAAAAGGAGTTTGGCAAATTTCAGCACTACTTAATTCTGATGCTGATTTTGCTGTTTGCCTAACCTCCACTTAAGGAAATATAAAAGACTTTTCATTTAGTAATGAGATGTGATTGAAACAACTAACATTGTTAGATTGTTATAAGTGGAAGATTTAAAATAGAAATGCACAAAAAATGCAAATGAAAAAAATAAAAAATGAAAACTTTAATTTCATTTCTTTCTATGCAATTATTCAGTTGTACTATTCAACCTATGTGCAAATGCAAGGAAATGTATGTCTGAAGATTCATACCTTTCACACACAAGTTCATTACTTTCAATGCTGTTCTGTTTAAATCAGTGCCTAACATTACTTTTAAGTCCTTTGTATTCTTTGGGGTATTTATGTAGGCTGTTTGTGTTGGAACCACCTACATTAAAGAAGCAAAAGTGGAGCACTGTGACCAAGACCACATCACATGATACATAAACATGCCACACGGGCTGATGTCATGGTAGTGGCGTGTAGGGCATTAGGACTGATACTAACATTTTCTCACATTTTTCCCACTCTTACATACCCAGCTCACATTAAGCCTGCATTTGTGTAACTCCATCATCTATTTTGGGTATCTCATCTCAGCAAATGAAGCTCAGACTCAATATGTTATCAATAGGACTCTGTTAATTGCTGATGTTCAGTAAAGGGGTTTGGAATATTGGCTTATTGAAGACGTAGGCAGTATTTAAGAATGCAATGACTGGATCCAGGAAGTGTTCAACTAATTTCAACCTGGCATTGAATATTTCTCCCATCCAAGTCAGAGTTTACACAGCTCTAAATATTAACTTTTCACTTGTGTTTAGGAGGCAAGTCAGATACTGTAAATGAGCAATGGCAAAATATTGGAATAACAGTGATATACTAGGATTTTTTAAAAACATCTATTTATAGCGTGCTTTCTACTCTAAAGATTGGGGGAAATGAAGCTGGGATTATTTTTTTTATTTATTTTTTTTCTGTTCCTTGATGAGTGTTAGTGAAACATATTTGCTAACACAGTTAGACATAGAATATATTTCCGTGTTTATAGTACCTTATGGTAGGTACTCCTGGTACAGTACCTTATGGCATTTTATTTAACGTTTGTGAAGTTTTCTGATTGCTTCCCAGATAATTTATTTTTATTGGCAGCTAGCTTAGCGCACTCATACGGAAATGAAGCTGAACCAGGATAACTATATATCTACAGAATTTCCAAACTGTTTAAAAATGCTAATACATTGTTCAGTTGCTCTTTGCTGCTAATAAATATGATTTTAATCAGTTTAAATATTATTTTAATCAGTTGGAAAATTCTCATTGAGAAAAAATACATATTATGTAATTAAAATAATACCAATAAGATACAATAGAATTATTTTTTTAGCTGAAAATTTTAAGAATCTAATGTTCCTGGAGTCATTTTCAGTCCATCTGCACAGGTTCAAAATAGCATGTTTCTATTTAAGTCATGAAGGGTGGACTCAACACAAGTTATAGATGTTATAGATGCGTCGGTTCATCTGGGTGTTCACTCCTGTAGCTCCTCTTTGTTTGCTGCCAAGTATAATTGCAAGTCCCAGAGCCATCAGCAGCTCTGGCTTTACAGAACCTTATTTAAATCACAGTTAAAATCAAATCTGAAGCAACACTGCTATTTTGGTTTTACAGTGTTGTGTCTCATGTGATGATAAAAAAAAAGATGACTTATTAAATAACTAAACTTTCTAAGGGCCTTTCCAGCATACAAAATACACCACAGTT
Source organism: Anser cygnoides (assembly GCF_040182565.1). Classification (NCBI taxonomy): domain Eukaryota; kingdom Metazoa; phylum Chordata; class Aves; order Anseriformes; family Anatidae; genus Anser; species Anser cygnoides. The sequence continues at coordinate 26,124,692 of NC_089880.1, read as the reverse complement.
GTCCCTGTTTTAACATAGACAATACTTGCAGCATTTCATGTAGGATTATTATGATAGAAATTCCTTCAACTGAAAATATACTATAAAAGTGTAAAGAGTTATAAAGCATTTTCTTCAGCAGATGTTTTGCTGTTTTGTCACTGATTTTAATTAAGAATCATGTGCCTACAATTGTATTTTATATTGTCTAGTCACGTACAGGGTCACTTTTTAAACTCCTTCCCCTCTGAGGAGCAGATGGTTTGAAAAGCAAGACTTAGTGTGACAAAATCCAGCCTCTCACTCCTCCATTGTTCAGGGCCTTGCCCTTGTTCCACGTGGCATTCTATCTAATGCTCTGCCCAGCCCACTTTTAATTTGCTCAAATGGAGTATTTTCTGTTGCATTTCTTGGGAAACAATACGAGAAACCATATCAAACCTGCTTAGCTCTATACTGAAACATTTCTTTTTCTCTTTTTCTTTCTCTTTTTCTTTCTCTTTTTCTTTCTCTTTTTCTTTCTCTTTTTCTTTCTTTCTTTCTTTCTTTCTTTCTTTCTTTCTTTCTTTCTCTCTCTCTCTCTCTTTCTCTCTCTCTTTCTCTCTCTCTCTCTCTTTCATCCTCTCTTTCTTTCTTTCTCTTTCTCTCTTTCTCTTTCTCTCTCTTTTTCTCTTTCTCTCTCTCTCTTTTTCTCTCTTTCTCTCTTTCTCTCATTGTCTTTCTCTCTCTCTCTCTCTCTCTCTCTCTTTTGCTACAAAGCAAGATGTTGTTTTTGTAGTTCTTACTTTTACTCATTATATTCCAGTATAATATTCCAATATTATATTCCAAGTATAATTTACTATTATATTGTAGTGCTCAGATTCATACAGAGTCCCAGGAGAGTTGGAAGAGGGTAAATCTAGGTGAACAGACAGGAAAGGCAAGAAGGGGGTAACCACAACAAGTAATACCCAAAGTAATAAACTGGGGTTCTTAGAGACAATGGGTTAAATGTTAGAACACAAAGAGACATCTTATACATTTTGCTCATTCCAAATACACTTTAAATGCCAAAATAATCTCTTCTTCTATCCTTACAAATTGATTCCATTTTGCTAGTCAAAGACTGTAATGAAATGACTCAAACCATAATCTTATTTCACCAAGCAGTTTGCTACAGCGTTTTTTATTAATTACATTCAGACTGCAAGAACTGTCAGAATGTTAAAATTCCGAAGGATAGTTTGCCAACATCTATCACTGGATTAGAACCAGCTCTGCAAAACCTTCAGCAAAATAGATAATATTCCATCATAAAATCAATAGAACTAAGCAATGTCAGCATAGTGCTGACAGTTCCAGCTAAAACAATTTATAATTTTTAAAGAAGATATATCTTAAATAGAAGATAAGCAGCTTTTTTTTTTTTTTTCTTTCTCTTGGTCCATCTTGAAAAATACAGCCACTAAACAGAACCCAAATGTAAACATTTTGCTACTGCTTTGTGTTTGTCAGCCCTGCTTGACCTCTCTTTATTTACCCAAATCTTCCCTACCACAGTTTTCTGAGTTGAACAGATACTTTATCTTTTGCGAACTGTACAGAACGCTATACTGATTACCTTACTAATTGCATTTGCTGTACACAAAAAGGTGTCCAAGATGATATTTTATCTCCTCCTTCCCCAAAATAACTGCTTCTAGGAAGAATGACCAATACCAGGGGGATAAAATGATATCTGTGCTCATAAGAATACAGAAAATGCTGTTCTTCTAGATGCTAAGAATATCATGCGCTGCTGTGGTCATCTGGTATCGCTTCTCGCAGAACACACATTTTGGAGTAATACTCATAAATGCTTCAGTGACCCCAAAATGTCAGTCTGGACGTATCTCTAAGAAAGGCTTCTAGTCTTGATTTACAGATGCCAGGTAACAGACAGTCAGTTACTCCCTCTTCAGATTTTTTTCAGTGGTCAGTAATCTTCGCGTTTGAAAATAGCCACCCTGCTCTTACTTCGAATGACTTTAGCTTCAGCTTTCCTTTTTTTTTTTTTTTTTTTCCCTCATCCTCTTCCTGTTGAAGTACTGTAGTCGGGAGTATTGCCTTCTTGTAAATGTAGCATCCTTTTTGGTAAACTAAGCAGGTCAGGTTTTTGCTGGTGGGTCTAACAGGAGCTGCTGCAGGTCACCTATCTGTGTCACTGGACAAGTTAGCTTGGGTACTGCTGGTAATATGACCACTGAGGCAGTCAGTGTGAGCTCCTAGGCATACCCATAAAGCTGGAGAGGATGAGCATGACCATGCTGTCTGCCAGCATGCAGTTACAACCAATTTGTGGTTATCTACACGCTCTCCAGTATCAACTATGATGTTACTGTAGACATGACCTATCCGTGAGTGGCAGACAAGATGCAGTTTTTACCTCTTTTCTGAAATTTTTTTTTTTTTTTTTTTCAAATTTTCTTTCGAAAGGTGGCTAACAAAACTTTATTCTGCCTGGTGGTAAAGACTCATTGTGTGTATGTAACCTACATTCTTTCTTGCTGTTCCTTGTTTGTCCATTGAAGGATCCTATTACCTTAGTTCTTTCATCCTGTTCAGTGTCTCCTTATTCTAGAATAAAATAATTGCTGTGTGGTTTGCTGGTATTTCTTAGTTCCAAAATCTTGCATTTCATATCAGAAAGCACTGCTGTGTTCTTCAGAACAGGTATTTACCAAATGCAGAGACACATAATCGAGCTAACTGGACACAACTGGACAAACCTTACATTAAAATATATGCAATGGTGATTTCTCCACATCATTATTTTCAAACTTTGGTGTCTTCTGAAGATGTTACCAGGCAAATTGCCATGTTTCCTAGTTTATTGGTAAAACTGCCAACTAAGAGTAAAATTCCATGAAGCTCAGACTAGAAATATTTTGCGGAATGATTCTGCTTGTAAAGTAACTTTGCTGGCTCCATCAATGTAGTCAGTTTAAAGTAAACGGACATTCGTGACATTTGTCTAGTGCTGTTTTAATTCCTCATTTTATTCGAGAGAAAGCTGAACACTCTGCAAAAGCTGAAGAACAGTGCACTGACAGAGTGCCTGTCTGTCCTATGAAGGCAAAGACATGCCGAGCTAGCTGCAGGACTGAAAGCAGTACTGCAGCTGTGATGTTGTGCTGTCCCTCATCCACCTTCCTGAGAAGCGGATTTTATTCTGTTCGAGGTCCTTTGCTAAGGCACTTACACTGTTTCCAGGACACGTTAGGATTTCTGTAGCCTCACTGTTACTTCAGGGACCACTTAGCTGGTGTTACTTTATTTTGAGTAGGTGTCCTGTAATCGTTGTGAAACTGTAGAGTCATTTATTTGAAATGACAAGTCCTCTGCAAATCATGTTGCTTGCTAGTGATTATCATACTGTTTTCTTCCTTCCTGCTTTTTGCCTGTCACCTATATGTTTATCTGTGGATTGCACATAAGGAGATCAGTTGTTTGAATCTTTCTGCACTTCAACTCTTCATAATATATTTATTGATATCATTATGTGTAACCTCAGGACCTGTTCCTGTTCAGTATTAGTGACTGGATACAAAGTTGGATGAAACCGGGCTGTCTCAATGCATCATCTCTTACACAAACATATACCTACTCAATGTCTTATTTTCTGTAGTTCCTGCCGTTGGGTATTTGGCCCAGCTGGAAAAGTAAATATTTGCAAATCTGTCATACCTTGAATTTTCATCCAGGTTCTAGAGAGAAGTGTGATGAGTCAGTCTGTGAGAAATCCATGCTCTTGTTTGGATTTTGACTGTAACTGCGTGTAGTTGTTGAAATAATTTTCTTCTGCAACTTGAAGGCTTATTTTTCAGAGCGTCTTTGAACAAACAGTTGGGAGCAATGATTTGCCAAACTATAATTAAAAGGAAATAGACTCATTCTAGGAAGTGTAAAAAATGTGCTAAAGATAATAAAAATAGGGTCCTTAAACTGATCAATCTCGAACCCAGAACAGGACTTGAGTTTGCAAAGAATTTGATTGCTGGGGTGAGACTCAGCATCTCACAGGACTTATGCATTCAGTGTTCTGCAGGAGCATGTGCAGTTTTTATGGGTTTGCCAACAAATTCATAGAATTTTTGTCCTCAGCTGTATCAGCTCCCTGTTGCTCATTGACATACTGTGCTAGCAAATTCATAACATTTTTTTTTTTGGTCTTCAGCTGTGTATTAATCAACTCCCTATTGCTTGTTAACATACCTCCTTTTTCCTATCTGTGATCACAATTTATTCTTTATGAATAAAATTTGAAAGTAAAATCTTGTCCTATCCAAAACTAATGTCAAAACTTCATTTCTCTTAAAAGCAAAGCAATAACTGAAGCCCATGACTGATAATGCTGTGGTTTCCTGTAACAATGTCCTCAGAACAGCTTTGCAGAAGCTGTTATCTTTAATCTGAGAACAGTGGGACATATTTCCATACTGAACTCTCATCTCATGTTTTCCACTTGTCTTCTCTGATCCTGAATTCTTTGTTAAGAGCTTACAATAATATCCTTGTATTTTCATTCACCCATGAAACCCATCAGATACCAGAAGTGGTAGCAGTGACATGTGTCTTGGGAGGAATATAGAGATACTGTTCAAGCATGCAGGGGTGGGGTTAGGAAAGCCATGGCCTATCTGAAGCTGAATCTGGGGAGGAAAATAAAAAGCAACAAGAAAACTACAGGTATTTCAGCTGTAGAAAAAAGACTAGGGAGAATACAGACTCACTGCCAATGAGGTGGGGGATCTGGTGAAAAAAGACAGAGAAAGTCTGAGGGACTCGATGCCACCTTCTTCATAGCCATTATGGTAAGACCAGCTTTCAGGAATCACAGGTCCCTGGTATCAAAGGGACAGTCTGGAGCAAGTGGGACAGTCTGGAGCTCTGTGGCGAAGGACCTGGTTAGGGAACATCTGAACAAACTGGACATACTGAGGTCCAAGTGCTGCCATTCAGAGGGACCTCAACAAGCAGTAGAAGTGGGCTGACAGGAATCTCCCGAAGTTCAGCTAAGGGACATACAAAGTCAGGCTCCTGGGTGATGCCAACCAGTACAGGCTAGGGAATGGCTTGGAAAGCAGCTCTGTGGAGAGGGATCTGGGAGTCCTGGAGGACTAAATGTTGGTCATGAGGCAGCAATGTGTCTTTGTGGCAAAGAAGAACAACAGCACCATAGGTTGCATTAGGACCAGCGTTATCAGAAGGATGAGGGAGGTGATGCTCCTGTACTCAGAGCTGGTGAGACACATCTGGGCTGCTGTGTCCCGTTCTGGACTCTTCAGTACAAAAAATACATTTGCAGTGCTTGGCCACTAAGAGGATTAAAGTCATGAAGTATCTGTAACACAAGGAGAGACTGATCGAGTTGGGACTCATCAGAATAAAGAGAAGGCGCAGGGATATCTTATGAAGGTCTATAGACACCTGATGTGGGAGACTAAAGAAGGCAGACAGGTTCTTCTCGGTGCACGGTGAAAGGGTAAGAGGTAATGGGCACAAACTGAAATTCTATTTAAATGTAGCAAAAAGCTTTTTAGCTTTTTTTAGATGGTGAGGGTGGTAAAACAGTTTGCCCAGAGGGTTTGTGGGGTCTTCATCCTGGGAGACACAGCCTGCAGGATGTGAACCTGCTCTGAGCAAGCTTTTGGACCATGCGATCCCCATAGGTCCTGTTCAACCTTAACCATTCTGTGTCTCTTTAAAATCCAGAAAGAAAAATGAATGAGAAGCAGAAGATTTTCTTGGTTAGACTAACAGCTTGCTGTTTAACTTAAAATATGTACAGTCATTTTTCTCTGAATCACTTTTATAATTATTTTGATATATTTTGTCATGTATTATCATTTTGAAATATTGGCTCATTCAGAGACAATTTTTTTTTGTTTAAAAAATGTGTCTTTTTGTTATATTTCCAGGATGTGTAATGAAAACATAAAAGAAGATTTGCCTATGTAGTTTCTAAATATCTTTTATATAAATTTCTTTGCACTGTGAAAGAATTTTAATTCTCTTGTAAAGAAATATTTATAAATAAGTTATTTTTTCTTAGTAAAACTGCCAGACAAATATAAAGTGTTTCTCTCATAATTTATCTCCATGTTTAATTTTTTATTTTATTTTATACCTTTGCTTAGCATGAATACTGGGCTTGTGAGGATCTTTTGATTCAAATGCACTAATGCTGGAAATACTAAAAATAAAAAACATTTTCCTAGGCATGTTTTTGGCGTGAAGTTTATAGGGCTTTATAATAGGATGGAAGTTACTGCAGCTAATTTTCAAGGCTGTACACTTTTGATGGGCAATGTAACTTCTGTGGTCAGTTGCTGGAAAGATGCAGGTGTGATTTCACATCAAGTGTCTCTGCAGGCAGAACCTGTCTGGGAGGGTCTTTCAGCCTTTCCCATTCCTAGGGGTTTGTTTCCTCTCTTCTCTGTTTCTGCACCTGGTATTGAGATCAGGTTATAAGCTGACAACTGAGGTGATTTAAGAGGAATTTGGAAGTATTTATTTTATTATATTTTATTTTGTTATCTTATCTTATCTTATCTTATCTTATCTATCTTATTTTTTATTTTATTTTTATTTTTATTTTATTATTATTATTATTATTTTACTCCTGGATCATTTTACTGGTTAGAGTCCAGTCCTGCTAACAGACAGAGAAAGGATATAGTTGGGACACCTTAATTTGACTTCACTGCTTGATAGCTTGAGTCAGGGGTTACACTTTTATTTATTTTATTTTATTTTATTTTATTTTATTTTATTTTTATTTTATTTTATTTTATTTTATTTTATTTTATTTTATTTTATTTTATTTTATTTTATTTTATTTTATTTTATTTTAATTCTTTTATTTTATTTTTTTTTTTCCAGTAAACTCTACAACTCCATGTGTGAGAGACTGCATATAGATCTCTTGGTAATCTGATTTCAGATTTCAGATGAATAAGTTTCCACTTATTCATTTTTATTTATGCATGGAAATCAATCAGACAAGCTCAAATTTGCATTTGTTAGCTATATTGAATAGAAGTGACTATGCAAAGAGCTAGCAGTGGTCAAGCCCATCAAAGTGAAGACATTTAACATCTAGTGCAATGGCACCCTTTTTTCAGTGAAAGGATCTTTTTACCATTTATTTTGATGTTCTTGTTTCTGTCTGTCAGTTGGTAGTAAAACTAGTTGAATCTCATTCTGCAACAAATTTCTTTTTGCTTCAGTCAAAATCAAGATTTTATTTTTTTTAATAAACTGGAAAATATGTGGGTTAAATGTTCTCAGATGATGAATGGGAAATGTGAAATGAAAGCAACACTATCCTTGGTATCCACTGAAAATAATGCTTTGTGCCGCATCACACATTTTGTTAGAAGACACAACTAGTCTTCCTTTTGCCATTTCTGTTTAGAATTTCTGTGATTTTTTTTCATTTTTTATCATAATTTTTATGTTTTGATATTTTTTTTTCAAATAAAAACAGAAACCTAGATCGATATATTAACCTTTTTGGTTAACACATATGTTATTATGGAGTTATTACTGACTGGACAATTGGAGCAGTGTCACAACCAAACAAGAAATCTGACCTGACCAAAGTTGTTCCCCATATACTCCCTTTGTACAGCCCTCTGTCTCCTGAGGAAGAAATGCCATTCAGGACATTCATTCTGTATTTTACAATTTATTCATGTATTAATAAATTCTAAATTTCATTGCTTGGAGACCATCTTTAGTATTTCGGAGATTTGGTTTATAAACCTTCAGGCTTCAATGTGTGCAATACTGGGTGGTGGTGGTGGTGGTGATATATGTGTTTAACAAGATAAGTGACAACTGTGTTTACAAGTCATAGTCTTACAGGAATCAGATTTTTCCACAATTTTTTCTTATAATGCAACGCTTGCTTCCCTGGGTGTGGAGCACTGTGGTACCATGTGTCTGTGTTACCTTATACTGTGCCATGAAAGAGATCCTTGGAAAAGGAGCTGTGTACATAGCCGGAGGACTTGTTTGCTGCCTTGGATTGTGTTGTATTATGTTTTGTTAAAGGAATGAGTTGCTTTATGTGATCTTGGTGTGAAGATGATATTTCTGAAAGTATTACCCTACACTGTGTTGGTTACGTTATTTCAGGCCTTCAGAAATGTGAGAAGAAAAATTTTACAACTTCTATATATGCATATCCTACCCTGGAGAACTACTTTCTCGTCCAGAATTCACACAACTATGAGGTCCACAATGTCTGTTTCTAGAAAAACACAGATAAAAAAAAAAAGTTGAACGGCATCATCTACCAGCATTATTGGTTATTGTTATTGGCAGCTGCAAATCTTCTAGGGTTGTCAAGGTGACCTAGGTGAGACTGTGGTAATTTTTGGAGCATATTATACTATTTGTATTTTTTTTCTGGGTCACTGTCTAAGCCATTCCCAATACCTACAGAGTGCCTGGATTTGCATACTAATTAGTCTGAATCAAAAATTCATCACATTCATGTTGATGTGATTGGTTGAAGATCTGATTAACCTTTAAGTAGCTCAGTCACTAAACAGACTCTCGTCTAGCTGATGGGAGAATATCCCTGCTGTATATATTTCCTCTTCTTCTAACACAGAATTATTCCAAAGAAATGCCCAGTCTGAGCCTTCTTAGTTTTGCACAGTGTAAAAATCTAACATAGAGCAAAACTTGCATAAAGGAAACAGTAAGCTGTACTACTAAACAAAAGGAAGACTTCTTTGCTTTTGAGGGAAATGATGAGACTGAAAATTATGAGGGTTTTTTCGTGTTTTATTCTATTACTATGGTTCACTAACATTAATCTTTAAAGGTAATGGTTATGTTATAATAGAAAGAAAGCCACCTAGAAATAAAACCAAGTTTGCACATGGTGTGGGAGGGGAGCAAGTCACTTCCACTAAGCATACTGAGACCTGTTGAAGGGACAGCCACTGTACTGCAGATGGACCTTTTGGTAAAATCCATGGTCAAGGTTATTGGAACACTCCAATAACCTATTCAAATATTTTAAATTGGCAAAATACTCAGAGCAGAGGAATGAGCATAAGGTCTCATGCGAGTTCCTGCGCAGACAAATATGACTTCTATAAGCTTGACAAAACCCAAGCAACAATGCAAAATTTGTTAAATAAAATCATTAAAAATGTTGTAGTAGTATATTGGCAACATGCACTTATCAAGAAAATGTACCTAAAACAATAAACTGCTTTCAATAAACGAGTCTTTAATATCTCTAAGCATTAGAATATTTAATTTCAATTTTGGTGTTGTGATGGGGAAAGTAAATTAACTTGTGAAATTAATCATTTTATTTTTAATGAAAAAATACAAATACAGAAGCAATTCTCTATCTATTATATGACTTGAGGGGATGATGACTTATATTAAAAATACTATTCCACTGGAATTTCTGTTACTATGTGAGATAATTTAATTTGTGTCATTTGCATATGAAAATATGCAGTGAACTAGCAACAAAATAACCTTTACACAATTCTATAATAGCTTAAAATAGAATGCATTACACTTTCAATTATTAAGCATAAAAATGCTCCATCTAATTTTGCAAAGAAAATATATAGTTCAAAAAAACTGAAGTTAAAATTCTCTATACCAACTTGTATCAGATCTTTGCAATTTTTCTTGCTTTGTTATCAGTCAGACATCTGAATTAGTTAAAGGTATTTTCAGGTATTTTATTCTGTAGCTTTTTCTTTTTAATTAGCTTTCTGAAGCAGAGATGCATTCTGGGCTTTGCATGCTTTCCAGTAAGGTCATCTTCACAATAGCTCATATAATCTACTAGAGAAGGACACGACAGAGTGGCTCATACCTGTGTGTTACACTCTTGTTATATGTTGTCATGCTCCTATGGAATAGACATTTTCTCCAACAACCATTCTTCACTGCCATATGAGTATCTTGCAAATAGATCAAACATCAGCATTCTTAATTAATGTTTGCTTTGTTACTATCATTGAGGACTCTCACTGATAGCTGATTAGTGCCTTTAGCTACAAAAAGGGTGGGCTCTGTTTCATTTTCATCATTATTTTGTCTCAACTACTGGTACATCCATCATGATAAATGGATACAGAGTGTAAAAATTCTCTTGGAGTGGGCCAGGATGTGGCAAAGATCAAAAATATGCCGCTGAAAAAAATGACGAATGTCCATCTGATCTTTATGTGATTTGGGCAGGTTTCCTAGACTCCTAAATAATGTTTAAGAGTTGTTCTAAGGCTTCTACCAAATTCATCCCTACTTAAATGTGCTATATTATTATATTATGTATTTTTTTTTCTTTAATGTGGTTCAGTCTACCCTTTAATCTTTGATAGGTTAAAGAAAAAATCGCAGGTCACCCAAAGCACATGCCAGTATTCTAGGCAAAGGGCCATTTTTCTTAATTTTAAAAATAATTATGAAAAGAGTATTTCTGCATTCTGATAGCCTGAATCTTTATTCATTCTAAAATTGTATATCTTATTTTCTCTAGCTTCTGGCCAGATAACTGAACCCAGATCTACCTCGTTGATTCAGATCATACACTGGCTAGACCTTATCCCCTCCTCTTGAGAAAGCCACTGCAGGTTTTTGCTCCCATCAGCAGTCTCTTATGCAGTCCTTTCCCATCATGTTTATTAAAAACAGCCTCTTTCCAAAATGTTGGCACTCTCCTCCTGTGTTTACAGAAAATTTTGCCAAGCATTTGGCCTACATTTTAATTGGCTTCTGGAAGGTTTTTCTTTTTCTTTTTCTTTTTTTTTTTTTTCTTATTTTTCTTTTTTTTTTCTTCTTATTTTTCTTTTTTTTTTATATATATATATATATATGTATATATCTTTTTGAGGTACTATGGAAACATCTCTCCCTTAGTGACAGCAGTGAAATTTTGGTGAATGCCAAGAAGAAACAGTGCGAGACGAGGAATTGCTTCCTGCTCCTCTAGTTCTTTACACATGACTATCTCAGGATGTGTAGCTCAAAGCAACAGAAGAAAACTTCCTCATGATTTAACCCTGCTGTCCTTCATCTATGAGGGCTGGCACACGGCACAAATCTACACTGAGCCCATGGGGTGCAATTCAGCTGCAATCAGTGACTTCCTGAAATTGCAGCTTGTTCCCGTGGCATGCCAGAAGCTCTCCCATGATCGTTGGGCTCCCCTATCTCTCTTACAGTAATGTTTTTTATTCTATGAAATGAACACTTCCCCCCAAATAATACTCTCATTTCCTTATCAGTTCTCTTTTTCCCTTTGCATGTGTTATAATCTTGAAATGGCTCCATTCCTCCTTTTGAAACTGTTCTAGGCTCACTTAAAATATGCAATATGTGCATCTCCTCTTCCTGAGAGTGCCAACTGTTAGGTCTTCTCAAATGGCCACTAGTCTCGATGGCCCAGTAAGACTGCCCAGTGCTTTCTGCATAATTTTATTCAGTGTTTACTTTTTAGATACTCATATTTTCTTTTTCAGTACTTATTTCTTTTGGAAATTAAATCCAAATACATTTGAAAGTAGTTGTTTTAAGATGGTTTGAGTGTTTTATTCTGAATAAATCCAAATAAAGTTTTTCTTACTTCTAACTCATATTTTTTTTCTTCTCTGGGATGAAATCTGGTTGGAATAATTTCAGGCATTCCAAAGTTACATTTTTACATAAGCACAGTTATTATCCAACTGTAAATAAAAGTTGCTTTGTTCTAGTAGTGTGCCTTTTAGTGCTTACTGCCTTTATTAGCAATTATTTGTTTTGTGTTCTCCTTATTCTGTAAATTCTAGACAGTGAAGAATGAAGGGTAACTTCCAAGAAGGAAGCAACATAAAATGAAAACTTTTAAAAAAAGAATTATCGTGAAAGACTGAACAGAAACATATGCAGATCAGATATAATTACAAGGAAAGGTACTTATTTCTCCCACTATCAAGATAAAATGTAAGAGGAGATATGCTAGCTCTATTCTGATGTTGATTTTTCATCTTCCCATTTTATATTACAGAAGGATTTCATTCTATAGCACAGGCAGTTTACCTCTGCAAAGAGAAATGGATTACAAACCTTCACATTTCTCAGCTTTTGACAAACAAGAAATCAAATCAAAAAATCTATTAAAAGATGAATTAGCTTGATGCTCCTGTACTTTCTCAGAATAGACACACACACACACAACAAAAATGCATTATCTCTATCTAAAATGATAAAATATGGGTGTTAGTCTTTTAAAAATAAAATTAAAATGCCATTTTCTATACTTTATAGAAGGTACTAGAATTTCAATATGTGAGTAATACAGTTCTGTGTAGGATTTTTACTGTCTACCATTGTAGATAGGAAAGGAAACTTTCTTTTGTGAAAGGAAACTTTCTTTTTTAAAAGAAATACTTTCTATAGAAACACAATGTCTTTGATAGGTCAGGAAATCTATAGTAATTCTGATTACCCCTCAGGTGTGACGTCTGTCAATTTTGTAGATTAATCAGGAGTGAGATAGAAAACAAATCCAGTTGAAAGGGCCAAGAGGAGACAAACCCCTTTTTCCTTTATCTAGTGTATCTCTAGTGAAACCTAAACTAACCTGAAGAGTTCAGAGTAAATGTTGGAAGAGTCTGCTGAGAAGAACCAGCAGTGTTGCAGGTGGCCACAAAGTTGTGCCCTCATGAGAAAACTCCCTGGACCCAACTGCCGTGTGCCTCAGTATCTCCTTGTGATTTTTAGCAAGCTCTAGACAGAAGACTTTTCTTGTACACTAGGCAGGTGGCCTTTGGAGGGTCTGTGCTGTCCTCAAATCTCCTCTCCAGAGAGTTTGAAAATCAAATTATTTGTTTTTCTCTCAGTTGTTCCCATCTCCATGTTTATTGCCTTATAGACCAGTACTGTAATTTCATAGATTTATTGTGTATAAATGTACAAAGTTCCGAGTCTGTGTGTGATTGCTAAATCCAGTACCTTAGAGTTCTCTTTTTTTATAACAAAGGCTAACCTGTTCTGTCTTCTTCATGCCTCAGGTATAACATTTCCTTCTCATCTAAGTCTTATGGATTTCTGTAAAATACGTGTTTTGTTTTAATACTTATTGTGACTCTCTTTTGTGCATTGATCTTTATATCTTTCTGTGTATAGTTTGGAATTATTGTGACTAGCAGATTTCCTGAGGACAAAAACTGAAATCCAGGTTTATGTACCAGAATCATAGTCCTGGCCTCCAGAGTGTAAGCAGACGCAAATCTTTTATCTGAACTGCAACAGGGCCCAGAGATCTCACTGTAAAAGTAAGTTAACTTTTTTTTAAGATCCAAGGCAGTCAGATGACAGAAAGTAGGCCCTTTTTTTCATAGGTGCACAGAGTAGCAACAGATAGGTTCTTAAGATAGAATGTCAACAGACCAGCAGTTTCTGTAATCCTCATTTCCTTCAAGAATGCCACTAGGCAGAACTATTCAACAAAATTGTCAATAGTTCTGGAATAATTTCCATCTGTGGTCCTTCTTTAGTGGCCAGATGCTGATAACCAGAGCCGCGTGGTTGTGAATGCTATGAATACTGAATATCCTCTGTGTTTTTAGTGACAGTGGAGCTGTTTGAGAAGAGATGACAAAACATAACTGGCGTATACTAAAAGACTTGCATCAGACAGATACTTTCAGTGTCACATATCTGGCATTTACTGGAATACCTATTCTAATGGGTGTCACTCACCATCTAGCACGTGTCACTGCGTGACTCTATGCCAATTCTGTTCCAAAAAAACGTTGACTGCTGCTCTATTCTGGGCATTGGTAGGTAAGGGAACATTTTAATGTTTCTGAAAAGGGATGTGTAATTAGCTTTTGCTGTGGGATAGTATTTCCTTCTGTAGAAATTCCAGGCAGGTTAAACCCTTCAGACTGCTGATGGTATGCTGAAACCATTGTTTTTTTACTGTCCACATATACATTATATAGGGACTTTATGCCCCTCGAGGAATGTGATACCAAGATATCTTTTGTCTTTTCAGGAACACTGGTGGGAAGAACAGGACGAGTGAATGTATCCCATTGGTCAGTTCAGCACACAACTCAGATTCATAGACCAGAAATTGCATATGGGTTTCCTTCCTTAGAGACGTAACACAATATTGCTTGCATTCTCTGTAGCATTGAGAGTGTGCTACACATAGGTGCAGGCAAGTACAGATTAGAATATAGAAGTATTTTCTCAGTCCAGTGGGGGTCCTGTGTTTATTCTTTGACGCTCTTGAGGAGTCACCAAATCAGTAGGTCCAGTCCTGCCCTCCTCCTGGCTGGCGATGCTGCCTTTCTGTAGCCTCAGTCTTTCAAGTAGAATAAATGAATCTCGCCATCTGTATTTACACCAGTTCTCTCACCAGTTCCCAGAAAGCTCTTATATTGCTTATATATGCAATACTTTAATTATATGGAAATTCACCAGTCACAACTTTAATGAACAACTTTTCTTGTATTCAAATGAATAAGATGCTGATGGCTGTTTCTTTGTACACAGCAAATGGTACTCATATGAAAGCCATAGTAAATCAACAGCATAAGCTGATTTAATCACTAATTTGTTGCAATGGCTATTCCCATACCTATCATAACACTGTGTATTTAATTATCATTTACCCTAATGCAGGTATGCTTTTTGGGTTATATCTCTAAGTAGGAAAACTGTTTTTGAATTTTTCTGTTTTGTTGTTGTTGTTGTAGTTTCTGGCCTTTTTTTTTTTTGGGGGGGGGGGGGTGTCTTTTTCTTTTCTTTTTCCTTTGCAGCTGGTAAAACGAGCAGCAACTAGCATGTGTCTAGTGATTAAGACTTTTTCTCTTTGTAATTGTCAGATTGATTGGGACAATTGAATGATAATGAAAAACAGCTTGTTCCCTCATTTCCAGAGGTGACACTTTCTGCATAATACTGCAAAATATAACAAAAGGGTTTTCTTGGACGCTGCTTAAAGTTAATTGACAGCATCTGTTGTTTGGAACAACGGAGAGAAATAGCATTCCCTTGGCTCTTGGGCACGTTACTCAGGATTAGGCACTGTCACACCAGCTGATATCTGAATACACTGTATCTATCCACAGGGTCTTAGCTGGGCTTGCTCTTATGTCAGGGTGTCCCTTTGTAGATATCTGAGTTGAAAAAATATATACAGTTGAATAAATTAATGATAGATGTCATGAAAAATATATGGTCCTCGTAAAAAAAAAAAAAGAAAAAAAGAAAAAAAGAAAAGTCAAATTACAATAAACAATAGGGTTTGAAAATAATTTAATAGTTATGAACTGTCTTTTTAGAAGCATCTTTATTTCAAAAGTCTAACCAAAGACTTCCAGCGGCATTTTATAACTGCTTGGGGTCTATATATCTGTAACAGCAGTAATCACTGTGGGCACAATGCTTATTTGCCCAGGCAGATAAAATTCTAAATAGATTTGAAAGCATGTGAAAGATTTTTTTTCATTCTGCATTTCTCACAAGAAAAAAAAAAAAGAAAAAAGAAAAGAAATGCAGGCTTAATTTTGCTCTTAGACTGGCTGTACGTGTTCTGAGAGCCTGAATATCATTAAATATGTACAACCTTATATTTTTTGGCAAACTTTTACTTCCATTGCTGCTCTTTAGTCAGATGTGCATTTTTCTTTATGAGATTTAATATTTCTCCTTTAGAACATTGATCAGTGTCCAAAGTCACTTAAGACCAGTGGAAAAATCAATAGGGAGCGCTGATTGGCTGGCGCGGAGGCTGCTGCTGCAGCTGATCACCAAGAAAGCAGTGATTTGATTTGATTTTGCATTTTCAAGTCATTCCCTTTCTCTGTACTCTCTGTCAGTAAACTTTGAAATTGCTGATTTGAAAATAAATGAACACATGTTACTGTTTGAATCTGTTTCTTTACTGCTTCTGGTACTTAACAAAAAATGGCCTACACAAATGTTAGCTTTATTATTGCTTAGATGGCTGCAGGTGTGTGGCGAACTCCAAGCTGAACTTAAGGTCAGATACTTTATGATGTAAACTCTTGAAGTCGAGATTTGTGTTTACATGGAGGATTCATCAATCATCATATGTTAATGAGCCAGTTTTGTCATCTAATTCTGGCAAGTAATTTGAAATTTTGCTGTTTTACTCCTATGTTGAACTCAGTACTGTAGACAGTCTGATATTGAACTGATTGTAATCAGGACCAAGAAAATATTTCCTATTCTATGCTGTAACAAACAATATGTTCTAATGTAAGATATGCTTTATAGTGTAAAATATAACAAATTGCCTTTTTTATTATTCTGATCTCTTTAGATATTGGTAGAATTACTGAATTGAAATAGAACTTGCTTTTTCTGTTTTATTTAGGTTAGATGATGCACTGTATTTTATGTGTTTGTATGTGTACATAATGCTTTGGAGAAGAAAGGACTAGAAATGTTAAATGTTATAATAAAATACAGGCTTGCCATGTCCTGTGTTAAATCAGTTGATTTTAAATTATGTCTATGCCTTTAAAATATGTCTCTCCGTATGCATTTACGTATGCTCACATGTGGCTATTACTGCATGGTGTATATAATAATCTATAAACTAATACTTAATTCATATTTATCATTAGGAATAGCTATACCAAAACAGAGCACTGTGTTCTGTTTCAGAATTAAACAAAGCTACACAGCAAGGATCATGTTCTTTTTAATTTCAACTGAATTTTAACACTTGTTGTAATATAAATGATGAAATACTCACTTTCCTGTACTCACACCTCAGCAACAGATCCAAATGGTGTTTTAAAGAGGAACTGTAAAGATTTTAAATATTCATACGATGTTAATGATGCTACTACAATATTGAGAATCGTAGGTTTAGAATTATGTAATTTGAAAATGCTTAATGTAATTGAAAATATCTTAATGCTATAAATACTGATATGAAAGTCCAGGAAATACATTCCTCCCATAATATTTTCTCTTCCCTTTTGGACTGGTTAGGGCTGATCTCAGCAGTGTCAGTAATTATTATTCTGATGACTTGCCCCTGAAAGGCATTCGCTTGTACCTGTGGGGACAGAGAATCCATTTGCCTGGCGCCGGGGAGTCGGAGGCACAGGCTGGCGCCAGTGAAGAGAAGGGAAAGATGATTAATATGTCTTATAGATTCACTGCCTCTTCACTTGTCCTAGACCTGCCAGTAATTCCACTCCCCTGTGGTTCCACCTTGATCACAGATAATGGAGGCAGATTGAAAGTTTGAAGACACAAGCCTTTCTCTCCTCCTGAACTGACATTACTCACCCGGGCTAAATGAGCTGTACAACCACCGGCACCTGCCTATGGGAAGATGGGAAGGCATCTCAGTGCACTTAGCAGTAATGCTGCAATAAAGCAGCAACTGTACTCTAATTAACCAGGTTTCTTTGCTTTCCTTTTTTTTTTTTCTTTCTTCTTCTTCTTTCTTCTCCTTTTTTTTTTTTTTTAACTGCACAGCAGGCTTCCATTAGCAAAGCTATGATATTGCAATGGAAAGAGGAACATGTGTTCCTTCACCTTTGCAATTTATTATTTCATACCTTTTCATTTTTATTTTTTTATGGAAATGTATAATACAAGGTTATTTTGTACCTGTAAGGTAGCTGTAGCATTCTAAGAAGCCAGACTATGAATTTCAATGAAAACATAACTGTGTAAAGAAAACCTGAAAAAAATATTCTTACATAGGTATGTCTTCTTAAAGATAAACCCCTTTTATTTATTCATTTTTTTTAAAGCTTACTGGAATTTTTAGGCCAAATGTCAAAGTATAATAATCTCATGAGACCGTCTTTGCCAACCACCTTCTAACAGAAGTATGTATATGTGTTCTGGTAAGAAAATGAGTTTTGTTTTAGAAAATACAGCAATAGTAAAAAATGAGGTAGTTACCTTTGTTGGTGGTGGTGTATTTTTTAGGTGTTGTGGCAACATCGAGTAGTATAACATATACATGTGTATATGCCCATTTTGTATCATACTTTTAGATAAATACCTTATTCTGAATCAGAATGTTAGAGAGAAAATGGCTTTTTTTCTTTCCAAAAGGAGACCGAACAGGACATATAAATAGGTTTTGCAGTGGGAAAAGACATTGTCTTTTATATTCTCTAGAGAGATAAAGCATAACAAGAACCTCTGAAAATAAGCTTTTTTGTGAGTATCCAAGAAGAACTTTGCTTCTTAATTTTCTGTCTCTTAGGGACTGAACATTTTAAAAAAGATACCGGGTTTATTTTAAAAAGTCTTTAATTTCTTGGGAGGAAGCCTGACAATCCTTAATGGGCATAGTAATTTTTATATACCTTTGGCTTGTTTTTATTTTGAAGATTTTTGTAAAAACAAATTTGTATTGTCTGAGTAGTGCATACCTGTTTAAATCAAGTTAAACAATATGGTGTATGTAATTGTACTTCTAATATAGATGCGCTAAGAATCTGTACGTAGTAAAATGTATTCCAGTTAAAATAAGAGACCCATACTTTCTAAATACTGAATACTATAGAAGACCTGAAGGCCAAGCTAGAGAGCTAAATTCCAGAACTGGGCAGAAAGCCTGCTTTCATATAAGAAAAGTGATACCAGTTTTAAGTATCTAGGGTATTATTATGAGGAAGGAAGAGAAGAATAAGTAGAGTAGTCCAATGTATTTTCAAATGCGGTACAGCCAGGAGTATAAATTTTAAAAGTCGGGTTTTTTTTTTTAGCAAATAACTACTAGATGCTGTATAAAATAGGAAGTGTTTACATGCTGCAAGGTCATAAGGAATAATTTTGTCAGCAGCAGAGAATGTAAAATCTATACATAAAAAATAATAAAAAATCTCTTTGTCATTGCTCGTCTTGTGTAGCCACTGGGGAGATATCAGTTTGGGGCTGACCTTTGAACTTCCAATTCCTGGTCAAGCTAGCTGGCTTCTTGAAAAGATTAGCTAATGCAGCAGTAGGGGCAACCATATTAACAAGGAGAGAGAATTGGGGTTATTGTGAGAAAAAACAAGGCCCATTCATATGGAAATTCTGAGCTCAGAACTTGTAAAGGTCACCAAGCTGGTTTTGGGTAAAGGTCAATTTATCATAACAAATAATGGGAAAAGTTGTACTGTTTTTTCAAGGGAAAAATACTAATATTAATTTAAAAGAAAAAAAGGTAAAAGAAAAAAAAAAGAGAGAAAAAAGCATGATGTATTAGAATTTTGTTATCTGTCTATGCCCCATTAAGAACTTCATAGCTGTGCTCATTGTCAGATAGAAGACAACTTCCACTGGTCTCCCTGGATCAAGGACTGGGTCCTGAGGATCCATTTAAGAGTTTTCAGTAAATTATAGGACTTGTTAAAAAAAAAAAAAAAAAAAGGTGCTATCTTTTTAAAAATAAAAGCATAGAAAGCACCTTTTTAAATAAGTACTTTTTATTTTTACAGGAATAGTTCCTTGACAAACTCGGTTTTAAATATCATAGATGTGCTAATATATCTGGTTTAAGGTATCTTAAAAGGTGACAGTGTTATAATTTAAAAGGAGAAAATGAACAAGTGCAGGGTGCTGCACCTGGGCCAGATTAGGGGAAGAATTCATTGAGACCAGCCCTGCGGAGAAGGACTTGGGGGTTCTGATGGATGAAAAGCTTGACATGAGTCAGCAGTGTGCACTTGTAACTAAGACAAGTTAATCAAGAGCTAAGACAGGAGGCAGGTCTTCTGAAGTCCATTCTCCCATTGCAGCCATTGGAACACTTTGCCTTTTCAGCAGTATCAGCTGTGTGAAAGTCATGCTCAGAAATGCAGTCACCAATTTGCAGTAGTCAACCTTAAAATACTTGAGAGCTATTAAGAAATAATCTGTACTTCACTTGTTATGTAGGGCATAGAGCCTTGTGTGAGGATGTTTTCTTTTTGTTGTGGGTGCCATCTGCATGGGGTGGTATGTAGGCTAATTAGCTATTTTAATTGAAGGAAGATCCATGACGCATGATTAGCTATTTCAGTTGCCAAGAAAAGCAAGGACACTTCTCAATTTTTGAGCAAGGGAGAAGTGTGATTTTTCTATTTAACCAGACCTACAGATTCTTGGAAAAAAGAGTAAAATAACATACATGTTTGAGTCTGAAAAAATATTGTCTATTTACGATTTTTTTTCTAATAATAAAATATTATTTTGATGTTCTTAATTGGTTCTTTATTGCTAAGCCACAAGAATAACTACAATCATGTATATGAGTAGAAGGGATGGTATAGGGCATAAAGAATGTGGGAGGGTAGACTTCATGACTGCATATTACTTAAAAATCACTTACCAGTGGTCAACAAAATCTGCAGAATGGAACAATATGCTATTCACAACATCAGTCAACCTACTTTATTTCTTACAGAGTTGTGGGGAACAGGCTTCCATTTCCTCATTGGATCTGAATATAGCACACGTGAAAAAGAGAAAGGCAAAGTACTTTCTCAGAACCCCCATTCACTGTATAGTTTGGTACTTTATTATTGATATATTTAGGGGAAAAAAAAGCATAGTATGTAATTTTTTATGCTGGCAACTATAAACGCTTCTGCGCATAGTGTTGATTGCCATGAGCAGTCCCTGGTTTACTGTGGCAAGCAGTTCTTTTAGATCAGTGCTACTAATGACAGCAAGCAATACATGTCGTGGGAAATGTTTCAGATTTTTCATTTTTTTAAATAATGCTGGATAATGAAAGACTAGATACTATGTTTAGATGTATAATTTTGTGCACAGTGCCACCTGGAGAATTTGGGAATAAGGTTTTGAATATGGGATTATTTTTGCTCCAATTTTTTCTCATATTAATTTAATCTTTTCAGGACTATTAATGAGCTTGCTCTGAGTCTACTGTGTTTCGGTACTGTTACCACTTGGTATATTAAATTTATGTCTGTATGTCTGATCTAGAAGATGGATATTTTCAAGGGCTTGTGTGAGCATCCAGCCTGATTTCAGTTCTTGAAACCAAAGTATGGAAGCTGTCAAAGTCCTTACTGAGCTGCTGTCTAGCTTTACAAGCATTTGTGGTCTACGAGATCCTATGTTTTGACATCTGAATTTCCTGTGTACTTAAAGATCCATGTCTGTATTTGTCCATAGGTACTTCAGTCATAGTCAGTAGCCGAGTCCTAAGCAATGTGTCCAGATGATCCATAAACTGGGTAGTCCTCAACCAGCTGTTGTGCCTGATCTGATGAGCGTGATCGGAGTACAGCTAACTTCCTAAACTTTTTAGAAAACACCTATTTATACGCTGGCTGGAGAGAGAACCTTACCGAGGTCTCCATGTGCAGGAGATCTCCACTGGGGTGCTGAGACCTTTTTTCCTCAACAAATCACTTAATTGCTTCATGTAGAATGGAACCATGCATGAAGGGAGAGGGGCCATTCCCATCATAGCCCAGCTGACAGCAGACTGGCTAGTCCGTCCCCTGAAGAGAGACCACTTTGGCAGAAGAGAGAATCAGTACAGATCTCCTTCATGGTGGATGAGCATTCTAATTATTGACATAACTACTGACATGATGCTTAACAAGTGACACTGCCATTGTCTCCATCTACTGCATGTTGGAAGAAAGGAATAGTTTCCAAGTTTCTTCTTTAAGTTGGAAGCGTCTAATCCCATTCAGCTGTAGAGGGCTGAGATTCTTATAAGCCAGAAGACAAAAGCATCCAATATTAAGGTTGACTGTCCTCATGGTGAAAACACTGCCAAGCATAGGAAAAGGCTGTTCAGATACATTGTACAGTCTCCATCCCTGGAGGTTTTCAAGACTTGATGAAGTAAAGCTCAGCGCAACCTTGTCTGATCTCATGGTTACCCTGATTTTGAGCAAGAGGTTAGCTTTGATGACCTCCTGAAGTCACATTCCAACCTGAATTATCCTTTGATCTTCTGATCATAGAAGAGTGAAGTGTGTGAAATGCCCATGTCCTTGATATTTTCTGCTGCCTCTTACCATGTGTGCTGACTGTAGTGGATCACATTCAGCACATAGAGATGTACTGGATAAGCAGCAAATACACTTTATTTAGGTTTGTGAATTTTGTTTTTAGATTTAGCTCTAAACAACCAGCCAATGTACTAGGAGTCTCTCATACAAAAACACTTTGATCTTACAGCTATACAAAGCACACTGGAAGAAATTCAAAGTAACTGCAAGCATTCCTGCTTCATTACAATTCTGGGCAGATTTATGGAGGCTTTCAAGAAAACTTGTTCCTGCACTGAGGAAACCTAGGGCTAGGTTTTTGGGAAGACTTACTCAGTTTATGGCTTACATCAAGGTCATAAGAGATGTTTGAACTATGCATATTTTCTGCATAAATAATTATAGTTTTGAACAAGTGTTGTTTTGAGAATTTGTCTCTATTTATACTTATACAGGTGTTTTGCAGTACTGAGATTCACAGGTC
The DNA here is from genome assembly GCF_040182565.1 of Anser cygnoides. Lineage (NCBI taxonomy): Eukaryota > Metazoa > Chordata > Aves > Anseriformes > Anatidae > Anser > Anser cygnoides. The sequence goes on along the minus strand of NC_089880.1, from coordinate 26,102,216 downwards.
AAAATCTCTAATTTTGGAATAAAGTCACGGTAAACAAAATCACAATAGACAAATGCAAAGCAACATGAAATATTAATGTTTCTACTGTTTTTCAATCTATTTTGTGGTTTTGTTTTTTTTTTCATTTCAAAGGACATTTTTCAAAGGTTCTGCAGGAGATTATCTCACACTGCAAACAAGATAGTCAAATAAAGGATTTTAATGTTCTTAGCAGTTATCATCTTGATATTCAATTTTGTCCAAAGATCTTATCATTCTTCAAGAGCACTTTACAACTGAGTAAAGTTGGTGGAGCTTTCACAGTAGAGTGTTATCATCAGATGGCCATATTTTTTAACTATAGTTGAAATCAAAGAGATGGCAGATAACCTGGTGTTTTAAAACTGTGAAACTTAGTATAATGCACACTTGAAATTGGCGGTGACAAGAATGCACTAAAATGCACTCACTCCCTCAGTGGAGCAAGGTGTGGCAATTGCTTTGGTCTCTAGGTTCATTTGGTTCCCAGTACAACAGGATTCCATTGGCCCTGAATCAGAGAAAGGAAGAGATTGAAAGCTTCATAATAAGATTATGGCAACTAAATAATCTCTTTCTTTGTAAATTTGGATGTCTACTAGAACTGTCAAGAGCTAGTATGAGGATTTTTAAATTGCCTTTTCTTTCTAATATTTGCTATCCTGAGAAAAAATAGTTTTCCTGCACCTATATACAGGTTTTCCAAACCATAGTAAGAACCATCTCTTAGAGAGACTAAGGGTCCTGACTAGAAAGTTGGGATTTTCTCCAGCAGTAAGTTTTCTTCACCTTTCAGTGATGACCTATATAATTTCCCTTGAAACAACATTCTGCTAAAATCTGCAGGATCCTTTAACAAAGTGGTTTGTTCTGGTGCATAATACTGTTTCTTGATTTCTGTGATGTGAGGCAAGAAAAGGACCAGAAAGAAAATTGAGCATGCTAACATTCCCTCTTCATCATCATGCAGTTTTTTTATGGGGGCAAGGTAAAGTCTACGTGCATCAGTAATCTCTCTGTAGTTCTAGAACTCATTTGTTTCTGTCCATGATTTTTTTATGCAGAAGGGGAACATATGGCCCTAACTCCCTCACTTGTTTGGAGAAGAATGGCAAAGCAGAAAATCTAAACTGCTTCAAGTCAAAGCCTTTCATAAATTAAGGTTTTTATATTCCCCTTCTCCTCTGGCTGGCATAGCATTTTCCTTCCTGTATGTTGTTTTGGTGTGTTTAGTGGCTACATGTGAGAGCGGTGACATTTATATGAAGTGAATCTATTAAACTCTTTATAATGAATAGCATGTAACTGTAAAACATATACAGTTTTCTCATTTTGCCCTCCTCTGGGAGACTACGACAACATTTTGGCAAGTAGGAGTAAACAGCTTTGTGTTGGCATGCAGTAAATTAAACTGAGTAATTAAAATCAATAGCAAAACACTAGCTAGGCAGAAAGGTCATATAACACAACAGAAAACTGTTGGGTAGCATATTGCAGGAAATCAAAATAAATTTCTGAACTTTTCATTATTCTTTACATGCCTGAAACTAGTCTTAAAAGGCTTGTGAGATACAGCAAGGTATTGATAGAAGCAGGATCATTCTCTGAGATGAAATAAAAAATTTTAAATGCTAACGTATGAGTATTTGCAGCTTACAAGGCTGACAGGCACAGTGGAAAATATAAAAGAGGTCTTTAATTTTACTACTATTATACAAAGTTTTATTTGTTTGGGTTGGCTTAGTGCATGACTTGGTAATACCTGCAAGAGCTGAAGTCAGGTATGGGTCTCTGTCAGTATAAGTGTCAGTTAAAAGATTCTTGTTAAATTCTCCTTGGTCAGCTGGCTGACCAGTAACGTTCTGCTGCTGAGGGGAAAAAAAAATGCACTGATGATTTCTGAGGTGTTTCAAGTATTTGTCTTGCAGCTTGAGAGAGGGAAGTGAGGGTCAAAATTTGTAGATCAAAAAGAGCGGTAGTCCCAAAGTGAGCAACAGCTGCAGGACTGTGGCCTAACAATTTAGGGGAGATGCCAAATTTTAAGGTACACATAAGGTCTTTTCTCTGAATGTGATACTCTGATACTCTATTAAGTAGATCAGACTTGTGTACTTCTGTAAGGACCATGGCTTCTAAAATGAAGCCTATTGTAGGTTTTGCTTTCTCTGCTGAAGAAATGTGTTAGCAAAGAAGGTGGTGGAAGGAAAAGAGACCATGAGACTTGATTCTCAGAAAACTGGAGATGTCAGATGAGTTGTTTAGGAGTGGTTTCTTGGGAGTGTTTGGAAAAGAATCAAAGGCATATCTAACCTGGTAAAAGTATTCTCAGTCATGAAGTCATCGTAGTGGTGGTGTTGCAACTATGGTTATGAAAAGATATAAGAAAGTAGATGTGGCTTAAAGGTAATATACTTTATAAGACAAACTGATCAAGTTGGTAAAAGCAGAAAGCTTTTTGGTACATGACCACTTCTGACTGGCCTTGTTTCCTTTTTCAAGCTCAATCTGTTGTTGTAATAGGCAATGTTTCTCTACCTTTCTTATGTTTCTTGAATTTGCCAAATCCATTGGTTCTCTCTGAAGCAACAGACAGAGAGAAGACGTCTTGTTGTGTCATCATTCAGTAGGTAGGAAATTTTGCATTTACAAGTCTTTCTTTGGGTCTTTGTTTTTGGGGTTTGCAGCAGTTTTCCTTTGCAATTTGGAAGAGCTTTCCCTTATTGTGCAAACCCTGGGATACTATGTGGCTACTAACTCTCAGCTGATCAATGGGTTTTATGGGGTGAATGCTGAGTGACAGTGCATACATCTGACAAATCAGAGCCTTCAGCCAGTCACGTGTTGCAGAGATAGCTGTGAAAAAAAGCACTGAGTTATTGTTGGTGCATGTATTCTTATGTATTCCTGAGGTAATTTAATTTCCATTGTTCATAATTTTAATTTAAAAAATACTTTTTTTTCTTTTTTTCTGCATCCATTTATATTGTCTGTTTTGAATTTAGTCCTAGCAATTTTAAAATAATTACAGAGATAGGCAGTTTTGTACTGGCTGCAAGATAGCTGTGTCTTGTCGTTTAAAAGCCATACTGTATTCTAATAAATGAGTGCTAGCAACTGGTTGAGAACAGCAACTGTGCAAATGGATCTGTCGCTTAAAGTTGTGTTCAGATTTGGTTTGTTTGAGTTATGAAAATGACTTGGCCTTTTACACCATTCCCTTGAGAATACATGTCCACATCCTACAATCAGCACAGGCTGAACACAAAACAGGCACTCTCATCTCCTGATGGGAGACTCCAACGATCTGGACAGCAGGAATATTGCAGGTTCACATTAGCTGCATTAGCGGTACTGCGTGTGGAACATGTATTATATCCACCATAAATGGTTTAACTAGTCAGGTCCTCATGTTCAATGAATATCAAGCTTAATGTTTCTGAGACAAAGATTCAGAGAGAAAAATGACCATGATCAGATCCAGTTGAAAATGCTGTAAAATATTACATTTATATTTTTTCCCAGTTCTAATCCAGGTAAATATATGTTAAGAGCTTTTTTTTGTTTGTATTTTCATTTTTAGATGTATGGGACATATATATGTTAGATATAGATATAGTTTAGATATATATAAACTGTATGAAAATGATCAGAAATAATTTTTGTCCTTCTCCTGCCATGTGTATCAATGTAGTGTGTGTGTTTCCTTTCTAAAAGTTAGCTGTCAACTTCTAAGACCTTTCACTATATTTTCAACTGACCCTGAATTTTTATAGTCATTGATGGAATAGGAAATGACATCTACCTTCCTGTCTGTTGATTAACCCTAATTTATGAATCTTATTTAAATCTGTGGCTCGCATTCAATAGGACTGCATCCGCTTAAAGCTAAGGTAATATACAACTGTAGGCAAAATGAGATTGATGCAGTCTTCTACAAACGTTTCTAACCATTCTTCAGTAGTATGCTATGCACTAGCTTGATGAAATTTTAATTAAGTTCATGTGTGTCTATTTTTCCCTGTTGTCACAGTGAATTTTTTTTTTTTAATCTTACTTCAGTATTACATAGCTAACTTTGCTAAAATACTAACTGTTATAGTTCACACACACATGTCTAGGTGTGTATAACATCTCAATACCTTCTTGTCACATTAAAGACCAGAGGGACAATGTTTGATACATGGTACAGGCTGAAAAGGCAATAGATATGAAATTGTGACTCCTGCTGAAAGCTTTTAAATATATAAGGTTACTACAACCTGCATTTTCACCATTTGTGTGTTTAACTTGATAGCTGTATAAATTATGTGTCAAGCACTCTTACAAATATTTTTTATAAGAATATTGACAAATGTCCTGTCATTCTCCTGGAAATACACAGTATATGGAACATTTTGTAGACAACTTGCTTATAAAACTTTTTGTATCCCATGTTGTTTTCTCTTACTCACACCTCCCATTCTATTTGTCTAAACATTAAATATTACTGCTTCTTGATGCTATCTGGAAAGTTTTCTAAATATTTTTGAGAAACTTCGGCCTTGTTCAAAGAATCACAGAACGGTTTGGGTTGGAAAGAACCTTAAAGATCATCTAATTCCACCCCCCTGGCATGGGCAGGGACAACTCCAACCAGACCAGGTTGCTCAAAGCCCCATCCAGCCTGGCCTTAAACACTTCCAGGGTTTGGGCAGTATAACTGGAAATTAATGTTTGGGTCAAACCTTCAGAAATGTGAAACAGATAAGTTCCTGAGGTGTCATAAAATAAATGCCAGAAAACTTTACTTAAAATAAAAGTAAATTGCTGTGACAGTCCACTGGCTTTTCTGTAGGTTAATATTCTGTATGCAGAGATGCAGAATTATCTAATATGTTGATAGTAGTAGTAGTAGTAGTGCAAAACCTTAAAAAAAAAAAAAAAAAAGAAGAGCATTACTTCTGCCTACTAATATTTCATTTGCAAAACAGAAAGACCAGACTGACAGAATTGAAGGTATCTTGTTTTACACCGAGTTTTTACTGAAGACTGGTATGTATGGCTTGAATTACATCTTAGATTTGTTAGTGCTTATCAGTGCAGGAAACACTGAGAAACACAAAAGACTGTCCAAACATCTTAGGATCTTTTCTGTATTTCCTTTTCTTAAATTTAATATTAGAGATTGTAACCTAAAATTCTCTAGGGTTTTGTCTGCCCAGTTTCTCCTCATCTACATCACATACAGTATTAGAAATGTGTGATTATGGGCCTGAGCTAGCAACAGTTGAAGCATCTGCTTAGATAATCTCATTGATTAGGCCCTGGAAATGCAAACATTTGAACAGTGATTTTAAGAGTAACCACTCTGGAGCCTTAGAGTGTGTACCTAGAAATCATTGAAGGCATAGTTTTTGCAGGTGCATTTATCACTCGGATCTCAGACTCCCTGCTATAAATCGCCATGCCTCTTCCTAGAGTATGCTGAAGATTTGTCTCAAAGAATATTTGAGTGGTGTTGAAGGGAAAGGGTCTTCTATTGTTTAAAATGCTTATATTTCCTGAGAGTACAGAAAAAAATACTTTTGTTGACAAAACATGAAGTTCTGCATTGCTCTGGTGATCATTGACATGTATATCGTGAGTCATATTGCGTTTGCAGTTCATAACCATAGTCTCCTGATGTACCAGCCTCTTCACTGACCTCTAAGCAGTATGTACATTCTTCTGCTATGTTTTATAGCAGTGTAAAGAGGAAGGAAAGTGTATAGATCTTTCAATACCTTTAGCAGCAAGAAAATGTAAAGAGTCTTTCAAGATAAAACTAAATAAAATTTTGTGTGATTTATCAAAGCGAATCCTACATTCCCCTTCCAGTCCTCATCAAATCTAGTTATATTGCAGAAGAGGGCAAGGGAGGTAATGCTCTTGTATGCTAAACAAACAGCATGGTGAGTGGGACAGTGCTTTAAAATATGCATAAGGCCTGCCATTACTCCATTTTGTGACACTGTTCAGGTAGGGAAAAAGAAAAAAAAAAAACCAGATTTTTCCTCAAATGAATATATTTTTTAAATGTTATCAAGAAAAATGATGCTGGAACTATTGTGAAAAATTGAAGTTGCCTGGTTGATATCACACATCCAGTTTGGAAAAACAAGATTAGTGCAACACATACCATTTTTCATTTTATCTTGCCTTCAACAGCACCAACCACTGCAGCATCTCATTTTTTAACTTGGTGTTTAGGATGAGAAATCCCATGTGTGTACAGTTGCTTCTGGCTGCCTGGTCCCTCCGCTCCTGGCTTTCCATCTGCTTATGTGTTTCCTTGTGTACCGTAAATAAAAAGTGACCGAGAGGGCAAGATACTTAGTCTCTTCTGAGATCAATACTACTCCATGGGTCAGCAACGAAGAATGTTTGGAAAAAAAAAAGAGGGAGGGAACTGTGTTTTATTTCCCCTGTAAACTGAGGCCAGCAACTTTGGCATGGGTTCATCTCCACTACCTAGGGAAGAAAGCTGGATAAGGTTATTTCTGAACCAGTGTCTTCTGGCAAAAAAAACACTGTGAATAAACTTGCAACGAATTAAGTAAAAAGAGAATCTTTTCGTTGTTGTTCTTATTTAAATTACCATTTTAATGTCTAGGTGGCCATCCATATGTTTTCATCCTGGAACTGAACTCAGTAGGGAGAGGAATTGAGACTGTCATGTGTTGGAGTTGGAGACAGGGTCTCTTGGTTTGTGAGCCAGAGCACTGTCCTGTTGTTGTACACATGTCCACTTTCATCTTTGAAGAGGTGCTTGCTGTATTTGTTGTTCCCTTTTTATCTAAGAAAACTGAGCCTTTTCATTCCAGGCTTCTCTACTTTCCCCTCTGTGTTTAATGATAGCTCTGAGTGCTGTCTCTGAAAGAGATAAATGAAGGACTCAAAGGATGGGTGTGCAGAGCATAGCGCAGGTTTAGCCCTCGAAGTATTGCCATTGCTAACAGCAGCCCACGTGCTGCTGGTGGTGGGGAAATGTGAGACCTACAGGCTTTCCTTGTAGAAGGAGAAAAGTGAGCATGCTTGGGGATGGTTACTCTGTAACACCCTCAAGAGTAGGTTGTTTTTATTTTATTTTTATTTTTTTAAATAGAGGAAGGTGGAAGGAAGGAATATGAAGGAGCTTGTGGAGGAGAATGGAGAATAGAATTTGTGTCTGTGCAAGATGGGTAGCCTGGGGAAAAACTAAAAAGTTTGCAATGCTGAATTTAAATTATTTGCCCTCTCATTGTCACATCTTGTACATGTTTTAAAATGATGTGCTTTCATGCAGAGAAATCAGGTGGTTCTATATCATAAATCAGCCTTTATAGCAAACAAGTTTTTGGAGGTACCTATCTTAGACCTGTTCTTTTCTGGGAATAAAAATGAGGAACTATCAGAGATTGAGAAGATGGGGAAAATTGATTAATTAAAAAGTAGTAAATCATCATCCCCACATGATTTATGTATAAAAGAATTCTGAAGAAGCTTAGGAATGAATTAGCTGAACTGTTAACAAAGATATGCACTCTCATTAAAACCAAGCTCTGTTCCAGAGGGTTGGCAAGTATCTGGGGTTTATCCTATATTTAGACCGGTAAGCATTACATCTGCACATTGCAAATGGTCGAAAAAGGAATTTAAAAGGGAATAATAAAACACCTGGAAGATCATGATGTTAGAGACTTTAATGAGAACAGCTTCGGCAAAGAGAAATCATGTCTCAGCTTAGAACTCGGTGAATGTACCCGTAAAAAGAAATAGGCAAGGCCATCCAGATCAGATCACAAGTCCCTCTTGTCCAGTGCCCTGCCTCTGACAGTGCCCTGTCATAGCCACGTGGGGAAGAGAAGAATAAAAAGGCTCAGATAACCCTTTTCCCCTGGACTTGATTGACAGCAGCAAGAGCCAGCTTTGAATTTAAGGGGGTCACTGCAGACATGCTGACATCATCTCTTTCCCAGGGACACCAGTAATGCCCTTCCCGGTGTTTAGAGGGAGCTTTCCCCCCTCACAAACAGGAATTAGATGGCATAGTAAACAGTGTATTCATAAGAAGGAGAAGAGTTGAGTCTGACAAAGTAGATGCACAGAGTAACAATACCACTTCATGAAGTATAACTGTAACTATAGCCTTTTCATCTAGCAAGGCAATTGCTGGTCCACCAGCTCGTTTTCAACTACCATTATTCACAATTCAAGATTACCTGGTATTGCCAGGCTTAAGCAGCCTCTGGTACCCATACATCTTGCAAATTACTTTAACTAAAGCATCTTCCCTCTCTCCCTCCCCCTCTCCCCCCACCCCACAGGTGTAGCCTTTGTATTTTGGTGCTTTTACCTGAATTGATTCACTTGGATAGAGTTAGTTGGCCTAGACTTCCCTACACTTTCTCTGCATAAGCAAGTAACTCCCTTTCTAACAGAAATGCTTTTCAAAAACATAATTACAATGCATGGAAAAGGAAAGTGTTTCTGGCTTGTTTATCAGTCTTTTCTGTTTATCTTTCTTTGTTTCCAACAGATGCAAAGATATCCTTTCCCCTGGGAATTCTTGGGAAGGTTTGCCTCACCTTTAGATTTCAGTTACCAGGCTTATGGGGAGAGCTGCCTTATATAATGTATTTTGACTTTTTAAAAGCTTGTGACAAACTCTGTCACAGGCACTGCTACAGAGGCTAAGTAGTCACATATGGTGACAGGGCAAGTATCATCATAGATCAAAAAACGACAAGGAGACAAAAAGACAGAGGGCTAAGTGGGCAGTTTTCATCACAGTAAAAGGCTAGCAGCTGTGTTCCTTAAAGTTACCTATCAGGTCATATGCTAAATATATTTATTAATGATCTAGGGAGAGAGGTGAAGGATTGGGTGTAACACTTACAAATGATGTAATTACTTAAGTAATTTAAGTCTCTAACACAGTGTTAGAAACTTCTGAGTGATCTAAAGAAGTTACTTGAATAAAGAAGTTCAGGCTCGATAAATGAAAAGTTAATACGTGGAGGAAGCTAAACAAAAGTCTTATCCTTTAAGTGAGGGGAAAAAACAGAATATTGCTGTTGGCAGTTCCATAACAGAAACTACTTGAGATGTTGTTATGGTGGAAAAAGTGAACAAGGTGCTAGAAGGCGTAAGAAATGGGACATTAAAAATGGATTACTGAACTCAGGCTTCATTGCGTGGAGACAGAGGATAGGATAAAGCACAATATTATGGGTAAGTTTGCCCAGCTAACGAAGTCTGGTCTGTGGTGACAATTTCCTGTTTTCTTTTGTCTTTATCCTGTTCATATATCATCTACTCTCAGAGATACTCTGATCCTTAACAGGAATAATATGCATTGAGAAGGCTCAGGCTTCCAGAGGGTTTCAGACAGCTCAGTAACCAAGCTACGACTCGTAAAAACTTATTTCATATCCATTGTTCTTCCTTTGGTAGTGTAGTTAAATTTCACATCAAAATGACATAAATTAACAATCTCAGCTTTGTATTTAGACTGTGAAATCATCAACATTTTTAACATGGATTTTAAAATTCAGACGTTACTGAAACACTTCCTCAAATTGGGGCTCTTAAGAGACCTATAAATTATTCTTGCATAGAAGAGAAGTCACCTGAGAATAACCTAAATGAAGTTAACATAGATTTTAAAAATTATTCTTGCAGAAGAACAGGGAGTGGTGGGAATAGATGAGCAGATGGGAGAGAGAGAAGAGGAAAGTGAAGAAAAGGCTAATTAGGTAATTGAGGCTAAGAGGCTATTAGAGCTGACCCAGTGGTCTACTGGTTGTGCAGTCCAGGGACTTGAATTTGGGATTGAGGTTGATCCCTTGTTCCCAGGGCAACACATGCTCCAAACATTGCAAGTACTCAATTTTATAGCCTGTATGATCCTATAAATATGTTTTCCAGTAAATGTAATATGGAGGGATTATATGTCAGATTATAGTGGAGAGAAGAAAGAATAACGGGGTAAAATGCTGAGTTTGGACATGAAAAGACAAAAATAGTATGCTGATGGGTGATGATCATTTAGTGAAATTCCTTGGAATTCCTTTGAACCAGCTGTTGGAGGAAAATTAATTGAAATAAATGTATTTTGAAGAGGCATTGAACCGGCATGAACCGTTTCTCACTGAGTAGCCTTTTATTAAAAATCTGACTAGTACACTGGATTCTCTCAAACATATGTTTTTTTTTTTACAGATAAAGACCAAAAAGGTAATTTATTCTAAACCATTCTAGTGCCTTGTTTCTGGCCAATTTGAAGCTGATATGCCTGAAGTGTGCTGTTCTTGTCTTCTTTCAGTCTCCTAACCTATCTTCATTTCTGTTCCAGTCAGTGACACACTTTTTTTTTTTTTGTATGCTTATTTGTCCCTGATGTTGGTATATTCAAACTGTCTTCTGAAGTTGTCAGTAGACTTTTTCTTTTATGGCCAGAGTCTGGTGTAGGTCGTAGCTAGGACAAGCATTGCCATGTGGTTTTCAGATTTATATGCTGAGGTGGAGCATTTCTTGTCCTCACCTTTTCTAGTACAACATTATTCATGCTGACTTAATTCTTTTAAATCTCTCCACTTGAACAGTATTTGTAGATATTCTGTTTTGAGTTGCTTCCGAAAGACCTCATTTTTCTTTTCCACATGTTCCAAACTCTGTAATGGCAGTGATGCAGCATTCTGCAATGGTTCTCCCCCCAACTTCTTTCATTACCTTATCCAGTACTACCTATCAAAAATCCTCATTTTTCCAATTTAAATCTTTTAATTTATTTAGCTTAACCCTGTGTTTCTTTCCCAGCAGCTGCATTTTGGGACAGAAATGCTGGCCCCTGCTGGCTCCTGTTTCCTTGTCTTGCATGTATGACCTCTTCAAAGGATTGCAGTGCATGTATGGCTGATTCCACTGTGTCCCTTTCTTGTTTGAGTATTTGTGTGAAAAGTCAGTTTTTCTCCCTCTTTCCTTTATAAGCACTGCATAGAGATACTGCTATTGAAGCAATACATGGCTGGAACACCTGTGGTCAGTAGGCAAATCATATTTCAACAGCAGAAAAAATCAGCACTATTCATTATCCCTGTGGTTTAAAACAGAGTTTCTGTAGAATAATTACAGTATTAGAACTACTGGTTTGGAGGAAAGTCACTGCAGTATGAGCTTTTGCCACTGGACAGAATAAACAAAAGATGGAGGAGGGAGTATAGTTTTGGCTATAATGTAGGCAGGAGGGAGAAAAGAAGGTAAATCTGCTGCTTGTCCACTGGAAACCTCATTTGTACCTGCTTCTGGCAAAAGGTTTTGGAATTCACTGACAACTGATGGCTTCCCTAAGACATATTATAGTGTTTTTGGCAAAAGAGGACACTGTGCCAAGTCTGAACCTCAGTAAGCATGCTTTGTATTTAGGGTATATAGACTATTAAGTGACGGACAATACTAAAGAAAACCTCACAGAAAACTATGTTAAGTGTTGTTTCAAGTTCTCCAAACCTTCTCTTCATCAGTGTTGCCCTGTCTTACATGAAGATGTTTGAAAGAGTCATTCAGTCATTTTTAAAAAGAATTATTTCAGATCATAATTTAGTTAGGTCATAATTTAACAGCTGTCACATTTATAATGTTATGCTTATTTTTGTGAGTCAAAGGGTGATGATTTCATTTCTGGCAGAATCCAGGAACAGGATTTAAGCATTGCTTTATATCTCATGATGGTGATCTGCTGGTAGGGACTCGCTTCCTGACCATTCTACACTGCTTCATTATTCTTCCCACAAGGTACACCCTTTCCTCAGCCTTTTCTTGCCACTCTTTGGAATAATGACTTCTACTGATAACCTGTGGTTTTATGTAGAGTAGTTTCGTTATGGTTTTGTTACTGGTATTATCATAGGACCTGCAAGGCTGGCCCATGGACAAGCACTATGGTTCTGTGAGGTATTCTGCAAACACAGAACAAAGGACATTTCCCACTGCTATATTCTATTTACTGTTTCTCCTCAGCACTGAATTTTACTTAACACTGCACTGTGTTGTAGATACAGTTTTGTTTAAAAACAAACAAAAACCAACCAAAAAAAAATTCTTAGCAAGTTCTCCCTTGTGTATCCAAGTGTGTAAGAAATATGGGGAATTATTCTCACAACATTTGCTCACACAAATCTGTTTCCCAGTTTGAGCTTTCAAGTTCTAAAACATATATTTTCTACAAACATTTAAAATGTGAATATTCTTCCCCCTACCCTCAAATTAAACGTGCCTTCTTATTGTGCTCACTTATTTAAGAAAAAAGGACGGTGAAAACTCAGTGGTTTCCCTTTGAAGTTGTAAAGAATACAGAGAGCTGACAAGCAATATTGGTTTAGTTCATTATTATTTGAATTACCAAGCAGTCTTTATAGGGGTCACTTAATTATTTCAGTTAACATTAACCCTTGAAATTTGTGTTCTTAATGTCTAGATTCCCTCAGTGTTGTGAAAATCATTGATTTGCAAGAAAAAAAAAATCATTTTTTTATATATAATAAGAAGAAACCAGCTATCTGTATAGGTAGAAAACTTGGAGTTTCACAGTAGGCTGTGCAAGATGATAAAAATATTCTGAGAACATTCTAATAAATATTAGCAAGAATAAAAGCAGGACTTGCTCTGCAGTGTCTAAAACTGAGTTAGTTTTGCCAAAACCCATTCAGTTCTCTGCAAAAAATATTTAACACCACATGACATATTCACTGTCACTCCATGCTCTGTGAATCAAATGTAAAATTCTGTGCAAGAAAAAAGGGTATAAACTTATTTTGTCATAAGTAAGCTAGGAATTTTGAAGATGGTCATCTCCACTTGTCAACAAGAATAAGCAAGAAGAAAGATAACGTCTTAGACTAACAGAGAAATGAGTCAGTAAGGCCTTCAATTTGAAAGGGCTGCCTCCCAGAAGAGGAGTTTGCAGTGCATGATTAACTTCCTTATATTTTCTCCAGAGTTTGTTGGATTTCTTTCAGTTAATAAATAGGGACATCTAGCTTTAAGAATAAAATCTGAACACTCCGAAGGAGCAGCTAGATCTAGTGTTTTGGGTAGAATCAATAAATACCTTAAGGTTATTTTCAAAATCAGAATTACATTTTGTGCTTCAGATCTCTTTAAAATTTAGGTATAATTTCCTTTGAGATATTGACTGAGTCCCACCCTTATGAATAATATAAGAAAGCTTGGAAATTTGTAAAAACTGTGAAGTTATATCCCTACACCTGCAAACTGATGGCAATTGAAAATGATCACCACAGTGTGTCACCACAGCTAGCACTACATTTCAGTCAGATCCACTTGAGCATTTCTCTGCAATTGCGATCACTTAATTTTTCTTTTGGCCATTGATCTTTTACAGCACCTGCAGCTTTTTGTTTTTCCTCCAAAGATCATCATTTTACTTTGAAGTCTACTGACTGTGATATGTCTAACCCAATCCTGTAGAGGCAAGGAGCTGAATAATTACTTCATGAGTGCCATATCAAGAGCGGTCCAAAGACTGTTTAGGCTGCTCATTAAAGTCATTGAGAATTTGGCTGGGCAAGAGCTCTCTGCTTTGGTCATGCAACAGGGGAAAAATGGCCCTCTAAAAATTGTTATTTTCTAATTAGTTTTGTTGTGATACCACATAAGGGCTCTGGTCTTTGATTAGCACCCCTATATGTTTAAAACCTAGAAAAGAGCTGACACCCACTCACCTCACCCCCAGTGTTTGTTCCCCAAAGACTTACTTCCTTTTGAAAATTGGGAGTTAAAGCAGTAGAAAGAGAGGAAACAACAAAAAAGACATAAAATTTAGGTTTAAGCTAAAAGATGTGGTAAGCTAGATCTAAAATTAAAATTATTTTCAAAATTGAAGTATAGTTAGGATAAACTTTTCAAAAATCACTGATGTGTAATGCCCCTTACTGCCTACTGTAGTAGCAGAGGGTAAAATCTTGGGGCCTGTCTGCCACTGGACTATGAGAGTCAAAAATAGAGGGAAAATTTCCATTCTGTGTTTCCTTCTTCTTCTTCCTTTTTTTTTTTTATTTTTTTTTTTGACAGAAATAATTTTGTATTTAAGATCAAGCAACCTGAATTTCTTTCAAAATGATGTAAAATACTAAGCTTCGCTTCTGTAAATATATTTCTAAAAACAGAGTGGAAATTAGTGGCCTGCATGTTGTGCTCCGTGGCTTTACTTAAGAATCAGGCTGGTTCTCCTTTAAATAACTGCTCAGAAGCAAGGAAATTCAGGCAGTTGTGTATCAATTAGCAGGGTGCAATTTTTAGCGTGAGCTGCCTGGAAATGCAAAATGACAAATCTGAGTATTAAGCTTTCTGCCATCATTTTTCTTTCTTACCTCTAACTACAAATCAACTTCATTGTGACTTACAGTGTAAGAAGTTGGTGTATTTCTGCAGATCTGTGATAAGATATTTTTCTCTGGTAAGAAATGCAGTTAAACTCCGCAGTCTGAATCTGTCCCTGCCAGGCCCAGATGCATTAGTATTCCACTGGCAGCTGCCTGTAGGTAGGAATATTGTTTTTGTCCATAACCAGAGGGAACAATCAGACTAAGCCGTTCCCCGGCTATAAACCAGCCAAAGTAATTGGGTTTAATTTTAATTTTTGTAATAGCTTTAAATTAATAGGAGCAGCTGCTGCCACAGTGTGTGGGTGTCCTTTTCCAGAAGGCATAGAACAAAAAAGGGAAAGAGTAAACAATAGTGCTTATAGGACACAAAGGTTAATTCAAGAACTGAGCAATGTCTTTTTGTTATCAAAAACTCAGTTGGTGATATCTAGCACTGTCTCATTTTTTTCTTTTTCTTCCTCTTTTTTTTTTTTTTTTCCTTCTTTAATTCCCAGATAAGATCTCAATCTGATTAGGCTTCTCTGTGTAAAGATGTGTTGTTGGTATCTAAACACTAACTCTCTTTCTCTATATGACTCACAAATAGATTAGCAGTGACAAAGTGCTAGGAGAGATAAAAATAGATTCGCAGTGACAGGAGTACTATTATAATTATTTTTGGAAGATATGGTTTGAATTAAGAGTTTGGGCACTTTCTGCCCTGAGAGGGTGAATTTAAGCCTAGGAACTGAGGATGGTTTCTGCTGTTGTGTCAGACACCAGATAGTGAAATGTCAATACCAGATGTCCTAGACATCAAGATTAGCCATAATAGCCAAATGCAGCCATAAAGTGATGTGTCAAAGTGGATAATAAAACAGATGCTTAGCTTTTATAATGAAGGGGAGAGGGAACGAAATATCAAAAGTGCCTTTAATACATTAACAAAGTTGTCTTCAACTTGCTTAAAAGTAGAAAGTTATTGAACCAAGGAGAACTATGTGTCATTTAAACATTAACTATCAGCAAATGAATTTCAATTAACATTAGCCTTTCTAAAATCTTGACTTTCCTCCTATTGGTCTCATTTTACATGAAATTTTTATTGCATAAAGTGAGGCTTGTCCTATATTATTTCTCCCATGTTAATTTGGAAACAAATAAAGTTCAACAACTCAGCAACATACTGTTTAAACTTGCATTACAGTTTGAGGACTGGGAGCCAGAATACATTTACCCACTGCCATATCATCTGCTTGATTTGAGATCAAATGAGGGATGTCCTATAGCACTCCAGAGTAACGGTGAACGATAGAAATATGTTAAGATACTGGAGAAACCTATTAGGTTAGGGTACTGCATGCAGACGGTTGGTGGCATTTTTCCCAAACTACTGCTACTTAAAAAAAAAATAAAATAAAAATGAAAAGAATTATTTTATTTTGTCCTTCATATTTGTGGCTTAAAATTCATTTTCAGATATTAATGATAAGCAAGTGTCTTATTTAACCAAAAATGCTGAAGCAAATTTTTTGAAACCCTGGAAGTTCAAGAACCAGGGCAATAAAAGGGGCAAACAAATTCTTATTTCAAGTCTAATTAACTGCATCATTGGCTCTTTATTGTACTTTTTCAAGAACATCTCAATTCCTTTCTGTTTCTCTTTGTAGCTTCTGAGTCTTGCTGATCAGACTCCTTAACTGCTGCTAATTGGCAAACATGTACTTCTGCATAATGAGAGGGTTTCGTCCTCTATTTCATACTAGCAATGAAAGGCTAAAACTGATGCTCTGCAGTAGACCAGTTTCTCGGAACTATTACAAAGAGGCACATTACTACTGCTATGTCTGTAAATCTTATTATGTTTTCCCTCACCAAGATGCTAGTTCAGCTGAGATCTGCTCCAATCATTAGATGAGACCCGTTTATAATGTCGTGTAATTGAATCAGTTAGAGTCTGCAGGACCATAGTGTTTTGTTGCCAAACAGGAGTGGTAAGTCAGTTACATCAAATTACAAGTACATGGCATGACTAGAGAATCTCCTGTCTAAATAAATGTAGAAAATCCATCTATGAAATGGCAAAGGGGCACAAACAGAAATATTGAACACCTCTGGTCCGTAGAATGTTTGTACCTCTGAAATATTACTCATTTCTGTTTAGAAATAAAAGAATGGCTGAAGTTGGGTGGAAGATATCAGGCAGACATTTTTTATTTCTTAAATAGGTACCAGCTTAATAACAATGACATAAATGCCTCTGCTGTAATTATTTACCATCATGTATATTAATTTTTATCATATCAGCACTATAAGCCAGAACTCTTGAGGAGGGCACCAATTCAATTTGGAACAGGACCAGATAACCTTTTCTCCTTCACTTTCTAATTCAGGACTGGGTTATTTTCCATACCCAAAGATTTTTCGTTGTTTGTTTTCCCTTAACCATTTATCTATTCCTCAGTTCATTGGATAGGTGTTGATGCATCCTGACTAATAAAGGTAACAAAGATATCCTGAAGTTTTTTAACAGTTGTGTCAATGTTGCCTTGTACTGACATTCCTTCACAAATTATGCCTTGTCGGTGCACTGAGTCAGTCCTGTAACAAAGGATGTAGCCACACTCCAGCCAGAAGTTTGGCTGAAGCCTGTACGCTATGAGGCTGCACCAGCAAAAGAGCTGATAGTTTAACCGCCTGTGCATCCAGATTGCAGCTTGGGAGTGGGTTTCTGTTGCTGTGTGAAGCTCTCCCCTGCTGTGGTGACCCTGCTATCCCAGGCACCTGGAGAGAGAACTCTAGCACAGTAGCTGAGCTCAGCATGGGCTGCGGCGTGGAAGTTCTCTGCATAACTGCCCTGAAACCCAGTCTCTGGGATCTGCTCACCAGCTCCTGCACTGCTCAAGTTAATTCATTTCATTTACTTGAGAGGAAATAAAAACCCCACATAGCTTTTTAATTCAAATTTGTTATGAATGTGTGTATGTATGTCAATGTGTATATGTTGCTTTTGTTTTTTAGGCAAAGAATACCCTCTAAAAATGTGTATTACTATCACTGCCCGGACCACAGGAAGAACTATGTAATGTCATTTGCGTTTTGCTTTGACCGTGAGGATGACACTTATCAGTTTGCTTACTGCTACCCCTACACCTATACTCGCCTTCAGCACTATCTTGACAACCTACAAAGGAGAAACATGGACTACTTTTGCAGAGAACTGCTAGGACTCAGTGTGGTAAGTAATAGGCATATTTGCCAGCTAGCAGGCTTCATTATGAATGTCTACCCTTAAATGCTTACAGAGTATAATTCATCATCCCTGCTAAGGTACACATGCACAAACATTTGTTTTACTGCTATCAATGACACATGAAGTAGCTTACCTGCATGGTGAAATATAGACAAATGCTAATTTAAATTCACATAAAATATTTCCTTTGTGATATGCAAGACAATGCTAAAATTCCCATGTAGGATCAATACACCTCTGAAGACATTAAATGATGAAACTGAAACAGGTTTATTGAAGAAATGTGATTTTTATAATATTCTGTCAATTTGTCTTTATGGAAGAGCTTTTCTCTTCAGAAAGAAATATGCACCTTTGGAAGCACGATATAGCTTTTTCTAGTAAAATAATGCAAAAACATTTTAAAAACTTATTTACTCTTAATAATGTCTGCTTTAGTGATTTTAATTAAAAGAGGCTTAGTGATCTCAATATGGAACCTAGTGGGCACATGAAAATGAAGTGTGATAGTTTTGGTACAGGAAGGAGGGTTAATGGTAAGGTTGAACTTGTGCTCACTTTGCTATAACCCTTCTCTGAAATGTTTTCTGCCCTGAGGATTTGGAAATCATGACTCAGCCACTCCCATATCAACTCAGAAATCATTAGATAAAACAAAATTTCAGCAATATTTTTCTTATTCCCCTTTTGCTTTCTCAGAGTTTATAATGCACTTGTTCCACAGCCTTAATCTCCTCTCTGAGATTTGATTTGGTCTAAACTTGTACCGTGTGTGTGTGTGTGTGTGTCTGTCAGAAAAAATAAGATGCAATTCTTATGAAGGCTGCTGGTCCTGGCAGGCAGGGCTTTGAAAAGAATCTCAGCATATATTGTGAAAATCAGAATAAAATCATATGAATAACCTGCACTGGAATAAATAATAGGCTTCTACCATTAGAACAGGTCATTGTGTTTCCTCTGGTGGCATAAAACCTTTAGGAAAAAATCAACTTATAGTGAAGAGTAAAACAGAATTGACAAACGAAAGCATGTTTTTAACCCTTTTGTCAGTTAAGTATGGTTCTTGTTCTAAAGATGACTATTAATTATCCCTGAACTGACATTAATTATTAATCATTCCAATTAGGGGGACAAACAATTACAAGGGAAAGGGGTATTAAAAAAAAAAAGTAAAATCTTCAGAGGGTATGAGGAAGGAGCATTTTAATGTGTGTAGGGTTTTAATTATTTATTTTAGAGGACAGAGCTATCATTAATTCTATAACAAAACTGAATTTGTTTCCTTTCACTCTGAAAACAGTGTATAAACAGTCACATTTGCATATTCATCAAAACCAGATCTGCCTGATTAAAACACTGAGATAGAAGGATATGTCTTTTATCTGCATTTTGACAGACAGAGCTATAGTCTTAAATCTTGTTAACATTGTGTTACCAGTAGTTGCTAAATATTATTTTTCATATTTCAGCGAACTAAACAAACAGATGCCTTTCAAAATGTGGCAGGAAATGTGCTGTGTATAAGTCCTGATTTTATATCTATATGTACACACACAGTATGTTTTGCAGAAATTGATATAGTAACATTTTGCAGCTCACCATGCTGATATGTATAAAAAGATTCTGAATCAGGCTTGCACTGTAATCTTTGTAAGTAACATTACAATCTCAGAGCATTTCTGGCTTTTCTCCACACACAACTGTCCTAGAACAGCTTGGTAATTTAATGTCTTTGCTGAGCTTGAATAGACAATTTCCATAAGTTCTCTGCGAGTTAAATATTTTAACATAGAGCTTTGTTGTTATCATACATCTTTAAATGGTGAAAAACAGGATCCTTCAGTCTTCACTGCACAGTGCTTCATCAAAGCAGAAGCTGGCTGTACTTTAGAGAATTGCGTGCCATATAGGATAGATTTAGAGCTAAGAAAGAGAGCTCCATCCCTGCTCTGGCCCCTTACATAAGATAAGAAGAATGAGATCGGCATAAAGAGGCCCTTAAAAGCTCTATTCCTGGCGAAGGGACGATACCCCTGGTAGTACATGGAGAAAGGAAACTTAAAGATGTCTTCTGAGGACAGATTCTGAAGTCCTCATGCCAGATGTGGGGCTCAATCAGGGTTAGAGTGCTAGGAAAAGGCTGTGGCATATCTGCCAAGCTGCCATGTAGTCACCAATATCCTTTGTTTCATTCCAGGGGGCTTTTATAGTTCCCTGCAGCAGTTTAAGATTGTGAGGATGGAGAATGGTTTGAAACAATTTCAGTTCTCCTGGATTATGAAATTTTGAACTGTGCCTCTTAGAGACAACAGAATCTTGCCACAGATCTTTGTGGTTATTTTTTTCTTTGTAGTGGAACAGTAAAATGTGAGTCACAAGAAACCATGCTTAGAAGATTGCTCCTGAAGGCTTTCTAAGTGCACATTTTCCTGCATGTAATGTTTTCAAGGCAATCTAATTTCTAATCTAATTTCATATTTTCTCTAAAGAAAGTACTATGCCTCCATTAACTCCTTAAATGCTTTCACTAATTCTGTGAAAATTGAAAGTGAAATATCAGTATGGGACATGTAATTGTCGTTAGGGTGTAGAATGGCAAAGTGGGTCAGAGCCAAATGGCAAAGATTCCCGTTGCCGGTGTGAATGGATAACTTAGCTGTTCTATTTCTGACCTTTTAATGCTTCAAATCTTCACTTCAGAGAGCTATCCCACATTCTAGATGTGCCAAATGATCTTGAAAATAGTCTCTCCTGCAAGCTAGCTATGATGGCCACCCAGGTGTCATTTAAACTGCTGTTTTCATTCTGCCATTTTTGGCCTTAGGTAACTTCAGGCTTGGTGTGGATTGTCCAAAGAGATCATAAGTTTAAAATCTGTGAGCATTTTTTAAAATTGTGCAATTAGTTTTTTGCATATTACAGATGTGTCTGTCATCTTGGCAGATATTAGGTGATGCTATACAGCATAATATAGTGAAAAATAATTGTTATATGTCTGTGAATATATAAGCAGAGGCTCAATTTATGATAATTATACAATCTTATTTGCAGTAATAGTATGTGTATCATTATAAACTATACTGCAGAGTTGGCAAAATTTTTGAGTGTCATCGTTTGAAGATGGTGGTCTAAATTAGTTGTGTATATTTGAAGTATGTAGACAATAGATGAGACCTGTACCTCTACCGGCATTTCACTATTACACATACTGAATTAAATGAGGTTTGGAGAGCCTGACTTAGCTCCTACAAATTGCCACTTGCTTGGCAATATTTTTATTGCTCACTCTAAAGACAGACAAGATTAATTGGAGACAGATACTTCCTTTCACCCCATTAGGCAATGGTGACACCAAATTATGCTTGAGCTGTATTGCAACTGCACATATAAACCACAAGCCTCAAAGGGACTTCCACAGTGAACAGAGACTAGAATATGGAATCCTGTTAAATTAAATATTAAACATACATATTTTAAAACAAGTAGGCAATATGTCTAATGTAGAGCTCTGTAAGTGAGCCAATCTCTAAAGTCAGACATGAGATACTGAGTGAAACAGATTGGAACACAAGGTGCTTCATTCTGACTCCCCACCACCTCAGTGAATGCTTTTAATTTACGTAAGTTGCTCCTGATTTATGCTGGTATCAGAGAGATCAGAATCAGGCCCTAAGACTGTGAAACTGCACACCAGATGTCATATTGCTAGTTCATTGATCAAATATCCCTTATTTGCTGTCTAAATGACTGGGTACCCCAGTTAAAACAGCTAATCAGTTCTACTGATATCTACTGGTCCATTTTTAACTGCTCAGTTATGACTATTTTAAAGCAAGAAGCAAAGAAAATAGACAATTTTTCTAAGGTTAAATTTCCCATTTCTGTGTTCAGTGTTAGGTTATGTAATAACTGTTCTATAAAAGAAAAGTATACTCTTCATCTCAAAAAAGAAAAAAAAAAGAAGGTACAGGCTTCAGTGTGATGTATCATGCCTTGGAAATCATGTTGGTATCAGATTCTGTACTTTCCAATGGATCTGACTGCAAGTAGGTTGAAATGTCATCTAAATGTAATTTGTGGCAATTTACTCGGCCTGAAAAAGGCCACAGAAATAATGATTAAGAAAAAGTAAACCCAACTTCTCATTTCTCTAAAATGCAAAAGTGCACCTACACATATATTCAGGGCACATTATCTTTATTCAGTGGTGTATCTATTTACTTATATAATACTGCTGTTTCTATATGATTCATAATATGGATGTTATCCCAAAACTATAAATGAGATTTTAAGTATTTCTACAAACCTTTTCTTAGCTGGTTTGGATATCAGCAGAAGCAGAGTTGGACCTAAAAATAATACCACCGAAAGCTCTTTCTGAAATAAAACATGATTTATAGTATATAATACCACAGCGTGCTAAACAGCAAAATTATATAAATAACATGAAAAATACCAGGGAACTGTTCTGTATCATCAGTTTTAAGGCAAACTTAGAATTTAAAGGAAGTTCTGAAAGATTAACCAGCTTGTGGGAATCACAGAGAAGGAAAGACAGGTAAAACTGTTGCTGTTGCAAGTTGCCATCTGTCTTTAGGATATATACAACTGCTCATGGTAAAAACAAGAAATGCTTTGGTTTAAGTTGGCAGCAAAATATAGTTTTAGAAAAAAACAAATGCAATAAAATCATCCTGTACAGTTAATATTGTGCAAGGTTAATACATATATAAGCTGGTTCTTTCTTAAATTCCAGAAAAAGCACTGTTTCCTGTAGAAAAATCATGTCCAGAAGGATCCACATATATTGCTGTTTATCTAATGCTAAGTAATAAATCTTAGAATCATAGAATCATCTTAGAATCTCAGAATCCTGAGCTGAAAGGGACCCATGACAATCATGGAGTCCAACTCCTGGCTCCACACAGGACCACCCCAAAACTAAGCCATCTGTCTGAGAGCAGAGTATGAAGTGTATGAAGGACATACAGATATTCTGAAGATATGTGGCCCTAGAAACCAGCAATCCCCCTGGATTATATTCATTCTTCTTTCACTCCCATTAAGAGAAATTTGTTTTCCCTCTTTTGTAGCACAGCATTAGGCAATAATTACCATGTAGACAGTGATGCTGAATGTACTTGCATGTAGGGGAAATCGTGCTACATGGAGCTGTTAGATACATTTGCCTGGTAGCAATTTACTGTATTGACTCTGCTGGGATTTTGACTATGTTTGAGTTGGCTTCTATTTAGATCTCCAGAGTAGTGACTGTGTAATTCATCTGTGAGACCAGAGTTCTATTTTAATGTCTTCTTCAACTGTAGACCCAGAAGATTTTTAGCCTGGCCTTCTTTACCTGTAGGGATGAGATCTTGGGATTGAAGGCTTATCTAACAATGTTAAAGTATGCTCAGGCAAGTGGAATGCCTTTTTATTTAACCAAATAAAGTACTATTTATTGATTTAGCTTTATACTTACTATATAATGTAAATATAATGTATTAAAATCTCTACATACCTTAGGCAAAATCTTATTCACATAATTTGTGTAAACTGTACATTGTTCTGATGCAGAAAAACATTTAAGCAGAGAAATAAATTTAAGCCTGTTAAACAGTCCTGGTGAAGTAATTAGCACAGTTCATGGGATCAATTTAAATGTGTGTAAAAGTGCCTTTGGATCCAAGGTCAGAACAATCAACACTTTGCAAGATCAAGGCTCAGTGCCCTAATGTTTTGCCATTGTCTTGCACTAACACTATAACAACTTGAATAAAGCAAAGAAAAACAAAAATACAAATCTTAGATTTTAAGCCCAGGTTTCTGGCCAAACGTACTTCTCAGGAAGTAAAAAGGAATAATGACGTTTTCAGTCTGTTATGAATGAAAATTGATCTGCTTATTGGTTGATATATATTTCATTTATTTTTAAATGTGTGTTTCAGTAAGCTCCCATGGTCTTGCTTATCTAACATTTCACCTTTATGTACAATGCACTGAGGCTGAGAGCTAAGTAAGAGATCTGGTGGTAGGATAATTTTTTTTTTTGCCTGTCATTGGTAGCCAATGGACTTGGTCAGTGGCTTCATTCACTTCTTGCAGTGTAGCAATAAAGTAGATTTACAGTGAGGTACATGTCGTTTCAAATAATATTTTAATATTATAAAATTCACACTGAACAAGGTTTTTAAGACTTTTATCTAAGATGGTGAGGTACTTGCAGGTAGTTACTCCCCCTTCAAAAATAATGTAAGAACTAAAACATTCAATAAGCAACTAAAAAAAAATCTTTGTCACATTGTCAGGATTTTAGTGTTTTGCAGATCTTTTTCCACACTCTCTTGAGATTCATCTTCCCTCTTGTAAGGGTATATAATAGAAAATTATCAAAAAAAAAAAAAAAAAAGGAAATCTCGATTTAAGAAAGCATTTGTCTGCTACCACCTTTTTGGATGTTTCATTACTTGCCCATATTTTGTTGGAGAGAAGCTGGTTCAGGTAATGTATTCTGCAACCCTTTTTGCAGCTCTCTATAAATATGTTGAATGCCCATGTGTGAAGTGAATCCCACCACTGCTCACCAGCCTTTTTTGGAGAGCACCTGTCAGGTGTGCACTTGAGGCCTTCTGCATAAGAGATCAATGCTAATCCTGGTGTTCTTTATCCCTGCCTTGCAGATGTTCAGTAAGACTTTATCTTGGTTGTCCTTAAGCCTTGAAGGCTGAAAGCTGTCTCTAAAGAAAACACTTCACTTTCTATGTCAGAGGGGAATCTGGGTTATAACTTTATATCACATAGGAATGATAAAATAAAGAAATAAGAGAAGATTTTGATACAGATAACATAGACCAAGAAAGTGTAGTTCACATGGCTCAGACTGGCTAAGTGTTTCCTTACTCTTGATGCTAAGTATTTGAATATATGTACTTGAAAAGAAGAAATAAGGCTCACCACAACCTAATACATTTATAGAAAGCACAGTTGGCTGATACGGTTTATAGCCTTGATTGCAGTGTGGGTTTAGTGGCCCCTACTTTTCTGCATTATTAGGAAACTGT